>NC_092818.1:47044212-47644212 GCF_023375885.2 Dermacentor andersoni | reverse complement strand
CTTTAATCTAGCTTCACAGTCTGGGGTGTTCCCAAAAAAATGAAAATGAATAGGGTTAGTGTACTTTTTAAAGGAAGCAACAGAAACGACGTGTCAAATTACAGAGCCATCTAAATCATTTCATCATTTTCCAAAGGATTAGAAATTATATTTTTTCGTGCCTGTCAAGCTTCTTCAACAGACAAAACATTCTATCTATTGCTGAGGTCGGCTTTCGTAAAGGCAGGTCAAATGAAACTGCTTTGCTCACACTCAAGGACAATGTTCTAAAACACGCAGAAAGAATCTCTTCGCATTGGCCCTATTCATTGATTTCAGTAAGGCTATCGATTGCATAAATCTAGGAGTGTGCGGGTATTGAAATTTTCGAATACGAATCGAATACGAATAAGGCGAAAAACTGTCTTCGAATATCGAATATATGTGTAGTATTAAAAAATTGCAAAACGAGGTAAGAATAGCTTTATTACCCTTTTGAATATAATATTACATTTTACAAAGCTGCTTCAGGTTAAAGAGGCACTCACTATAGTGAATGCACTCAGGTAATGTCAGGTAAGGCTCTCAGTCAGGTAAATCGCTCGTTCCAGATTATCGTGAAGGAAAATTAACTGCGCAACACGTTCAGAAAGTAAACGCTCTCTATGCACTGTGACAACATTTCCAGCGGTAGAAAATACTTTTTTACTCGGAACTGAGGTGGCAGGGATGGCCAAGTACTTCTGGGCGAGTGCACTTAAAAGCGCTTACTTGAAGCGGCCGATGGACTGCCACCACTCACAAGGATTCTTGCCCATTTCCAGAAGAGGCTTCTCCGCACAGTCTGTGACTTCCCTCCACGGTCAGATGCCAAATGCGTCTCCTCCTTGTTCATCACTAGATCGTCAAAAGCATTCCATACATTGGATGCCACCCGTAGACAGGAAGTCGACGCTCGCACGGCAGTGTCCCCACTGGGTTCCAAGTAAGCTGCCTGGAGCTCTTGTCACAAGGTCTTTCAGCCAGTTCATCTGACCGGATGCCTGATGAACTGTGGTCTTAAAGTGCCGATCAAGAAACATGGCCAGGCTGGCCACTTCGTCAAATTCGCACTCCGCAAAACGGATCTTGATACATTTTGCAAGATTTTTAGCAAACCCTGAGTTGCCTTTGCAACCTTCGAGGCAATGCAGTATTCCGAAAATAATTGGAATTTGACATGACAAGGAGGGGTGCTTTTAAGCACTTAAGATCACAGTTGCGTCAAATAAATGTATCTCTGCTCGTGTCCGAAGTGGTGAGCTCAAGTGTGATGGACTCTGACTTCAAGGAGCCTCGAGAGCATGAGGTACTGACTGTTCCATCTTGTGTCAACATCCTGCACAACATGGAGTACATCTTTGTTCAACCGCCACTGCAGATCATTCAGTCTTTTCTGCGCACTAAGGCTGTGTTTGTAGTGCCCTACAATCGCTTTCGCCTTCTTGCAGAGTCTGTTGATTGCCGGAGCACACGACAGCTCATCGCTTATCGCCAGCTGCAGAGTGTGGCAAATCAGGCTCGCTAGAACCATGGCAGTCTCCTGGCTGCCGCACGGATATTGCGGCCGTTGTCCGTCACGATGTACTTCACGCACTCGATTGGTATCTCCCAGTCGGTGCATAGCTGCTCCAATGAGACAGCTATGTCCACAGCCGTATGACTATCCGGCATATGCCGCGTGTTCAAAGTCAACTTTTTCATCTCGAACTTCACCGTAAGAAAATGACACGTGAGGCTTATTCTTATAAAGCCCTCGTTGGAATGTGACGTACGGATATCGCTCGTAAAAGCGAGAGTGCTTGTTCCTTGTTCAAGTGCTTTTCGCAGATCGTGTCGTATGTTTTCTCTTGTTTCGTCGTATAGGCGCGGGACGAGCACATGCGACAGTTTTGTTGGAGCCGGCAGACTGTAGCACGGTACAGCTGCTTTAATCACTGTTTTGAACCCCCGGTTTTCTACAAAGCTGTAAGGAACAAGATTTAAGGCGACCATTTCTGCCACTTTCTGGTTAAGTTCGCTTTATTTCTTCTGAGACAATGGCTGCTGTCTCTGCTGTAGCATATCGTCCAGTGTCGGTTGATTCTTCAACGGCGCGTTTGCAGCGGCGTCTTTCTTGTACTCGTCCATCAATAAAAGGTGCTGTTTCATGTGATTTTGAAGAGCAATAGTCGTTCCCGTTGGAGTTTGTAGAATCCGGTCGCACGACTTGCACCGAGCTGTCGACGGCGAGAGCCTTGTTTAGTACCGCCAAAGAAAACTTCTTCCAGCTTTCTTTTCTTGCTTGTTCTGAGGCTCACCATCCGCAGTTGATGCCATTCTCAGAGAACACGCTTGAGCGAGGGCTGTATCAGCACTCGGATAGTTACAAATAGCGCAGCGGCGAATTTAGCATGGTTTGCGTTTGCCTCACAGGGCAGCAGCGCAGCACGTAGCAAAGAGCCGGTGACCACCTTAGAACAGCGGGAACACAAGGCGGGAGTTGACGATGGCCATGCAATGTTCTCCTCGTTCATATCTTATCTTCTTTTTAATTTCCAAACATCTAAAGATTGTCCAGGTAACATTTTCTAGTGCATATTTTATATCGTTACGAAAGAGCCCTGGAATAAAGATTGGTAAAAAAGAAACCGAAACTGACCAAGTGTCATGGGCCTGACGCAGATAGACTGAAACAGAGCATACAGATAATGAGCGGATCGTGCGAAGTTCTCATTGAACAAACATGTTCTTAGGAGAATGCGGAGCAAGCATATAATTCGTTAATTGCTCAATTATTTGCAGTCTGTCCGAATATTTGCCGTTTCCACTGTTATTCGGCCGTCCTCGAATATTCGGGAATTTCCGAATATGCATTTATCGAATCGAATACGCTTCGAATAAGGAAAATATTCGATTCGTATTCGAAATTGCGGATATTCGCACACCCCTACATGAATCATGAAATTTTGCTATGGCAATTATCGCAGAAGGGCATTAGAGGTATACCATCAACGTTATTTGAGTCTTACCGTACTGATCGAACACAATCAGTGTGCATAAAACACGAGAAGTCAAGTTTGGTCCTTTACTAAATGGCGTGCCACAAACCAGCGTACTGGGTCATATGCTCCTTAACCTCTGCATCAAGGATATTACTAATATCGATACAAATGTAAAATCTATCGTGTATGCTGATGACACTAATCTTCTTATTCCTGGTCCAAACTCCCAAAAACTAATTCAAAAATTAAATAATCTACTCAATAAGCTATCTGAATGGTCAATCGCTAATTGCCTAAAAATAAACCTTACTAAAACTAACGTTATTTCGATCAAAAAAATAAAGTTCTTACCAGTAATCAAACTTTAGTATGTGCTGGTAAAGAACTACAAATTGTTGGTGAACATAAAATATTAGGTGTCGTTTTTTTTTTCGTACTTTCTTGGGATACACATAGTGAAAATATCTGCAAAGAACTGTCTGCTATCGCAAGTGTTTTGTCTCGATGTCGCTGTCGTCTTCCACTCAAAGCAAAACAACATTTGTTATGCCTTATTTTCTTCCCATTTAAATTACTGTAGCTTAGTGTGGGCGACTACAGGAAAGACGCATATTAGGACTCCTTTCTCTGCAAAAGAAGATGATTCGGCACATTCGCAACATGGGTTTCCTGGAGACAACGCAGCCAGCTTTCCCAAAGCATAAGATTATCAAAATGAAATATTTCTACACTTTTCGCCTTCTAAATTTATTTTATTTCTCAAATACTGTCTTCGAAAGTTTCCTAGGGTGTAGTGCATCTTTAACACTAAAATTGAATTCTGCCAATACAAGAAATAGAGATACGTGGTATCTTCCGCGATCTCGTAATAAATGTAGCCCATAGTCATTACAACATAGTCTACCATACATTTTAAATAAATATCAAGCTACATATACTTCTTCATCCAAGGAACTGCGAATACATTTTGTAAACGTGTGATCGCTGATAGTTTATTGTTTTTTACAGTCAGAACTGGTTTTATAACCCATACACACATAGATTTCTATCTTCTGGTGTATCGAATAGATATTCTTTTAGTCTGTATTATCTAGTTTCTATATGAGAGCGACATTTGTTGGCTTTTTAGTAACCCTTACACACATATATCTCCCCTTTTCTGATGCATCAAATATATATTGCTCTTAGTCTGTGTATTATTTTCGGTCTTTTTATTGTGCAATTGTGTAAGTAATTAATTTATTCATAGTGTCTAAAAATGTTACGATTTCTGATGCAACCACCATGTATGCCTCGTAAAGGACCATGGGCTCAGTCAAGCTGATTTTCCAACAGCTTCTAGCCTTTGGTGTCCACCAGAAGCCTTGTATTTCTGGAAATAATTCTGTATTGTATTGTATTGTTATTGTCT
The DNA here is from genome assembly GCF_023375885.2 of Dermacentor andersoni. Classification (NCBI taxonomy): domain Eukaryota; kingdom Metazoa; phylum Arthropoda; class Arachnida; order Ixodida; family Ixodidae; genus Dermacentor; species Dermacentor andersoni. Next base: position 47,639,799 of record NC_092818.1, on the reverse strand, counting down.
AATTAGGCAGGGTGCAAAACATTAATCCCAGTGTCTCCAAGCGACGGCAAACAACATTACATTGGTTACGTCGCCCCTCCATATTTTTAAAGTTCCGCTCACGTTATGTGAAACAGCCTGAAAATGAAGACGAAGCGCTGCATTACCGGGGGATCTCTCGCGATCTCCCGATTAGCGAGGCAGTCGCGCCACAGTGCGCTCTGCTTGCAACCTGCCACACGAGAGAGATTGTCAGCGCCAGTCAGTTGATCACCATATGAAAACAGGGATAGAGATGCGCTCAAATTTATTATTAGGAAGTATCGTAATCGTCCACGTACTTAGCAGGCTTATCGCGTAACTTTTCGCTAAACGTCTGTCTCTCTGCGCTGTCCCTCTCTTTGTTGTGCTCTCTTTCATTTGTGTGATTTCGCACGTGTCTGAGAGGGCATGCATGCAAGCTTTCCCTGAACGGCGGCTTTGATATTGTATTTGGCTTCTTTATCCATCCTGGGCGTCGCTCTTCGAATAGTGCGTCACTGCGCGAATGTCTTTTGTCTTACATGGTACTTTTCTTTTTATTCTTTTTACTGCCTTTGAGACGCATTGGAAACAAGAGGGAGCATTGATATCGACTGACAGACGATGCGACTGAAAAAAAAAAACGAAAAAGAAAGCGCTATAAGTGTCAGTTTTGCTGTCACCGTCCTAGCTCTCTCTGTGTCTGTCTCTCGCTTTTTCTGGTTTTTTTTTTTTGTCATTATGCGGTGGAAAGTGGGCGCCTCATGGTGACTTTCCTACATAGTATCTCTGACCACCTTTATTGGTTCGTATTTCCTTGTAGTAAATAGAGAACAGAAACGCTAAAGTGCGCTTCTCACGTGTATTTTTCTATTATTGCTATTTCATGCATGCTGCACAAAAAGGAAAGTCGGGAAGGCTATAAGACGTCATCTGGATGATTCCTGGACCATGAAATGGATCTCTGCCCTCGCAGGAATCAAATTATTGAGCTGCAGTAGCGAAAGTTAGAAAATAAATGTCCCCTCACCGACGCATCCTCTGCCGCTTGTCACATTCGAAAAAAGCGAATATGCGAATGTAACCGGGAAGCTTTGCTGAAAGCATGTAGACCAGTGACATGAGTTATCTTTTCGCAAAAGCGCTGTACTATATCACAGTAGCGCTTCTGAAAACCAGCTATTTTAAGAGCATCTTTCGGCCAATGTTACCTCGAAGGGCCCCAGCGATAATCAATAATGTTTCCCCGAAGAAATGTCGCGCGATCGTCAAACGCGTTTGGTTCCTTTACAGAGCAGGGATACTTTGTCTCAGTACAAATCGACTTCACAGAAAGAATGGCTTTACAAAAAACCAGTGTGAGGCGCAATATCAGTAAGCGGGATATATGCGAAAGAATCCATGTCACGATGAATGTCGAAGTAATGCGATTAGCAATGAAGCAATTAACAATACACTGTACACAATACACAATACACAATACGTGACTCAACTTCGCCCCACAATTGGTTTCACAGTTGCCTCATTACAGCAACGCGATGTTGTAACCACTTGACCCAATGACCGAAGTTGTCGGGAAAATGTGTAGAAAAAGTGGCAGACAGACAGACCTTGAAAAGTTCGTGCGATACGCTACTATTGCTAATCACATAATAACAGGAAATAGACGTTCCCACACTATTTGGCTCAGATACACAATATGGTCGTCTTCCCGTTCCCGGCACGGATGAGCCGAGGTTAGACTTGCAGACAGCTAGGTTGTTTTCAGGAAGCAATCGCATCAAAGACAGCAGCATCAGTTCATGCGTTCCTGCTTTATTTCCACTTCTAGGTTGACGTCCAGAATGCTGTATGGTTCAAGTTAGATGTGTGGGTAAGCGCCCTTTCTACCCCCAAGAAATATTGAAAATGGCTCAGATTGTAGCCGACGTATAAACAAATGAAATGTTGCGAGACCATAGTGCAAATAGGGGAGCTACCACCATTACTCCAGCTGACACTATGATTTCTACGGGCAGCCTTCTATAACAGAGATGAAAGCTGACGTCATGTTTACGCAGCAACGACTGCCTCTGTTTGTATTCCCCCATCGCGGCGAATTTTCAGAGGTGATATCTCGCACTACGGGTTTCCCAGGAAACGCACGCGAATAGCCAGCAGCTGCTGGGTGTTTGTATGCTGTGACACGAATGCCTGTGGCGTCCCGTTACTGCACGGGGACAGTAGCTTCTGCGTGAAAAATGCATTACAGATTTTTCTTTTAAACTTAGAGCACTTTTCCCGGCATAACTTAATGCAATATTCTCCAGAGACAAAGGTCAAGGCGTGATATACGCACCGCGTTTCAGTAATTTAAAGTTTACCCTGTTACAATGAAGTAGTTATTGGACATAACGAAGTTCATTTATGTTTCTAAAGAAAATGGAGGACGTCGAAGCTTCGTCTTTAAGAGTGAAACGCGATAGCACTCAAATATCCCTGAATGCTTTTCACGGCTTCCCGTCAACTGCAGCTTATGTAAGCGTGACGTTTACGGGGAAACGCTGGCGGCGAACGCTATGCACGCAGAGTACGCATTTGGGTTGGTTGGTTCATGTTTACTGCTCGTAACTATGCACGAAGGCGAGCTTTCTGGTGTAAACACGGACACTTGCGTGCTCCGAACACGGAGGTTGTGCACATCCGCCCAAAATAAATTAAGTGGTTTTCAGGTGTCTATTATTGTTTCGACTTTTAATATTTAAGTCTGAGAACATTTGCCATAAAAGGCATGCGCTGTCGGTGTTTTCCTTCTTTGCATTCGTTTGTGGGCTGTCATTCTCTAAATACCGATGAATAACTTCTTCAAGGATGTAAGGCGAGGTATTAGCAACTTACAGAATGGCGTTGTTTTATAACCCACATATAGCGCATGTCATATAGCCAAGCTTAGCATATAAAGATTCTCAAATATATATACGCCAATTTTCTCTAACGGGAAAGGCTGCCGACGGCGGCATCGGATTTTCTGCTACACGGGGTTCTTAACGCTATTGCGTTAAAAATACTGGTTCACGCACCCGCAAGGGCGTGTTCAAAAAACTAAAAAAGGAGAGACAACTCCGTCATACCCTTCAGCGTATATCCCGTCCTTAAAGAACGGCACTGGTATACACTAAAAATTATAAGTCGCCTTCGAGAGAGCGTTGACCCGAGTTAATTTTTAAGTAATAAGAAGCTTATGGGCAAAGAAAGTCTTGTGGAGTAACTCCGCAATTAGGCAGCGTATGTAGCAAACCTGACGTCTTGACCAGTCGTAGCATAAGCGAAACTTCTCGGCCTTCCTTCTCTAATGTCGCCGGCGAAACAGCGAAAGCTTCTTTACCACGACGACGCGGCTCCCCAGGGGGATAAAAATTCGGTGCAGTGGGGTGTCATCTGGCACAGCGTGAAGGGAGCCGTACCACGAAAAAGGGGCTCGCTGTTGAGCAATTGTTCATTCAGGCGTAAGTAAATATGTCACCGTGGTGGAATGCCTCAGCACAGACGAACCAGACGTGCATGCGCCTTGTACAAGAAGAGATGTGCCCGTGATGTAGATATCTCTCGCATCGCTGATCGAGCAAAACGTTTTTGATTAGAAGCAGGCACTTTGCGGCAGGTAGGTAGGATCATGTCTCGCCTTGTTTTGTAAAGTTAAAGTAGAACAGCCCGATGCTCGAACCGTTATGGCCTGATTGTTTTTATATTCTTTATTACAACAGTGAGGGACACAAGCGTAGCGAAAAAGAAACATTTGTGGGGAACCAGCCTCTATGTGGATTTACAAACCGGATAAATTTGAGCATGCCTAACGGTGCATGAAGTTTCGGGACCCGTTGGGCTCTTTGTTTTAATAATTGTACAGTGCTATCATTCTTAGTATGACGTTGTTGGGCTAGTTAGTTTGTGTTACTTCATGTGAATTAGACGCACACTATCAGTGGAAGCAGAAACAAACTGTAGGACAGGGCGTGAATTTATTTTCAGAAAAAGGGCGTAACGTAAAGTCGCGCCAAACATGCGCTAACGCGATAACGTTAAGATGCCCGTGTCGCAGGAAATCCGGTGTCGGGGTCCCGCGTTGGCGTCCGCCGTCCACCAGGCATACCCAGGCCATTCATGTAGCGTAATGAATTTTCTGAAGTAATAGAATTTTTCCTTCTAAAATACGTGAAAAAGTCGTTAACTACGACGTGCACACAGTGTACAGACATGATAGCTCTGTGGTTTACAATACAAGAAACATAATTCCGTTACGCGAAAGCTCAGGGAAAGCGCCTTTCCAATATTTCCAGAATTCACAGACCGACCCCGGCGTCCGCTATTTCCGCACGCCGGCGTGTGGGTTTCTCGGGGGCCAGGGAGCGGCGCGCCCGGTTCCTTGCAATACCTCCAGGTGGCACTCGCCTTCGCCGCATCCCAGCCCACGCACGATGCCTTGTTTATACCAGAAATCCGCCTTCGTGCATACCGTGTGCGGTCCGCGTTTGCCGCTAAACATTACAGTTACATACGCTCCAGTTGCCGGAAAACGCGAGAAGCAGTCAGGGATCTTTGAATACTATCTGGTTACAGTCTTAAATGCGAAGCTTAAGCGTCCTCCAAATTTTTTACAATTGCTAGTAAGTAAAGCAGGGCGGGGCGTTTCTCTAGGGGCTGGACATTTCTGTACAGGCGCGAGTAAGAGCGGGCAGGAAAGATAAATTCTGGGGGCCTATGCGCCTTGCATATCTGACTCCGCCTAGGCACTACGATGGAGAAGTCTTTTTTTGCCCGTGTTGCATGCATTTGTCCATAGGCGTGCCGGCATTGCTAAGTCAGGTCGAGTTTGTTTACACTTGGAGCTAGTTGCCGGCGCGGTGAAGCAGGTGAAGCGGCGCGCACTGACGTCCATCTTGGTGATCGCTGTGTGTGAAGGTGCGTCAGACTTTCTAGCGTGCGCGGCACTGGTGCTGAGTCAGTCATACCGGATTATAACTTTGTCGCGCCCTACGGCACTCTACCTTAAAGAAATCGCTAGTTGTGCCGGGGGACCGATAGGGGCCGTATTAGAGGCTGGGCGGGCTCTCCGGGACTTTTCATGAGCATTTTTGAGTGGTCCCCTTTGTGTGAACTAAACGCACAGCGCCTCAGCAACCACGCTTGAACGCGATTGACTGATGTCACGCCGTGAGAATTATTGGCTTTGTGTTTCGTCCACGATAGGTAAAGTTAGCTTAGGTTTAGATTAGCTTAGGTTACATTAGCTTACCGTAAAAGACGCTAGGGTGGCGCGTCGTATTCTCACCGCGCTTACGCCGCACACGTTTTTGTCTTTGCGTCTCGGCCACATTAAATTATGTTAGGCTGAGGTAAACGCTAGCTTATTTAAAACTAAACTAAATTTTGTGGTTTCGCTTGCCAAAACCATGATCTGATTATGAGGCACGCCGAAGTGGGGGACACCGGAAGCTTGGACCCCCTGTGGTTGTTTAACGTTCATCTAAATCTAAGCAGACAGTTGTTCTCGCATTTTGCATAGGTGAGCATAGGTTATCATAGGTTTACGTTAAGTTAGGCTAGAATAGCGTAAGAAGACTGTTTCACATGGCGCGATTGGGGCGAAAAAAATCGTTCTGCCGCAGACGTCGCAGAAAGATTTTCGCTGACAGCTTTCACATGCGTCTGCGGCAGTGCGATTTCCGTCGCAGCAATGCGCAAGGTTGCCTCCTGCTCCCGAAGTATCCATGCCTACATGGTTAAATAAAAACAGCCTGTAAACTAGCGAAATATTCAAATTTTCCTTTTAGATTCGATAACAGAATAGCTACACCATTTTTTGAGGTTTAAAAGCGTTGAGACGTTACGATAGCTTGTGGATACAGTAAGTGAGGCGCGGCACAACATCGCAAGTGTGAGCGTGCGGCTTGTGCGGCGTCGGTGGGGTGGTTCCTTTTAGTACACTTTAGTTTCGTTGTTACTATGGAAGCCACAACTTTTTTTTTCCTGGATGAGTATTTGCTTTCGCAGAAGAACATGCTACTATGGAGTGTGCATGCATAAGCAGCTGGCGCAATTTGCAGCGATGAAGAGGTTGACGACGGTGGCCATCAAGTGGGTACGTGCCTTACGTTGAAGCGGCGTCCTTCTCCCGACCTGAATAGCGTTCAGCTTCTCCTTTTAAACAAATTGTGTAAGCAGAAAAAAATTTTTTATGAAGCTCCTAAGCCGCAAATGCTGGTGGGTACGTCATATGAAGACATAACCTAAACTGGCGCGCGACATTGCTCCACAGAGCTACCAACGCGCGGTAAAACAGGAAAGCGCCTATTTTGACGGCGCTTTCTTTCGTCCCACACATTGCCCCTCCCACAACACGCCAATCGCTGCGAGTCATTGACGGCGCGACCAACTTGCTGGAATCCAGAAGCGGAGAGCCCACGACGTCGCGGCGGTCGCTGAGCGACGGAATTCACTGTGTCTCTGACTGAAAATCGCGCCATGTGAAACCGCCTAAAGCCGTTAGGGTGGCGCGGCGTATTCTCACAACGGTTACGTCGTGAGCATTGTTGTTGTTCTGCCTCGGCCTCGTTAGATTAGGGTAACCTTAAGTTCGCGTAAAACGCGTTAGGGGGCCGCGGCGCATTCTCAAAGCGGTTGCAGGGGCGTCGAGCGTCACCGGCGGCCTTTCACCCACTCGCATTCAACCGTGGTTGCTAAGGCGCTCTGCCTGCTAGATTTTCTGTATGTGAGGACCGGCTTATCCCGCGGTCCCTACTGCTCTCCCGGAAGCACCTGAGATGTTATCACCTGTTGCACCGCGCCGGCAGCCAGCGCCCGAGCGTAAGCAAACTCGACCCCACTCCACGATGCCGGCACGCCAGCGACAAACGCACACAACATGCGCTAAGAGACTTTTCCTCCGTAGTGCCTTGGCAAAGCCGTATGATAGAGGAAGAAATTCAACAAGAGGGCACACTCGACGAATACTGGCAACAGGAAACACGTCACGCCTAGTGTCAACCCCATCCGTTCGTTGACGCGAGCATCGGAAAAAAAGAATGTGAAATGAACTTACAGAAAACGCTTTATTTATTTTCTTATTCTTTCCCGCTAAAACTAAAAAGTTTTGCGTATAAATGAACTTATATTTAGCGACTTTTTTTTTTATTGCCTCAACTAGGAACAAGCTAGCGGCACGCCAGACGCGCCATATGCATGCGTCATTCGCCAGACATGCCAGGCCGGCGTGCCACGTGAAGCTCGCCTGCTCGGTGACCCGTCTCTTTTGGATGTAGCCCTTTCTTCGGGCTCCCGGTGTTTTCTTGCGTTCTGTCTGCATTTCGACACGGCACCGCTGCACTACTAGACTACAGCAAAGTGAGGAACATTCTTTGACTGCCTGCAACGCACTTCAAGCGCATTTAGGCTTACTGCACAAAACTGAACCTATATACTGATGCAGTTATCGAAAAACAGCTCCGCCGTCCAGGCCTAGTTAATTTGAGTTCATTACGCGTAGTGGGAGGTGTTTTGCGACGCTTTTTATGAGCCCCACCACTATTATAACTTATTTCGGTAGTTTTTGGGCACTCTCGCCGCACCTGGCTTTGTGACGAAAAGCACCTCGGACATGTAACGCAGTTTCGCATGTACTGAATCTTACCGGGACAAGTTTTGGCGCTTTCGCTAACCCCAGCCAATATTGTAACTAATTTCGCTACTTTTTGCGGTACTTTTCAAGCACAGTGGCTGCACTCGGTGTAGTGGCGCTGTTAGCGAAAAATAGCTCGGCTGTGTGCCGCAGTTAGTTATCGCGTGTACTGAATCTTACTGGGAGAAGTTTGCGACACATCCTGACCACAAAAATTATTGTAGTTTATTTCGTAACTTTTTCGGAAACTTTTGAGGCACGCTTGCCGCGCCTAGGTTTGTGAAGCTGTTAGCAACAAAGCAAGCCGGCCATGGTGAGCTAGTTTGGCGTGTACTGAATTTTTGTGGAACCAGTTCGCGACGCTTTTTATGGCCCCGCAACATCATATACCTTATTTCGGTACTCACGCTTGTCGAAAACGCGACGAGCGATTGCCAAGAGCGATAACACGTGTTGCTTGCGCCGGCAGGACGCGTAAAAGATATATAACACTGAGGAGCTCAATAACTTGACATTTCTGTCTTCTGACCGACTGAAAACAGGCTTTGCACCCACGAATTTGTCTTGAGTGCGACTAGAAGGCATTCTGCTAGCGTGTAACATGGTCTGGCTGAGAGCCTGTGTTAGAGCCACCTCTGTGTGCTTGGCGCCAAGTTGTTTTGGAAACGCGCAATCACCCGTGGATATGCGCGCTTAAAGTGCAAGAAATAATGCCCGGGAAGGAAGTGATGCTTGAAAATCGGATGTTTTCTTCAGATTTTATGACAATGTTTGGGAGGAGTCTATTTGCTATGAAATGTATGTAAAAGTGAATTTATCTGTAATGTCGCCCATTCACCACTTACGCACGTTTCGCCTCTACACGCAATATTCCTGTTAGGTCAACATACCAAAATGATACAAGCTTGTAATTTACTTTTTTTTTTCGCTGATCGCATCCGGTGGAGCTTCATACGGCAACCTCGCCTCCTTTCCTGGTGCCACAACTTTGGAGGAATGCATATAAAGCCCGGAACGAGCATTTATATAGAGCAAAATTAACATTTCTTCCTTTCAGAAGACGTCTTGCGTACTCTTTATGAAATCGCACGTACCACAGATTCGGGAGAGGCTTGTAAATATTGTTCGCAATCATTTTTACTGAATAATAAAACGATTCCGTGCCTAGGCCGCGCGTGGTTCAGTAGAAGCGAAAAAAAAAGTAGAAAAATAAATGCCGCGCCTATCAGCGGAGTCGGCGTGGCGTGTGCCAGCTGGCGTTCAAAACGCGAGCGCTCAGAACCGAAACCGAAAGGTGTTAATACCATCCGCTTGCTGCGCTACAGTAAATTTGACCGCTCTTGTTGAATCTCCAAGGAGCGAAACCCGCACATTTTCTCTCTCGCACCCGCTCTTAGTCACTCATGCACGCAAACGTCCTGCGCCACCGCAAGTGCCACGCCCCGCTGTACTTACTAGTAACTGTAAAATCGTGGGAGACCGGGCCGGGGCACCTTGAAAGCCATCTGCGACGGGGGCAAGGCCCTCAGTGGGTCGGGAGAGGGGGTGCGTTCTACTCGGCGCGGCGCGGTGATCGCCTTTCACCGCACTTCCCCACACGCCAGCGGCGTTTCGGCTGCTGCTGCGCTCTCCCTCTGACCCCTCTTTTTACTCCCATTCTCCCCTGTGCAGCTAAGGGCAGTGCAGAAAGTGCCGCGTGGTTGCGGTGCCCTGTGCTGAGAGAGAGTTACTGCGCTTGACGTAATAGTTCTGCTGGAACCCGCAAGGCGGAGGGAAGTAATTAATAGAGGGAAAATCAGACATCCATCCGGACCAGGACGAAATCTTCTTCAACTGCGAGGCTTTTTTTTCTAGGAATCCGTATGGGTTTCCTTTGTAGCAATTGCGACGAACAGGTGGATGTCTGGTTTTCCTTTTATTAGTTGCTGCGCGGCGCTTTACCCAATTGTTTCATCTCCCTTTTCTATAAGAATCTCCTTGCAGTCGGCCGCGTGCGCCCGGCCGGGTCGCTGCGTCTTGGAAAGAGTCCGCCGGTCGCAAAGCGAACTGTCGATCGCGGCTGAGAGGAAAGCGGGCAGGCAGCGCGGGAGTCAGGGAGGGGGGAGGGGGTGCGGCATCGTCGCCGCCAACAATAGAATAGTTTGCACGGCCGCACGCGGTCACCCACCCCGTATCTTGAAATGGATCTGCAGGCGGCTCATTCATTTGTGCACGCTGTGTTCTCGCCGCTCTTGCATTGAAGCGATAGACCGCACGAAGATCGCTTTGCTCGCTGCTGATGCCGCGCTATCTCACGTCATCGTTTTGGCAGCGACTGCCCGTGCTCATCGATTATGATGCGTTTATGTTTGCTTGTGCGTGCTGACACCACGGTTGTCAGTTCCGTTAGTAAGCGAATGTTTCCAAATTTATGCGGCCGACGCAACAACTATCCTTACTTCGTATAGCTGTGTATATGTATATGTATATCGTATAGCGGTGTGTATATGAATTTGCTATCGCAATCGATATTTTTTTCCATCGGGAGAAACTGCGTTTCTTATTCATATACCGCTCCGCATTCCGAATCAGTCCATGCTGTAATGGAACCGTTTGAAACGTTTCTCGACAAATTAAAGAGAATTCACGCGGAAACTCACCGGGATTTGTCGAAGAAGGCTCAAGCATTGTGCCCTTTGCTCATATCCACGCTGCCCGATGTCATTATCAATGTTACGAAACTTGATCACGCCAGTAAAAATGACGGCGGTGTGGCCACATGAGTGGGCGCGCACGGCTGCGCCAGGTGCGCTCATGACTTTCCGATTATTATAAGCCTCGCTCTTCAGCGCCTTGGTCATCCGCCTCGAACCACTGACCAAACGTGCTCGTGAGGCGCCTTCGTATGGCACCGCCACTGTAGCCTAACCTTCAAATCGATCTGCAATGCCGACATGAAATGCCGACTGCTAATAGATCCCCACGCTTTGTTCTCCCCTCTTACTTAGCGTTACAGAGAAATGCGCCCCCGCGTATCTTGAAAGCGATCTGCGAAAGTGGTAGAGTGAGGCGTGTGCCGAGAGCTCCGTGTGCGCTGTGTTCTCGCCGCTCGCTGCTGCGGGCGCAATGTGGAAAGCGGTCGTCTTATGGGACGGCCGTAGGGACGGCTAGCTCGTTGGGTAAGCATACAAATGCCTACGCATTAAAAAAAAAACACCGTAACGTTGTCGCCGTCATACTATAATTCTCGTCGTCGTCTTGCTTCTGTAGTGACACATAGGATCGGGACAAACACAACTGCTCACTTTGCGCAAACTCGTTAGCCCATCTGCTACCTCTTCGAAGAAGGTCCATCGGCGATGGCTGGCCAGCTATGCTATGCTACTGCATGGCGACTTTTATAGTGATTTTTATAGCATTTTTAGTGGCACAAGCATCGAGTGACACCGTCTTTCTTGCGCAGCACTACCGGTTCACCTTCTGAGACGAGCGGCAACAAAATTCATAATAGTTCAAAAAATAATATAGTACAAAATTCATGGGTTTCATTATTAATATGAAATCATACCTTCAGTTTCCAGTTCAGTTACTGAAGTGTCAGGAGTAAAGAGAATTATTTATAAATCACTGATTATCGCCCACCAAAGCAAGGAATCGTAAACTTCAGAGACTCGCCACGTGGGGATGACTATGGCGAAATTCCTGGAACCCGAAAGTAGAAAGCGAAATTAATGACATCCCTAGTTACATCACACACAAGTTGACATGATATTCAACCGGCTAATTATTAGAGAACACTTGCCTCCGAGTTCGGCTTGTGAGTTGCGCTCACCTAAAGTTAACCTATAGGACACCAACGCCTACGTGCGAGTGCCACTAAGAGACACCTAAGTCATAGGTTAGGGTCGCCTATCACTTTTTCTCTGCACAGAATTCGGCTGCGGTATCTTTATCTTTTATGAAGTACACTGACGACGTAGCTCCTCCTGGTCTTTGGCATGCAGAAATCGTCATCGTCGTCAAAAATGCTTTGAAGAAAGGAGCGCACAAAGAGGCGCATGCGGAATATGTTTCAAGTTCTTGCTATTTTCGCAATGGCCAGTCGCCAGACATTTTGCACATAATGTTGTGATTCTGTATGCTCGTTATTGTGTTATCTTGACACAAGATATTTTCGTTTGTCATTTGAAAGAATTATAAATGGCCCTTTACCGATGTTTTAAGAACGCGAAGGATGACATTGCCACATGCACGACCACTAATGCTAGAGACACACTCACACACAAAAGAAATTATGTTACGTGCCATAATCACCATAATATTATGAAGCATGTCCTACTGCGAGACGTCAGAATTATTTTGACCATATTCTATACTTGTTCGTCCATCTAATTCTAAGTGCGCAGGTCCTTTTGCATTTCACCCCAAGAAACATTAGCCTGCCGTGGGGCGAGATCGAGCCCGTGACCTCGAGCTTAGCCGTAAGCTATCGCGGTGGGTTTCATGAACACTTCTTATGGGCCAGCGGGACTTATTCTGGGAGCGGCGACGCCGTTGCCGCAACAGGCTCCTTTTCTTTCGGAAGGAACCGGCAACCTCCTTGTGGGTGGAGTTCTCTCTGAGAATTTTTCTTAGTATTTGTCTCTCTGCAACTTCGGGGCAGTTCTTGGATGCCGCCTGATGGGCTCCGGAGCAATTTGCACATTTCATGGTTTCAGGCTCGCAGGATTCTATATGATGAGTACCAGACCATTCCGCACGATGCAGGATTCCTACACACAGCACTCACGTGGCCCAATTTGAAACACCTGTGCCACTGTAACGGTCGTGGCACATATGGTCGTACTGAATGCCTCACATACCCTACTTTATTCGATGCTAGTAAGGAGTCTGACTGGAAGACCAACTTAATGCACCGGAAACGGCCGAGTCATAGGATGTACAAGATTTGCACTGTCGATGATAGAGAAATTGCAGGTCTTCATCCCTTGTGTCAGTGTCCACGTCTGATACAACACCATTGCAGGTGTCCTTCCCGTTATCTAGGAATGAGTGAACTGCAATGTTGCCAACTACTTGAATAGCTTCCAAAGCCTCCAATACTGTTTGACAACTTGCATCCACCGTCAGAATGTTCTTCCGAGTATTAATGTGGATCTCTCTCAAATGTCCTGAAGCTATTCAATTGAAATATTCGGTCAGCGATTGCTTGCTCCCTTCCTTTGAATCCTTGGCTGCAACACATGCCCCACAGATAGCAAAACCCGCACACACAAGATACCCAGTACCTCCGCACCTACCAAGGAATGAAGCGTCCTCCAACGTGCGTCCAACTTCTTCGGCTGTTGAGTGGCCTTCGCTGCTTCGAAGGGCATCAGGTGGAGATAATTCTTCGGCGTTCCCCAAGAGCCAACAGGGCAATGAAATGTTTGGAAATGAAAAGCTGATAGGCATGTTTAAACAGCTTGTAAAGACTGTGAGAATAATGCTCTCCAGATCGGCAACACGAACTACAGTATCTGTCGTCAAGGTGTTAGATGCGATGAAACCGCTATTAGCGGCTCTAAAATAAGGGTGGCAACCATGGCTCTCATGCAAAAACACTGCATATTACAACAGAAAATGTATCATTCTGTTATAATGCAATTGAATGTTCGAGGTCTCAGTGGCCGCATGTCTGACTTTATTCAACGGGTTTCAAAATACCACGTCCTTGTGATAGTGATATGCTAGACAAATCTCACATCGCCATTTCGCTTTTCCGGATACGTCCAGCTATGGTCACGTGAAGATGGACATAACAGCCAAGTCTTCATGTGTATACGCAACGACATGACGTTTGTTAGGCATACGGTCACAACACATGACAGCAACGAGTAAGTAAGTGTGTGTGACATTAAAACTTGAGCTACAGGTGTTTTCGATCATGGGCGCCAACATACCTCTGACGACATGACTTCTCTTGCCTATATAATGTGTTACAAGATTCTCCATGCCCTTATGTTGTAAATAGAGAATTCAATGATCACCATCTTTACTGCGAAAGTGCCGCAATGAACTGTCTTAGTAGGAACTTGATGGATTTCTTGGACACTGAAGTTCTGACTGTCATCAACGATGGGTCTCCGACCCAAATCGGTGGCACTTCGTTCGGCTGCTGCTTAGGCCTCACTATTGTATCTCAGAGCTTCCTGCCCTCTGTCAGTTGGTGCTCGGTCGTAGAAACACATGGGAGTGATTATATACCAACATATGTGCAGATGAAGTGGTTTGTGGAATAAGCTGCGCCTCCTGTACGGTGCACTGACTCATCAAAATTTTCTACCCGAGTAGAAGAATATTGTGCAGACATCACTTCACCGTCTGATATAGAACACATTATTGTATCGTCAGTGCAGAAGACAACAAAGTTCATAAGTGCGCCAACATCAAGAACTACAATTTATATTGAGTATGAACGGCTCCAAACGACTCGTCGTCGAGCGGAAAGGAAGTGTAGGTGAACTAAATTTTCGTTAGACCTTGTCTTATGTCGATGAGCTCAACAAAAAATACGGCGTCCCTTTCTACAAAGAGGAAAGGAACGATTGAACATCTTCTCTTCGTCGCTGGATCCCCTAAAACCACTTTCGAGGATAGCACAAAGTATTCGTGCCCCTCCTCAGTAAAAACTTCCTTTCTATGCTCTAGCACTTCAGCTATCTGGGACGGAAGTGAAGGTCGCAGAGAACCTCTGTAAGAGAGTTACGAGTTCAGACATTTCGAGATGCCTCACATTGGATTCACCCACACCGCCTCCAAAGGATGCTCGTCTTGACTTTCCTTCCACGATGCCGGAATTGGACGCTGCACTTTCTGCTGTGAAATACCATCAGGTCTGCACCTAGACCTGATGGTATTTCATGTACTGCTCTGTGGCACAATGGCGTGGAAGGACGGAAAGCCCTTCTGTGGTACTGTAACGGAACGTGGTTGCCCACTACAATTATGAAGCAGTGGAAAACCAGCAGTGGAAGCGCCTTACGAACTGTAATGTTACCGACCAGTGGTTTTAGCTAGCTGTGTCGGTAAGCTGATGGAACGGGTGGTGCTAACTAGATTAGAGTGGTTCATTGAAAAGAATGAGCTTTGTGCTGGAATTATGAACGGATTTAGACGGGGACGGTCTGCTATAGATGGGGTCATTGATCTCATGTCCACTATCGAACCCGAAAAAAGGAGGCGCCAACTTGTAGGAGCAGTTTTTCTAGATATCAAAAGTGTCTATGACAATGTACTGCACGAAGTCATTCTTGATGTCCTCATTATTTCGGCATCGGCGGCCGTCTCTTCATGTGGATTGTAATCTACCTATATGGTCGCGCAAACTTCAAGTCCACGAATGATAGCGAAACGAGAAAGCACGTTGTTCGCGGAGTACTTCAAGCAGGAATGCTCAGTACAACCCTCTTCAATGTTGCCTTTGATGGCTTTGCGGCAATAATTCCTAATACAGTACGTATAGGTACCTACGCCGACGACATATGCATATTGGCGTCCGGAGTAACGCTACCGCAACTTCGTGCAAGATTGCACCCAGCTGTTTACTTAGCGTCTCGGTACCTGCCGTGCCAAATACTCCAACTGGCCACAAATAAGTGCACTGCGATAGTATTCACACTAAAGCTTATGTGTCGGTATCCGATTATTATCAAGGGCAATGTCATTGCATATGTGACCCACCTTAGACACCTGGGCGTTGCCATTAACTGCGGTGTGAAATGCGGCACATCTGAACATTCGTTACTTCGGCTGTACCAGGCTCTCACGTCGACTACATTCGGTATAACATGCCAGTTTTCTCAAGTATGGGCCCGTCATGTAAAGTGCTCAGGCACAGATGCTGAGAACATGTGTAGGGGTTCCATGTTGCACCTCAATTGATGGTACAATTGAGGAAACTCGAGTCACCCCTATACCTGTCTTTCTGCGATGTGAACATCTGCAACTATTCCTGCGGCTGCTGTGCCATCATAGGCACCAACCCGTGTCGACACTTCCCGTCAAATGGCGGCACCTCACTTTTTCGAGAGCCATTAAATGACACGTACCTGCCATATCATCAAAGTTTGCCCCGGCTGACGTCCCACGTATGCCCCTATGGGTAATGGCCAAAATACAGATACGTCTCTCGATTCTAGGAAATTCTAGAAATTCGGTATTGCCTACCATGGGCCTCAAACATCTAACACTTGAATATATGTCAAAATAATATGGCTCATCGGTGAACATATATACAGACGGATCGGTCTCATCGTATGCGTCAGGTGCGGCTTTTGTCGTGCCTACGCATCAGGTCATTTGAAGGTTTTTTTTTTTTTTTTTTTTGCGGAGAAGACGACATCTACATCCGCAAAACTAGTAGCAATCAGAGAAGCAGTGCACCGGAAACGGTCACTTTGCAAACGGGCATTTTGCGACAGCCGCCTCACTTACGAGCAGTGTTTAGTGTAGCGAAATCAGCTGTGCAGATTGAAATGAAATGAATGAAAGAAAGCTCTCACAGAGTATTGCCTCTTCAGGCTGCCAAGCTATACATATAATAGCGGAAGACAACGGCTACCACACTACGTTTCAGTGGGTTCCCAGTTACTGCGGGGTACACAGCAATGAGCTGGTCCATGTCGAAGCGAAAAAGGCGCTCAAAGAACCCGGTCACTGCTTGCGATTTCTTTTATAAGAGCGGACGCCAACTGTCTTCTCTCAAATGTCATCCGAATAGAGACAGAAAAGCACTAGGACAATCCCGATAATCGCCACAGACGACTCCAAAGATGGGAGCCTCCCATGAAATTTAGAATACTACCCGAAATTCAGCGGAGCTATGCCAGTCGCCTGGACAGACTTTGGCTAGAGGTGGCGTTTACGCGTGGGTCCGTGCACCTCATGCGACACAACGAGTCTCCAGACTGAGCTTTGCAATGTGAAAGAGACTATAGGTCATGTACTGTGTGACTGCCCTCAGCACCTGGAAGAGCATCAAAAGTTGAATAATGTCTGTACGCGCCTCGGCACCTCGCCTCTGTCGGAGAAGGCTATTTTAGATTCATGGCCAGAAGTTAAATCAAGTTTTAAGGCCATCTAGGCCTTATTTGTTTTTTTTAAAAAGCGCGGGCCTGGACTGTAAGCTGTAGCTTTCAGTAGTCCAAATTGCTTACTATATACTTTACATCTTTCCTGATCATCGTCACCCATCATGCGCCTTTTTCTTCTCTCGTTCTTTCCTTCTTCCCCTTTCCCCAACGCAGAGCACCTGGCTACAGGAATGCACCTCAGGCCGACCTCTCTGCATTTTGTATCAGTAAACCTTTCTCTCTGCTTCTTTCTCTCTCCTATGGGCCACAAGGCCGACAATACAAGCATCAGTTGGCAAATGCAAGGTGTCGTGTTAAGAAAGGTAAGCGCGTTAGCAAGAGCTACAGTAAGGGATGCGAGCCAAACAGCTATGACGTCTGCTCCACTGAATGCGTGAATAATGTGATGCGTTTCTACTATTTAATAGTTTCTGTCACTTAACTACAAGTGCGACATTGACAGTCTATAATTACTTTTTTAATTTCATTAAAATAACTGGTATGCGATTTTTGAATAGCTAGCGTTTAAACGGAAGATGGCATTTCCATAAATAACTTGGGCTAGTGCAAAATTTTGGTTTTCATGCCAATTCTAATTTTAACACAGCTGAATATTTACCCTTACTAATCCTTGGCTATCGCAATTTTATACTGAGGGTTGAATAATTATCGTTTAAAGCAAGCACACGTTAACAAAAGCGCTAAACTGAACCAGGTAACAACTTATTAGCAATATCGGGGACTCAGGAAATCCCAGAAATAACACTTTTTGGTCGGTTTCCTTGACTAGTAACGTCCGGTGTTACAAACGAACACACAGTTTTGCATCGCGCGCTTTTTCATATAACCATATCATGAGTACAGAATTTCTGTTGGTACCCGTCGTCGTTGCTTAGTGGCTTTGGTGTTGCGCTGCTTAGCACCAGCTCGCGGGATCGAATTCCCGCCGCGGCGCCCGCATTTCGATGGGGGCG
This sequence comes from Dermacentor andersoni, assembly GCF_023375885.2. Taxonomy (NCBI): domain Eukaryota; kingdom Metazoa; phylum Arthropoda; class Arachnida; order Ixodida; family Ixodidae; genus Dermacentor; species Dermacentor andersoni. The sequence continues at coordinate 47,622,079 of NC_092818.1, read as the reverse complement.
AAATGCAAATACACCCGTGTACTTAGATTTAGGTGCACGTTGACGAAGCGCAGGTGGTCAGAATTAATGCGGACCAGCTACTACGGCGTTCGTCGTAATCAGATGGTGGTTTCCTGGGGAGTTGGTGGGGGCGTTTCCCGAGGCGTCGAAGGTGGCTTCCTGAGGATCCTCTCGAGTGACGCCGAAGGAAACAGATGCGCCCAATGCAGAAGCCTTCTCAGCGCAGCAGGAGCAGCGTGCCAAAGCAATACGTTCCTTTATTTGATATTCCGCCCATCTTTTTTTTTTTTGAGTGCGAGGTTAGCCGAGCAATCTTCATGAGTTATTTTTCATGCTTTTTCAGTTGTAAGGCTTTTTTCCTTAGATATTAGTAGCTAACGAATAATTGTTTCTTTTTCCACAAGATTAGTTTGTACGGCGCCTTGTTAGTACGAGACCATGGATGGTATTAGGAGGAACCCACGCGTGCATTGTTCTGAGTTCTAGCGCTCTTCCGCATTGCAAGAAACGCGGCTTGAGTCAGTACGCGAAGGGAACCCTGCAGCTTTTATCTGTGGAATGTGTGTACTAGGCTTGCGGCTCGACCATCTAGAGCACAAGTATAAGCTAGCTAAGCGGGTTGGAAAGATGCAAAAGGTACTCAAGAGCAAACAGAAGAGGGGGAAGCAATTAGAAGAAAAGACAGCCAGCGCAAAAGCGAAGCTGAGGGCCACCATTCCACAAGGCAATGGTGAACGCTTCTATGCGAGCACCGCGAACGGCGCTGACTCTGAAGCGATAACAGCTATGCAAGCTGAAAACACCATGCCAGAAAGCAGTGGTGGAAACGTCAGCGGTGTGGGGCAATGACGTGGCCGACCACCACTGACGTTCCGCGGCCATCACGTCAATGCCAGCCGTGGAAGAAGATAACAAAACTGAGAGCACCGATAAGACAGGAGGGCAGGGCATTGGGGCCTCGGGTGCAGCTTTCGGCGGCGAGGAAGAGGAAAAGCGTCGAGTTGTCATTGTTGGGGATTCCAGCATGCGTAAAGCAGAACCGGTGATAAGAGAGATGGTAGGTGCAGGCGAACAGAGTCCAGGTTAACGCGCTTCCGGGAAAAAAAACCAAAGCGAAAGCCAAGGAACACATGTGGCGCCCAATGGAGGAGAGACACCTAGTCGTGATATTGGGTGGAGTGATTGACATACTGCATGGACGAGGGGCTGGGATCACGAAGCAAGGAGGAGGAGTATATTTTAATGAAGAGTAAGGAGGAGAGGTCGGCTTCGAGAGGGTGTCTCTAGCCTGCTTTTTCTCATTGGGGTGAGAAGTTGAAAATCGGGCGTATGCAATCGAAAGGGTAGGGCTCGCAGTAAACAGAGAAATTTGCACGCTAGCTAAGGCAATGAATTTTAAGGTCACATTTTAAGGACCTCGACCGAGGCACTCATGCAGGTGACGGGGTACATTTTAGCGAAAATTTTGCGACACCGGTTGGACCTCGATTTGTGGCGCGAGCTGTAGCATTTTTAGGCAGGCGCCAGGCAATCCGCAAGGAAGATTAGGCATTTACTGCAGCGACTTACCAGTAAAGAGGCAAAATACGACCACAAGGACTTAAGAAAAGACCAACAAAGGGTAAGAGTACAGAAGGTAAAATTTCTTACATAAACATAAAGGGTGTGTGGAAGCTGAAATTGGATGGAAATTTAAATAGCGCTGAATGACCAAGCGATTAGTGTGTGCGCCTGGGCCAAAACGCATCTAGGAGACTTAGAGTAACCACCTGTTACTGACAATTTTGTATGTGAAAGGTGCAACAGATTTACTGGGTCAAAGAAAGGCGGTGGCGTAGGCAAGCTAACTAGGCGAGGTTTGAAGTGGCAAATGGTAGAAGAGCTATGCAAGAAGTATTTATGGATTAGCGGTACGTGGCAATGCAGATAGACGTGGCTGGGAGTAGCTTACCTATGGACAAGTAGTGAGAGAAGAGACAAAAATTAAGAATTGATCGATTGCACTGGAAGCTCCAATAATGAGTTCAAGAAATCGGGCCAGGTGATATTTGCGGGCGATATGAACGCGCACATGGGTGACTAAGACGGATATACCGATTACAACGGTTTTAAAATGGCAGATCTGTGTGGAAAACAGAACGTCATTACAGTTAACAGGGAAAACAAGTGTCATGGACAGGTGACGTGGCAATGCGGAAACAGGCACTCATGTATAGACTACGCCTTAATCTTAGAAAGGGTCCACGAGCAACTAGACTAAATGATAATGGACGAACATTGAGAAATAGCCTGGGCAGCGATCATATATGTTTAACAATAAAGTTTGAGGTAGATAATAACGCAAAACATAAACCACTAGCGTCAGAATTTCTAAAGTTTGATGAAGAGCAAATAACAGAGATTGTAAAAACAGAGAATAATATGCAGAATTTTCCTACAGCAGTCTGAGAATATAAGGAACTGGTAGATGTTATGCATCAGGAAATGAAACAGAGACGGCGAAAGATTTGTTGAATTGGAAAGAGGAAACCACGTAAGTGGTGGAACAAGGAAGTAAAGCGAACTATACAAGAGCGTAAGCAGGCGCCTAGGGATCATCGAGAAGCCAAAAAGTTGGGCTTTCTCGAAGAGGCTCTTCTTAGATGGAACAAATACCGTGAAAATAAAACGGTGGCGAGTGAGCTCTTGCAAGATAAAATTAAATGTCCAAGTGAACGTTGGGCGCATAACATTCGCAAAAGTCACAGAGGCGCACCAAAAAGATGCTGTACCCACATAAGAACGTTCAGAGCTCCGAATAAAAATTCACATACGGTTATAAGGGATGAAGGCGGTAAGAACCTCGAAGGAGACGATGCACTGTGGTACATCACAGACTTTATTAGGGATAACTTCGCTCACAAAAGAAAGCGTAGTTCAGACTCAAACAGATCTAACACCAGAGAAGCCTCAAAGATAAACTTAACATATAAAGCTTTCATTGGAAAGAAAGCAGAGAAAAATGCCTCTAATAACACAGCAGCAGGAGCCGATGAAGTCCCAATACATCTAATGGAAAACTTCAGTCCAAAGGGCAAGGCACTGCTGACTAATGCCACAGAGCAAGTTATTAAAAGAAAGCAAATTCCGCTTGGATGGCGTGAAAGCAAGATGAACGTTATCTACAACGGCAACTGGGATAAGGATAAGACGTGCTTGTACATGTCAGTTACAGTAACGTCGGTAATATATACACTGACTATGCGAGCCACAAAACTGCAACTGTCAGAATGGGTGGAGAAAAATGATGTTCTTGGAGAATTGCAGAATGGATGCAGGCCAGGCAGACGCTTAGAGTATAATAGGTTTGTAGTAACTCAGTGTTTACAGATTTCAGTAGCTCAGAAAACAGTTTTATTGTTGGCATATCTAGATGTTAAAAGAGCCTACGGTAGACAGGAAACTGCTACACAATATTCTTCAGCACCAAGGCATAGAGGGCAATTTCATGGAACTGCTGAGATGGATATATAAAGATAGATATATAAACACAACAGAGTACAAGTTGTATGGGAAGGACTAAAAGGTAATAAGTGGTAGAAATTCAACTTTGACTGAAGCAAGGATGTCCTCTATCTTTATTTTTCTTCACGCTCGATGTTAAGGGCACAGAATTAAAGACGACTGGAAAAGCGCGAATTAAGGTTTGATTTAACCTACATGCCTAATGGAAGAATGGTGCCACAGAAGCTCTCTGAACAGATTTACCTGGACGACATAGTGCTACGAACGGTCAATAAAAGAGGTGTGCAGACACTTGCGAACATCTGTGGCAACGCAGCGACAAATCAAGACTCCAAATTTAGCACAGAGAAATCGGGAATTGTAAGCTTTACTGAAGGGACGAGCAATTACGGGGTGTCAATTCAACGGCAAATCGTACCCATTGTTCATCAATATAAATACCTCAGCGTATACATATACAGCGGAATGACCTCCTCAAGCACCAACCATGAGTATCTGAACGTAAAGTGGAAACGGAATGCTGGAATAATGAAACACAGAGCATTGTGGGTTTTCTATAAGTATGAGGTGCTGCGTGGTATCTCGAAAGGAGTAATGATGCCAATACCAATGCTCGAAAATCTTATTCTATGCTTAAAATCTGTTAACCAAAGATCCGTGGGCCGGTTCACTTTGGGAGCCCACGGTATAAAACCACAAATCAGGCAGTGCAGGGTGACATGGATTGGGCACCCTATGATGTAAAAGAAGCACGCAGCTAAAGTAGTTTTGAAAAAAGACTCTGGAACATGGATGAAAATAAATGGGCAGCTAAAGTGCACAAGTATCTGTACTTGAAAAGCATGGACACAGAATGGGGGAAGGGGTCAAGAAAGTGCAAAACCAAGCACAGGGTGTTGCGGCTAGGGTGGCGTTCGGGGTATGTAATCCACCAAACCTATCGACTACGACGTCAAGTTGAAGAAAATGAAGGAAAAAGGGTTTATTTATTTTAGCTACACGTGGTTTTAGTTACACATTTAGTTTAGTTACAGTGTGGAAGCTCACTCCATGCAGGAGCAAGTTAAGGTCTCATTTCACATCAGGACCATCCGTTTTCACTCTAGAAAAGTATTTGATTTTAATCTTGTTTTCTTCCCTAGGCGCGTCGGCGAGCGAATTTGAACACTGTCTAGCAGCAAATCACCATCGTCGACTCCGTTGCGATACCACGCCCATGCTATCCATAAGCCGCAGTAACTCTGCCTCGAAGAAACTGGTTTGGAATATGTGGGAAAAGAAATCATCCGGCAACACCTGGTTCGTTCGTCGTTGCCTACCCCGTCCTACGCTCTGTCTTCAAGGTGAAGCGCGGGCGGAGGGTGTTCCGTGTAATCCCGTAACAGCCGGTTTACACGCCGTCTTGACGGCTGGATAAGTCCCGGGAGATGGGTGGTGAATTGACTCGTCTAATAAACTGCGCCTATCCATTCGTTGGCGTGGTTACCTCCATTTCACCCTTTTCTGCAGTTTCGATGTAATGGTGGGCTTAGCGCTTTTAGTTGTCTACGCCGCGCTTAGGTCTGGTTAGGAGGTGCTGTGGTTTGACACGTAGCAAACGTTCAAATAACTCCCTTGATGGTGCTGAGACGTAACAAGGGCAATTGAAACTGTAGATAGACAACCCTGAATCATCAGAAAGAAAGTTAGATCAGCAGGGGCGGTTAATTGGATGCAAGAAATTGAAACAAAAAGTACCATGCAGATTTATAAGAATGAGAAGAAAGAAATTAGATGGGAAAATCTTTACGATAACACAAAGGGCAGTGCCTTTCTATTTGAAGCTCGAGACGGTTGCCTAAGAACAAAAACATACCGGAGGAAACATTCGGAACTAGATGAGGCAATTGTTTGCTGCAGTAAAATCCGGAGACCACTTAGCACAACCTAAAGAAATCCGAAGGGATTAAGGTAGTGAGAACCTTAGGTAACGTTCTCCTTCAAGAGGCACCTGGGTTTAAAGTGGAAGGTAGCATCAACCGATCAGTACTCTACACACGCCCGCGACAAATTCACGGTATTGGTGAAAAGTGAGCCGGGAGGACATCCAAATGACCGGTTATCTTACAATATTAGCTAGCGGTATAACGTAGATATTGAACGGAAAAAATTAGGGAGATGCATACAAAGTACTAGATAAAAAACACGCATAGTAAAGCTGAATAAATGAAGCAAGCAAGGTGACTATTTGTCACCGCTCCGTTTCAAAGGGGGTGTTATTAATTCATCATCATCATCTGTGTTTGGAACATAAAATTCCATAGTTTAATTTTTAATCTCTGTTGGACACCTGCTATATGAACGTCCTAAATTCACTGGTAGCACTGTTTAAAACATAAAGCTTTTTGATTTCTTAGGCAAACTGGTTTGCGAAGAAGCGGAGGCGTACGATCGCTGCAGGAACAATGAAACTATTCTCTAATAGGTGCGCAAAGAGCACATGGTTGGCGAATAGACACAGCCTACGAGACTATCACAGTCACAGCGTTTCTTGCGTTACTAGAAGGGCCTTCGCCTGACTCACATCATGGTGGTGTTACCTGCTCTGTCTGTTGAGCTTCTTGCCCTTGTGCAGCATCTTCTCGCGTTGTCGTGAAAAACTGACAGAAAATGCGTCTATGCGAGCCCTATAGCTGCGTCACGTGGACGCTTTCGATCGTGATTTTGCCCGATCCAGGGGTGCTATGCAGGATGCGCCGAGTTTTGCGAAACTCGGGATCTTCACGAGCTCAGGCGACACCCGAAGATGAACGCACAAATGGTACCGAGACACAGTTTATCTTGCGACAAGCCTCCAGATTCATTGGTTTATCTAGATTCACTCTGGCTGGCTATCATTCCTTGGGCGTTGCTTTCTGGGCGGTCGACACACTGGCGCTCACGTGATCATACCGTCGGTGCATGGTCGTGCCTTCTTTCACTTGTTTGTCGTTCCACCGAGTGCATTACATGCACAAGCAAGTTGTAAAACAAATACATTTAGTACAAGATTATCAGTTACTTTAACGTGGTTTAGAAGCATTTTAAAGCTTACAAGATGTACACTGAATGTGCTTTAGACTAATTTGTAATTTACTACACTTCGCATTATACCACGAGGGAACGCTGTGGTGGCGTCATCACATCCCATGTCACATCCATTCACCGGGCGAGCATGGCGGCTAAACATCGAAGAGGCCCAGTGTAAACAAATTCGTGCAACGAGCTTGCAGTGCGCGACGTAGGGATCAGGCTCGACGATGACCACTATTTCTTGGATAGTTCTGTTCCTCCGTCAGCAATCTATCTGTGCACCCCGTAAGACTGCCAATAGCTTCGGCGATTTTACATATCGCAACGCGCACCTACTGTTCACGGCGCCGTGCTGAAGAAACAACTTGTCCGGTGCTGCTTCTGCGAGTTCATCCACTCGGCGTGACTGCGAGCGTCACGAACATTACATAGTGTGTGCAAAAGGAAGACAGCCGATATAGCGAGGATGCGACAAGGAGGTGGTGCCGACGATGGATCTCGCAACCAACACAGTGAAGGAGACATCGACAAACTGCCGATAAGTATATTTCTACTGTTTCATATTTAGCATAATAAGAGTGCACGGCTTAAGTCACTTTCGTAGTAACGAACTGAATGTCCAGCAGTTTAAAGAAGGCAGTGAGAACCAATGGGTGTTCGTGCTTTTACACGCAAGTGGGCCCGCGAAAATATGGGAAAGATGAAGGTAACCTTCACTAACTTGGTGAGATAACAGAAATTCATGAGTGACATTAAGCCCGCAGAATTATTCGAAGAGTATCTTTATCCAGGTGAAATATCAATAGCAGGTACTGATATAAAGCAGGAAACTTATACAAAATTTTCATGGGTTGAAGGGCGGATGGAAGGCATTACCGAATCATGATCGCCACGTTACCGATATCCTTCAAAAAAGTTTAGAATCATTGCATTCTACCGGTTGTGCAATATGGGACATAAACCTGGAGGTTAACAAAGAAACTTGAGATGTGAAGGACTGTGCAGAAACCGAAGTAAAAAAAATTGTTGGAGATAGGATTAAGGCAGGAGGACAGCGGCGTAGTAAACCGTGGCAACTGATATGCTAGGTGAGATTAAGAAAAAAAAAAATGGAATCGGCAGGCAGGCCATGCACGTATTGGATCGCTTGTTGCCAATTCATAACAGGTGATTACATAAGCGTGACAGAATGGATGTCAAGGAGAGAGAACTACAGGCAAGGATGGTAGAAAATTGCGTAATGGGTCAAAAATATGATGTTGTAGGCATAGGACGCAATCAGCTCGTATAAGACGGTATTGTAGGGTGAGGCATTTGTTTTTCAGCGAACAAAAATAGGTTTGTGGTGCGGACAGTAGAGACTTGTGATGGTGCGGGGCCACCTCAGCTGCTGGCACACTAATCAACATGACAATGGGCTCTGAAAAAGAAAACCCCAGTTATGAAAAATATAGCAACGTTGTTCCGACACATCGTTTTATTATGCATACTACACTAAAGGCTTCCACAGTTAAGGGCACTTAGTACTAATAGTGCAACGAGCATTTTTCTTTGTAAATATTGGTTTGTATGCGGCTGATTCATTCCAATAATCCACTTTTTGCAGCAAAACATTCTGCTGCTGGAGGCACTAAACCGCCTGGTGGCAGTAGACGAGCGCAAGGCACGTGCTCTTGAGAGTGTGGCAGAGGTCCAAAGAGCTGCTCTGCAACAGTAGTATCGGTGCCCTAACTGCTCTCCTGTCGAGCCCACAGAAGGCACCTTATAAAGCAGCTTTCAGCTTAATATTTTGTTTATTATTCAAGAACATGAATAAAATTATTGCAGTAAACATTGTGCTGTGCATATTAGGACACTTGTAACATGCACTTGGTGTCCCTTCAAAATAGGCAAAATGTAAGACAACCTGTGCCACTCTTGGATCATGTAAATAAACAATACACTAATGTAGTATACACGTCATTGTGCTGTTTGTTCTTTCTATGTGCAAGAATACAGTGCGTGTTGATTAGCCACAAGATGAACACTGTGTGTAATTCACAATGAAGACAGGAAACAGCAGGAGCTTAATAATGCTATCACCCATAGAATGTGCATATGACCGCAACACTCCCCGATTCAAATGTGCCATTACATGCATGTTTGATACCACATATTCTTTAACATTGCCTTATAATTGCATGTACTAATTTTCACACATCTTAAGCCATTGCATAGCACACTTCTGATGTATCCATTTCATAGGCCAAATAATTGTACACTTTGTCCTTTTGTGTTGTATGAAAACCAGCATCCTTTACAGTCGGATAAAACTTCAGAAGACAGGAGAGGCCTCGCTCAGATGGCCAAAGCGCAGCAGCCGATTGCCTCCACGTCTAAAGAAATGGTCCCTCTCCAACAAGCAGGTATTAGTCTGTCCGGCGGCACGATGTCAGTCTAGAGTGCGTGCCCATTCGTGCAGGCTTGTGTTCATTTGCCTTAAAGTGCAGATTCCGCAGCCTCCTAAATTTGTATCCGACTACAGAAACATGTAATGCCTTGCACCAGTTGCATAGACTTCTGCAACTTGATAGCACACAATGATCAGGAGCAGAAATCTATAAAGGCATCCAACCAAAGCTGGCTGGCCACACTTCCATTATGAGGGGCTGTAAAAAGGTCTCGCCAAATATTCCCATGACGTCCTTGAAAAAGAGGTGGTGTTTGGCACTTCTTTAGAATCAAAAACAGATTACAGTGAATGTTCTGTAGCACATCCAAACAAACTGAGCTTGGTTATCTGCACACCATGTAATGGGAGGTTGTGCTTCACATAGGAAACAAACTGCTCTGTCCAGTACAATTTTGAGGCCGGTACGGCACCTATTATGTCAACAGTGTCTATATACAATCTATATACAAATTACACTTTTCACAGGCCACTGATTTCACCATTATTTTTGTATGATGGTTCTTTCAATCAGTGCTTGTATTACATGAGCAGGTGGATTTGAAAGCAAAGCTTTGTTTGCAAACCTTCTCACTTCCCTAATTGTGTGGCAAGGCACTGGCATGTTGTCGAATAGCTCACACTTCCTCGGTCCTGCCCCAAAGAAGCCCAATGCTCTATTTGAAGTTGGATCGCACAACAATTCAACGGCACATAAAGAAGAGTAACACACTCAGCAGAGCATTCTGCTGTGTCTATTTCTCTTCTTTATGTCCCGTCGAATTGTTGTGCAATTAAACTTCAAGCTTCTATACCAATACACCCAATCTTCAACCTCACCAATGCGCTAGTTATTAGGCCACAATGACGCATATCTTTGAAATGTCCCAACACAAATTAGCTCTCCAAGAAATTACAAGTGTTAAATTTTGCAGCACAGGTGTATGCACGTGCCATATTCTTTACCACTAAGGTCACAGGAATCAAAGGGGCAAGCATTAACCAGCCTTGCTGCTGCCGTTACCATTATCATAATGACACCAATGGAAAGACAGTGCCATGTGTCAGTAAATGGAGTGCCGCAGGGAAAGGTGTGACAGCGAGGGCTTACGATAAAAATAACGGTTACGAGACATGTTCAATGCCAATATATGCTGCATGTCGCTCATCCTACTTTGGCATTGCGGCAAGCGTTTACTTGTTTGAGCATATCACGTTTTGTGTAAGCATTGCTCTAAAGCTGTACAAAAGGTCTATTTGCTCTGCAATTTTTATATTTATCATGGCGGGTTAAAGACCCGCTTTTCACTGGCATCTGCACCACATTTCTCCCGATATGTAATTTTGCCTTGGTAGTTCACAACATCTTCATGTACACAGAGTTCTGCAGAGCATTGGATGTGCATTGTTCTACTGCTTAAGAATTAGAGCCCCTTTATGAGACGAAAATATACGATTTATCCATCCAGAATAACGCCGCCCCCCCCCCAAAAAAAAAGAAGATACACTGAACCTCTGGCACATGCATCAACAGTGAACAGAGCAAACAATCTGAAGTATTTTCTTCATGCAAGTCAACACACTAAGATTCTCAATGCATTTTCATTTCGCCGCAAATGCATAGGCACAACCGGCTTGGCGCAACATCCACATCTCGCGCTGCAACAAATTCTGCAATGCATCGCTGTTTCATAGTGCGGCTGATAGATGACGCATGACCGAAATTCAACATTGTGCATACTAAGTAACTTCACCAATGAAGAACCCCAAGTTCTTTATGAGATTAGCATTCACAGGTTACTTCACACAATTTGTGATATCCATTTGTCTATTTACACTTAATTAACCTCTTTCCCAAGAAAGTGAACCATTTGGAAGGCACCCTGACAGACAAGTAGAACAATCGGCAAAAAGTCATCAACCAGCGAAAAAGTCACTATCATACGCCGCCGCATGTGAGATGTCGCTAACACAAAATTTAAGTCTGCTACACAGAAGTGACAAATTTGGCAATAAGGCCTGTCTAAACATTGCTTCAATGTTAATCACAGTAACGCTGACAATGAAGGCGCCTTAATTTCTACGTACTTTCAGTCGACACACCCGACTACGTTCGTAATGTTCCCGCGAAGTAGGAAGCATTCCTTTAAATATGCCCGCTCAGCCGCAGCATTCGGGAAAGCTAGCCACCGCTTACGCACTGCCGCATCTATAAGCGCGTCCGACACAGCTCTGACACAGTGGCTAACAGTAGTTTGATGGCGTCCAATGTAACGCTTGGCGCCGACGCTTCCCTGAAAACTCCGAGTCCCGTAGAAACGGAGGGCACAGAGGACCTGCTCTACGACGGTGAGCGAATGAAGCCCGCCACACTGTCTCCGCAGACGAGAGTCTTCGCCTAGCTCGTCACACAGCCAGCGCACTGTCTTCGACAGGCGAAAATGACGCTGAAACTCCCCGTCGCTCATATACGTGAACGGGTCCGGACGGTCATACTGACGCTTGCTGCCGCTGGATGCAATGACACAGGCTGCTGCTGCCGCCGCCATGTTCCCGAGTTGAACTCGGAGGGGGTATCGCGATGTACGAGTTTAGCACGAGTTCGCCTGTCAATCAAAACCAGAGGTCACGCCCCGCGCGAAGCATGTAACTCTTGTGCGCGCATCCACTACAGTTGGGCCACGCCCAACTCATCTTCTGGCAACAGCGACGCGGTGTGGAGCTGAGAGGCATCAACAATCTTGACCGCCGACATAAGACATGCACAACGCACTGTCATCGGTGATGTACTGAGCACCACTATCAAAAACAAAGCGTTGGCTGTCGCTGGCTTATGCATATATCTTCTCGGGCTGAGATGGCCCCACAACACCGTTTCATTGCCTGCATTGTGGCAACGTAGCGCACAGTAAATAATTATCGGCACGTCACTGTAGCCGCTTGCAAGGCGTCGATACGCCGAGGGGGACGACGATGCTGAGGAGTGCGTATTGCAGCAGTCGTTTGAGATGGCTGCTCTGTCATCGGTGATGTATCGGAGCCAGAGCGTCGTAAACACGATCAGCGTCCGAGAATCGCTCGCTCTTCTAGACCCAGTGCAATGGCATTTCATCACAAGCACTGCGCACTCAACAGTTCCAACACCTCTCTCCGTTCGAAGTCTGATTTCATAACTGCACACAAGAGCCCTCACCTGCCAAAATGCGATTGCTGCGGTGTCGTTACGATATCCATCTGCGATCGCTGCTGGCTCCAGCAGAGGTAATCAACGAGGACCTTCGACTGCACAACACCCTCAAATACTGCGTACATGCGCTCAGAGAGACCTTCACTGGGCAAGCGATGAATTGTGTCGCTGGGAAGCACGCACTTTTCGCAATATATCGCAGAGGCTACGCGCACGAAGATAAACTGGTACGTTTTCACTGAACTGCGTCACTACGGACTCTAAAATAACATACCGCCATTTTGCAGCGTTTGCCATTGTGTCGTTTTTAGTCGTTTAAGCGGGGGCCTTAATAGCCTAGTGAAGCGCCTACGATGAACAGCCGTACCGCGGCGCTGCGTTTCTATTCCCCCTAATAGAGAAAAAGTGGCCATGACCCTCCATGGATCATGACTGACTTATTAAGAATAGCACTGCAGCGCCCCTAGGCAACTTATCACCGTATGAACTCCCTCGTGCGTGCGACCCTTTTCAATGTATCCGCTTCTAAGCTTTCGCCTCACTGTCGCCACTCGCGGCAAGAAGTGCAAAATTTAATAATTTGCTCGATCTCCGTTTGTCATCACAAATTTCTAGCATTGAAAACGAAAAACAGATACTTAAAGAAATAAAAATGAAATAAACGAGAACAAGGTGTAAGCAGGAGCCAACGCTTCTGGAAGTGGACTTGTCTTTTTCAAGGTTCGAAAAAAACAAGTCCACTTGCTGAAATGCTGGCCCCTCTTTCACCTTGTTCTCGTTTGGTTTAGTGTACATTACCAGCTATTTTATGGAACCTTGCCTGATCTTTTTTGTTTATCATAGATTACAGTGCCGCAAGAGATCATCAGTATCAGCGCACATAAGTACAATGCTGGACGAAGGCCTTTCATGACCATCTACAATCAAATATCCAAGATCACTAATAGCGTATTTATTTCGCATGATCTCTATCGCGAACAGCACCCACTTTAGTGGAGTTTATCGTCAAGAACATGCAGCTCATGACATGCGACGCTCGGGGTGTTTCGCGGGTGTATTAGACCTTGATAGTTCTCAAATTATCGAGTAAGACACATATGATGAAGAAAAAAAGGGAGAGAGTTTTACCAGGCTATCTTATTATTTACGACCACACATAAGGAAAAGGGCATCGATGTGTGAGTAGAAAGAGCATGAACAATGCTACGAATACTAAGAATACTGGAAGAGACTTTGGGCACGAGAATAGTTCAGCCTGCATTGAAATACCGAGGTATGTATGCATCCTTCATTGATCATCAATACTTCCTTTGTTCTGCTATCCTCGCAGTGTTCGTTTGCAGAATGTTGGGCTCTTACACAGATACTTCAATTTATCAACATCATTAAACAAGTATTTCTATAAGGACATCTTATATGTGGCTTCTGGTAAAGCAAAATGTTATGTGCATATTCATACTGAGCCTGGCTGAATTTATTGTGATGCTCTAAGCACCTTCTTTTTTCATTTCTTTCTGAATTCCAACAAATTGAAGCAAAAAGGCAACAAAAGTAAGAACCACTCCCAGTGCAGGGAAAGTGTGTGCAGTATGAGACGACAAATATTGCTCCAGTAACTAGATCCTCAATCGCAAGATTCCTTACTTGACGGGTTTAAATGAGCACATGATGGACTCTCTACTTCAAGGGTTTAAATGGACGACTTCTCTTTGCTACCTGGATGACGTTATATTGTTCTCACCTACGTTCGGCGCACACCGTGAGCGACTCAGCCATTCTCGGTATTTTTCGCAAGGCTGGCCTACAGCTCAACTAAAGAAATCAATTTTGGCCATTGTCTGATAACTGTACTTGGACATCTGGTTGACGCTTTTGGCATCCGACCTGATCCGGAAATAATTATTGCCGTCAAACACTTTCCTGTAGGCTGGCCTACAGCTCAACTAAAAAAAAATCTATTTTGGCCATTGTCTGATAACTGTACTTGGACATCTGGTTGACCCTTTTGGCATGCGACCTGATCCGGAAAAAATTATGGCCGTCAAAGACTTTCCTGTGCCGCATTCAGCAAAAGATGTCCACAGCTTCGTAGGTCCTTGCTCTTGCTTCCGCCGCATTGTTGAAGATTTCGCAACCATAGCACGGCCTGTAACAAATCTCCTAAAGAAAGGCGTGCCTTTTTCATTGGAGCTCCTCCAAAGTTGCAGCTTTTTTCTCGTCTCGCGACCTTACTCACCACCCCAGTTGTCTTCGGCCACTTGGATGTTTCAGCCCCTATACAGGTACGCGCCGATGCAAGTGGCCACGGAATCGGTGCTGTCATGGGCGCAAGTTAAGCGTGGTCATGACCGAGTTGTGGCCATTTGTGTTATTCGGAGCGAAACTATTCAATTGGGGCGAGAGAGTGCCTGGCTCTTCTCTGGGCGGTCGGGAAATTCTGTCCCTACCTATACGCCGGTTCTCTAATATTGTGGCCGACCATAACGCTTTCTGTTGGCTTTTGTCCTTAAAGCACGCGACAGGGAGGCTTGGACAACGGGCTTTGCGGCAGCAGGAGGTCAGGTCAGGTCAGGTTAGTATATTTTCTTAAAGGTTCCTTTATCAGGAGTGTTAAACAAGGGGTCGGGTGCATCATGCAACGACGATTCAACATGGTAACCAACTAGACACTTGAAAAAGTGGTAGATTGCCCGTATAAACAAATACATACACGCCACAAATTGTGAATTAAAATAAAAAAGTAATTATTTTGGCAAAACAAAAGAAACAACGGCAATGAACTATTCACATTATTATCTAGTAGAATATTTGAATAAAGAAAAGAATAAAATTTGAACATTGCATACAATATAAAACCCACGTTTCATAATGAATTCGTCCGAGAAAGGGCAGTTAATTTAGCAACATAGAAGCAACATCAGCACTGAACGTATGGTGATCCTTTGTAGATACAGCATGGTGGGGAAGGGCATTCCAATCTGTCGCTCTCCGAGAAAGAAATGAAGCAGAGAAGATAGTTGGTGGAGGGGGGGGGGGGGTGAGCTTGGTTTTCAACCTTGGAGCGGATGAGCAGTGCGTTGTCATATTTTTTCGGGTGGAATGGCATATGTATAGCATACTATTAAGTGAACGGTAGAAAAACTTACGAAAAAAAAAGCAACATTGGCTATATTACGGCGGTGCGAGAGCGACTGTAACTCAGATTTCTCTTTCAAGGATGATATGCTTACGTCATACGAGTAGGATGAATTAATGTATCTTGCTGTACGATTTTGGAATGACTCCAGTGCGTTAACGATATATTTTTGTATGGGTTCCAGTGTGGCGAAACATATTCGACTTTAGGCTTAATAAGTGATTTGCACGCTACAAGCCTGACATCCTGAAGGGCATGACGCAAGCGGCGCCTCATAAAGCCCAGTGTTTGGTTCGCCTATCATACTACGCTGTTGATGCACGTGCCCCAGTTAAGATCATGGGAAATTAGGACACGTAAGTACTAAAATAATTTCAATGTTTGAATGGACTTGCTGGCTATTGTGTAAGTAGACAAGAAGGGTTTATGACTACTAGTAAATGACATATGCTTACATTTTTTTGGATTAAGAGTCATTAGCCAACGGGTGCACCAAGGCTGCACATGGTTGAGATCTTGTTGCAAAATATCGTCATCAGTGTGATTACTAATGGTATGATAAACCACGCAGTCATCAGCGAACATCCGAATTTTGCAAATTACATGAAGGGGGTAAGACATTGAGGTATATTAAAAAGCGGAGTGGACCGAGAACAGACCCCTGAGGGACACCTGGAAATGCCCGAAGAAGGACGGATATCAAATCAGGATAATAAATGAACAGAAACTGACACACGCAGCTGCTATGAGAGACTGTGGGAGGCGTTCGAGACAGATGTGGAAGTCATAAGGTGCTATAAAAGCAGGCCTTTTGTTTCGCGAAGTGCGTAAACACAAGCGACTGTTTGCTCAAGGCAAAAGCACTTTGGCGTGACATGTGTATCTGTATTGAGTGATGTGCACTATGGCAGTTGGTGCGTGCCTGCGACTTCACGCCTTCCTTTTGTCCTACCTAAGTATTGAACATGACGCAGTAGTTCTGCGGAAACCCTCAAGCTGGACAGAAATAATTAATTAATTACTCTCTCCACCTTGCGGGTTTCCGCAGAACTATTACGTCAAACTCTTGCCTCCTCTGCTAGCCGCCTTGTTAGCTCAAATGGTAGAGTGCGTGCCCCGGAAAGGCGGTGGTCCCGGATTCCAGTCCCGGACTAGGTTGAATTTTTCTGCAGCTGCGAGGCTTTTTCTTTCGAGGAACCCGTATGGGGTTTCTTTGTAGCAATTGCTACGATTGGGTGGATGTCTCCTTATCCCTTAATTATTTAACTAAGTATCGAGTAGAACTGCAGAACAAAGAGCAAAATCAAAACATCGTTGAAGACACCGCATTCTCTTGTTGCTCGTCAAATAGGAAGTCTTGCTCTAGTTTTTTTTCTTACTTTAGCCATCCTTGCGTTATCTTGCGCGCTCAAATCATTGAAAGCACTTCCGCCTGCCTGAGACGCCTTCTCCACCTTTGTGAAAGTATTGCTTTCTTTCCTGCCATTGGTTTCATTTTCATATCAAATCTGCACCGACATCCATAACTACTACCGAAAGGTCAGACATTAGGGTATTTATAAATTGTTTCCTGACTTATTTTTTACCAAACTAAACGTACCGCGCTATCGGAGTTACGCGCTGCCCATGCACAACGACAAAATAGTCCATGAAAGCGCCAATTCAAAAATGAAATGTCATTGAATGAAGCAAAAGAAAATTTATTTTCGAGTAGGACAGTTTAGTCAGGTGACGACTGGCATATTGCGATGAAACGACATGTGATGGAAAGGCCTATTTTAACGTTCAACTCTAGCGCAGCTCCATCGAAGCGACTCGATTAGCCAAGGGCAGGCAGAAACGAAGGCCGCTTTCAAGAGCACTCGAGTCTAGTTTGTTAAGTTTTTGAGCTTTTTATGGTAATGAAGAATCTGGAATGAATAATTCAGGCTGCCACCACGCGTTAGCAGCATTGTACACGCGAAAGGCTGGGCCCATTCAACTTCCTTTCCGCACACACCCACGCAAACATGGGCGTCGCTCAGGCTGCACCTGCGGCCCGAACTTTGGTTCTGAGTCAGAGTTAGAGTCAGAGAACGGATGGAAATATTTTACCATGACCTGGAGATGGCTATGCAAAGTAAGCCGGTTCGGTAATAGCGTTTCGCTTTGTTTTCGCTAATAACATTGCAATGCAATTGTTTTAATTTCGCGAAAGGTCAGAGCAAAGGCTGTGTCGCTTTCGTCAAGGAAATGCTGTTCTGAAGGTTTTGTAGGGAAACCTTATGCGGCAGTTCTTGTAAACGGCCAATGAGCTAAATTTTGCGATATTCGTTGCATGTTGCTGGTGTGGTTATCAAGTTATCATCATTATCAGCATCTCCTCCTCGCTCTTGTTAGCCGCCGTTGCCGTCGTCATCATAACTGCGTTTCACTGACGCAAGAAACCGCCAGCACTGAAAGGCACATTGTTGTTCTTTATTGAGATTAGTAGTCTTGGAGTACCTCATGGACTTTCCGGGGTCTGTGTGTCTGTGTGTCTGTCGATGTCTATAAGTTTTTTCTCGCCAGTTTCGCTTACAGGGTAGTCCATCGTCTAAAGGTTATAGCATCGGGATGTTGTGCAGAGGGAAGCGGGTTTCCAACGAAACGTCGGGCCAACTTGGGTCACGGTTAAGTTACATTCATTATGCCCGGCTCATCAGATATACCGTCTTACACAACTTGCGCTATTCAATATCTGCAGTGCCTTCATATCCAGCATCACTAGACACGAGGATTTGGTTGGCGTGAGTGCCACCACGTGGCGTACTGACGTTAAATTTTTCAAACTTTTCACGGTGATGCGGTTATGGCGTCAACAAAACAGAAATAAAATAATTAAAAGCTATCCTGTGCATTGAACATCGCCACAATACTTGTCCCGCCAGCGTTATCAGTGTTTCCGATAAAGCGTAACCGCTCGTTGGCCAGAAATGACTTATCATCAGAGCATTTAGTCGCGACTAGCGACGATTGATTTGGTACTTTTGATGCGGTTCTTTTTTTTTTCTAGGGTTATCGTCAGAAGCGTTCCGTGGTAGCCTTGCTTCAGGCTAAACACAATCTTAACGTCCGAACATCGCACAGCGTCTACGAGGGATGCCGGCGTGGACGTATTTAGATTTTGACCTATCGATTTCGTTGTGGTGCCCCCAATTCTTTTCCTAGCAACTTTTCTATCAAGACTCACGGGCTACCACAGCCGCTGCAAATCGAGATGTGCTTAAGAATTAATATATATGCATGGATATGTTGGTTTCGCACGTTGAGGCAAAAGGCACGATATACATATATATATATATATATATATATATATATATATATATATATATATATATATATATATATATATATATATATATATATATATATATATACTGTCTCTGTCATCGTCCGTTAGCATGCTATGGCCGAAGCTGCTCGCAACATTACGTCACATTTACTGGCCACCGGGCCAGGTACACCCTTGGGTATGACATACACAGTACTTGCAGTTAGTTGCCAAAGTAGGCTCCTGTCACGGTTATCCACGTGCGTGAAGGAAGACCACTATTTAAAATTGCTGTGCATTATTATATGCGGGATTTGGCTGTTCTCCATATTGTCTACCGTGTTGCCGTTTTGCCTATATAATATAGCTGCAATGTCAACTAGCAGATATTGAACGCCATACCCACATACTGAAAGACGTCGCGCCCAACTCCTGACACTTACTTGTATTCAAGAGTTGGGTGACTGCCAAGGACATCCATAAGGCATCTTAAATAATAAATTATAGGGGTTTTACGAACCAAAACCACGATCCGATTACAAAGCACGCCGTAAAATTGGTGACACAAAACTGTTAATTCAGAATAGTGAGAAAAAAGCAACTGTCATAATTTTTCGAAATTAGCAAGCCATTCTGTGAGTGCTGAAGCGACTTCGCACACTGCCCCTGTTCGCGGCCTACAACTAATGTGTTAGTTACAGTAAGCAAGAAAGATGGAAGTGCGTGTGCTTCATGGCAGAATTAACGTAATTCGAAATAGTGGTAGCGTAGCAAGAATTTATTACGTGTGAGCGTGAGCCGCAGCAGCGGACGTAACATCGAAAAGTGCGTAGTCATACATTTTTTATTCCGCACTACTTGCTCAGCGTCCAAAGCAATGTCTCTCGGTTCTGAAAAGGAGCTACAATGCTGATCTGTCGAACGAATGCTCACAGTCGGAGCCAGCAGGCATGCTTCTAAATCAGTGTCTAAGATAGAGCATAAGGTTAACGCACTATCCGAAGCAACGACGTGGTCAAAGCAGAAATTCGCGATAACAGTGCCATCCACATCACTCAGTAAAAAGCTTTATTTACAGTATACGCATGCTTAAGTCCTACCGTTTTTCTTGGGCGAGGATATCCGTACACACATACATAAAAACAGTTGCTTGCACTCCGGTCTTTCTCGCTGGCAACACAGCTAGCACGGAACGAACTTGGTATATGCCATTCATGTGCGACTAGTACGGACATCGTCGCTCGAACAGTGGCTGCTGTTGCCATTGCTACGCAATCCTTTCAAACATTGTGCCGGACGTTGTCAGCATGTACTCACAAGAACATAAATATCGCATTCCACGTACTGAAGAATACAAGCTACAGCCATGATATGAATCAGCTATGCGCTGATTCATATCAGCGCATAGAGACGACTGCCATTTCTGCGCATTGCCAGCGTCTGGACACGTGTGGTTCACTGGTGCATCTGGACACTGCGGCCTTTGGCGCTGTCGGCATCACCGGACTGCTTAAAAGGAGCTATCCAGCGGGCGTGCATTTCCTTGGCAGCAGCGTCAGGGTCAAAGCATCTCACGCATCTACATTTGCCTATTTTACAGGTTTGTGTTTTCTGCACGGGTGCCATTTTTGGTGCTTGTTTGTTTTTACTCAGTAGCTGTCACTGCTGCCCTTGGTTAGTTTTACTTCGCACCTTTCTTTTGAGTGTGTTTTGGTGTGTACTGATACTGTCATGAGTCATGCAGAAGTCAATCATTTAAAAGATGAACTGCGGCAGGAGCTAAAGGCAGTCCCTGAGGCTGTAAAGAGGGAGTTCGGCGCACAGGTGAAAGCACTGCGGACAGCACTTCGTGAATACGTTCGCAGTGCGGATCACATGAATGGCGTCTACGAAGACATTCGACAGAATTACGACGCTATCAAGGCGGAAAACACTGAGCTGAAGGATGAAATTACTAAGCTACGCGCTGAACTCAATGGCATCAAGAAACACCTTGCAGACGCGGAGTCTCGTTTACAACACTCCGAACAATATTCGAGGGATAAAAATATCGAAATTAAAGATATCGCGGAAAGCCCCAACGAGGACTTAACGGCTGTTGTTTGCAAGCTTTGACAGCTTTCCAGAGTGAGCGTTGCACCGGATGACATTGAGGGTTGTCACCGTGTTCATGTTAGACATAAGCGAGGCTGCATTACTGTACAGTTCACGCGACGCCAGAAGCGGCATGCCCTGCTTGAGTAGGCAAGAAAACTGCGTCTTAAGAACAGCGACTTTGGCAATGAATCAGCGTCGCCTGTCTACGTGAATGAACACTTATGCCTAGCACTAAAACGTCTCCTCGGAATGACTTCGTCTAAAGAGTGCGAAAATGGGTGGAAATACGTATGGTGCCGTAATCTGAAGATTTTTGGGGAAAAGGCGGACGGATCAGAGGCACTTTCCATAAGACAGGAGTACGATCTCGAAAAGATCCAATGAACAGCTCTGCATGCTTATCGAGTACACTTCAAAATCGAGAAATACGAAGACAACGAATTACGGCGCCACATTAGTGACAAAAGCAAAGTTATAGCAGAAACTACTGAAGCCAATCAGGCAATAATAAATCAAACACGAAGACGCAGACCGAGACGTAAACCTCGCAATATTTTTACATTTACTTTCGTTGAAACATTCTCTAATAGATATGAAATCGGCACTTGCGAACGACCGTTATCGTGGATGCAGGGCAGTTTCACAAGCTGTCATGTTGTTGATACCGGGTACAATCAATGAAATGAGAGGGTCAGTACACTATGAAGTCAGATATTCGATGTTCGTTATCGTTTTGGTGACGAGAATGCAGATTACCTTTTTTGATGAATTGGCAGACATGGCGTGGTCACTCATGCGCGTTAATACTGACTGGGAAATTCTCGCCAATATGTGTTTTCATTGAGCAAATGCAAGACAAAAAGTGTTGTTTTTCTCGTCCGTGATGGCTTCGTCGACAAATGAAACTGCAAAACTAAGGCAGCGGAGTGACTTAAGGGTGACTGAATTTCAGCAATGCTGTAACTGTGTCCATTTCAACTTGAGATCCGGTCGCAATAAGTACGACAACGTTGAATGTTTCTTCAACGAGGTTAAAATTACCTTTGATATTGTGATGTTTACGGAAAAGTCGTTTAGTTGCGAAGAGGTTGTGTTTGAAATGCATGGATATAAGTCTTACTTTGTGAACCGCTATCAGTAGCGTGGTGGAGGCGTGTCCATTTTGGCCTCAAATGAAGTGCATTGCGAATTACTATCTGAATATTGCTGTTCTACTCCTCATTATGAAACACTTGCTCTCAAATCACAGAAATTTTTATTCTGTGTCTGCTATCGCTGGCCTCGCGGTGACGGTACCTCCTTTTTTAGCTTTTTAGATTCACTCCTGGAATTTGTTAACATTTATAAATAACAAATAATTTTAGGTGGCGATTTTAATGTTAATTTACTTGCCGATAACCATAATAAAGCTGCCTTTGAGACTCGCTTAGATATACACTATTTCCAAAATGTAATAACTTAAACAATCAGGCTAACAACAACACAAGCTCTTCTTGATCTCTTCATTACAAATGTTGATTTGCACCGTGTGCACTCTAGTATTATAAAAACTGCCTCAGCGACCATCTTCCAATGTTTATTTTTGTAAATGAATCTTCTAAAATTATTGACCACTCTAGACCAGTGGCACACATTTCTTGCAGATCAGTTAACCCTCTCACATTAACCACTTTTCATGAATCTATCGCCCAGGTAAGCTGGGATGATGTTTTGAGTGAATGGAACCAGAAAATCGCCTACGAGAGGTTCTTGGAGAAGTCTACATCTATCTACAATTATCCTTTCCACAAAAAACATTTACCCGACCAAAGAAAGCTCGTAAGCCATGGATAACTACTGACATTTTGCATCTAATAAGAAAACGAGAGCACCTATATATAACATTCATTCAAACTAGATGTCCTCATGCGCTTAGTGCTTTAAAAAACATAGAAATCACGTCACTAAAGAACTTCATGCTGCTAAAATACAGGTACCATTATAACCACTTAATTTCGAGCCAACGCTCTGGGTGCATGCGGCGCAAACTATACACGAGATT
This sequence comes from Dermacentor andersoni, assembly GCF_023375885.2. NCBI lineage: Eukaryota > Metazoa > Arthropoda > Arachnida > Ixodida > Ixodidae > Dermacentor > Dermacentor andersoni. The sequence goes on along the minus strand of NC_092818.1, from coordinate 47,599,343 downwards.
TGGCAAAAATACTGAACCTGTTACAAAGATACTGAAGGACAACCTGGAAATTTCTGGAGCAGAACTAACAAACGTATTTAATGATTCCTTTCTTTCCAATCTCCCATCATCATCTGGAGGTGACAGCCTGTCTTACATACAGCCACGCTGCGAGCACACAATGTTTCTGCGGCCAGTATCTGAATCGGAAGTAATTACAACGTACACGAGTTTAAAAAGCAGCACAGCCACAGATATGATGGATCTGCAGAAAAAACTGGTAAAATTCGTTGTTGACCCGATCGCACAATGCTTAACGCATATATTTAACAATTGTCTTTCATGCCCGGTATCTTCTCGTAAAATGCAATGTGCAAAATTACAGCAATCTACAAAAAAATGGGATAGGAACGACCTCACAAACTACAGTCCAATCTCTATTCTACCAGTCTTTTCAAAAGGTCCAGAAAAAATATTTTAACGCGTTGAATTTCATTTACCGATCGCTACAACATGCTAGCTGGCTCGCAGTACGGCTTCAGGAAAGATAAATCTACAGAGCTGGCAATGCTCATGCAAAGAGAAATAATAATTGAAATGTTGAAAAGTCAGAGTTTGTTCCTTGGTATCTTTCCAGATTTCAGAAAAGCATTCGATCATGTTAATCACAACGTACTTGTGAAAAAATTGGAGCACTATGGTATTCGAGAAAAAGCTCTGTCACTCATTTCATCATGCCAACGGAATTTGTCACAGTTTACTATGATTAATGGCCACTCTTCTTTAGTCAAACCAGTTAATTTAGGTGTTCCAGAGGGAAGCATTTTGGGTCATTTTCTCTCTGTTCTTTACATTAACGATATTGTTATTATTGATCATATCGCTAAGTATATATTATACGCTGGTGGTACTAGCCTATTTTTACCGGCTCGGATGTCGCATGCCTATCTTTTCGCGCAAATGAAACACTTCATGCAATTCACTTGTGGGCTACAAATAATGAATTAAAGCTAAACATTAGTAAAACCAAAGCAGTTTTGTTTCATCCACGGAACAAATTCTGCGAAAGCCCACGACTACTGCTAAGCGATTACGAAATCGAAGTTGTAGAAAGTTTTAAAACCCTTAGTGTGATTTTCTCCAACAATTTGTCCTGGGATGCTGACATCAATTACCTAACAAAAAAAATTGTCCAAAGTAATCGGTCTCATGCGTCGACATTTTACGTTCCCTCTTTCTCTGAACAATATTTTGTAAAATGCTCTATTTTCTTCTACGCTAAATTATGGTGTGCTAGTTTGGAGAACAACAACTAAAGAAAATATTAAGAAACTTCTTTTAATTCAGAAGCGTGCAATACGCCTTGTTTTTAAAGCTCCTTACCTAAGTCACACACATGACTTTTCTACCAGTCTTTTCAAAAGGTCCTGAAAAAATAGTTTTAACGCGTTTTATTTCATTTACTGGTCGCTAGAACATGCTAACTGCCTCGCAGTACGGCTTCAGGAAAGATAAATCTACAGTGCTGACAATGCTCGTGCAAAAAGAAATAATACTTGAAATGCTTGAAAGTCAGATCAGTTAACCTTCTCACATTAACCACTTTTCGTGCATCTATCGCCCAGGTAAACTGGGATCATGTTTTGAGTGAATGTAATCCGGAAATCCCCTACGACAGGTTCTTAGAAAACTTGTACGTTTACAAGCATAAGCTTGTAAACGTACAGTCTCTATACAATTTCAGACTACTTCGAAAACACAAACTGGAAACAAACAAGAAAAATAACCTTCTGAAATCACTGACGAGGTTGCGAAAAAATTCCCATGCATACAACACACGCTATCCCGAAACATGGAAAGTTGATAGTTGCCGCACGACCTACGGTAAGCAAATGTTAAAGTACACATTACTGAGCTTGTTAAATAAGTTTGCCAAAAATGGCACGGATATAGAATTCATCTCTTTCAATCAGCTACGCAACCATATATGTATAACTCTCCATTGTTTTACTTCTGTGGAAACACTACTTGTATTTTATGTACTTTTTTTCCTCGTTTCTGATCCAGTGAATTTCCCACGATGATTCTGTATATTCATAGATTTTCTTTATGCGCGTATTCCCCTGTTGTTTGCATTGTCTTTGTATTTTCTGTAGTTTTTTCATTTCCTGCAAGTTGATTTTCTCCTGCTTTTTGTATGAAATTGATGCCACTGTATGCCATGCTATGGTGCACGGACCTAGTCAAGCCTTTTCAGGCTTTTTGTCCGGGCTCCAAACATCTGACAGATGTTGAATAAAGCTGAATTGAATTGAATTGAATAGAATACACTGAGCAGCTTCGAGGTACACCTAAGCGTTCTTACGCTCTTGAAGACGTTCATCTTCCATTTATCGTTGTCAGCAAAGCTATCACGCTAACGTACTTGTAAATTAGACACAACAAGCTTCAGGCACGGCTATAACGCTTTCTGGAAGGAAATACGGAGAACAAATCGACAATAAGCTGTCACGGAATGCCACTCCACAGGTGTAAACAAACCGTCAGCCATGTGCGCTGCCAACTCCGCCGAACGTGGTCGGTCACTGGCGCGGCGCACAGCCTCATGGGAAGCGCCACGTGACCAACCTGTTTTGGCGGGGCGAGTTTTCTAAAACTCCCTGTGCGGAGTTTTCACAGGAGAACAATGATTTCAAGCGGAGTAGAATTGCGTCATGTCGCTTTAATCCTCCCGCAGCTTAATCCTCCCGAAGCCAACGCAGTGAAACGAAGGAATGGTGTTGTATTGCACCCATACAACGCAGTAAATATTCAAGAGTGGGGACGTTTTAGGGCACATCACCTGTTAAAAATCCCCAGGTGGGTTTCATTCGTTTACAGTGTATCAGCTTGCAAAGGAGAATTCCGATGAAACGATTTCAAGTGGACAGGATTTTAAATATCATAAGGGTATATTTTATTGAAGCTGTCTTCTTTGCCATGGGATGAAAGCAGGCTAATAAATATTTAAATTTTCTTTACTATTAAGACCTCCTGTTAATATAAGAGGGCTGTCATTTACAACCTCCTAAATTAAAGAAGTTATGAATAATAAATTCTTTAAGTGTGCAAAAGTGTCCTAGTCCATTTCGTAGTATTGACTCAGTAAATATGTAGCACGTCTATATTGTCACGTTCTAGCGATGTGAAGGCGGATCGAAAGGAGTGAATCAAGAATCTTTATTATAAAGGAGATTGCGTTGAGAAAAAAACATAGCACTCAAAGCACGATGGCTACGCGCAAAGTAGTGCTTCCTCTGAATCTCATCTACGGATCAAGACATCGGTTCGTCCGATTGGAATGCTCGCAGATTGCAGCGCAATCTCGGGCGCGCAAATGTGATCGAGAATATGCGCCAGCATGTGCTTCTCTCCACCATTCGCTTCACTTCGCTTCACTTCGCTTCGCTCCTTCGCCATTGAAGCAGTGACATTAAGGATATTTGAAATACATGCAGGTGCGTCTTGAGCCAAGCCACAACCTTGGAACAGTGGTTAGACGCTAAAGACAGCTCACGCAAAAAAGAAACACAACTGTGTACAGTTGCTTCGAATATTAGCTGAAACAGTTTTCGGGGTAATAAGAGTTCCCACGACTGCACAGCGGCGCCGACATATCAAAAATTCAAAAGCTAAACACTTTCCCATTAGTGGTATTTATCAGACCAAGATACCGTGGTTCAATGACACCCAGGGACCAAATCCACTACGCGTATTCTGTCGGAGCTCATATTTCACGTGGCTGCACGTATTTAGGCACTAATTGTCACAATATTCCAGTATTTTCTTCGTTACACCTTAACATTAGACAACCAAAAAAAATATAGGGCGAAACCTTCATCTTAATATTTCAGTACTTTCAGTTCTAACGTACATGTCCGCGGTGATCCATATGTTAGAAAGTACTGAAAATGTATCTAATGCTTTCCCCCAGGCGGCTGTTTTTATTCCTGACGATGCCAGGAAACCGAGCCTGATGCCACCAACGCTCAGAAATCTAATCGGGAGCGTGCACAATGTTCTCGAACACCCTGTGTGATGTACCGCAGCGCTGAGGTGCTTTTGGTATAATGTAGAATAGTCCGTCGTAAAGGGAGAAGTGCACGGTTGGGCACATACGTGCTTAAGCTTATGAACTTGGTTTGCGCCAACATGTCCAAGCTTTCACATTTGGTTGATAAGAAACCTGTAGCACGATCAATATGCCGGCTGCTTTTAACTGCAACAAACAAAACTATTAAACCAATAAAAATATTGGTGACATCATTTTATCATTCGAGTGTTCAGATTGGTAGCCTCTAGATGCGGAGTAAGTTGAGAACTTGTGTGGGTAATTAAGGAACCTACGTTAATCAAATTTTCAATAATTGATCTTGGGTGGCTATAGAAAAGGAGTAGTTTGGAGCTCGTCCTCGAGATTTTCTAGCCGACCGAAGAAATTTTGACTGAACATGCACCTATAAGAGCTAAGCTCACAAAAAATAAACACTCTTAGAAACCGTAACTGACGCAGAAAAAGAACATCTGTAATTTCACAGAAAGAACAGCGCTTCAAGACGGGACACAAAGGAGGAACCAGGAACCACACACACACACACACACACACACACACACACACACGCGCGCGCACGCACGCACGCGCACGCACGCACGCACGCACGCACGCGCACGCGCGCACACGCACACACTAGTATGGCCCGGTGAGCATGTTCCTTGTGGCCAGTCTGATTTCGATCTTTATTCACACTGTTTTTTTCGAAGGCGAGTAGTTTAAAGTTTTAGCATAGAGAAAGAATTGTTTTAGTGTCGATATAGCAGCGAACGTGTGCTTCCGAAAGCTTGCTTGGTCGCAGAAGCGATGCATGACGCAATGATGGTGCAGATTTAGCGCGTCTCTGGTATCAAGACAATGCGCTGCCGCCGAGGGAAGGAAGATAGCGAAAGGGAACAGCTTGGTAGCTCCTCACGGAGCCGTGCCTATGGGGACGGTGCCATCGTGACAAAATCTCGGGTGGCGATATTGAAACCTGAGGCCTTTTTCTTAATTTCTTTCTTTACTGCAAAGGTATTAAGAGGAAGCTTTAGCTCGGGTGCTCCTATCTAAATACATGTAAACGGAGAATTCGTTTTTATGGACAACCACTGCACCAAATTTGACGAGGTTTGTTGCATTTAAAAGAAAACTTAAAATCTAGTGACTGCGGGTTCGAATTTTGGATTTAAGTAAACTTTTTATACATATTGGTGAAAATTGCAAATTTTGAGAGAACGAAACTATCAAGTTTACAACACTAACTCAGCAAGGAAAAATGAAATAGTAGTGATGTTAATGGCATCTGATAGTACATCTAAAGCGCACAAAATTGATATGTTACACGTAAACATAAAAAAAAACAGTAATATAGGAATACAGCGCTTGCAGAACCCTTGTACGCAACGTAATAAATTCCCGTAAGATATAAATTGACACGTCGAATTGGTCCCCTTTGAATGATCTAATGAATGCTGTTTACAAAACCGCGCTATCTCTTTTTGATGTAGAGCTAATAATTCATGAACTTTGTGGGTCTATATTTCTCGAACTTACGAATCATTTAAAATTATTTTAACGAAATTCAGACCCTAAATCGACATTCCGCTTCCAACAGTGACTAGAATATAAATTTTTCGCTCAAATGCAAGCAATTTCATTAAAATAGGTCGAGTGGTTAACTCAGAAAAAATTACCGACGATTACGTTACTTCCTAATGCGAAATTTGAGCGCAGCAAATAAGTCTCGACGGCGGCGATGAGCCTCCGCTTCGGCGGCGCGAACTGCAGGGTCTTCTCGGCGGCGGCGATGAGCTTCTGCTTCAGCCTCGCTTACTGCTGGTTGCTCTCGACGGCGGCGATGAGCCTCCGCTTCGGCGGCGCGAACGGCAGGGTCTTCTCGGCGGCGGCGCTTAGCCTCTGCTTCGGCGACGCGTACTCCTGGATCATCTCGACGGCGGCGACGGTAAGCTTCTGCTTCGGCGGCACGCACCTCTGGATTCTGACGGCGACGGCGCTGGGCCTCTGCTCTGGCAGCTCGTTTAGCAGCAGCAGCAGACGGAGGACTTCCATCGGTCGTCTCGCTCATGGCTCAGAAAGAACTGGCAGATAATTTCGCAGTGGCGAACGGCAGCGGCAATTTCGGCTCGGGCGGTGCACATATACAGATCCGCCGCCACCGATCTGGCTCTCTGATTGCCACCGCACAGGGGTTGCATTGGAGGAGGAGCGAAGAAAGGAATTAAGTTCGAGCCGGCGCTTTGACAACCGGAGACTCGCAGGAAGAGGGGGGAGGGGGGCGGCGTGTACACCCAGCGGCAAACGATGGGGGCAGAAGCGCGCGCAGCAAGCGGACAACACGATAAAGGGAGGAGGGAAGAGATAGCAGCGACTGACTGATGCCGCTGACGCCGATAGTGAGTCAACCCCAGCTGTGGACTTGGTTTCAGGGACAACGCCGCCGATGCCGACACAAACAATATGATACCCTCGCTTCCGCAGCGCTAAGAACCAGGTCTAGCCGTGGGAAGGTGGTCACGTATTCGTCGACGTGCCGGGGCCTACGTGAAATAACCGGCGCGTCGGCAACTGAAGAGCACCCTATCCGCCACACAAGAACAGGGGGGGGGGGGACCCTTTCCTCCTCTTTCTGCATGGCGGCGACGGTGTTCTATGCAGTCACGTTATCTTGACTCTCTAGCGGCGTCAGCGGCATCCAGCGGTATCAGTCGGTCGCTGCTAGCGCTGGGGGGATGAAAGGGGGGCGGAGCTGGTTACGAGGCCGACGACAACGCCGACGACGACGCGAAACCCAGGAACGGACGCCAAAGAGCTGCGCTCTAAAAGGTTTCTGCGTTTCACATGTATTTGAATAGGCCGCGCGGGAGTTGAGCCCGAGCTAAAGTTTCCTCTTAGGGGCTACTTTTCCCACTATCGTGTCCGCGTGCAGGACAACATCCCGAAGTTAGTGCAGCGCCGGGCTGACCTGAGGCGGAGGGTCGCAGGCGTTAAGTACTCCCCATACATGGGCCGATCCCGAAAATAGTGCAATGCCGGCCCGATCCGCGGCGGAGGTGCAGTTCACCACTAAGGGGTCCATATACAAAGCTTCACTGGTCCTACTTCTTTACAGAGTGGAAGGTAAATGAGTTTTCTTTTTTTTTGCATCGGTTTCGCTTTCAGAAAAAGATAATGCTTTAAATGCAATTTCATTCATTCATGTATCGTAGATTTAAATATGAGTTTAAATAACCTCTATACCCTATTCATCTCAAGACTAGGTGTTAGCGGGGAAGTGCTCGCTGGCTCACTCGGTCGCTCACACAAACGCACGCACAGACAGATACGACCCATTTTCGCCCACATTCACAATTAGAAACGCCCAAAAATATACGCACGCACGCACACGAAACTGCACACACATATAAACACGTGTATGCTCGCATACACATACACGCACTCATGTGTACGTACGTATATTCAAATACTGAGACGCAAATATGCGCGCTCACGCAAATACAAGTGCACACACACACACGCTCAAGGTATGCACACCCATATACGCTCAGTATCCTTCCCTGTTGCCTCACAAAACATGTGTGTGTAAACAGACTGAGTTACACTCGCTCTGCAATTACCGTTCAAACGCCAGCTGTACCGAATCGACTTACCTTTTAAATTTGGCGTTTCCTCAAGTGGTTATGCGCTCTGCTGAGAGGGTGCAAAGCCATTTCCTCCTGTCATGTGACGTAGCCGCCCATCCCGACCAAAACGCTCTCTAACGCACTACCAATGTTCAGACTAAGTGCCATAAATGCATACGTTGTTACAAAGAACTACCCTCTTGACGCACACAGTTGAAACTTCTCTATTCTATTAGCTGAAACTCGGCTATTATACAGAAATAAAGCTGTTTAACATTTTGCCCATTGAGCTAAGCATGTGCATTGCCGTGAAATTCCACAGGATGGGGAAGGTGCAATGTCTATAATCCCTGAGTATGTCCATGCTACAAGGCAAGATTAAATTATGGGGTTTTACGTGCCAAAACCATTTTTGATTATGAGGTACGCCGTAGTGGAAGACTCCGGAAATTTCGAGCACCTGGGGTTCTTTAACGTGCACCTAAATCTAAGTACACGGGTGCTCTCGCATTTCGCCCCCATCGAAATGCGGCCGCCGGCTACAAGGCATGATAGCTTTTTTTTAATGTAACACAAAGAAATGCGCATGCTTGTCGCTATGTTGTTCAAGAAATTAAATCTGATAATTAAAGCGATGACTTAAGAAATAAGCAACCCATTGCTATGTTTTACAAAGTAAAAATTGAAAATAAGGTATTTGAAGACCACTCCTGCAAGGACAAAAACTGAAATCAAATCTTGACTTTTCTGTTTCGGCAATGTGGTGGGAGGCTTTCGAACGCATTCCTACGTGGCAGTAAAAAAAAAGCATCACGCAGCACTGTATGGAACCGCTGCCAGCAAATCGCGGAACGATAGGCGCGAGCGATTAAACGACCCGGCCACGGCATCCAACGCTGCCGCAAAGGATAGGCTCAGATTGTTATCTATACCACGTGAACTTGCACGACTGTTTCAAAAATCGCTTTTGAGAACAGCGTTACGCCATGTGCAGAGAGTCGAGATAGGCATCAGTCGAAAGCTGAATCTCCGGACTACATAAGCTATAGCGGCTACTACGATAGTAGCTATAGTTTCGTCACAGCTAGCGTCTTTCTCTCGAAAATCGAGTACAAATTTTCCTTGTTTCTATAGGCGTCCATTGCTAAATCTTTAACCGCTGTGGGAAGAAAATTTCCGCTTGCCACAGCGTGATCGCTGCATTTGGCTCGTATGGATTAACTTTCAGAACATGTCTGTTACCTGCCTTTCTCACTAATCGACCTGTAGCTTTAGTGATTCGCGAAAAATCAGCTTGTTCCATTGAAAACGCGCTAGCTTTCTGCCGGGGCCGCTTGAGGCGTTACTTGGTACTTGTCTAGAAAAGGTGGATAAGATATGTAATTCTTTAATGAACTTCATTTACCCAAACATGGTTATCGGGTTTGTGAAACTTGCTATGTGCCTCACTTCAATGAAAATCCCTGATTTCAACTGGAGTCACTGAGTACGTGCAAATGGGTGTGTGCTGTTCTTCAAGGAACTTCTCTACCAGCAACTTGGTTCACTGGGTGGGTGCTATTGAGCAGGTACGGTCCGATATTCAATAAACCTTTTTTTAGCTCTAACTTGGGTTAGTGGGTCTGTGGCACAGGCAATGTGCCGCTTTTCAGTGAACCTCTTTCGCATCAATCTGGATCACTACTGGGTGTGTATCGCCACTGGATACGTGTCACTCTTCAATGACAAAAACACAAAACTAATTTAGCCAGTGCTATGAGAAGTAGAACACGCGTCATATGCAGGGTGTTTCGCGTAAGCTGAACCGAAGATTGTATAGGAAGTGGTGCTAGCGGCAGCGGCCTGAAACCACCATGCATATGGTTGGCCTTCATGTGGCGCTGTCTAGAGTAGCGTTTTAATATTCCGTTTAATTAGTTAATTGACTAAGATCAAATATATAAAATAGTAATATTCACCTTATGGTCTAGTGCTTCGTTCCATTGTAGAGGGGGTTCAGAAACAATCGATCCAATTTTTGTGGCAACGTAAATGCTGCGTGGCGATATTTTCGGTATTTAAAGGAAGCCAGGGAATTATGAACTAAAACCACGTGACTGCGCTCGTGCGCTATCGTATTGCAGCGCTGTCAGCCGTGCACCGAACCTCTTACTTATCAGGAACCACAGCGCTTCCAGTCAGTGTGCCACCGCCACAGATGCTGATGCACTGTGTAGCCGATGCGGAGAGCCGCGGCCGCTTACTTCGCCACGGTCCGCGCACACAGTTCTTTCGAAGAAAGCGCGGTTGAGAGCGCTGCAATACGATAGGGCATGAGCGCAATCACGTGCTTTCACTTCATATTTCGCGGGGTGTTTTTAAAGGCCGAGAAAAATCGCCACGCAGCATGTACGATGCCACGAAAAATTTAATCAGGTTTTTTTTTGGCCGCTTTACAACGCAACAAAACACACTTGGCGCTAAAGTGAATATAAAAAAAAATTCATTATTCATATAGGTTTATAGGTTTATATAGGTATACAGTCCAGCCCACTTATAACAGCCGCAGATGTAACGAACGCTCGCTTAGTACGAACAAGGGCGGTGCTACCCTCAAAAAATATATTGGGGCAATGGCACATTGTCTCACATAGAACGAACTGTTGTGGCCTCAACACTCGGTTAGAGCGAACGCGAAGCTGTCGGGCCCCTGTAGTTGACCGAGCCGGCGGTGTTTGGTGCGGTTTCGCTGGACTGCGAACCCGCGGCAGGCGAATTTCGCGCACTTTGTGTTCCCCTGACACGATGCGAACACAGAGCGCACAAAGCGTCCCCCGGCGCTCCTTTGCGGGTAAAATAAAGTAAAAAACGAAAAAGCGCTTCCGCTTTATGGCGGGTTTTATGGGCCCAGGCACCGAGGACGCCATAGACCACCCACCGGAAGGCCGGTCGCACGAGGACTTGTGGCAACGCGTCGTTGACACGAAGCTGGCCGGACCTGACGTTACCTGGGACGATTTCGTTTCTGCTGATGATGACGCCGACATTGCGGAGCCATTCACTGACGAAGCTATTGTGCGTGAAGTGCGAGCCCTTCCTGACTGCCCAGAGACCGACGAGGACGATGACGAGGATGCTGCTCTACCGCCGGTTGCTGTGAACGCTTCAACCGCGATCGGTTACATCGCGTCGCTTAAGGAACTCGTGTGCAGCAGAGGCCTTGGCGATGAACATATTACCGCGCTGGAAAAATTAGAAACGGCAGTGATGCGATCAGCTTTGAAGTAGCAGACATGCATCACGGACTTTTTTTCAAAAATAAAGTGAACTTTCGTCTCGCTTGCTCTTTTTTTCCGTATTATGGGTGGTCCACTTAGTACGAACTTTGGATACAACGAACAAATGCCACGTGACGATCAAGTTCGTTATATGTGGGCTGGACTGTATAGGTTCAATTAAGTGAAGCACCCTCTATATTCAAACAATCGTGTCTGGATATACTTAGTGGTATTATTGCAACGAATATTATAAACCTACACACGTACAAAATTCTACCAAATCTCTTCACTTTGACTTTCTCGTAGGTCACGCTTCATATTTTCTTCTGGCGCCCAGACATACAGAAAAGCATTTTTATGGTATACTATAGTCCTTGTAATAAAATGAGTGGTCACAGCCTTGTAACCTGAATCACCCGCCCCGAACTGTGGCCTAGATCTTTGAAATGTCTATATTCTAGATCAACGGCAGCATCTTTCCAGAGTACAACAACAAAGGAATGCTTCTCGGTGCATTAAATTTAACGATACGCTTTTTATACGGAATAGTTATAGGAACTCCGAGACTAACTGTGTTAAGAGATACAACACCAAAAACACAGTTCTGTTCTGGGCCAATTAGAAGTGTTTCCATGCCCAAATTACCCACCGGTTGTTTTTGAAAGAGCCATCAAACTTCCCTGAGGCGGTGTCTTAGTGTTTCGACAGTACATTAGATGCGCAGGTTTCATATATTCAATCGCAGTGCTTTATCATAGAGACTTATGAATAACGCTTTGTCTCACCATTTCCTTTCATAGTCCTTTAAAAGCATCTCATCACCATTTTTTCATTCTTTCTTTTTCCTGAGCGCTTCCACACGGTTACCTTTCAGAACATCTTTTTAAGCCGAATGTAATTGACAAATGACATTTGTGCTGGGTTGTGGGGTTGAGAGGAAAAAAGAACGGCGAGAAAGAAAGTGGACTGGAAAAATGGAAAGGACCAGAGAGGACATGACAGTACAACTATTCTAGGTAACATTTATACGTTCGCCTAGACAAGCGTGCGCCGCAAGAAATACGAGAAGGTTGGGCAAGTAAAAAAAGAAACGTTTCGCATGCTATCCCTACTTCTCTTGTTTTGCAGCTTCTCCCATAATTAATATTAACGTTCTTTATCCGCGAGTCTACCATTTAGCTTCAACAAAACTTGTTTCCGAGGAGAACAGACACTGCCCAGCAAATGCTGTATTGTTAATGATGCATGCAAATAAAAACACCGCGCTGGACTGAATTGAATCAAATTCCGGGGTTTTACGTGCCAAAACCTCGATTTAATTATAAGGGACGCCGTAGCGTGGGACTACAGTTTAATTTTGACTACCAGGAGATGTTTAACCTGCCTGCAATGGAAGAGAGAAAGCCGTATTTGTATATCGAGCTCTTCAAATTGCGGCTGCCACGGCCGAGATTTGATCCCACGAACTCGTTCTTAGTAGTGCAATACCATAGCTGCTAAGTCACCGCGACGGGTAACATCCTGCCGGACTAAGACAGCTTTCCTGCGGATTTCTGGTTCACTCATTGAAGATTGCGGAGTTTTCCCCCCTTATTTTAATATACTAATTCCAGTGTTTCCACGGCTGTCCTTGTGTTTGTGCCCGAGAAGTAGAAATGAGGAAGCAATAAGGGAAATGATGACAGAAAGGTCAGCTACATTTTTATTCAGTTTTTCTGGTTATTTCGCCACTAGGATTGATCAGCGGCAACCAACTATCCACGCTTAGTAACTTATCGACGTGCATAGTGGTACTGTGCCCGACCTAATGCTTTTCCTTTGGGTGAAAAGAGAAAAGTGAAATGCATATAAAAAGCAGTTCATTACGGAAAGAGTCAAGGAGTTAGTCATTCCCAGAAGAGCGGGGTTGAAGCAGCATCGCTTTAAGCCAGGGAACCGTGCAATGAGGAATTAGGATAATGGTCGCTTCAGTAGCAGAACACAAATACCCTGTGTTTCGCGATACGGAGAATTGGCTTGGGTCCCGGTTATATTGACCCCCTATATCGACCGTATCGGCCAGGGCGCTTCTGGAATATCCGCCACCACTCAGCGGTCGGGGCCGTGGTGCTTCCCCTTAATGAACTGCGGAATATTGGAGCTCTCGGACCAGAGTTGTCGCCCGTGACCAAGAAAGGTGCGCGGTGCTAAGTTATACACGCAAGGGGCTTCCCTTTTGCAGTTTACATGTACCATGTGTATCTGCAGTTGATTTTCCTTCATCGACCAAAAGTGTGACAATCTTTTCATTTGGTTATGCATCGCCATAGAAAAGGAAGTTATTACTTCTGGACTCATCACGTACGAAAGACGGTGTAATAGATAAGAGTGGTGCTTAAGCTATAAATTTTGGCGAGGCTTATCGCCACTGAATGTGCAGCTGAGCAATGCACGCGGCATGTCAATGCAAAATATGGCTTCCGCGAATGTTTGAGCCATGCGCATGACTACTTGACCTTGAAAGGCGGGTATTGGCCGCCTTTTGCCGCCTTTGTGCAACGCCTTGGCCGCCTTTGTGCAACGAGACAAGGGGCAGAAGTATCACTAACAATCGAAATGTTCGAAGCTGTGAGACAAAGTGCTGTACGCTTGCGTATTCCCTCGCAAGTGAACTTTATTCAGTTTACTCCGCTAAAATATTTTTTACTGCTGACTCGTACTAGCGTTACTAGAATTATCCCTATTGGTGCTGTTCCTGTTGCTACTACCACAACTACGACTGCTGCAACTACTAGTACTACTTACTACTACGACTACTATTACTACTATTCCTGATAATACATCTGCAGCTACTAGAACCACTATAAGTCGTACTACCAATCCAACTACCACTCCCACTATTGCTGCTACTATCACTACAGCCACCACCTCTACCACCATAACTACTACAATGCATGAGTTTAGGGCGAATACTAAAACGCACTACGTATATTTGCTACATATTCTAAAGTAGAAGGAACCGTTTCGGCCGTACCATGGAGTGACTTTCTGCTGTGCACGTCCGTTTTAAGAAAGAGGGGGTGGTATCTACTTGTAATAATTTCTCTGTATACTGCCTCCAAATATTCTTAGTTTCTCTTTCCACTAACCGCAATCACCACCTTGGGTTCGCAAGGACGAGGCTACTTTTTGCAGTGTGTGTCTTTTCAGCATTTTATTCTCTCTGCGCCAGAGCGTAAAACACACTTCTTGCAGCAGAGGACCTACTCCGAAGTCGTCAATGCATCTGTAAGATAGTTCATTATTTCCACAAAAATCGTGCTTACAAACGGTGTGAATGAGTTCCCCGTGACATTTCTTTAAGTTCTTATCGCTCACGGTCATCCGCGAAACGCATTATTAATGTTTTTTTTTTAAATTTAGTCCATAGTGCAGACTCGAGCTCCATGCAGGGTAGGCATGAGATACACAAATACAATCAACATAATAACCCTCTTAATAACACGTTAGAAAAGAAAAGATTGACAGGTTGCCATGCGCAGTCCAAACAGTTCCTTTAATAACGGCGCTTGGGAAAAGGAGTATTTGAACGGGTCAATTCTGGCAAATTGCGGTGTCAGGGTATGGTGGCGTTGGTGTCGAGTATGCCTTGTTACAAGGGACGTTGCATTCGATGAAGGATCGAGGGCAAGCTTCTTGTTTATTTGTTGGTAGTGAAATTGAAGTTGCAAGTTCGTCCACCGCGCAACAAGTGAGGGAATGTTATTGGAGCTAATTAGTTCTCATGATCATCGTCGTCAGCCTATTCATGTCCACTGCAGGATGAAGGCCTCTCCCTGCGAACTCCAATTACCCCTGTCCTGCGCCAACCGATTCCAAATAGCACCCGCAAATTTCCTAATTTCGTCACTCCATCTAGGCTTCTGCCATCCTCTACTGCGCTTCCCTTCTCTTGGTACCCATTCTGTTACCCTAATGATCCAACGGTTATCTAGTCTGCGTATTACATGATCTGCCCACACCATTTTTTTCTCTTAATGTCTATTATAATATCGTCTATGCCCGTTTGCTCTTAGTTCTGATGGTGAGTAAATTGTAGAGAATTTGTAATACCCAAATCAGACCGCCTGGCTTTGAATTTGTTCAACACTATAAATAATAAATTGAATGTTTGGGTCCCCGGAAATGCTGGTATACCGTAATTTTGGCGAAGTACTTCTGAATTAGCTTAGTAGTTTGACATTAGAAGGTGCTTTCTTGAGTTAGTATTTCTAATACATAGCTTACAAAAGGCGCAAGTCGCTGTTAATTTGGTGTAGATATGATATATTATTATTATTATTATTATTATTATTATTATTATTATTATTATTATTATTATTATTATTATTATTATTATTATTATTATTATTATTTGATATTATTATTCACAGTTAATATGTTTTACAAGTCCCTTAAATACCACAGCAATAAACATTCCAGTATTCTTGCATAACCTGCACTGCGTTAATGTACATGTACCCCTGCTCAGTATGTAGACTGTGTGAGATATCTCGGTTTATTTATTGATAGCAGCATGTCGTGGCAGCATCATTTGGCCTATCTGTGTGGCAAACTTAGCAGTGTCGCTTGGTTGCTTTTTAATATAAAAGGTTTCACGCCATTATCGTTAAAGAAAACCATAGTGCATGCTCTCGCATACAGCATATTACGATACGGAATCACCGTATTCGCTTTCTGCGCATTGCGATGGCAAACGAGAATTCACAGTTTATTAAAGAATATATTGAAAAGTGTTGCCTATGGCTGTGGCCAGGTGTCATATGACAATTTACTTTCAGCGTTAGATTTTCTTTCATTTAAGCCGTTATTTAAGCAAACTGTTGTTGTTCTTCATTTTTGGAACGACCAATTCAGAGAGAAATATGTAGCCCCTCGACTTTTGAGGGACAACAAGCGTTTCAAATATCTTCGTTCATCAACTAGGTATGGTGAGGCACGACGATGTGTCTATGTACCAGAAATCTTTAATGATCTTCCTGACGAATTTTTCTCGGTTCAGTCAAAAAAGGCTTTAAAGAAAATGTCATCTTCCATTTGAGCTTTTCTATGTATGGGTATGTGTTTATTTGAAGTAATTTGGTTGTCTTAACCTGTATATCTATATGAGCTTACAAAAATGTTCACTACGTTGCCATAACTTGTTTTTACTTTTTGTTTATTTTTTTGTTCTATATAAGCATGAAAAAAATGTTCACTATGTTGGACTATCATGTATTAAATTTTTTTGGATCTATCTAAGCATGAAAATATGTTCACGCTACATTGTATTAACATATATTTAATTTTCCTTTTGTTTTCACAATGTTTTGTCGGCACTAAGGTTACGCATGTATGTACATGCACTGACTTCATCGCTGTTGCCGGCGCTGACGGGCCTAGTAACACAAGCCATTTAGGCTTCACAGGCCCGCCTACTGTGTGTTTGTTCTTACGGTGCATAAGTAATAATAATAATAATAATAATAATAATAATAATAATAATAATAATAATAATAATAATAATAATAATAATAATAATAATAATAATAATAATAACAATAATAATAATAATAATAATAATAATAATAATAATAATAATAATAATAATAATAATAATTATTATTATTATTATTATTATTATTATTATTATTATTATTATTATTATTATTATTATTATTATTGCAGTCGGCAGCGATACATTGGCCTGTTAAACTGATCGCCTGTACTTCCACAGATCCCTTGGCCTGCTGAAGGTTTTTCCCGCTGGACTGGCAGAGGTGCGCTCATCGACGCCTACCAACACTGCTCGGCTGATTTCATCGCCTGGATCCTGCTCTTCTGGCAACGCTGACCCCGCGTTTCCGCATAAAACGCCCACTCAACCCAGACCGCTTCGCAGTCGGCAGCGATACATTGGCCTGTTAAACTGATCGCCTGTACTTCCACAGGTATATTTTCCTTTGAAATATTTTGCTTCTCATTGTATGTGAAGTGCTGCCGACTGCCAAGCGTTGCTTTTATAACCTGTCGCGATGTCCGAAGACAGCCTTTGTATTGCCTGTCAAAAAAGTCTGCCTAGTGATGGACGTATTATGGCATGTTGTGAATGCAAATATTCATATCGTCTCGGACAGACTTGCTCGGGTATTGCCCCTAATACCTTTAACACTATGGGGCAGGCGAAACGTGAGGGTTGGGTATGCAAGACCTGCAGAGCGAACAAAAAGCAACCTTCTTCATCCCAGTCGGATTCAGCGCAGGCGGCGGGCCATAACGACGCTATTTTAGCTCTTGTTGCGGAAATCAAGGACGTAAAAAAAGCTTAGAAGTACTACCGGCACTGCATTCTAAGGTTGACTCGCTGTTGCTTCTGAAAGCGGAATTCTTAAAGCTGTCGAAGACCGTCTCTGACCTTGAAGACGCCGTCACATTTCTGTCAAAGCAGTACGAGACTACACGTGAACAGCTTAAGTTGTCTGAAGAAGCCGCAAGGACCAGAGACAGAGAAATTCAGAAGTTAAATGAGACTGTCCGTGTTCAGGCTGAGATTTTGCAACGATTGCAGCACGATCAAAATGAATCTGAACAGCACAGCAGAAAGGCAAATTTGGAAATTCGTGGTTTGCCGGTTGCCGATAAGGAAGATTTGAAGAAAATACTGCATGATCTGGCTGACAAAATTGATTTACCCGAATTTTCTGTTGATGCTGACGTCGTTGCTGTCCACCGACTTTCTGGCAAAACAGACACTGTCCCCACAGTCTCGGTTCGTTTCTCAACGGTAAACATGAAAGAAAACTGGATCAAGGCTCGTGGAAAGCTTCGACAGCTCTTTGAATCCAAAGTGCTTCCGAAGCTCTACTTTAATGACAATCTAACCAAGGCAAATCGGCATCTGTTCTGGCTTGCCCGGGCCGCAGGCAAGCAACACAAGTACAAGTTCGTTTGGGTGAGAGCAGGCAAAATCTTCGCTAAGAAGGACGAAGTCTCTCCACTCATTCACATTACCAATGAAATGGATGTTGAAAAAATCCAATGAATATGTATCCGTCTGTTTTGCTTGATTTTCCTAGCTTTCGAGCTTTTAAGGACAGCTTCGGTCCGAATTCCGAATCAGACTTTACTTTGGTCAATGTAAATATTCGCAGTCTACGTAAATACTGGGTTGAGTTTAAGCATATTGCAGAATATGCAACAAATTTTGTAGATGTATTTGTGCTAACCGAAATAAATATTCCCGAATCAAGCACACAGTTCTTTGCCATAAAAGGTTACAGTGCAGAATTTATCACTCGTTCACACCGTCGAGGGGGTGGGATTGCAGTTTTTGTGAATGAAAAGTACACAGTATGATGCATTGATGTAGATCTTGCTCATGCGGAATGCCTGTGTTTAAATGTAAGCTTTTTTCAGACCACTCTTACTTTCTTAGCGATCTACCGGCCTCCTGCGAACAGCGTTAGTCGCTTTATATTAGAATTAGAGACTGTTTTGAAGCGTTTCAGTTACGAGGAGGTGTTTTGCCTCACCGGTGATTTCAATATTGACATATTATGCCCAGGCAAAGCTCAAGTGTCAGATTATTTATCTGCCCTTTCTGCTTTTGGCCTCGAAAGCATGGTCACCACCTTCACACGTGAAGAAATTGTGAATGGCCGAATAACGCATTCTTGCTTAGACCACATCGCCGCACGGGCGCCTAATCATGATCTGCATTCATGCGTGATTACGCAACGCTTAGCAGACCACTATTTCACTGTCTGTCGTTTTAGCTTGAGGCGCCTTTTTAATACACCTCAACGTTGGAAAGTAACTAGCTCAGATAGGCGAACGCGCGTTGCCTTTGTTGATCAACGCAAATTGGATGACATGATTGGCAGGTTCGACTGGTCTTCACTGATTGTTTCCGGAGTGCCAGTGTTCATTTATGAACAATTTTGTTCGAAAATTCGCAGCTTTCAAGAAGCCTGCACTCGAATTGTTCTAACTAAAGAAGAAATCATAACTGGCTTACCGTGGATATAATGAACGCAATCGCCTACCGAGACTTGCTGTGGAAACGGCCTAAACGAACTCCAAGCAATGCTGAGCTTCGCGCTAGCTACAGAATCGCAAGGAATAAAGTCGTCGCCCTTATACGATGCGCAAAACGACGCTACTTTCAACGTCAGTTTCAATTATCTGCTCGAAACCCGGCGAAGATGTGGTCACTGATAAACCGCCTACGCGGGAAAGACGCTACCAATTCAAAGCTAGCTGACGCTTTCCCATGTGATCTTGCACAGACAGCCACAATCTTCAATCAACATTTCGCGCGCGTTTCGGGAGCAACCTCAACGGTGCCAGCTGGCCGCTCTGGAAAAGAAAAAATCATATCTGCTTCCGCGTTCTTACCGACGATAACATTCGACACACTCACAAGAATAGTTGCTGGGTTTAGGCGACATAAGCCAGCTGGTATAGACGGTATATCAGTATCTTTGCTCCAACGAAACTTCAACGCACTATCGCGTATTCTTCTTGTCATACTTAATGGATTCCTAGAGACAGCTACAATGCCAGCGGAATTAAAAACGGCTATTGTTTCTCCATTATTTAAAGGAGGAAAGAAAGGTATTGTGGACAGGTACCGACCTATTTCGATCTTGCCTATCATGTGACAAATAATAGAAAAATTTCTCTTAGAAACTATGACGTCATTTCTAGATAAGTTTTCAGTTATATCGAGTCGTCAGTTCGGCTTTGTCGCGGGACGGGGCACCATTGCTCTGCTGGAGGAATTTTCAGACGAATTAAACACAGCTTTAGAACAAAACATGTTTGCATGCGCTTTGTTTCTCGATACTTCTAAAGCATTCGATACTGTGAACCACGAACTCCTGCTTGAAAAACTATTCCTGCTTGGTTTCAGGGGGCCCTTTTACCAGTTCCTAAAAAACTATTTGTCCGGCCGCTCGCAGGTGATATCTTTAGAGAACGAGTTATTCATCAATAACGAGCTACCTTTGAAAGCTGGAGTGCCTCAGGGCTCTAAATTGTCTCCTCTTCTTTTTAACATATTTATAAATGATTTTTCTTCAGCTGTATCGAAGTGTATGATATTTCAGTATGCAGATGACACTGTCCTTTTAACTAAACATATCTGTTATTCAAAAGCAATTGCGTTACTTCAAGAGAGTGTGTACGATGCAATGACCTGGTTTGCTAACAACTGTTTGTCAATAAACAAAGAAAAAACAAAAATGTTATGTTTTAGAAATCCACTTAAAGCAACGGTTACAAATTTACCCTTGTTTCTACACTGTCGTGCTTGTCAATCGTGTCAGTGTGCCCCTGTAGAATATGTAAACTCCATTAAATACCTTGGTGTTTTCTTTGACAGTGACCTCTCATGGAATGATCACATGACATATCTTTGCGGCAGGCTCAGAAGTGTTTCCTCGCTGCTTTTTAACATTAAATCCATTGTTCCGATGTCTGTAAAAATCACTATCATGCACGCCTTAGCATACAGTGTGTTTCGTTATGGCATTACAATGTTCGGGTTTTGCTCATCTCGATGGCTCTGTCAAATTGACAGAATTCTAAAAAAATATGTTGAAGTCCATTGCTTATAACTCTTCCTCGGCCGACGATGTGAACTTGTTTATACATCTGGGTCTTCCGTCATTTAAAACTTTGTTCACTCAAACGGTTGTGGTAAAACATTTTTGGAACCCTGATTTCAAACAGGAATATATTGCTCCCCGTGCACTGCGGAAAACATAGCGTTATTTAGTACCGCACTGCAACACAAGATTTGGTAAAGCTAGTAGGTATGCTTATGTCCCAAGAATATTCAATGACCTACCTGATCATATATTTACTGCGACTTGGAAACGAACATTGAAAAAAATGTTGAAGGCACTATAAGATATGTGTAATACTACATTTCTCTTTTCTTGTTTCTTGTATTTTTTTGTCATTGATTTCAGCTGAGTTCCTGTTTCATTGTTGTGTGATAAACTTCACAAGCTTTTAATTTCTGTACATGTTGCCATTTTGACTTTGTTTGCCGACATGCCGGGCCAAGTAACGCAAGCCACTTCCTTGGCTTTGACGGGCCTGCCTTCTGATGTACGATTATTGTAAGATGTCAACAATAAATATTATTATTATGCTTATTATTATTATTATTATTATTATTATTATTATTATTATTATTATTATTATTATTATTTGTAATGCACGCGTCAGCCAACACTCAGACATTTGGATTATTTCTGCTGGGCATGGTCAATAAATAGACTCAGTGCTCTTCCACTCTGCGAAGAAAGATTACCAGTGAAGCTGTGCATGTGCGCCCCTTAATGGCGAACTGCACATCCCCCGCGGGTCGGCCTGACATTGCACAATCTTCGGTATCGGCTCACATACGGAAAGTGCTTAACTCCTGCTTCACCTCCGCCGCGGGTCAGCCCGGGCATTGCACTACCTTCAGGATTGGCCCACGTATGAGGAGATTGTGTCCACCCACAAACACGATCGTGAGGGAACTAGCCCCTAACAGCGTCGCTGTAAAATTGGTTACGCCTTTGTGTTTCTAAGTAATTAATTATTAATTCATTCATTTTTTATTGAATTACGACGATGACGAACGTGAGAGCAGTGCCACGAGCGCGTTGGAGCCGATGCTAAAGTCAATCCTGATGATGATAGTTCTGTGTCAACACATGGACACGATCATAAGGGAGCTAGCCCTTAAGAGGGAGCTTTTGCTCGGGCCCAACACCAACGCGGCCTATTCAAATACATGTAACACGCAAAAACGTTTTTCAGATAACCTCTGGATTGATTTTAATGAAATTTGTTGCATTTGAGAGAGAAAGTTAAATTCTAGTGGCTGCTGGAAGCAGAATTTCGATTTAGGGCTTGAATTTTGTTAAAAAGATTTTCAAATAATCGTCAGGTTGAAAAAAATAGAAGCACGAAGTTTACAATGTCATCGCTCTGCATCAACAACAGAAATCGCGGTTCTGCAAACGGCATCCATTAGACCATCCAAAGTGGAGAAATTAGATGTGTCATTTTATATCTTACGTGAACTTGTTACATTGTTTATAATGGTTCTGCAAAAGCTGTATTTCCATATTACTAAATTTTTCGATATTCATGTGTCACATAAGTGTTGCCCGCTTTTGATGTACTATTATATGCAATTCATAGAATTGTATTATTGTTTTACTTTGATGAGTTACAGAGTTGTAAACTTGATAGTTTAGTTTTACGAAAATTTTCAATTTTTGCCAATTTTTAATAACAAATTTACAACCTAACTCAAAAATTCGACAACAGCAGTCACTAGATTTTAAGTTTTTCTTTTAAATGCAACAAACCGTGTTAAACTTGTTTCAGTGGTTGCCGAGAAAAACGAATTCTCCTTTTACATGTATTTAGATAGGAGCACCCGAGCTAAAGCTTCCTCTTAAGATGTTCGCTGTAAAATAATTGTTTGGTTTCTAGAGCGCAGCTCTTAATAGAATTATAGCTCAGCGAGCGAGCCAGCGGGCGTGCGGGACCAGCGGACCAGTGCAGACGCCACTGCGGATTGTTGTGTCGGCGATAGCGCGCCTGGTAAGCAGACTGCTGTTAGTGCGCATGTGCGCACAAGTACTTATAATGTCTTGCTATGTGCGTGAACCGTTGATTCTAGATGTAACCAGGAGCCCGTAAGCTTCGGACAATAAACACCGTTTTCCTGTTTGATCCCTTGCCTGGTCACCCACTGACATGAGACACAACACTGGCGACGAGGATGGGAGCGAAGGCCGCTGTCAGTTTGGTGAAGAAGGCAAGTCTTTTCAAAGTCAGCCTCTGTTCCAAGTTGGACTTTGAAGAATGCTGATTTTGCGGCTGTCTGTGCATGGATAACAAAGAAGCGACAATGCAGTCGACTGGACAGCTTGGCCAGATGGAGTCATTTGATGTTACCGCAAGTGACTGGACGGCATACAAGGAGAGGTTGACATCTTTTCTGATTGTCAACAAGGTTCCTGACAGCGACAAGGTGCACGCATTCCTCAGCATCATCGGCCCGCGAACGTATGGGCTGCTGAAGTCGTTGACGGCGCCTGACCTGCCGTCGACTAAAAGTTTCGAACAGCTGAAGAGCATCTTGGACGCCCACCTGGCCCCAGTGCCGTCCGTAATCGGCGAACGAGCCAAGTTTTACCGCAGAGCACAGCATGAAGGTGAGCCCCTGCCGGAATATGTTGCCGAACTTCGCAAGTTGTCTCAGACCTGCCAGTTTGGAGCCAGTTTAGACGAAGCGCTGCGGGATCGTTTCGTGTGCGGACTGCTCCGTGAGGACGTGCAGCGAGTACTTTTTACCGAGGGCGACACGTTGACGTTCTCGAGAGCAGTGGACCGCGCTCTGGCCATGGAAGCAGCCCGGAAGAATGTCGCCGAGACTCGAGTCGTGGAATCATTGGCCACACAGCTGCACAAAGTTGAAGACGATAGTAGAGAGGCACATGCTGATCTGTACGAGGTGCAAACGATAGCTGGTAAGCCGCTACTAGTTTGTTACCGCTGTGGTTCCCCGAGCCACACTCATGCAGTATGCCCTCACATTAACGATACCTGTTTTAAGTGTTCGAAGAAAGGACACATTCAAAGAGCCTGTCGGAGCAGCAACAGGCAATGTCATGACGGGTATAAGAAAAAACGGAGCCTGAAAACGCTAAAAGTTGTGACACAGGAGCCGACTATCAGCATTTCCAAACAAGGGGCTGCCAGCCGCGCTCCCATTTTTGTTAAACTAAACATAAATGATGCACCGGTAGAAATGGAACTCGACACGGGAGCTGCAGTGTCAATCATGCCTTTCAAGCAGTTCAAGAAGCGGCTTCCTTCTACCAGCTACCGATCAACTGACGTCACCCTACGCACCTATACCGGAGCACTCGTCCGACCTTGTGGCGTCGCGGTTGTCAACGTGCAGCATAGTGGACGGACGGCGCAGCTGCCGCTCTACCTCGTCGACCAAGCAGGACCACCACTGCTAGGACGAGAATGGCTACACACACTACGTCTAGACTGGGACAGCATTTGGGGTCTGAACTACATCTCAAGGTCAGTGTTTGACTCGTCTTCTCGAACGAAGGAAAGGCTCGATTCCTTGCTAGCCAAGTACGAAACTCTGTTCAAGGATGAGCTAGGTGCTATCACAGACGAACGGGCCGAGCTGTTTTTCAAACCAGACCACCGGCCGAAGTTCCTGAAAGCAAGGAATGTGCCGTTCGCATTGCAGTCAGCTGTAGAAGCCGAGATAGCAAAATTGGTTGAACTAGGAATTCTCACGCCAGTGAATACAGCGGAGTATGCCACGCCCGCAGTGCCCGTGATAAAGAAAGATGGCAGCATACGCCTATGTGGGGATTATAAGACGACGATAAACCCCTCACTTGACATCACACACTACCCGCTGCCTAAGATAGATGATCTACTGGCAGCGCTGGCCGGGGGGCTACATTTTACGAAGATCGATCTGAACAGGGCATACCAGCAGGTATTCATGGCGGAAGAGTCA
This sequence comes from Dermacentor andersoni, assembly GCF_023375885.2. Classification (NCBI taxonomy): domain Eukaryota; kingdom Metazoa; phylum Arthropoda; class Arachnida; order Ixodida; family Ixodidae; genus Dermacentor; species Dermacentor andersoni. Next base: position 47,574,803 of record NC_092818.1, on the reverse strand, counting down.
AAGAAGTACTTGACATTAAACACGCAGAAAGGTCTGTTTACAGTTAACAGGCTACCTTTCGGAATTGCGTCAGCGCCAGGTATTTTTCAGAAAATAATGGACACGATGCTGAAGGGCCTGAGCGGAGTGTGTTGTTATCTCGATGACATTCTAGTCACGGGAAAAACCGCTGAAGAACATTTGATAAACCTAGAAGCTCTCCTGAAACGTCTGTCAGAGCGAGGTGTCAGGGTGAAGAAAGAAAAATGTGCGTTTTTTCAAAACGAGCTCTGCTACCTGGGGCACAAAATAAGTGCGGAAGGAATCGCTGCGTCACCGGACAAAATTGAGGCAGTTATTAAGGCTGCTGCACCGACAACAAAGCAGCAACTGCAGTCCTTCCTAGGTGTCGTCAACTATTACGGGAAGTTCGTACCTAATTTGTCAACTGTCGCTAACCCCTTGTACCGGCTTTTGCAGAAGGACACTTCGTGGTGCTGGGACGACCGCTGCCGCGCAGCGTTCGAGCAAATCAAAACAATGTTATCATCACCACAGGTGCTGGCCCATTACGACCCGGATAGACCATTGAAGCTGGCCTGTGACGCATCGCAGTACGGAGTAGGTGCCGTACTTTCCCACGTTTTCGAGGACGGTAGGTCTCGACCGGTTGCTTTCGCATCGCGCACGTTGTCCGAGTCGGAGAAGAAATACAGCCAGCTTGAAAAAGAGGCATTGGCCATAATTTTTGGCATAAAGAAGTTTCACTACTACATTTATGGTCGATCATTCACTCTAATCACGGACCATAAGCCGTTACAGCAAATTTTGGGACCAACAACTGGGATCCCGCCTATTGCAGCTGCGCGATTACAGCGTTGGGCAGTGACGTTATCGGCGTACAGCTACAACCTTCTCTTTAAGAAGTCAGCCGATAACGCCGAAGCTGATTTTTGCTCCCGGTTGCCGCTTCCCTATGTCAAGGACGAGACGCAAGAAAGCGAAGAAACTTTTTATACATTGCGACTGGCCTCCCTGCCAGTGTCGAGTAAAGAAATCGCGCGTGCCACGCAACGCGACAACGAGCTGGTACAAGTAAAAGAATTCATAAGTACAGGTTGGCCAAGATCCGTCAGTGAAGACAGGCTGAAACATTACGTCACCAGGCGCAATGAATTAACTTTGCATCAAGGATGCATATTGCTCGGAACACGAGTAGTCATCCCCGCAAAACTACAGAGTGCAGTTTTGGAAGAGCTACACGAGGGTCACCCAGGTATAGTTCGCAGCAAGGCGCTCGCGCGAAGTTATGTCTGGTGGCCGTGTATCGAAGCGGATCTTGAGCGTATGGTTCAATCATGTGCAAAGTGCCAAGAACAACGCAGCGCCCCTGGCAAAGCACCACTGCATCCGTGGTCCTGGCCCACAGCGCCGTGGCAACGCATACACATTGATTTTGCAGGACCCTTTCAACAATCCATGTTTCTCATAGTGGTCGATGCCCACTCCAAGTGGCCGGAAGTTTTTGTGATGCCGTCGACTACTACAGAGGCCACAATTCAGTGTTTAAGAGATGTTTTTGCACGTTTCGGTTTCCCCGAGACAATTGTGTCGGATAACGGGCCACAATTCACGTCACAGGACTTCAAACAGTTCGTCCGAGAGATGGGCTGCCGACACGTGCAAACAGCACCCTACAATCCTAGCGCAAATGGGCTCGCGGAACGTTTCGTGCAAACTCTGAAGAATGCGCTGCGAAAGGATGACACGCACCAACCACTGAAGGTAAAGTTAAACAAGTTTCTGCTCGCCTATCGGAACACTCCTCACGCTACAACGCACGAGGCGCCGGCCAACTTGTTGTTGGGTCGACGTTTGCGTACGCGCCTTGACGTGCTCAAACCTGTGGTGGGGGAGAGGGTGGCTTACGAACAGTTCAAACAGACGGTGAACCGACCATGTCGAGTGCGCGAAGTCACTCTTGGTGATCATGTTCTCGCACGCAATTACAGGGGACAGCCAAAATGGATGCCAGCAGTAGTAATGGCCCAGACTGGACCAGTGTCTTTCAAGGTTCGTGTATCAACCCCTTCTGGATGCTTGGAGTGGCGGCGTCACAAGAACCAGTTGCTTCAAAGCACGACAGTGCCTGCGGAAAACGTCGTTCAAGACGATGAGTTCTCCGTGGGGCCACACAGCGACCTCGGATGGGGACCAGCTGCGGAAAACTCCGTTGAAGGCGATGGGTTCGCCGTGGGGCCACACAGCGACCCCGGATCGGGACAAGCCTTTTCAGTACCACCAGCTAGTGTTTCTCTCTCACCACCGACGTCGCAGGCTGACACTGCACGGGGTGACGAGGATCGACGCTACCCAATTAGAAATCGTCGACCACCTGATAGGTTCCAAGCAGGAACGTGAACTTTGATAGTTTCATAATAAAAGCGGAGGAAGTGTTGTGTCGGCGATAGCGCGCCTGGTAAGCAGACTGCTGTTAGTGCGCATGTGCGCACAAGTACTTATAATGTCTTGCTATGTGCGTGAACCGTTGATTCTAGATGTAACCAGGAGCCCGTAAGCTTCGGGCAATAAACACCGTTTTCCTGTTTGATCCCTTGCCTGGTCACCCACTGACATGAGACACAACACGGATGTTGTACCGCGCATCCGCACTGGCGTCTACGCTGGCCCGCTGTGCCCGCTGGCCCACTGAGCTATAACTCCTAATGGCCCGTTCGTGCATAAGCAAAACATATGCCCTGGGCGCTGGTTGGTCAGAGGTGCGCGCCTATTGGCTCTCGCCGCAGGCCACTTCCGCTACCATGGCGGCACCCAAGGCCGGGGCCTCCGACGTCGCCTCCGAGATTTAGGTTTGTTTACGTTCTGACGCTGCGCTGCCGCCGCAATGAACGCGATGCAGCAATAGGCACTGACGCCCATTTCGTGATACGAGTACGCATCACTTGCATTGTGGTGTACCCGACGCACGTGAAGCAACTTGAAATTCCTTACGAAACGACACTGCAACGTTGCGCAAGGGTTGTGTGCAGGCCTTTACAACGCTACGCCTCGCAGCGGAAAGCCGCGTCGCTCCGATTTCAATGGCGCTGAAGAAGCATTCATGCAGAAAGTGGACTCGCCCAAGAGCGAGAAGGAAGAAGATGACGGCGAAGGAAACAATTGAAAGGAATTGCTTGAGGCTCTTCGAACGATCTTCGGACCTGTCTGCGGCTTCTGTTACTTGGCAAGGATTTGGGTGGAAGTAGGCTTTTCTAGGCTCATTGGTTGATCTTCCAATTCTTGCATCTGCTTCATCCGAGGCTTTGTCCCAAAACTCCCCCGGCAGAAGTTTTTTCTCTGGGAAAGCATCTATTCCGACAGACGAATGACCCCTGCATTTGTTTACCCGCAGTGGCGGGAGCCCTGTGGCTCTGTTTCCTTCCAATAGAGGCTCGATACCGTTGACCAGCCCCAGGCTATCCAGAAATCTCTCGGTTCTGCTACCTCTGAATACCAGACCATTACAGAAGTGAGACAGTTCGGCCGCGTAGATATCGTGTGCTGATCACCAGATGAGACCTGTGTCGCGGTTTTGCTTAAGTGTTCATTCGCGTCACTGCCGGTGAGTTCCTTGATCCGTGCTCACCTTGCATGCACTAGGGAAATAGTCAGAGGTGTCGATGCTGACCTATCTGCATCAGAAACATTAGAGAGATTGTCTGGGACATGTGTAATTGCTGTTTATCGCTGCAATCGAGTGGTAGACAATAAGAGGATCCCAACAGAATCGGTGATTGCAACATTCGCAGGAACTTCCTGTCCATCAAAACTAAAGGTGTGGCACCTTGTATTCAGAGCTGAACCTCTGGCATTGCGTCCCCTACAATGCCGTAATTGCTGGCGATACGGCCATAGTAGTGCAGGATGCAAGTCTAGTCAGCGTTGTTGCAGATGTGGTTGTTGTTGTTTACACGTCTTTATTCACATTTTTTGCCCTTAAAGGCTGCCGTGAATTGGTTTGGGGAGTGGCGGGAGTGAGGAGGTAAGGGAAATAATTGGAGACTTAATTATCTACATCATTGGGTCTGATGCTTTCGCTGGTACGCTCGAGATGAAGAAGCCTGATCCCAGTGGCTGGAGCCTCAAGATCATCCAGGAATTCGTGCAGTGACCGCCAGAGCTCATTGGCGGTCGCCGCACTGCAGTGTCTCGGTAGCGCCCAGGTCTGAAGGTAGGTTGGTCGCCATTCCGTTAGGAGCGAAGCAAGGGCCCTTTGCCTGAGGCCAGAATACAGTGGGCAGTGGAGAATAGCACGATCAACGTGATTGTGGTGCCCAAGAAGCGCGATGCTGCCTCTGTGGGGGAAGTCACCCAGCCAATTCTAACTACTCTGTTAGGGCTCAGGAATGGCACGTGGTAGAAATAATTGAAAGACGACGTTGCCCTAGGAAGGAGGCGGTAAACACCTTGAAAGAAAGGGCGCTTGGTTATGTGGGTGTTACTGGGAGGCAAACTCTATACCTCGGACGTTGCTAACAGCAACTATAGAGGGTGCCGTGGAAAGGACAGTTGCAAAAGCTATGGAACGGCTAGCAATGAGCCTTGGGCAATGTATATCACATGCCGTCTCTAGTCACTTATCTCATTTGATGCAAGCCACCTGTCTTAGTCCTACCATGACCCAAACAGTTGATCTGAAGTCAGAAGCTAGTGATAGGATTTCAGGTACCATCCTTCTAATGACAGTGTTGAACCTTCGACTTCGTCTTCCATAGGGCCTGCTAATGATAATCTGATTAGCACAGATTTGTAAATGACAGACCTGTAACAAAACGCTCGAGCGTATAAAAGACCAATGTCATTAATCAATGATTCTTCCTACGGCCCCTCACTCAAAAGCTAAGAAAAGACAGCCCATTGCTATACCAAAACAAAGCGTTCTACAGAAGGCAGTTTCGGCGGCGGCACTTTCCAAACCACAGGGTCGCTGAACGTGCTTAAGTAGAACTGTCGCTCTTTATATTCTCCTTAAGTAGATATAACCTGTTTAACTACTGAACTTAACCTGATTTCATTCTTTTGCAAGAAACGTGGTTACATTCTGCAAAACATTTTCAGATAAAATTTTACGGATAATTTCGTCTAGACCATCCCACTAGCGTTGGCGGATTAACTACATTTATTTCGTCTAACTTTTGCCGTAAGACCAAAATTTCATTTTCACTTTCTACTCCTGAGTGTGAAATCGGAGCGATACATCTGAATCTCCCTTGATGTAGCCCCTTTACCATGGTGAATGCACATTTTTCATTTTGCGTACAAGACACACGCACACTGGATAACGTTCTTAGTTTTTGTGGACGGGACATCCTACTGTCAGGTGACTTCAACTTTCACCATAAATCATGGGATTAGAAACAGATTTGTGCGGCACCAGATTATGGAATTGGGCTATGGACAATGGGTATAAGTTGACGTGTGTAAACTCGGAATCCATTACGTTTATGCGGGGTATATGTTACTCTGCAATAGATCTTACATTCTGTGGCCCGAGTGTCTCCGTATCTTCTTGGTCGACTGTTGAGTATGCGACAGTGATCACCTTCCAGTAATTTTTCAAGTAGCACACCCAGTAACGTTTATAAGTGATCAGGTGCGAACTTTCGTTATATACAATATTTTTTTTAGAAAATTCTTACAATATGCTCTTTCATCGCTGTCTGGCGCGTGCACTGAGGGAAAAACTACGATTATCTGTTCCGCTTTGGAAGGTTCTCGCAAAAAGTGTGCATTTGAGATTCGTCTAAACAACAGAAATTCATACAGCCCTTGGTGGAATGAAGAATGCGCTCGGGGTTATAGAAAGAGAAAAGCCACTTGGAAAAATTTATTACATAACCAGGGTCCCAAAAATGGGAGTGATTGCAATTTTTTTTCGAGCCGTCTTTAAACATATAGTTTCAGAAGCCAAATACGAATAGCACTGCAATCATATTGACTTCCTATCTAACAATAAAAATATATGCGATCTGTTCAGTTTTCTCCTCAGTGGGAAAATTCTTCCGCGTCCAATTATTATACACTCCATAGTCTTAAGTAGTAATGAAATGAAACAGTCACTAGAAGAAATCGCGAAGCGATTAGAAATTAGATTTTCTTTACTTTTTCCACATTGTTCGAGCTTACGAAGGACATCAGATAATTTTATAGAAGTTACCATGTTGGAATTGACTGAAACAGTGGAGCGACTGCTAGATTCAGTTCCCGGCGCAGATGGGGTAACCTCTGCAATGATCAAAATTTTATTTAGGGAAGCTAATGATGAACTTTTAGCTATTATAAATCATTCAGTTAAATTTTCAGATTCCGTCTGCATAGAAAACTGCGAAAATAATTACAGTTCTTAAGAATAATGGGGAATGATATTGAAGAGATAACGTTAGGCCAATCGCGGTAACCTCAAAGTCGCTGAAATTAATTGAAAGAATGCTATATGCCCGTATGCTTAAATTTGTTGAGTCCGAAGACTTGCTTAATTACTGCGAAATTGGATTCCGACTATCATGTTCAATTTGGAATGCACACGTGGACTTAGAAAGTAGAATAAAATTAGCACAGTGCCAAAGGCAGATGGCTGCTATTGTGACACTAGACATCTCCAAAGCCTACGACAGTGTAAAATACGTAATTTTGTTGGATATATTACGAAATCTAGCGTTTCCAAATTACCTGGTGAACTGGATATGTGAATATTAAATGGGAGGAAATTCTACTGCTCTCTGAAAGGCTTTTCTTCGAGCATATATAATGAATCACGAAGTGTTCCTCAAGGACCTCTCACTTCTCCATTATTACTTAACATTCTGATGTGTTCCATTCCTCGGCATCCAGGTGTACAAACATGTATATACGCGGAGGATATAGCTTCCTATGCATCAGACAGTGATATTCACTCCCTGTATTATCGACTACAGGATTATCTCTACGCCATAGAAAGTTGGTTAAACAAGGTTCATCTTTCACTTAACGTGAGAAAATGCTCTTTATTGGCTTTCCCCCTTAACAATCCCGTTAATATATCGCTATCCTACCGTCTCGAGACTATACCTCAAGTGGAGTCTGTGAAGTACTTAGGTGTAGTCTATGATGGCTCCCTCAGTAGGCTTGCCCATATTGACCATATTGTTAAAAAGGGAGTGAGATAAGTTGGCAAGCTACGTAAGCTATGCAATAGTCGGTCGGGGATGCGGAAAGACCCACTACTAATGATTTATAAAATGAACTTATGGCCCATTTTAGAATTTAGATGTGTGCCCTTTTCTGGTACGCCAACTTATAAATTACGCCCCCTTGTTCTCATTAGCGGTAAGCCCTGGGATTGTGCTGCGGATTACCGACATGTGGACTAATAATGTATTACATCAAGAAGTCAGGTTGCCCTCAATATTGTGCAGATTGCGGTTGTTGACGGTGCAAATATTCTTAAATATGTACGAATCCCATACTAGAATATTTGAATACATATTCATTTTCCAGCCTGCGTACACTGGCCCCGGTTTCATACACCACAGGTGGTCTTTGTACAAACAATGATTAACCCCTTAAATGTGCGTATTTGGCAGGTGCCACCTATTTGGGATGTGTGAGAGAGTCTACAAATCATCTGTGATGACATCTACTTTAACAATGCAAAATTTTTATGGCAAAATATAATAAATGGACTATTGCAAGATCATTTATTGAGTTTAGGTATAAATGCGGTCACTACAACAGATGCCTCACGGTCTAGAAAAATCTGGAATTGGCATTCTCGCTCGTGCTCTAGACTGGTCGTTCTCAATCAGGATTCCGGACTACTCATCCGTATTTCTGGCTGAATTTCTAGCTGTAGTGTTAGCCTTACATAAGCTAAAATCATCAATATCGATAGTAGTCATAATAACAGATTCTTTATCTTTATGTACGTCGCTCACAACAAATAGTGGTGCTAGCCTTTTACGTACACTCCATTTTATAGTGGCTGACCTCATAAATTTAATTAGATTACTTTGGGTGCATGGTCATAGGGCATTATACAAAGACGAGATGGCTTCCGGCATCATTATTTCCGGCATCAATTTACCCAACTACTATTAGATTCGGGAGATATGAAATTGCTATAGACTTTTTGAATCCAGCGATAGCAAATTTTTCAGATATTCGACACATTGTCTTTCCTTGGCAGAAAAATTCCTTTCAAACCAGAAAAACTTAAGTAATTTTAACCCGGTTATGCTGTCGAATACCATTATTAAACTTTTATTGTCACAGGACTGGTCAGGCAGCCTCCCCTCTGTACCCATTCTGTGCAGTAGATGAAACAATCGATCACTTCTTTTTCTTCCACCGTTTTTCCGCATTAAGGAAAAACATTATAGATCCAACGTTCCCGCAAATTGGTTTAAATTTCTCCATTTTAAATATCCTTTCTCTAGGAGCCTCCTCTCATGGCAACTACCACAGGGATGTCTGCTCATCCGTGGAAGAATTCATAGTCGTTTCATGACGGTTTCTTAAGTTCTTCAAACATTATTTATGTCCGTTTCCACATGACACATTTGCCACTTAATTCTAATACCAACATGTTCTTAATACCATCCAAATCTTGGCCAATCGCCCGCAGTGGGTACGCGCCATAGAAGAAGGATATCCAATCCAATCCAATTCATGGAGCCATGTGTTGAGGCCACAGCAATAAGGACGACACGGTAAGTTTTTGTTGCAGTTCAGAGCGCACATTTCCGAGAACGCTAATACGATCAGGTAAGACCTAACGCCGCATATGTTACGCGGAGCGCCCACTCGTTCAAAATAATTCGACGCCACAGCGAATAATTGAGTGCATGCTGCACAAAAGTAGAAGCGCGCATATATTTGCAGATGCGCGTCCATAAGGCTTCAAAGCATGGTTCAAACCATAGGCACTTTCCTGCTGCTGCGCGTGCGGCTTAGCTCTGACACCCGATTTTCGTTGGTTATGATTTTCTTATACCGGCCATGCATGAAGAAAAAGCGCGGGGCCAACACGTAATTGTCTCCTCTCTTACTGGAATAAAGTTTAGATTAATGGGGAAGCAGTACTGAAACACCGAGCTTGGTACGATTCTTCAGTTGTGAAAAAAGAAAACGGTACTTTCTGATGGCTTCAGCGCACGACATTTGCTCATGCGGCAAAGCACTCAATGTATTGCAGTAAAGCGAGTGAGAATTTGCTGCGTACGCAGTGTAAGCAACGCGTCATTATAAAAACTGTAAACCTCACTCGGCCACGCTTCTAGCCTTTATTATTATCCCAGGTACTCACCTGAGGCCTCCGGGCTGAAGCATACAGCGGGTTGCAGTGAAGCAAAGAAAGAATTTCTCATGAAAACTGGAAACCCCACTGGGCTACGGTTATAGTCTTTATTATTATCTCAAGTACGCACTTGAGACCTTCGACTGCCGGTATTTTTCTTTTCGCTTGCTATACAATGTCACTGTAGTACATATAACTAATGCGGAGAAGCTTTTTAAAGCACATTCACCATCATGTAATGCGTTTCTTTTGTATGTCTTTTTATACGTCTTTTTATACTCTAAATCGTAAAGTAGGCTCGATGGCACAATAACAACTAGCTAGTCTACTGTTGCTCATGAGGACAACACTCTGCAACGTTATACGCTTGGATGAAATCACTTTTATTTACCGAACTTCTGCACAAATATACAATCAACTCAAGCTTACTTCAGCATGTCTTGAGAAGTTAGAGCAAATTAAGAAGTACTTCCCTGTCAGTACAGTTTCTTCTAGGGTACTTGAGTGATCTCTGAGTTATAAGACCAAGTGTAGAAACGATGTGCTACGATAAAGTGGATAACTTCTCCACTTCCTTTGTGTTTTTTAGGTGGTTTCTCTGAGGTATCTCGTTAGCGTACCAAATGTGGGACAAATATGTCCGCTTGCGCTCGTAACCTCATCGCATTATAGAATCCTCTACACAATTCAGACTATATGCCTTGTGTGAATAAGCATTGGTTTCTAAAAATTTCGTCTAAACAATGCCAATAAAACCGAAACATGTTCGTATATTTACAAGATGAGGGATGATTTATGAAGACTACGCTCTTGTTCCTGCTTCCATTTCATGGACGCCTTTTTGCGTCATTTGTGATCTCGTAGGTATTGTTCTTTTTTTTTTAGGGGGGGAGGGGGGTTATACGCATTTTTTAATGGTGAATGTGCTTTAAAAAGCTTATGCACTATACTTGTCCGTACTGCGGTGAAATCGTATAGCAAGCGAAAATAAAAATAATACCGGCAGACGGAGGCCTCAGGTGCCCAGCTGAGATGATAATAAAGACTACAACCGTGGCCCAGTGGGGTGTCCAGTCTTTGTAACGTGTTGCTTACACTTAACACGCGTGCAAATTCTCTTTTCTCTTCACTGCAATACACTGTATGCTTCAGCGTGGAGGACTCAGGTGTACACCTGAGATAATAATAAAGGCTACAAGCGTGGCCAATTCAAGTTTACAGTTTTTATATTAAGGCGTAGCTTACACTTAGTATGCGCGCCAATTCACCCTCGCTTCACAGCAATACACTGTAGGCTTCGCCGCATTACACAAATGCGTTGAAACCATGAGAAATTACAATTTTCTTGTTTTAATTATTCAATGGCAGCATGTTCGGTGTTTAGTAGAATTTCCCGCTCCGTCTATGCTTTATTCCAATATGAGACGAGAAAATTACGTTAGCCACATGCTTTTCCTTCACGCACAGCGGGTATGGCGACGTTAAGTTTTACCCGATCATACTAGCGTTCTCGGAAATTTGAACTGTGAACTGAAACAAAAACTTACCATGTCGTCGTTATTGGTGTGGCCTCAACACATCGTGTACATGATGATGATCAACCCTCAATTAATGGCACAAATCCACTACGGGGACAGGCCACGAATGTGGTGGTAATATGGTTTAAAAATAAAATAAATAATCAATAAAGAAATAACTAGGTAACAAAAAAATTAAAATGAATGAATTATCTAAATTGAGAAATAAACTGTCGATAATTGAGATAAAGTAGTGTTTAATACGGTAGCCAGCCTTGCCTTGATAGGGGTAGTATCAAGAACTTATCACTGAAATACATAAATTAAAGGATATACTGTAACATGAGCAACTTAAATTTTGAAACATAGTGTTATTAATAATTAACTGTGAATTTGTGTTTAGTTTTTGAATTTTCGAAAATGAAAAAGTAAATCAAATGTGGAAACTACGAATTAATAATAAGGCAGTCTTTATGTGTCACGTAGGAAATAAAATATGGCTAGGCAGAAGTTCCTGTGGCTGCATGCTAATACCTTTGCTCCAAGGGAGAGTATAACAGTACTGCTTGAAGCGGAATAACAGTAAGCGGTATAACAGTAATTTTGAAGCGGAATTTGTAGGCATCGTTATCAATGAGAGGAAAACCGCCGACACGACGATGAAAAATGATCAATGGATTCGGACTCATTGCAGAGGTTGCATAAAGAGGATACCGCCATACCACATCTGTGCCAGTCAAAATTAGGTGTTGCAATACGGCAACGGGCAGCCTTGTAAATGATACTTCGAATTGCCGGTTAGGACACCATTGTCGGTACCAAGAATAATTTAGATTCATGAAATCTGTACATTTTGCTAATCACTGGCCTTTTTATTTTGTCTTCGGTCAAAGAAAACTGCCTGTGAAAACCGCCTGGTTCTGAAATTTTGGTATACAATGGGCTCGCACATGCAGTGTAAAACGAAATGTGTGTACCATTCTTCGATATGGGCAATTTTCAACATTCTCGCGGACGAGATGGCCACGTCTATCACATCGCAAGCTGTTAACCCTACCGCTGATGTGCCTGTCACAGACCTGAGGCCTTTCTTACGAAATAAACTGCGAAATAACTGGCAGTGCACGTGGGACGCGCAAACAAATAACAAACTGCACGTCATAAAGCTCCAGTTAGGTTTTTGGCCCTCCCCAACGATATGTCGGCGAACAGATGTCCTATTCTGTCGCCTCAGAATAGGACACACATTTGGGACCCATCATTTTCTACTTACTGGAATTGAACCTCCAACCTGGGGTAGATGCGGTGAGAGGCTGACCGTCCTCCATGTCCTCTTGGAGTGTCGGAAAGCCGAACCTGAAAGAATGAAACATCTTCCGCTTGCATACCGTAATTACATCCCTCTACACCCGGCTATGTTTCTTGGTAAGGAACCGCTTTTTAACACCAAGGCAGTCCTCGACTTCTTAAAGGACGTAGTTCTGCACGTTATAAGCCCATTAAATTCGTAGAGCATCCTCGCTCCAGAGGATGCCGCTGCGATAATTGTTTTGAATAGCACATGCCTCCAGGCCCTTGTCCTTCAAGGGCTCTAAGGCGGCAGTAGTGCTCTAGCATTTCTTACAATCTGATATGTCTTACCTATCGCATCATTCTTTTTATATGCATCTATATGTTCATAGTACAAGTCTTACGTCATCGCCATAATTTTATTACACATATTTTACGCACTTTAGAGCGTATATTTTAAGGCCCCTTTACAGCCACGTCACACCAATTTCATAGTAATCATAGTTACACTGCACACCCACTACCACAGACATGGCGCTCTTTGGCCACACTTGGCCCTTGCGCCATAAAACCTCATGCATCAACACCATCAAATTTTCAACCGACCAGATGCGTGCGGGCAGGCGGGTGGTGTGGCGTGGGGCTCGAGCGTAAATCCACCCTTACCACGCACTGCTATATATATTGCAAGGCCACCAATTAGCTTTGCAACGAGGTAATCAGGTCAGTGCCCTTCGCGATATAAATTAGCCCTAGGCTGAAACGTGTCAGCACAGTAGCGTCACGATATTTGTTGAAAAGGAGAAAAACAGCAGAAACTCAGGGTAACACGGCGCTGGAACATTGCCGCACAAATATCCAAAAGGCTGCAGAATACAGCTACTTCTGAATGAAAGCGAGTGTTTGCTTGCTGTGTGAGAAATGAGATCGAAAAGCGATAATGATGCACTCTTAGAATTCAGTGCTTTCGCTTCATAACACGGCGACAAAATTCTGAGCTCCGACAAGGTGTTGCGGTGCCCTTATGACATTCCGGCTGCCAAGAGCCAGGACATCAAAGGGCCTGCTTTTGCCGTGCTTCGGGTGTCTGAAAAGCGGTAACATCATAGCCTCGACGCTTTGGACATCTATTTAACTATACAAAAATGCTACTACAATAGACTTCCGCCTTATTTTGCGCTGGGCGCCATTAAGCAAATTTTTGTCTTTGAAAGTGGCAAGTGCTAAAGGATGTTTTTGGGCAAAATAGAATAACCACAAAGTTTACCCTATATGATTTTATTATTCTATTTTTATTACATTTGGAGAAAAAAGTCGGAACAGTGATTGTCTCGAAAGATAAACATATACAGCCCCTAAATGCACACCAAAATTGAGCCGGCGGTCTTGTCAGGTTCTTTTGCAACCTCAGCCATAACGTACATTCCTCCCTCTGCAGTTCCAAGAAAAGGGTGCGCGCACAAAGGCTCGTCACACCTGTCACCGAGAGGCGATGAGTGTCTAGGTGTCAGTCAACCCTTCCAAGGTAGTGGGGGGGAGGGGCATAGTTCGGCGTAAAGAGGGGCTTTAGTACCGCGGTGGTCAAAGCGAAGCGGGTGGATGGAAAGAAGGTCACATGCCTCTCTTGGGCATAGGCACAAGTTTGACAGTGGTACGAGTCGAGGGAAAGAGAGAGACCATCGCAATCGTCATCAGTTCCTTTGCGACGCCGGCATGGTACAGTTGGAGCGATCTAAGTGTTTGATGATCGCGTATTGTAGCAGCAATCTATCTATTTATGCTGCTGTTTGTGCTTATGCTGTGTTGTGGCTAATACATCGCTGCAAACCAACCAGCAACATGCTTACGAAGCACACGGCGCTTTCTTCGTTTTTTGATGTGCCAGCTGCAATGCAGTGTCATGTCAAGTTATAGTAATTTTGGCATTGTCCGTGTTTTAAACTGCACAAGTAGCGAACAGCTGTTCCTCAAGACAGCACTGCGCCGAAGTTTTGTCTGTCTACAAATTATAATAAAACGTATGTTCTTTTCCATAATTTCTCATAAAAATATTATTTTGATATTATTTTGATTCCCGTTTCTTATGTCCCATTTTGGCAGGATATCATAGTGTGAACTGTAATGACGTGAAATGTTTTAGAATGATTTTCTTACATACTTGAACCATGCCGTGTAATTCGCTTCGCTTGAAGTCGCTATAAACACTTAGCGTACAAACACTACGTTTTCACAGCGGTCGCGATGACTTAATGTGTGGTAAATATTGTCTCATCATGAACTCATTCTTTGGTCTTTCCTACTGTGGCAGTACAGGATGAGAGGTATTGAAATATTGAGTGTACAGTTTCACTATTTACAATGACATAGATTGCACTGGTTTGACAAGTGCAAATGTGAAAGAAAATCATTCGCACTTGTCTAACCATTGCAACCTATGTCATTGTGAACCGGTATTTTTTGGCACAGATATTTTGTTTTCGAGCAAAAATAAACGAATCCGTGAAATTACGGAACCATTCCATATAATAGACGTGCTTATAAATGCAGCAGTCAGCCATTGGTTGCTATCACTGACAAAGAATTTGTATTCTTGAATACTGCTTGAAGCTTTGTAATCTGTTCATATATATATGGATGACTCGTTTTGGACATGCTCAGTGCTGCTAGCTGATGCTTTTACGCTCTGTGTTTTTCCAAAAAGAGATTGGATTAGCGTGACCGCGTGTTGACTATCTCTGCGTCCTTGTCTATTGTTCGCGCTACAAATTTCACCATGAATAAACCGTGTAATTGACTTTTTGAGTGAGTAAATTTTTTATGCAGACAATTGCTTGAGGAAACATTTCGGGAAGCTGAAATTATTCAGGCCACAAATTTGGGGTGGGGGGCTATGACAATAGTATTAGGCTGTTCCCTTTTTTGCTGAAACGACCTTGCACACTTTCCTAATTTTAATAACACGTAGTAAAGAAAACGCAGCAAAGGATATGCATTGCAAAATGTGCCCCATCCTTGCCATTCCCTCTGCAAGTAAACAGGGATGACGGCTACAATTTTAGCATTTATGTGAACTTGCTTGTGAACCTTGTTCAAAAGCTGTTCTATATGTGATGTGCTAGCCTGAAAATCATGTTAACACTGACCATCTTGTTCCTGTGCAGGCCTCATTCTCAAATACATCAGCTCTGAATGTAAAAAATACATTATCATCGATGCTTGCTAGAGATTAAGTGACAGCTGCCATGCCGTTATCAACTAAGTCATTATTTATTTAGTATTTTTATTAATTTCTCTATTACATTTCTCATAATTTCCTGTAAATATTTTTGTGTGAATAAACTTTTTTTATTACAAATTTGCATCTCTTTTTCATGTACAGGTGCTCCCAGAATAATTCGGAACGCCGGACACGCAGCTGCTCGTCGGCGGGGTGCCCCGGCGGATAAATACAGGCAAGATTTGCGCATGCGCAGTCTCCCTAGCGAGCAAGTTTCGCTCCCTAGTGCATCTAGATTGGCGTTGCCTTGCTCCAAGAAGGTAGCGCTAGGTGCCCTTTAGCATTGTGCAATGGAGGCTGGGCAAATAAATGTCTGTAGCACAGCATGCATGTACCGTAATCTATAAATAAAGGCTTGTGGATTCCTTGCAGCGTATTCTCGCAAGGGTCTGCATCCCGTCTGGGAAATAGCAATGCTTTGCGTGATTACGTGCTAGTGAGGCGACTTGGCTACAATGGCATCGCTGCCTTATTTTTCCACCCTGTTAGCCTGTCCTGCGAAGTATTAGCTCTTAGTAAAAGATCTCCCTATCCGTGTGACTACTAGCTTTGTAATACGAGGACAATTTCCACTATTACATGACCCCTCTTAACGGGTGTGTCGTCGATAGTGGCAATAAAAGTGTTTACAAAATGAAATAACAGCACGTTCGTCAAGGCCAATTTCACGCGCAGGAAGTCACTTCATGCAAAGGGCACTCTACTGAGCTCTTAACGACTCTAGTCATATAGTGGTGCACCCGTTACGTGGTTCGCATACATTGGATGGATGGATGGATACAACTTTCTTGTATGTCCGGCAAGGTTTAACGCGACCCGCGCTCAGGTCTCCCACGGAGGAACGTCAAGGCCCTGCCTCAACGCCGCTTCACGGGCTTGCTGGACTGCCCACATCTGAATTCCGAGGTCTGAGCTGCGCAGAGCGGCGGCCCACCTCGACGACAGGGTCTCCGGAGTATCTGCCATCCCTTCTATAACTACATTGCACTCCCACAGCATGTGTTTGAGTGTTGCTGGTCCTTCCTGGCACAATTTGCACGTGTCGTCCTGATGCTTATCTGGGAAGATACGTTTGAGACGGAATAGATTAGGGAACGTGTTTGTCTGTAGTTGTCGCCAGGCGACGGCCTGCCTCCTGTTCAATTTGGGACTCGGCGGTGGGTATATCCTTCTGGCGTTCAAATATGCACTGGTGATGTCGTTGTATCTGGTGAGCCTGTCCCGTTCTGCTCGAGAAGCGTTCGCTATTGTGCGAGAGGCGTTGCCCTGTTCGGCGCGGCGGGTCATGTCTCGCGCCGTCCGGTGCGCCGTCTCGTTTAGGTTCGGGAGCGCGTCGCCTTCCGTGGTGACGTGCGCGGGGAACCATATGATCCTCGAGCTCGCGGTTTTGGATCTGCCCGCTTTGGCCAGAATGGACAGGGCTTCCTTGGAAATTCGACCTTTGGCATAATTCTTTATTGCCGTTTGCGAGTCACTGAGTACAACTTCGCATTCCTGTTCTGTGAGGGCCAGCGCAATCGCTACTTCCTCCGCTATTTCCGAGTGTTTGGTGTATACACTGCATGCGGTTCTGATTTTTGACTCTGCGTCTATGACTACGGCGGCGTATGTTTGGCCGTTCGCATATTCGGCTGCGTCGACAAAGCGCGCGTTTCTCTCCCTGCCGAATGAACGGAGCAGAGCCTCGGCTCTTGCCTTTCTTCTACCTTGCATTCTACCATACATTGTGCACCAATCAATCATGGAATCTGGACCATTGGTAGCGAGTATCCCTACCTATTGATCGCGTGTCGGCGTTTGTTGGCGAAGATACTCATTTTAATAGTCATTTTCTTTTGCTCAGAGGAAATATACAATGATAAGAAAGGGTAGGCTGTGTGAGCTGAATGCAAAAAAAAATAGTAAGGAGAACATAGTAAATCTAAATAACAGGAAGAACACTGGGTTTATTTTTCCACAGTAAACAAAAAGAATCGAAACGTAACTGTTTCGTCTAAAGCGGTTGGCATGTTCCGCTATCAATATCTCGCGAATGCGCTGTCCACGCGAAGCACAGCTTGTACGCGGCGTGGAATTGACTCGTAGAGCGCATCTACGAAGTCCCTCCTCTCACCAAGGCGCTTCCACTCGCGCGTTATGGCGAGCCAGAGCTCGTCGGCACTGGCCCCACCCAGATTCAGCTTGGACAAACTTTCCTTCATCGTGCCCCACACGTTCTCCATAACATTGAAGTCTGCACCTTTCGGAGGCCAGTCAAGAACGCGAACACCACGTTCTTGAAGAAGCTTTTCCACAGCTCTGGCGGTGTGCACCGGGCTCAGGTCTTGTTGGAACAAGTAGCAGACATCTTTAAATGGCCCGTCCAGAGTGTATGGCAGTAGGTGGTAGTCCAGAATTTCGCAGTAAGCATCAGCTGTGAACGATCGGGATAGCCGGATTAGCGGACCGAGGCCCTCTTTGCTAATTGCTCCCCAAACGTCGACAGTACAGCGGCCGCTGCTGCAGATCTCGGAAACATACCCAGCCTCGTATCTACTGGAAAAGAAGGGAATAGATAACAGTATTTTCAGATGCAATAGCTTTCGCGCGTCCGAAGAATTTGTGCTTAAAAGATCAGAAAGAAAATCAAAATACCTGCAGTTATATGGTCTCCATACGCGACGCTCTTGATCCCATCTAGATTAAAATGTCGATTCATCCGAAGAAATCAACAGAGCGTGGGAAACGGGACAAGTACCAGAGGCTTCGGTCATATTAATACCGAAACCCGGTAAACCACTTGCGGCGGAGAACATGCGGCCAATATCGCTGACCTCCTGCGTAGGCAAGACGGCGGAACATGCCATACATAACCGAGTATCGCGGTACATAGAGAGAGAGGGCCTCTTCCCACATAACATGGTGGGCTTCAGACCGGGCCTCTCCACACAGGACGTAATGTTACAACTCAAAAGGCACATAATCGACGGCATAACCAGAGACACTAGGGGCATACTGGCCCTGGACATAACGAAAGCGTTCGACACGGTGAAACACAGATTTCTAATAGAAACGATCTCGGTGATGGGGCTCGGCCGGAAATTCCACTCTTACATAGGCTCCTTCCTCAGAGACAGGAAAGCCACGATCAAAATAGGACAGGCCACGTCCGATTGTTACACGCTGGGCGCGAAGGGCACCCCACAAGGGGCGGTGCTCTCCCCGCTATTATTCAATCTAGCATTGAAAGGGCTCTCGGACCGGCTGACGAGAGTGACCAACGTCAATCACGCCCTGTACGCAGACGATATTACGGTGTGGTGCCCGGGAGGGTCCGACGCAGACGTCGAGCGGGCTCTTCAAGAGGCGCTGGACACAACGGAAGAGTACCTGAAGGAAACGGGACTCCGTCTGTCACCCAGCAAATCAGAACTGTTGCTCTACAGGCCCTCGAAACAAGGCATGAGGAATTTGACGCCGATCGATCAAATACCAATCAAATTACACACGAGTGACGGCCAGCCGATCCCCAGAGTGGACACTATAAGAATCCTGGGGCTGCTAATTGAGGCTAAAGGCGGTAACACGCAAACGGTCTTGAGACTCACGTCCAAAACGGAGAACATGCTCCGGCTGATCCTCAGGGTGACCAACCGCAGGGGAGGGCTCAACGAGAGCAATCTCATCAGACTTTACCACGCCTTCCTCATGAGTCACGTAAATTACGTAGCCTCGGCGCTAAAATGGACCAAGAGAGACGCGGCCAAGATAGACACACTGATGCGCAAGAGCATCAAGAGGGTGCTAGGTCTTCCGATCGCTACAAGCACGGAGCGGCTCGATCGGCTAGGGGTCCACAATACGCTAGCAGAAATCACCGAAGCACAGACCAAGGCACAGGTCGTGCGGCTGTCGACCACCAGGGCCGGCAGACGCATCCTAGAAGAAGCAGGTATAAATGCCGAGGCAGAGTGCAACGCACGCAGCGTCGCGCTCAGCGCGGCGGTCAGGGGCACTTTCAAGGTAGAACCGCTTCCGAGAAACGTCCACCCACAATTCAACGAGGGGCGCCGAAAGGCGAGGGCCCGAGCACTGCTGAAATCGACCGCCAGCTGTCCGGGACTGGCGGCATTTGTAGACGCGGCCCAGTACGGGCGCAGCGACCGGTACGCGGCCGTCTCGATACGCTGGGATGGTACGATCATCAACGCAGCATCGGTCAAGGGGGTAACGTCCGAGGTGGCCGAACAGGTGGCAATAGCCATGGCAATGAGGGACCCCGAACGTCCATACATATACACAGATTCGCGATCGGCGGCCAGAGCATTCGCCTCGGGCTCGATATCGCGGAAAGCAGCGGCCGTCCTCGGCAGTGAGGGAGCTGCGGGTCATCACATCCTCAAATGGTTTCCAGCCCACATGGGGGCCGACGTGCACCCCGACTTTCCCAACGCCAACGAGCTGGCACACGGACGCGCGCGAGGACTCACGCACCGCGGTGATCGTGGCGAGCGAAGTGACGGGGAGGGAGGGGAGCACCGAGACCCGCTGCTCACCTTCAACGAAATAACAACACATTATCAGCTGTCGAGGAGGACCTTCCCGCTCCCCCACGCTAAACTTACTAGACCACAGTCATCTATATTCAGAATGCTGCAAACAAGGTCGTTCCCCTCGAGAGGCAGAATGAGCCTTTATTCACCGGACGTAGAGCCGCAATGTCCGGATTGCGGCGAATCGTACTGCTCGCTATCGCACATGCTTTGGCAATGCTCCGCGTTAAGCGGCACCGTGTTCAGCAAAGAAGAAGACTGGATGGACGCCCTGCGAAGCGACGACCACCAGACCCAGCTCCGGGCCGTCCAGAGGGCTCACGAAAGGGCGGAGGCTCACGGGCTTCCCGTCCCAACGTGGGTGCGGCCCGCGACCCCTGCCGACCACTAAACCAAGAGTGGGTGGGAAGGGGTTCCTCAGGACCCAATAAAGTTCTTTCCTCCTCCTCCTCCTCCATCTGAGAATATGACTTCCTTCCATTGTTCAGTCGTCCAGTGCTCATATGCCCTGCGAAACTCAAGGCGCCGGCGTTCTTGGCGCTCCGTAAGGTGTGGCTTTTGTGCCGCGACAAATCCATGAAGACCAGCCTCTCGCATGCGCCTTCTGATTGTTTCCTCACTGGCTTGCAGGTTGAGGGCTGTCTTGATCTGGCGGGCGCTCTGAAAAGGATCAGCAACAGCTGCAGCAACAATGAGAAGGTCGGACTCTTCCGACGTGCATAGGTGTCGACCTGATCGTGCTGCATCTTTGAGTCGGCCATCTTCATCCCTGTATGCTTGGATTATTCGGTTGACCGCACTTGTAAACTTTCCTGTGAGGCGGCATATCTCACGTCGAGGTATACCTTGTGAACTAAGCTTAATTATATTTCTCCGCACATTCATCGGCACTCTTTTCGGCATGTTGCCTCGATTGGAATAGGGCGGAATTCGCGTAACTGTCATTGTTTAAATATGTTCGTATCCCTTTATCAATCGAGCCGCCGATATCATCACGGTTGCATCAGACGAAAACGCCGCCCTTTGCCAGCGCTAGCCACGGTCACCTGCCATAAGTATTTTGAGCAAATGATAAAAACGGCCCACACGAAAAATGAAAAAACGAAGGCGCTCAAGCATTCGAAAATGCAGAGACGAGCGTTTATGCTCCAACGCGAGTGCATGCGCAGACACAGCTTGTCACAGACACCACCGGCCCAGCCCCCCTTGGCAAAACGTTAAGGGGCACATAGGGCCACCGTTTTGGAGCAATGCAACACAAACTAGATGCACTAGGGAGCCAACCTTGCTCGCTAGGAAGACCGCGCACGCGCAGACCATGGTACTACTTTTTCCACGTGCGTGCTCCGCCGGCGAGCGGCCGCGTGTGTTGCGTTCCGAATTATTCTGGGAACGCCTGTACATGCACCTTCTAGGTTACATACTGCCTTTTAACAACTTGTTGACAAGCACTAACACATGTCACTACGGGGCTAGTAAACTGTCAGTAGCAAGTACATAAGCACATATAAGTAAAATATTGCCACAGCGTTACTACAGAGTCTAAAGACTTGTGTTGGTTGATGGTCACTAGAATGTTTAGAGACCATCTATGATAATGCTTCAATTAGAAGTACGGTGGCATGAGCACGAATTGTTGATACGATGTTACTAGGGTGTATAAAGACAAATGTTATAGGTAATTGTTCGGAAGTTGGCAGAACATTTACAAACATTCTTCAATTGGAAGAATGTTAATATGGTGTATAAAGAAAGCCTGTTAATGGGGATTGGTAGGAAGTTGGCAGAACGTTTACAAACTTTCTTAAATTGGAAGAATGTTAACAGGTGGTTGATAGAAAGTTTGCAGAACATATATGAACATTCTTCTTTTGAAAGAATGTTACTAGGGTGTATAACGACAAATGTCCATATGAAATTGGTAGGAAGTTTAAAGACATCCTATGAACACGTTTCTATTGGGATTAGGTAACCAATTGTTTCTAGGGTATTACTAGAGCGTTGCTAGGATGTATCAGGACAGTTGGTAGGGCTTCAATTGACTTTTGATAGGTTCTAGTGACAATAGTTTAAAGACAGTCTAAAAATGTTGCTAGAAATTTTTGGGATTGGAAGCACACCATGGCGGCGGTATCCGGATTAATTTGGATAACCTGGGTTTCTTTAACGTACACCCCACGCGAGGTACACGGGGTTCGCCCAATAAAGAGTTGCATGCATACCTCATTGTGTTGCCACCGTGCAATACTTCACGGTAACGAGACAATGAATATTCACCTTGTTATATGCAACAGTTGCCATATGCTTCTTGTCGAAACTTCCAAAAAATTCAACGTTCCTTTTTGTGTCTTGCAAGGCATATATTTGTGTGGTATGCTTCGAAATGTCATGCTGTTATTAGATATGTCACATTTTGCAAGCTGCCAACGCAAAAAGCGCGTACTTCTTAGTTTTGCTTATCTTTCTAGTACCTGCGTATTCCAACCCTGCATAAGCCACAGTTGCTTGACTGGTTGTATATGTATAGCATACGTCCCCCAGTACGAAGACCAGTGGATTCTTCCTGGCTGCGTTGTGAGTAGAACTGTGAGTAGAAATTGCGAGTAGAACTGGTATGTAGCAGCAGTTTTGTCTTGACGTAGGCGTGTTTCATTAAGTAATTTTGCGTAGGGCACAGCCTGAGTGTAGGTAAGAAAAAGCCGCGCCAGGCATCTGATGAAAAAGAATCAAGCTCGATTTATTCGGCCTTGTATTCAGGGTCACAGGCATCGGCAGCCGTCCCTCATTGTTGTCCCGTGCTTTTGAGTACGCATAAGGAAGCAAGGGCAAGTGCAGACGTACGTGTCTAGCCGTGTTCACTTCACTGAGCGCAGAACCCGACGTGTTGTGGCTCTCAAACGGCAGCATTCAAATTTGTTCCAAAACGCAAACGGTGCTCACGACTTTCTCGTCTCCGCCTTTCAACCCGCCTTCTGCACGATTGTGTTTGTTCTTCTTCTCTTTTAGTTCAATCTCGCGATGTGAGCCCTCGACAGACGTACACACCTCTCTCTCGCACCTAGGCCAGAACGTCGCTTTCTCTCTCTCTCTATCGAGTAGAGACTGCTCGCACACATTGACACAAGGCGGGCTTCAGTTCGGCGCGTTCCGACAGTCACGCGAGTTTGCGTGGCCGAGTAACTATACAGCGAGCCACAAAATCTGGACGTGACTGCGGGCGCTGAATTACGGTGGTGCTACTCGCCGCGCTACCCAGGCTCCTTCTCCATCTGCTTAACCTTCAACCCCTTTCTGGACACCATCCCCAATTTCTACGCTGTTTTCTTGCCGTTTTATCTGTGTACCCTTCCTCCTACGTCCCCACCTCGGCACATTTGTACAAATGCGAACTGTCTACGTGAGCTGGCAGAAGCTTCTTTTCGATGCGCAGTGGTCGCAAGAAACGAGTATGATGGGGGAAAAAAGAAGGGACGAACCTTAAAAGGAAACGGATCGGGCATTTAGCAAACGAAAAGTGCTTTGCTCGAACATATCTCTCACAGAACTGCCGAAATGCGGACCCAGTTATTGTTCTTTCTTCGGACGACAGAGGCGCGCCGCGTTAATCTCCATCGCACTGGAGGCGTCGTTTTCGATTACTGTAGGTGCGCCACTACTTCGGAGGGAGCTGCGCTCCGCGGATTCTCTTCGAGACACAGATATGAATCGTACAATACGAAAACAAATTATACGCTGCGCAAATGTATTCTATACGCAGTGCGTGTGCGCGTGCGTTCAAGGTGCGTATATACAAGGGCCATTACAAAGGGAAATAGTTTGCAAACACGGCCCATCATTATCGATGTTTATTAAGTAACTCGAGTACATTGTCAAATATTTCGAAACATGAACACAGAACAAGGTGGGCAGCAATCGCCATTGGCAAGGCGTGTCCGAACTTGAGCGGTTGCTTCAAGTCCTTGCTTGAAATTTTCTTGTTTTCGGGGGGCCTACATTGCCCTCATTTTCTACCTCTTGAATGATGTTTTATGCATAGCTGCAGGCAACAATTTTCGATCTGGTGTTAGTTTGTTCGTAAATCGCAATTTTCGCCACTGTAAAGCAGTTGGGAAGACCATGCTCGACGCAGCTATTCGTATTTCCAGACATGTTAGAAATATGTTATCACGCATAATTTGCAGGTGAGCCTGCAATGTTTGCTTGTTCAAATATTTATTCCTGCATACGTCAATCCCTTGATTCAATTTTACTGATGGCTCCTCTGTTCTCTGCCTTTCTCCACAAGTGTAGAGAATTTGTTCAGTGAGCAAGTGGTCCTATCCCCTTCACTGCTTGCTGGCAAAGCAAAGCAATTTGTTCGCTCCCATGTATTAAAATAGCAGACCTGCTGAGATAAACTCTCTCCTTCAAGTAACCGTGGAACCTGCCCCACTATGTAGAAATGGAAGACTATCAACGTTGTTCGTAGCAGAATGCTGCAGGCTTTTGTGCGTGTACGAAGAGCTACGTGTAATTTGATACTGTCAATTTTTCCAAGCGGAAAAATAGCAAAGCAGTAATTCGGCTATAAATTTAGATCTTGTTAAGTAAGAAAAATAAGAATTATATTATTTTGCTCCTGTCTTGCTGGACTTTCTAGTCAAATTTTTAGCATTTATTCCACGCAAATTTCATGAACATCACTCATGTCAGACTCAGCTTTTTGCGCATGCGATTGATTACATTTTGTCTTGGATTGTATCTCGTGTAGACGGCATTATTCATTGATTGAACTTATTCTTTCAGTATATGCTTACAATTAACAGCTAGAGGTCTTCGAATTTAGCGTGCTAAACGTAGACGTAAATATACTTAAATAAATCTACTGTTTGCGGGGCAGCCAGACATAGTACGTATTCGCTGGTGACCGTGACTCCCATCCTTGTCCTGGTAAATCAACTGTCCATTGGCCCAGCCCAGCTGTCCAGCTGGGCCATTCTATTTCCTAACTGGTCACCCGATAAAAACGTGGTCGCCCGATAAAGATAAACAAGTACACGTGCCGATTCAGGTCGATGATTGCGCCGTCTTGGTTCAGGAAGTTCATACGGAGAATGGCGTCTCGTGAACACTGTTGGAGGATAACGAAGGTGGCAGGGTCAGTCCGGTTATGAACGGTATATCTTGCCATGCAGATTCCAGTCAGCGTAATAAGGTGTCCTCCAGTGGTACGAATTTGAGGGCCTTTCCATGCAGTCTTAACTTTCTTCAACTGGGCGGCGATGTGTGAACTCATGACAGAGTATTCGGCCCCTGTGTCCACTAAGGCGGTGACTGCGTAGCTGTCGAGAACCACGTCGAGGTCAGTGGTTCTTTGTCTTGCGTCACACTGGCGTCGGATCACGGCTGCGTCGCGTTGACCTGCGACTGGTATGTGGCGTCGTCAGGTCGTCTTTTGTCGGCGTGTTCTTTGCTTCCAGACTTCGTCGGGACGGGGGCGTGTCGTTATGTCGTCGAGAGAGTCTCTTCGGCGTCTTCGTTGGCGGCGGAGGATGTTCGTCAGTTCTACGAACAGCAACCGCCCCTCTATCGGTTGCTGCTTTTAGTTTTGGAGATATGGGGTCGCAGAGCAGCCCCGGGCTGGGCCAGTGTATGGACGGCGCAGCGGCGACAGGCAGCGGCGTGGTGATGGTGAACGGGACGGTCGTCGAGAGCTGCACTGAATAGCGGCGAGTTAGTCGGCGATATCGCGAGGACGCTCACCTTGCTGCGGGTGCGGAGCGTTGACGGCGAACCCTCGTAGTCCGACTTCGCGGTATGGTCATCGGCGGTAGACATGTCTGGCTTCCCCGCAGTGATATCAGAGCGGGCGGTGGTCGGGGGCGCGCCAAATGTCCGTCTTCCTCGGGTGGCTGCGCTGGCGTCCTGGCGGCGGCGGCGGTGGCGGTGGACGAGAGAATTGCGGCGTTAGAGGTCCCTGGCGTGGTCGCGGAGGGGACCTTGACGATGGGCGACGGCGGCATAGGCCATCGCTTCCGGCACGGGAAGCGACGATTCGGCCTGCACTTCGGTAGCACCCAGTGAACGTCGAAGTTCGTCCTTGACGATGTCAGTGATTGAGGACACGTGAGGTTGCGAGGAAAGAATTTTCTTGCACAGTTCTTCGAGCACAATGGCCCTGATGGTCTCTTGGAGGTCAGGGGAGCCCAGTGCTTAAATGGCACACTGCGGCGTGAGCACTTGGCGGTTATATTCCCTGGTGCGCATTTCTAGTTTTTTTTTTCATTTGTCGTTACCTCTGTCAAGAACTCAGCTACGGTCTTGAGTGAGTTGCGGATCAGTCCGGTGAAAAGTTCTTGCTTTACGCCTCGCATCAAGAGGCGCACCTTTTTCTCTTCTGACATTTCTGGGTCGGCGTGCCGGAACAAGCGCGTAATCTCCTCGGTGAAAATTGCTATGGTCTCGTTAGGTAGTTGTACTCGTACTTCTAGCAAAGCTTCGGCCCTTTCCTTGCGCACGACGCTTGTAAATGTCTGCAGGAAGCCGCTACGTAACAGGTCCTGTGTTGTCAGAGTCGACTCCCGGTCCTCGAACCACGTTCTGGCGGCGTCTCCTAAGGCGAAGTATACATGCCGCAGCTTGGCGTCGGAGTCCCAGTTGTTGAAAGCCGCGATTAACTCATAGGTCTCTAGCCAAGTTTCTGGGTCTTCAGACGATGATCCATGGAAAGTCGGTGACTCCCTGGGCTGTTGCAGGACGACGGGGCATCCCCAACCACGCAGGCCCTCTGCGTGGCGCATAAACGTTGCGGAACTAATTTAATCTGTAAGAGCAAGATGTGCCAGGAAATTCGTAAAGTACGACTTAAACACAACCTACAGACATGCTAGCATCGGAGTGTAATTTGAATATACGAGAAAACATCACCCTGTTACGCGGAAACACAAACCCATTTTCCAACGTTTCTACCATTCATAGAGCGGCAGGGCATAGGCCATAAAGCAGCGTCCCGGTTCCTTGCAACACCTACAGATGGCGCTCGACTCGGCCGCATCGCAACATGACAACAAATAACATCAAGCGGAAAGTCAGAGAGGCTGAGATATTCTCGTGGCTGGTGGCAATGCAAAAGAAACCTGCTATGAGTAACTACTTAAGAGGGGAAAAACGAAATCAGGAAAGGACGAATTTATGATAACTCAAAGGCAAGCTTGTTGCTTTTCAAAGCGAGACCAGGATGCCTTAGAACACGCAATTGTAAAGCGAGATATAAGAAGGAAGAAGCAGGTGAGTGGTGCGTTAAAGCTCGGGAAACGATGAAGCATGTGTTTTTACAATATGAAGATATCTTCCCAGCGGTCGGCTTAGACATCTTGAAGCCATTGGGTTGAGCTAGAGCAGGGGGAAAGTAAACATGTCTGCTGTAGGGGGGGAGATAAAAGAGACGACAAAGACGACAAATAACGGAGGCCTGCAAAATCAAGGTTCAAAATAGGTATTCAGAAAGTTTGGTCATGGGAATTCATCATGTTTTCTTCCTTTCCTGTTTTTAACATAGGTAGGACATTACGCAATATAGTAACAAGAGCTTGGGGCGCAACCCACCAGGCCGTTCTAAAGGGGACGTTCGTACCATGCATCCGTCCATCCATTGCGGCCCACACTAGAGGCCGCGTTTCTACCTCAAAGCTCGCCTTCGTGCATAGCGTTCGCCGCCAGCGTTCCTAGTAAACGTTGGGGTTATATAAGCTGCAGTTGCCGGGAAGCGTGAGAAGCAGTCAAGCATCTTTGAATCCTATTGCGTTCCACTCTTAAAGGCAAAGCTTAAACATCTCGCACATTTTTCTCGCTTTTTTTTTTCCTGTGCTTGTATCATTCATTCTTGTTATAAGGCAAGAAAAGTGATCGTGTCTAAACACTTAAAGCATCGGGCTGCTGCACTCGACATTAGAGGTTCAATACGACTATAGGGCACTTGAATTTTCACTTTTAACAAAGTCAGCACAACAGAGCTGTATTGACACTGTGTCGTGAAGGCCGGTAACACTACGGAAATCAAGTTGAACTACACCAGCCGAGTAAGTCAATTATAGGTGATGCGCAGATAAGTAACCAAGGCCAAGGATCACGTCGTGAGGGCAATGGTGAAAAGTACATGGAACAAAATATATGTGTGGTGACGGCCGACACTGACACGAGCGGCACACATTCCTAGCACAGAAGCAGTTCCCCCATCAGTGCCTCGTAGGACGCGGGACTGGGCAGGTGCGAGGGCTTTCTTGAGCCGCTTCCAAAGATCAGCGCGCATGACTGAGATGTGTGCGCCGGTGTCGATCAGGACAGTTACGCATAGAGCATCAACTTCCCCGGCGATTAGGTTCTGATCTGTCGGCAAGGTAAGGAGAGGATTTGCAGGTCGAGAGTCCAATGCAGCGTCACCTCCGGGAGCTGTATCCGCCAGTTTTCCGAGGATAGCTTACAGAAGGGCGAGGCGATGAAAAACGACGGGGCAGGGGCGAGCGGGGCCGACGATCCTGCGGTGACGGCGAACGGCTACTCGAGCATCTGGTGGGCGCAGAAGGGCCGCGGTCACGGTATGTCGGGTCATTCGGAACACCAGATTTTCATCTGGCATGTATAGTTCACATTGCCTCCAGTATTTGTCACGTTGTTCTGCTTTTCACGCCCACTGCTGAAACAGCCCAATAGGGCTGCAGTATGTAAAAATAAAATTAAAATAAATAATGTTGACGGATATCATAAAGAAAAGTCAATGAAAAAATAGTAAAGCAACATTAAAAACTCACGATACAACTTTCCGTTGCTCAATGCGTGCTACAGAGAACAGTTTTTCCGAGCGTGAAGGAAGCCCGCGAATACACGCAAAATTACAGCGCGACATCCCACTCGAGGTACTTTGCGTGTATTCGCGAGCTTCTTTAACCCTCGGAAAAACACTTTTATGTCGCATGTATAGAGGAACAGAAAGCTGCATCGGCAGCTTTTCATGTCGCTCTACAATTTTCTCATTCTCTCTTTTGATGTAATTATAATATTTGAGAATTTGAATAATTAATTAGGACTAATTTTTTAATTATGAGGAATCCAACAAAGTAATATGTTTCCCAGCAAAGGCAAACAAAATTAGGTTGGTTTGTCCGGCTACGTGGCGTTTCCATATTTTTAAACGTCGGTGCATGATAGGTGCGGCACCCTGCATATTTACATATATATAGACATATATTATAGACGGAACGCAATTTGTAGAACTCAATCTTGTGAAATCTCTATTCGTACCGGTGACCTCTGGTGTACAGGAGGGTAGTATTCTGGCGCCTGTATTATTCTTAGTTTTCGTGAACGATCTACCTTCATTTGTTAATGTCGGATGCAGGTTGTTTCCGGGCGACTGCATTATTTACGAAGAAATCAATTCCCACGATGACCACATCACCATAAATACAACCTTAGGGGGCGTTTCAGTGTGTTGCAATGGCTGGCAAATGCACATTAACGAAAAGAAGTCGGCTGTGTTATCCACCCAACTAGCAAAACCTTTCGTGCAACCTTAATTATACCATTGATTCTACTCACCTGTCTAAAGTTAAGGAGCATAAACACCTAGGTGTCATATTGTCATAAGATCTACGATGGGATTCTCATACATAATCCATCACGTCATCATCGATGTGATGATTACAGCTAGCCCCACCAAAAAGATGATTACAGCTAGCACCACCAGATACAAAGTTACTAGCTCACAATACGCTTATCAGACCCATCCTGAAATACGCAAACTTGGTTTCCGTACACAAAAAGCTACCCACAAACTCGTAGGAGTTCAATGTAAAGCGCTTAGCGTCATTTTTAACAAACCCAACTGAATAAATTCGCCCACAGAACTGCTTAAGAAGGCTGGATTACTAGCCATGAAAAACCCTAGACAATTGGCGCGCTTAAAAGTAATGTACCAACTATTACACAACCACCTAAATATAGACATGTCTCGTGATATTAAGGAACACCCAACAAAAATTACCCGTCAGGAACATCGCCATGCCCTTCCGTCTTATAAATTCCATGCAGATGCCCTCAAATTCTCGTTTTTTCCCCTGGCGATCAGGGAATGGAATAACCTGACCCCCTCCTTTACCAGAGCACCATGGTAAGCTAGTTTCTCTAAACTACATGAAAGCGATTTGCTAGCCTCGCAATTTTTAAGCAGTAATATGTTCTTTCCTTTGTCCTCATATATGTCAAGTGGCAATGACATTTGTCCGTGCAACTTACTTTTATAAATTTTGTTGTATACCTTACAGCCACCCGATGCACGACGTTTGGTTGTATAATGTTTTATCTATTTATTATTTCTATTCTTTTGCCTTGTACTTGCCCTCTTAACGATCCCTATTGGGATTGACAGTATGTATGTATGTATGTATGTATGTATGTATGTATGTGTGTATAAATAAATAAATAACTAAATAAATAAATAAATACTGTGTTTGTACATGGTGTTCACAATGAAAACATAGTTGGAGTAAAAAACATGAACGAGGAAGCCGCGACAGGTACTTTAATGCGCTTGTGCTCCTGTTGATAGGATTTTCAGAAATATAATGAAAACGCAAATTAACAGCCATGCACGTCCGCGCCAACAATTATGCAGTAAGCATTTAGCCGTAGTAATACTTTAAGTGAAAAGGTAGAGGTGGCTCAAAAGAAATCTCTAATTATGTGGGTAACTTAAATCTTTGGTAACGATACTTTAGGGAGGGGGGCGGGTAGTCTTTGGCATCACCGGGGAGGCCTCTGTTTCCGCGGAAAACGGCTCGGGCCATGCAGCCCCCTGCCACCTCCCCTCCCCCCCCCCCCCCCCCCCCGCCGTAACCGGCGCCTATGCAAAGCCCTGGGAGTGGCAGCAGGAAGTGCTTATGATTTGAAGCGTGGTTTGAAGTCCTGCGGACACAAACCTGCAAAGATAGGCGCACTTCTCATACCGCATCGCATGTGCTCAGTCACTCGGTGTGTCACCGAATTATTTTAGAGAAGTGCGCGCTCCGCGTAACGTTTGGGGCTTTACCTGGTCGTGGAAATAAGCACTTTGAACTCGAACAACAATTCAGCGCCCTTCCACTCTGTGAAGAAGGATGACCAGCGAAGCTGTGAATGTAGGTCCCTTAATGGCAGACTGCACCTCCGCCGCTGATGGGCCTGGCATTGCACTATGTCCGTGACGGGCCCACGTATGAAAAATTATTGCTCCATGTCCACGGAGGCGAGATCCGCCTGAAGCTAGCCGTAAACAGCTTCGCTATAAGAACTTACTGTGTCGTCATTATTCCTGTGGCCTCAACGCATGTCTCCGTCATCCCGCCGTATTCTTCCTTTTCGCTGGGCTCTTCCTTTTCGCTGGGGCCGTGTCGACTTTCCGCATTAATTCCTTCAGCGTCGGTGTAAACGAAGCGACACGGCTTTTGGCAGCGAGGCATAACTTTGCCAAAGGCGTGCACACAACCCATGCGGAGCGATGCACAGCGCTTCAAACTTGAAGCATTTCAAGTTGCTTCACGTGCCTCACATACCCTGCAATGCAAGTGATGCTCTTTACTGCCACCAAATAAGGGCGTCAGTGCCCACTGCTACACTGCATTCACCTAGGCCGCAGCCAGTGTCAGAGCGTAAACAAACTGGAATCACGGAGGCAACGTCGGAGGCCACGGCTCAGCGTGCCGCCATGCTAGTGAAAGTGGTCAGTGGCGAGAGCCAATGGCGTGCAGTTCTGACCGCACTTCAGCGAGGGATATTATTCCCTGATACACCGCTGGCGTTACCTCATCTGGCAGTTGCTTCACGGTTTCTTTGCGGTACAAACACGACGGGTTCGTCTCGTGACAACATCGGCCTCGTCCGCCGCCGTACGCTGTGTTTGCGAGTAAAAGTGTAGAACGGTGTTGGCTGAATCTCGTGGGCACAATAGAGGAAAGCGGGGAGGATCCGCGCCGTAATCTGTCGCGCGCATGAGACTGGGGGGCGTTTTTGCAATTGCTAGGAGGTACAGCGGAGCGTGGCGCCTTTGATGGCGCTCGACGTTGCTGCGCAGGCGCGAGTAAGAGGAGGTGCGCGAGAGAAAATCTGGGGGCATTTGCTCCGTGAATATGCGACTCTGCCTAGGCACTACGGTGGAGAAGTTTCTTTGTGCGTGTAGCGTGCGTTTGTCCCTAGGCGTGCCGGCATTGCGGAGGGGGGTCGCGTTTGTTTACGCTCCGCCGCTGACTGCCTGCACGGTAAGGCAGTAGGCAAGGACGCCCCATTTGGTGGTCTCTCTCTCTTAAGGGACAAGGTTCTGACTGGTGTTGTACAAGTCACGGGTAACATTGTTAGTCGCGACAATAGATTGCATTTTTTACAAGTACTGCTCCAGGAGGGCACATGTAACCGGCAAACCGAGGCCTCAGGAGAGCACTTGAGGTTATATTAAAGCAGGATCTCCGGGGCACCCAAGGGGTAGCGGGGGAAACAAAGCTGGAAGCAGGCCGGCCCGTGGGTTGGGGCCGCGGAGGCCGAAGCGTGCCAGGGGGTGTTCGCATAAAAAATTGGCTATCGTGGACAGCCGATATTATATGCCCTGGCACGCGCAGGCCTCTGCAAGCCCCAACCCACGGACCACTCCGGCTTCTAGCTTTGATGTCCCCGTTGCCGCTTTGTTGTACCGGAGGCGCCACCAATAATGCGAAATAGTGACACGTTGTTTTAATTAGCAAACAATACGATTGAATCAATATAATTGCGTCGAGCCGAAAACTTGCGATGCGAATTGCAGCCCTACCGCGCTCCGCGACTTCTGCCGGCGCGCCTAGGGACAAGCTTATACAACACGCGCTGAGAAACTCCTCCGTAGTGCCTAGGTAGAGTTGTATATTAACGCGACAGCGTTAAGGAGCTTGTGTCGGAGAAAAGCCGGTGTCGTCGGCGCGTTGGGCGTGAGCGATAAATCCGGGAAGGCACTTCATAAATAAAAAAACAACTTGCAAGATGGGCTGGGTGGTAATCAAGCCAGGGTCTCCGGAGTGTGACACGGAGACACTACCACTCAGCCGCGAGTTAGATAGAACAAAGAGGGACAAAAGCGCCTCTAGTGAATGCGGTGTTGCCTTAGAAACGTGCCGTAGAAAATTATACTGCCGTGTATATCGGTAATTATGAGCATGTAAATTACAGAAGTTGCAGTTACACGAGTAGCGAAGTACGTTTCAGCTACATTTCTTCTGCGCTCGGCGCACACGCAGAGCCATCTTGCGGCAAACGCAGAAGACCCTCTCCTCGCAATGTACGGCGCTGACCCGACACGTGGCGCGAAACTCCCCCCATGATCGCGTCCGCCTTCATGGCGCGTCGCGGCCCGGCTGTCCGTGCCGATCGCGACGTTTGACTCGCGTAGATCTTTGAGTGGGCGGTGCGAACGGGGTGCGATAACACTATCGCGTTCCACTCTTGAAGGCGAAGCTTAAGCGTCCTCCAATTTTTCAAGGAGCAAAAATCCCGATATTTGCTCTCTCGCACCCGCTCTTACTCGCCCATGTGCGCAAACGTCCGTCATCTCCGCAAGTGCCACGCCCCGCTGCACCTACTAGCAATTGGAAATATGCCACCGGGGGAAGCCAGGGAGGGTTGGAGCGTTTTCGTTCAGCCGAGCGCGGTCGTGCGGGCTTTATTTTGTGGGGCATCTGCTTTGGGGGCACACTCTAGGCGAGAGGGTGGCTCGTAGATTTGCGAGCGCTGTGTTTCCGCCGCTGAGTTTGCGTTGAAGCGACAGACAGCGGGAAGGTCACTTCGTTCGCTGCTGCTGCTGCCGCGATTCCTCACGCCAGAGTTTTGTGCAGCGAGTGTCCGTGGTCATCGAGATTGACATGTTCATGTTTGCCTGCGCCCGCTCACGCCAAGCTAGTGAATTTAGTTAGTAGGCGAATGTTTACGAGGGGGCGTTCTACTCGGGTGGCTGTTGCGTACTCCGCGGCTACGCAAGCCCTGTCTTTAATACAATCTACAATACTGACAACGTAGGTGCCTAGGCGCACCAAAGGCCGATAGCGTCGTGTGCCGTATTGCACCCGTAGGCTTGCGAGTCTCCTGCGTTCACGAAATGCAGCGTCGCTGTAATTTTTTTTCAAACGCACATAAAACGCAATGCTTAAATGTTAACATCATGAAATATATTGCACACTACCCTTACAGAAATGACTATGGACTGTCTATAGAAAGTCTGTAGACTTTATAGACGACCTTGCCTTTCTATAGATTTGTTCTTTTGTTGATACAAGGTCTATAGACTGTATATAGACGAAAGTCGATAAGGTTTCTATTTCTTTTTGTCTGTTATTTGTCTCTAGACTTTCTATAGACGAAAGTCGATAAGGTTTCTATTTATTTGTGTCTACTCGTAGGCTATAGACGGTTTATATAAGAAAGTGGATAAGGTGTTTGTTTCTTTTTTGTCCTTTCCCCTCTGCAGGCTACTTATAGACGAAAGTCGATACAGTCTCTGTTTCTCTTGTTCTATTCGCACCCCACGTAGTTACACACACACACACACACACACACGCACACACGCACACACGCACACACGCACACACGCACACACACCAAGGGCTTCTTCACGCTCGGAAACACACTTTTCTGGAGCACGTATTGAGCAACAGAAAGCTCTATCGGGAGTTTCTCATGTGGCTCTGCAATTTTGTCGTTGAGACTTTTCATCTAATTATAATAATTGAGAAGTTGATTACTTAAGACTAATTATCTAATCAGGGGGAATGAATTTAAATAATCTAACTCCAAGTGACGGCAAACATTACCTTGGTTCTCTCCAACTACGTAGCATTTGCATATTTTAAGGTCTGGTTCAAATTAAGTGAAACACCCCGTATACTTCTTTGCAATTCGAATTATTCTCGACGGTTTCCTATATCACGTCCGATGAAGGCCATAGGGTGGGACGTCAATAAAGGTCATGTTAATTTGTGCAAACAGCCCGTATACCAATTGTGGTAAGGAATGAGATGAAGTAGAAAATTGCCGATATTGTAAATGCCTCATTGCTTCAGGGTTAGATGCCGTCTATAGAAAGACTATAGACAAAAGTCGTTAATCTCATCCCAACCCGTGTACGCTGTAACCAAGCGCAGGTCGCGATGGGTAACACAGAGCTACGTTTGATATAAGCTACTGAAGTTCCATGCGGATGAAGTTCCTGTAGAGCCTATTTGTAGACTGTGGTATACACATAGTGTATACATCTGCATTTCTTGACCACATGATATTGATAGAAGGCAGAAACATCTTTAAACGCGCGCAGGTTCGTGCGCCCCCCAAGATGACGACGGCGTATCGGAGAAAAAGACTACGAAATAATGGCACGTGTTTTCGGCGCACGCACTCGCATCGTAGGTGGCCGTTGTCGGCATGTACAAGAAAAAGAGCTGAAGCGACGCGAGAGAGAGAAGGCATTCCTGATCTCCTGTTTAGAACGGCGCAGTCCTTTTTATTTACCCCCAGGGGACAAGTTATCCCACAATAAATAGTTGTGTCCGAACTCTCTTAAATGTTCATTACAATATGACCTACGTAGTCGCTCTCGGCAATCCCAAGACAGTCGTCACAGTTTTCATAGCATGACTTTTGCGGCAGTAGAATAAAGAAAGCAAAACTGCGATCCAATTGTGATAATAGATGTTATGAACGGCAACTGTAGCTACAAGTGGATTCCAAACAGGCATCAAGCTAACAGCACAGACACCCGTAATGTTTGTAGCTGACAACGCAGACTTTGTGAGTGTGCGATGCACCGATGTCGCACATGTGATGTGCGCGTTGTGTTTCGTCCGATTCTCAGATATTTTTCACGTTGTCCTCATATCTCGGCTGCATGACTAACATCGGGTGGTTTTTCGTTGACTGATATCCTGCACTATAATCTCAAAGTTTCTCATTCGCTTAAAATATGTGCAAATCCTCTGAGCCCACCCAGTATTTCGCAGCCGATATGCCTGCACGACCACGCATATCAAATCAAATGAGGCTTTATTTCAAATATGTAATAACCGATGTGGACGCAGCAGCAGCTTTTGCAAGGTTCCTTTATTGCACAAAAAACAAGGGTTTATGTAAGCGCGATGTATCGCTTATCGGCACACGTGCGACGGGTTTAACACGGAAGACATGCGCACAAGATAGCCAACTCAGTCACGTCGCTCTGTTATCACATCCCTTCCCACCTAGTAGTCAATGCCATAACGAAGCACTGGGCGACGTACACGAGTAGACCTACGGCATGCTTGCGGATCTTCTGGACTAGGCGATCTCTGCACTGCAGTTGGCGTCGCTGGAAGGATAGGCGATCTCTGCACTGCAGTTTAGGTCGCTGGAAGCTTGAAGCTGGGGTCAGCGTGAGAGACTATCGGTATAGCATCCCATGCTCTCCGCACGTGGTTGCGATGACGTCGGTGTACTGAGCCATCGGAAGTCTGTACTTTGTACATGATGTGGCCCAAGCGACACCGTATCCGTGCGGCCAGCCACTTCGGACCACGAGAGAAGTTCCGCACATACACGGAGTCACCTTGCAGAAACTTCCTCGAGGATTGAGGCTTCGTACATCCAGGGCCTTTTGCGCCAGGGTGAAGACTCGACAAGACAGAGCGGAAGCTCCTGCCCAGCATGAATTCTGCTGGCGTCCTTCCGGTTTCCGAGTGGGGCGTGGAATGCTGCTTGAATAAAAAACGGGAAAGTTTACATGCCACTGTGCCCTCGCTCTGCTTTCGAAGCGCACACTTTAGCTCGCGAACCATGCGTTCAGCCCTTCCGTTGCTTGCGGGATGGTAGGGAGCGGTATACATGTAGCGCACGCCATTTCTCGCCCACATAGGTACTGATGAAATTGACGGACGCCATAGACAATAGCTAGAGCCTCGCGGTCAATCTGGGCGTAATTACGTTCCGCCTTAGTGAGTGTTCTGACGCATAAGCAACAGGTTGCTCGCGTCCTTGAGCATCGCGGTGAGCTAATACAGCTCCCACACCCACGGGTGATGCGTCACAAGACAGAATTAAGGGTGCATCAGGGTTAAAATGCACTAAAAGTGTCTCGGACGTCAGCAACATCTTTAGTCTTTCGAAAGCTAGTTGCTGTTCTTCACCCCAGTTCCACGTACTCTCGCTGTCCAGTAGGCGGTAGAGCACTTCTGCAACTTCGGACCGACCCTTTAGGAAACGATTGTAGAAATCCACCATACCTAGAAAAGCTTGGAGCTCCTTGTTCTTTGGTACAGGTGCTTTGTGAATCGCCTCGACTTTAGCCTTTGACGGGTTGATGCCGGTGGCGTCTATCCGGTGTCCCAAATACTCCAAGCTCTCTTTGAAGAACTGACACTTGGCGCCTTGTATACGCAGTCCCGCTTTTGACAGTCGGTTGAGAACCTCCATGAGGATTTCATGGTGCTCCTCTGCTGTTTCGCTGGCCACAAGGATGTCGTCGAGGTATGCCGCCACCTGGCATAGACCTGCAAGCACTGTGTCAATTGCTCTTCGAAATAATCCGGGTGCTACCGAGACACCAAACGGCAAACGTCGCACTTTGTACAGGCCCTTTACAGTATTTATTGTGAGCACTTCTTGCAGTTGATGACGCTACAGCAGTTGCTGGTACGCTTGCGTCAAGTCAATTTCAGAAAAAATACGGCCTTTCCCCAACTTTGCGAAAAGTTCCTTGCTGGTAGGTAAAGGATAAACGTTGTTCCTTACCGCTTGGTTTATTGTACTTCGATAGTCGCCGCATATTCTTGATGACCCATCCTTTTTACGGACGATGACCACAGGGGTGGCCCATTCTGAGTACTGCGTCGGTCGCAGAACACCTTGACGTTCCAGATTTTCCAGTTCTGTGATGACGTCATCCTTCAGTGCGAACGGAATGCTGCGGCATTTTAGAAACTTGGGCCGGGCGTCTTCCTTCAGCTCGATGTGTAGGGGTGGCAGAGCAGCGCCTGGAAATGTTTCGTCAAAAACATCCGGAAAGCTTTTGATAAGGGCTTCTGCATTT
Source organism: Dermacentor andersoni (assembly GCF_023375885.2). NCBI lineage: Eukaryota > Metazoa > Arthropoda > Arachnida > Ixodida > Ixodidae > Dermacentor > Dermacentor andersoni. The sequence continues at coordinate 47,536,798 of NC_092818.1, read as the reverse complement.
TGTTCGATACTGTAAAGCCCAGCGACATTAATGTTCAATACCTTGAACCAATCGCGACCCAAAAGCGTGCTCCCTTCGTTTCTTACAACGAGTATCGGCAGCTGGAAGTCTTGTTCCTTGAATTTGACCGGAAGTGTGGCTTTTCCGACGACGTCCAATCCTTCCTTAGTCGGAGTTACGAGCTTGGTGTCCGATTCTTCAAGCTTTATGCGCCTTGCCACTTTCAGTTTGCTGAACGTGTTTTCACTGATAATCGACCTAGCTGCTCCTGAGTCGACTTCCATGGACACTATTTCACCGCCTATACTTACGGCCACCATAAACTTGGGACAACCGGTAGTCACTTGACTAATATTTAGCATGTCATCATACTCAGTTTGCTCCGAGTTTGACATATCTTCTAACGGGTGGTTAACCTGACCTTTTTGTTTCTTGCGACAGGCTTTGGCCAAGTGCCCTTTCACGGAACAGTTGAAGCATACTGCGGTTTTAAACCTGCAACGGTATGCAGCGTGGTTGCCGAAACACCGGAAACACTGCCGTTTCAACTGCTCGCTTAAATTTCTACATCTTGCCCATTCTTATGCTGCTTCATGGTTTGCCTGTCCACTTTAGCTGTCAAATCTGGGACGTCCTGACGTAGGCCGCCCATAACCCTTTGATGTTTTGCAGCAGCCTCTGCCGTTACTGCTAGATCGTAGGCAGTCTTAAAGGTTAAGTCTTTCTCGGCCAACAAACGTTGCTGCACAATGCTGTCAGAGATTCCAAAAACCAACCGGTCCCTTAGCATTACGTCAAGAGGAAGCTGGTTGTCGTTGAACCCGCAGTTCTCGGCTAGCTTACGTAAAGCTGTAACATAGTCTGCGACAGATTCGGCGTCATGCTGATCTCACTTCGAGAACACGTACCTTGAATATAACTCTGATGGCTTCGGGTTGATGCGGTTCTTCACGGCATTTACGATGGATTGGTAGTCAGCGTTCGGTGGTCGGAGAGGCTTGACGAGGGTAGCTATCAGGGAGTATGTATCCTCCCCACAGCGGCTCAGCAATACTGCCCTCTTGTCGGAGTCTTCCGTGAGCTTGTTTGCAGTGCAGCATAGCTCTATACGCTCGACGTAATCCTCCCAAGAAGAGTTACCATTTAAGTGAAATTCGCCGATACGGACGCCGAAGGCCATCTTGCTGGAAACGCCCTCCCCGCATGGGCACAACCGTGCCTCGTCGCCAGTGTAATAACCGATGTGGACGCAGCAGCAGCTTTTGCAAGATTCCTTTATTGCACAAAAAACAAGGGTTTATGTAAGCGCGATGTATCGCTTATCGGCACACGTGCGACGGGTTTAACACGGAAGACATGCGCACAAGATAGCCAACTCAGTCACGTCGCTCTGTTATCACAAAATACATTTTGACAGATCATGTTTGCTGGTCCATGTAAGCACATCGTGCTTGCTAGAAGACCAAGCAGCAGGTGGTACAGCTTTCAATAGAGATATGACGCATTATAAAATTACCGTTCAAAATTATAGAACGCCCAAATAACTATTCTAACATACAAACAATAAATACTACGTTTTGCACTCACGCAAGAATACAAATAAAAAATCACATATTACAATAAACAGTTATATACCACTTCCTTACTTGTTTCACCATTTTGCCTTTTGAATTTATATCATACAGTGTTGCATGAAGTTCATTAAAAATATCGGGGGCATAATAATTTCTTGTTTTCTTTCAATAGTTTGTTAACACCCTTAGCTTAAAATACCTTTCTATTTTTCGTAACGCAGCATCTTTTTTTACCAATACTTTAAAAGAATTTGAATAAGAATAGCGTGTTACAACCACATACTTAGATAGCTCCTGTACTGGAAGTATTCCTAGAATATTATACTATTGTTCTCTCTCTGATTGTTTTAGTCCGGTTCCATAAGTTATGCTATCGACAATTCTTTTGACTACGCGATGAATAGCTTGATCTTTATAGTCAGAACATGTACCATATAACGTTATAGCATGCGCAATTACTAATTCTGCTAATGCCTTCATAAATTAGCTCTTAAATTGATAGGCGTTTTCCCGCGCAGACATGCATCATGCATGTGCATAATAGCCGCGACAGCTCTTAGCTTTCCACAAACGTGTATGACATGGTTATTCCAGGTAAGAAGCTGATCAAACAAAATTCCTAAATACTTAACCACACGCTCAAACTGTAATGGTTGACATATGCATGCATTGTAATGTGGGGCGTGCAAATATACATTAATGTTAAATGAAAGCACATTATGGTGGATTTCTGAAGCAGGTTAGTTTATTTTTTTGATGATTTATGAAAACTGAATTGTGTGCGAACCAGTCTACAATTACTGATATGCCTCTTTGGAAGATTTGACATTCCGAGTTATAGTCACTCATGTGAAGCGCTATCGCAGTGTCATCAGCGTACTGAAAAAGTTTTGATTTCAGTGGTAGGAAGCCGAGATCTGAGACTTATATATTAAAAATTATTACTTCTTTGGGGCACACCAAACTTTATTAATTCGAGATTGCTGCATTTATCATCTAGTTTAACGCATTGTTGTCGACCAGTAAAATAATTTAGCAAAAATTTATAGAAATGACCTCTGAATCCTAGATTCTTTAGCTTGTTGAGTAATATCTTATGTACTACCGTGTGAAAAGCCTTTGATAGGTTTAAAAATAGGGCTAGGACTACATCATTATTTTGAGGTTTTTCTCAAGTTACGTTAAACAGCCGGTATATGTAAACGAAGCGGTGAATTAGCGGAAGTCTGTTTGCGCTGGATACTGTGAATATTTGCCCACGCGTCACCTACGCGATGTATCTCGCGATCTCCCGATTAGCGAGGCAGTCGCGCCACACTTCGCACAGTTTGCGACCTGCCATGCAAGATTGTCTGCGCTAGCCAATATATCTCGAAACAAAAACACGTATAGAACCTCACTCAAATTTCGCATTAGGGAGTATCGGGATGGACGGCGAATTTTTCGTACGTTTATCGTGTAAATCTTCACGAACCGTCTGTCTCTCTGCGCTGTCTCTCTCTTTGTTGTGTTCTCTCGCATTTGTGCGGCTTCGCACATGTCTGAGCCTGCGTGCGCGTGAGCTTTCGTTGAGCGCGGCTGCTTTGATATTGCCTTTGGCCTTCTTTATACGTCAGGGGCGTGGCACTTTGAATAGGGCGTCACAGTGCGCATTTCTTTTATTGCGATAGCAATTATATGGAAACTTCAAGCGCACTTCCGCCGATAGAAGCGGCTTCGCCGTTAGGTTCCGTATAAAAGTCTAAGGGCGATAACACCGTCACCGCGCTCTCGACGCTTTGTGTGAGAGGGAAGGCGTGCGAGGGGAGCCGACAATCGCGGCTAAACCTCGCCCGCGTCGTTCCTAGATGGTGCCACCATCCCGATACTCGCCTATGGTATAAGAAGCCAGATATGGACAAAAAGCGCCTCGAACTCGGCAAAAGGCTTCGCTTCAATAAGTATGTAGCTTTCTGGCTTCGTTGAATTATTCATGCACCTTTGTGGATCCTTATGTAAGAGCCCTGAATGGGCTGGATGCTGCTAACTTGTCAGACCGTACGGCAGAAGCAACGCTGTCGTCCTCCTCACCCAGCGATGAACATCTGAGACATGCGCAATAATCGGACAGGCCTCTCCAAGCGACCAGCCGCTGCAGTCAAACGGGAATTGCCGAGCGTGTGCGTATTTAGCCAGATATGGAAACCCGCAAGGGGATCCGCCCCAAAATATATTCTGTTGAAAAAAAGAGGAATCAAATAATGACTAAAGCTAGATAAAACTAACAAGCTAATTGAGCATTTCTCATGTAAAACTGCATGCCAAGCTCTTTGTGATAGAAACAGAGTCCAGTAGTGCCTGCCGGACATGAGCATCAAGTCTCATGCACAAAGTGTATACTGCCAGCGCACCTGGATTGTGAGTTTATTTTATATGTAGAAGAATAAGAAGGTAGGCCAGCTTAGGATCAACACTGGGTGCACGTAAAGCCTTGCAATTGCAACATAAAAATATCAACGGCAGCAAAACAACACGCACTGCGTAAAATAAAAGCTGATCACTGCATTAAATACAAACAAGTAATTGACAGTCCAAGAAGAAAAAAACGGGTATAAACGAAACACTTTATCAACATGTTTGTGCTTCGATAAAAACACTCAAGACGCTGAACAGCATCTTCAAAGTGCAGCAGAACCTACGATAGCTATTTACTTACACTCCTAGAGATTTTGCGCAAGAACAGCGAAAGGACCAGACTGGGGCGAGTACAGAAACTGTGAACTGGTTATTTTTTAATAACAAGAAATATACACCTATTGGCTCATAGCAAGCGCAAAAGTAAAAAAATCACCGTCCAAGCACTAAGCAGAAATGGTTAAACCGAGAAGCGGAAACCTGCGGCCCCGGGTTTTTATCACTGGGTTAATCCCGACGGTTCATTATACTACGACTTCGTAGGGTGCCGGATTGTCGGTACGCAGTTGCTGCTTGCGCTCGACCGCACGGGCATGTTTTTGTGCCAGGGCTGCAGCATCGGCACGGTGTAGACGATCGTAGACGAGCTGGTTCCTGGTTTTGCTCACGGCGTTGCTGATCGCAAGCTGCCTACTCCTCGTACGACGCGTGACTCACTCAATTCGGATCCGGAGAGAAACTGTTGTGCGCGCACTTGGGTATGACGGTAGCAACGACATCACTACTGGTGCAGCTAATCCAACTTCCCGCACATGGCAGAAGGCCGTTTCACTCCGATTTATGAGGTCATGTTACCTGGCCCGACTGCCATAAAATCTAAGGGAGAGGCTCCCGAGTAGGCAACAGTGATTTTGACGTCACCGCTGTCATCAGGCCTGCCTTATCAAGGGAAATATTGGGCCAGGTACATGAAGTCTTCGATCGGAGAAAACAGGCCTGCCTTGTCCTATCTAGGTGGTATTGGCTAATCGCACGCCTCTCTTTCTCTCTTTTTTCTTTCATGTATTCGCACGGGGCTGCGCCGGAGGAGTTTTCGTCGTGCAAACGGCTGACAGACGGACGGACGGACAAATCGGCTAGCTACATAGAGCTTCGCTGTAAGAAGTATAGGCTGGGTGAACATTGATACAATTGTCATTTCCTGCAAACTCCGGGGCATGTTGCCGCGCGTTGCAGCAATTGATTTGATGGCGCCCAGGCCTACCAACGCCATCAATTTTCACAGACTAAGCTATTTTTCTTTTGCTCAGGGTTATGGAAGATGCACTGACACACATGGCTTGAGGGCATAGCTGCTAACTTTTCCGAATTTTTCATAAAGCTTACGGATTTAGGTAACGTTTTACAATTTTAGGGTCGCTGTGTTAACTTTTACGTAAAACTATTTGTGCTTGCAAAAATGTATGACGCGTTGGTCTTCATGAAAGTCGTTTGGTGGGGAATGGATGCAAGAAACATATTTTGTTCGTGCATGTTCGTAAAAACAAGTTCATGAAGCAGGTAAACTTGGCAACCACTTTATCGCTGAAAAAGTCAATGTGTTGCAGAAAGATTTTGTTGCTTGTTAGCATTCGCTGTTCAAAGTTTGCTGCCGCTCGGTGTGCTGCATCTAAAAGTTATATGCTCGTCTCTCAAGTGCGCATGTATCCCTAAAAAGAAGTTTCCTGGGGGCAAGCTTTCAAATAATTTTTTGTACCATCTTACCACTACTTGCACCTTCCCCTCCACCCACTTATTTTATGGTATTTTACGAATTGTGAAGGTGACAGGTTGGAACGGGTGGCTGAGGGGCAATCTCGGGGGCATAATAATTTCTTGGTTTCGTTCCGTGCTTTATTAACACCCTTGGCTGAAAATACCTTCCTGTTTTTCGTAACGCAACATCTTTTTTTACCAATACTTTAAAAGAATTTGTATAATAATAGTGTCACGTGGAGTGACCTATGAAGAACACAGTAGCAATACTGTGAAAGACGAAACTAACTTTTATTGGGCGAACCTGTGCCCACAAAAACAGGCTACATTTAAAGAACGGCGACAATGGCGAACACAGTCGGCGATCGTCAAAATCTGATCAGCGAGTTAAGCGCGTCGGCTTTTATACAGCACCGTCGAACGTTCCAGACTAATCGCTGTGACCCGCGTGTCTTCCACAAAGTTCTACACAATTCGCGTCACACGATGAAATCAGATAACACAAGGTTCGGCGACAACAAACAGTGGATAGAAGCATCGACAACACTCCAGAAACTTCTGATACATGCACGCGCGTTCTGCGCTGTGCGATAACATATGTTAAGCGGCGAAACGTGGTCGCCCGATAAAGATAGGCAAGTGCACGTGTCAATAGCGTGTTACAACCACATACCTAAATAGCTCCACCCGCCGTGGTTGCTCAGTGACCATGGTGTTAGCCTGCTGAGCACGAGGTCGCAGGATCGAATCCCGGCCACGGCGGCCGCATTTCGATGGCGGCGAAATGCGAAAACGGCCGTGTATTTAGATTTAGGTGCACGTTAAAGAACCCCAGGTGGTCGAAATTTCCGGAGTCCTCCACTACGGCGTGCCTCATAATCAGAAAGCTGTTTTGGCACGTAAAACCCAATAATTTTAATTTTTATATAGCTCCTGTACTGGAAGTATTCCTAGAATGTTATACTTTTGGATTCTGTCTGATTGTTCTAGTCCGGTTTTATAAGTTATGCTATTGACAATTCTTTTGACTACGCGATCGATAGCTTGATTTTTATAGTCAGAACATGTACCATATGACGTTATACCATATGTAATATATACTATATGTAACATATGTAACATATGATGCAATATATGTAACATATACCATATGGTATACCATAAGGAAAGGCTTTTCGCACAGCCTCTCCTTTTTACACCTCGCCGCTTGGCCAACGTAGTCAGCACCGCCCGACAAGGGTATCTTGTGCGCTACGTTCATTGCACATCCAACAAATGTTGCGTATGTTTCGTACTACATGCGTCGACATTCATTGTGCTGCTGTACTTGTTTATTTTTGCGCACATTCCTTTTAACTTTCATGATGCTGCGAAGGCTACACGGACTCAATACCTTGCCGGAACATTTCTCAATGTGAAGCTATATGCATATAAGGCGGGATACAAAATACTTGTTTCTTCCATCTTTCTTGGGAATTTTATCACTGATAGTTCTTTGAAGCACCGGAGCTTTCATTGAATCTATGAAATGGCACTGGCATGCACTCATTTCCAAGGCCTCAGTCTGCATCCCAACACCAACTTCAACTGTGTCCATGAGACCTTTTTAGTCGTCTTAAGCAAAGTTTCTGTGGCAACGCTCCTTTTTGCTATTCTGGAGTGTGGAGCGTCGTGCGGCAGCGTACATCTTTACATATTTCTCTTGCTGTGCTTTGAGTTCAGCACGAGGGTTGTTTGTGTAAGGTAATGCTCGAAGGTAATGGTAAGGTAATGCTCAAGATACTTGAAGGGGTCCTGAAACGTTAAGCCATAGATAAAATGAAGCCCGCTGAGGTCAGTTCTTGGTCAGTAATGCTACCCGTTGACAAAGAAGAAAGTCATTCACCTACCTGGTGACCACGCTCAATTGGACTAGCAGCTCTTACAGCTTTTCGTTGCCTCTGACAAGATACGGGTCATAAAGACCAAGGTTGATTTTTGATACAATACACATACAATCGTTTTGCAATAACGTGCCGCGCTGAAACAGGCGTAGAGAGGCTGGAAATCCATGCGTAGGAGATCAATAGACTTTTAAAAGTAGTGCCACATGCATCTTGAAATTTTACTACGCTGTGTGTGATAACAGAGCGACGTGACTGAGTTGGCTATCTTGTGCGCATGACTTCCGTGTTAAACCCGTCGCGCGTGTGCCGATAAGCGATACATCGCGCTTACATAAACCCTTGTTTTTTGTGCAATAAAGGACTCTTGCAAAAGCTGCTGCTGCGTCCACATCGGTTATTACACTGGCGACGAGGCACGGTTGTGCCCATGCGGGGAGGGCGTTTCCAGCAAGATGGCCTTCGGCGTCCGTATCGGCGAATTTCACTTAAATGGTAACTCTTCATGGGAGGATTACGTCGAGCGTATAGAGCTATGCTGCACTGCAAACAAGCTCAAGGAAGACGCCGACAAGAGGGCAGTATTGCTGAGCTGCTGTGGGGAGGATACATACTCCCTGATAGCTACCCTCGTCAAGCCTCTCCGACCACCGAACGCTGACTACCAGTCCATCGTAAATGCCGTGAAGAACCACATCAACCCGAAGCCATCAGAGTTATATTCAAGGTACGTGTTCTCGAAGCGAAATCAGCACGACGCCGAATCTGTCGCAGACTATGTTACAGCTTTACGTAAGCTAGCCGAGAACTGCGGGTTCAACGACAACCAGCTTCCTCTTGACGTAATGCTAAGGGACCGGTTGGTTTTTCGAATCTCTGACAGCATTGTGCAGCAACGTTTGTTGGCCGAGAAAGACTTGACCTTTAAGACTGCCTACGATCTAGCAGTGACGGCAGAGGCTGCTGCAAAACATCAAAGGGGTATGGGCGGCCTACGTCAGGACGTCCCAGATTTGACAGCTAAAGTGGACAGGCAAACCATGAAGCAGCATAAGAATGGGCAAGATGTAGAAACTTCAAGCGAGCAGTTGAAACGGCAGTGTTTCCGGTGTTTCGGCAACCACGCTGCATACCGTTGCAGGTTTAAAACCGCAGTATGCTTCAACTGTTCCGTGAAAGGGCACTTGGCCAAAGTGTGTCGCAAGAAACAAAAAGGTCAGGTTAACCACCAGTTAGAAGATATGTCAAACTCGGAGCAAACTGAGTATGATGACATGCTAAATATTAGTCAAGTGACAAGCGGTTGTCCCAAGTTTATGGTGGCCGTAAGTATAGGCGGTGAAATAGTGTCCATGGAAGTCGACTCAGGAGCAGCTTGGTCGATTATCAGTGAAAACACGTTCAGCAAACTGAAAGTGGCAAGACGCATAAAGCTTGAAGAATCGGACACCAAGCTCGTAACTTGGACTAAGGAAGGATTGGACGTCGTCGGAAAAGCCACACTTCCGGTCAAATTCAAGGAACAAGACTTCCAGCTGCCGATACTCGTTGTAAGAAACGAAGGGAGCACACTTTTGGGTCGCGATTGGTTCAAGGTATTGAACATTAATGTCGCTGGGCTTTACAGTATCGAACAAAATGCAGAAGCCCTTATCAAAAGCTTTCCGGATGTTTTTGATGAAACATTTCCAGGCGCTGCTCTGCCACCCCTACACATCGAGCTGAAGGAAGACGCCCGGCCCAAGTTTCTAAAATGCCGCAGCATTCCGTTCGCACTGAAGGATGACGTCATCACAGAACTGGAAAAACTGGAACGTCAAGGTGTTCTGCAACCGACGCAGTACTCAGAATGGACCACCCCTGTGGTCATCGTCCGTAAAAAGGATGGGTCATTAAGAATATGCGGCGACTATCGAAGTACAGTAAACCAAGCGGTAAGGAACAACGTTTATCCTTTACCTACCAGCAAGGAACTTTTCGCAAAGTTGGGGAAAGGCCGTATTTTTTCTGAAATTGACTTGACGCAAGCGTACCAGCAACTGCTGTAGCGTCATCAACTGCAAGAAGTGCTCACAATAAATACTGTAAAGGGCCTGTACGAAGTGCGACGTTTGCCGTTTGGTGTCTCGGTAGCACCCGGATTATTTCGAAGAGCAATTGACACAGTGCTTGCAGGTCTATGCCAGGTGGCGGCATACCTCGACGACATCCTTGTGGCCAGCGAAACAGCAGAGGAGCACCATGAAATCCTCATGGAGGTTCTCAACCGACTGTCAAAAGCGGGACTGCGTATACAAGGCGCCAAGTGTCAGTTCTTCAAAGAGAGCTTGGAGTATTTGGGACACCGGATAGACGCCACCGGCATCAACCCGTCAAAGGCTAAAGTCGAGGCGATTCACAAAGCACCTGTACCAAAGAACAAGGAGCTCCAAGCTTTTCTAGGTATGGTGGATTTCTACAATCGTTTCCTAAAGGGTCGGTCCGAAGTTGCAGAAGTGCTCTACCGCCTACTGGACAGCGAGAGTACGTGGAACTGGGGTGAAGAACAACAACTAGCTTTCGAAAGACTAAAGATGTTGCTGACGTCCGAGTCACTTTAGTGCATTTTAGCCCTGATGCACCCTTAATTCTGTCTTGTGACGAATCACCCGTGGGTGTGGGAGCTGTATTAGCTCACCGCGATGCTCAAGGACGCGAGCAACCTGTTGCTTGTGCGTCAAGAACACTCACTAAGGCGGAACGTAATTACGCCCAGATTGACCGCGAGGCTCTAGCTATTGTCTATGGCGTCCGTCAATTGCATCAGTACCTATGTGGGCGAGAATTCCGCATCTTACAGATCATAAACCCCTACTCGGTATCTTTCAACGAGACAAGCAGATCCCCGTTTTGTCACCGCGCATGTTGCGATGGTCTTTGTTGTTATCTGCTTACAAATACAAACTGGAGTATAGATGGACGCAAGATCACGCAAACGCTGACTGTCTAAGCAGGCTACCGATACCCGGTGACAGGAGGGACATCGAGCCTCCTGGCGACGTGCTTTTGTTGGAAGCAGTGGAGTACCCTCCTGTGAGCGCAGCAGACGTCTCATCAGCCACTATGTGTGATCCTTGCCTGTCGCGGGTGAAGAAATGGGTTGCAACTGGCTGGCCAGAACAAGGTGTGCCTCCAGAATATGCTGCCTATCAGGTGAGGCGCGGAGAGCTGTCTTTTCACCGTGAATGCCTTCTGTGGGGTAACAGGGTCATACTGCCGGAAGAGCTGAGAGAAAGTCCTCTCCATTCTGCATGCAAATCACCCTGGCATAACGGCCATGAAAGCTCTGGCAAGGTCATATGTGTGGTGGCCGAAGATCGATGCCCAGATTGAAGATTTCGTGCGTCATTGCAAACTCTGTCAAGATAACAGGCAAAGCGAACCTAAAACGCCTGTGCATTTTTGGACGAAACCCGAAAGCCCGTGGAGCAGAATTCACATAGATTTTGCAGGGCTGGTCAAGGGCGTTTTCTTTCTTGTTGTCGTGGACGCGCTATCAAACTGGGCCGAGATCGAGATAATGCCATCGCTTCATTCCTCAGCTGTGATCGAAAAACTGCGAATAATGTTTGCTTCATAGGGATTGCCGGAGTTGGTTGTTTCTGATAAGGGCACAGCCTTCTCGAGCAGCGAAATGCAATCTTTCCTGAAGAAAAATGGCGTGCGCTACATGTATACCGCTCCCTACCATCCCGCAAACAACTGAAGGGCTGAACGCATGGTTCGCGAGCTAAAGTGTGCGCTTCGAAAGCAGAGCGAGGGCACAGTGGCATGTAAACTTTCTCGTTTTTTATTCAAGCAGCACTCCACGCCCCACTCGGAAACCGGAAGGACGCCAGCAGAATTCATGCTGGGCAGGAGCTTCCGCTCTGTCTTGTCGAGTCTTCACCCTGGCGCTAAAGGCCCTGGATGTACGAAGCCGCCATCCTCGAGGAAGTTTCTGCAAGGTGACTCCGTGTATGTGCGGAACTTCTCTCGTGGTCCGAAGTGGCTGGCCGCACGGATACTGCGTCGCTTGGGCCACGTCATGTACAAAGTACAGGCTTCCGATGGCTCAGTACACCGACGTCATCGCAACCACGTGCGGAGAGCATGGGATGCTATACCGATAGTCTCTCACGCTAACCCCAGCTTCAAGCTTCCAGCGACTGAAACTGCAGTGCAGAGATCGCCTATCCTTCCAGCGACGCCAACTGCAGTGCAGAGATCGCCTAGTCCAGAAGATCCGCAAGCATGCCGTAGGTCTACTCGTGTACGTCGCCCAGTGCTTCGTTATGGCATTGACTACTAGGTGGGACGGGATGTGATAACAGAGCGACGTGACTGAGTTGGCTATCTTGTGCGCATGTCTTCAGTGTTAAACTCGTCGCGCGTGTGCCCATAAGCGATACATCGCGCTTACATAAACCCTTGTTTTTTGTGCAATAAAGGACTCTTGCAAAAGCTGCTGCTGCGTCCACATCGGTTATTACACAGTGCAAGTAAATGACCTCTTGTGCTGCTTCAATGGCAACATTCTGTGTAATATTGTATTACGTGTGCATGAAATCCACAGAAAAACAGCATATTGCTTCATATTCCCCATAAATGCTACCACGTCTTCGGAATAGCGGATCAAGAAGTGATCCTTCCACTGAAGCTTAACCAAGTGCTCGTGAAGATACAGGGTCCACGCCTGAAGCCAGGATCTGGTGTCTTGCGGAATTACTTTAAAAGGAGATCTTCTTTTGTGGGATTTAGCAAACTAGCTGTAGTACCAAACCCTTATACTTGTTTTGACTTGATTTGCCATATTATGGAGGGCTGCTTCTTAAAAAAGCTTTGCAGATTTTCTTCTTTCTTGTAAAAGCCTTCTTGTGCAATCTTCGACAGCTGTCTGGAGTTCTTAAGGCTTCTGCTGCTGTGTAGTTGCACTAAAACTGCTTGAGGACCATGAGCTCATCGGTGTTGTCGGCCTGCATGCTCTACAACCTCGAACAAATTTTCGATCAGACATAATCCCAGCAACCAAAGAAAGAGAAGTTATCGAAGCCTATACCGTTAATCCATCAGAGCCCCTTAGCGCTTCTCCCATAACTCTGACAAAAAAATAGATTAGCTTAATAGATGGACATCAATGCCGTCTTTACCCTGGGAGATCTTCATTGCGCCTGCGATTAGGTCCCATCTATTATATTCTCTTGTTTTGTCGAAAAATAACAGTTTAATTTCGTTGTCGGTGTGCTGCGTTTGTTTACTTGCTCCGATCCGGCTCTTTCCTTCGTTCTTAAAAACTATTTTTAGTTTCACCAACTGCAGTGTTTACTTTCTGTTCTTGATACTTTATTTCTTCTCTTTCTTTACTTGTGACGTCTTACAGTTCGGTCAGCATAGGGGCGTGCTTGCTGGAACCGAAGGTATCGAAGGCATTAAATACAATTATGATTATATATCTTCAACCGCACTCGTTAAGCGCCTTACTTTGAGGTCGTTGTATAAATTAAAGAAGCAATTCATAATGGATGTATCGCGTACATAGATTGCACCGTTATGCTGCCACAAATGATGAAATCGGAGATAAATTTCGCCTCTCGCTCGGCGTTCAGAGAGGCATAGCTCGGCAGTATGTTTGTCGATCCGAGAGGGAGTGGTCGCGTTTGAGAAAACTCAATCAGCCATGGTAGGTATAATCCATCAAACTCAAACCTATGTTCATTAGGAGCTCAAAGCTTACAAGTGTGCAATTTGTTGCAGGAATTTGACAGTTGGTGAGCTATGGCGTTCCCACATTGAACACAAATGATGGAGAAATGGCATGAACAGTAAGGTATCTATCTATTCGGGTCAGTTCGTATGCCACAACTATGTACAGAGTTGCGCATAAAGAACAAGGACACAAGAAAAAAAAAGATTGGACAAACGTGAGCAGGCTGAACAGGCTCGAGCAGCAGGACAGAGGAATGCCAGTTCGCTCCCGCCACCTTTGATCACGGCGGCTTGTAAAGGGTAGAGAAAGAGGACGATTGTTAGGTTACGAAATAGGATTACCACACGCTGTCGTAAATTCAGCATGTAAGACGTGTAATGCGTGAATAAATGTGAGTTGGTATTTGGTTTCATCATTTTGCTACCTTAGTGCCCATAGAACCTCAGCTGCACGCACATGACGTTTCACGTACCCCACTGCAACTGGAGCTGCAATACAGCCTACAGGATAATTTTCAAATGAAATTGGCTGCTGAAAATGATCTATGAGACACAATAAATTGTCGTGCATGCTGACAACACCAACAATATTTTTGGCTGCGAAGTTCCTGCAGGATGCTATAAAGTCTTTCTCGGACACCCAAGTAAAAACAAATCAGCAATGAAAGCCGTAAGTAACTACGTTCACTTCTGCTCAAACAATAGGAAAATAAGACGTTAATTGCGCCATTGGTGTAGGAAAGTAGAAAACGTATAATAACAGGATCATAGTAACTACGCCACCGCACTCACTTTCTAGTGCATCTGAACCCTGTAATCTCTGTAACAGATGTCGCCAAGCTAACCCTTGCACACAGATGAGGTAACTATAATCAGTATATCAGATAAACCGAAATTGACGCACACCGCTGGCATGGAAGACTGCAGAAGGCATTCGAGACACATGTCGAAGTCATAAGGTGCCATGGAAGCAGGTGTTTGCTTTCGAGAAATGCGTAAACAAAAGTGACTGCCCCCTCGGGGAAATAAACGCTTTGGCGTGACAGGTAGATCTGTATTCGGTGATGCACGTTATGGCGTTTGCTGCTTGCCAACAATTTCATGCCTTTTCCTTTATCGTAAATTGGTATTGAGTAGAACTGCAGATCAACGAGCCAATTCAAAACATCGCTGTAGACAGCGGATTTTCTTGTTCATCAAAGACACTGGCTACTGTGCGAGCAAATATGAAGATTTGCCCAAGCTTTTCTTATTTTATCCATCCTTGCGTTATCTTGCGCGCTCAAATAATTGACAGCACTTTCAGCTGCCCGAGAAACCTTCCCCAGCTTTGTGATGGTGTATTGTTTTCTTTCCTGCCACTGGCGTCATTTTCATATCAAATCTGCACCGCCATCCGTAAGCAGTACCGAATGGTAAAACACGAGGGTATTCAAGAAAAAGTTTCCTTATTCAGTTTTTATCAAAGAAAGCTTTCGGCGCTTGAGAAGTCATGCACTCGCCAAGCATAACGACAAGAAATTTTATGAAAGTGCCAAATAAAAAATTAAATGACATGCGAAGAAACAGAAGGAAATTTATTTTCCAGTAGGAATGCTTAGTCACATAACAAATGGAATATCCTGATGAAACGACATGCGACGGAAAGGTTTGCTTTGACGTTCAACTGGAGCGTAGCTCTATTGTAGCGACTCGATTAGCCGAGGGCAGCCAGAAACGAAGGTCACTTTCAAGAGCGCTCGATTCTCGTTTTTCAAGCTTTTGAGCTTTTTATGGTAATGGAGAATCTTTAATGAATAATTCAGACTGCTACCGCGCGTTCGCCACCTCCTGCACGCCATGAGCTGGGTTCATTCAGCCCCCTTTCCGCTCACAGCCATACAAACATGGGCGTCTAGCAGGCTGCACCTGGGGCCCAAACTTTGGTTCTGAGTCCTAGTTTGTCAGGGAACGGAGGTAAATATTTTACCATGAGCTGGAAATGACTATGCAAATTAAGCCAGTTCGGTAATAGTGTTTACTTTTGTTTTCGGCACTGCCACGCAATTGTTTGAATTTCGCCAAAGGTCAGAGCAAAGGCTTTCGCCTTCGTTAAGCAAATGATGTTGGTGTTGTGAGCGTTTCCTAGCGAAACCTAATGCGGCTAGTGTTCTTAACGGACAGTGAGCTAACTTTTGCGATATCTGTCCATGCAGCAGGTACCTTTATCAAGTTATCGTGATTATCACCATCTTATCACAATGTGAGTATCAGTGTATGTATATACATTTATCGCTTCCCTGTATTTCTATTCGGTTCATTTTTTTCTTCTTCTCTTTATTTCTCGATATTGTAACAGTTTGTACGCTGCCTGTCACGCTCTGCCAGTCAAGCCCAATGTGGCTTTGGCAGGCCTGATGAATGTATTTGGTTTTATAGAAATAATAAAAGAGATTATTATTATTATTATTATTATTATTATTATTCTCCTTGTTCTTATTCGCCGTCGTTGTCCTTGTGATAGTCAACCTGACTACGGTTCATTGACGCAAAAAGTCGCCAGCAGTGAAAAGTATGTGGCTGCTCTTTCAATGAGATTCGTATTCTTAGGCTAGTTTAAGCACTTTCGGAGGTCGGTCGGTCGGTCGCTCGGTCGAAGTCGTACTGCTATGCCGAGGTAACCGGATTCGCAGCGAATCGTCGGGCCAACTTGGGTCATGGTTATGTGACATTCTATATGCCCCTCTCATCAGTTTACCCACTTCACGCCAACCTGCGCTACTGCGTATCTGCACTGCTTTATACGCCACTCTTTAATGTACATTCACTCAAGATTGGGTCATCGGGTATGTAAAACTTGGTATGTGTCGCACTTCAATGAATATATATGATGACAATTTCGTTCAGTCAGCATGTGCTATTGTGTAGGTACCAAATGGTACGCTCCTACCTTGAATAAACCTCTTTTCACTCTAACTTTGGTTAGTAGGTCTGTGGCACTGGCATAGTGCCGCTCTTCAATGAGCCTCTTTCACGTCAATGGTAATCCTTAGGTAAGTGTCACAGGATACGTGCTCGTCTTCAATGACAAAAAAAAAATAATTCGAGTTTTCCAATGCTAAGGGTAGGGAAACATACGTGACATAGCGGCACATATAGCGTCATATAGCGGCACCGGCACCATGTTTAATCGCTGCTTGTTTTTTTTTTTTTAATTCGAAAGCATGCCCTTAGGCATAATACAAAAGATGTTAGAAATACACGAATAGGTTCGACTCGTGCAAAAAATTTAGGAGTGAACGATGGTGGGGTCCATGAATCCAACGTTCAAGGTCGGGTGGGCGGCCAGGCCGGAGGCCTGTTGCCCGGAGATGGCGGAGACGGCTTAGATGAAGTCCTGGGCACGTCCATAATAGGTGTGTCACTGTCACATTTTGGATTCCTGTGTTGCAAAATGGGCACGATGAGCCGTAAGGACCATGGTATTGTTGTGGCCAGAGAGCGGTCGCAGACGGGGTGAGCGCGACCCCGACACGTAGCCTCCTTAACGTAACCTCCTCTCGGCGGGTTAACCCACCAGGGAGGTCTGACCCACACGGAGGTATGAGAGCTCGTGTGGTACGTCGGAGGTTTTCCTTTTCCCGGATCAGTCATCCACAGGCGTCTTCAGGGAAATGTGGAAGTGGGTATGTTGTAATCTGTGGGTGGGTTGCCACATCTGCTTCAAGGAGACCCGGCAAGGCTGCTCGAGGCACCCACTGGACGCGTATGAGGATATTCGTAGTGGCAGCAAGACGGTGAATGCTATCTGACAATAGAGTGGGCCGAGATACCCTACGTATGTCGTGGATGGCTTGAGTCGAGTCTGTGCGAATGATGAGTTGAGAGTATCGAGCATCTTGAACAGTAGGTAGCAACGCGGCCAAGCCGTCTCGTATGGCAGCAAGCTCGGCAAGGTAGGCCGGTGGTGCAGGATCGGCAACATACGAGCACGTTTGGCCTGCCTCTGGTATCAATGGACACACGAGAGCTGTGTGAATTATGGTGCCATTAACACTGGCATCAGTGTATGCTACAAGAGTCGCATCGTCTTGATTGTCGTCGGCACGGTGAAGGCGGGAAACATGGGCATTCGCCTGACGAGGAACCGGGCTATACAGACCACCAAGAGGCTTATTGTCACTTAATTGTACCCTTCTCCACGGAGCTACATCGGGTCTCGTAGATGCTGGATTGTCTATTTCGTGTCCCATGTACCGGGCCAGTGAAGCAGCCGAGCCGAAATATGATGGCTTTAGGGCGCGCGCGCATCGACGTTGGTGTACGAGTTCGTCAATGGTGTTGAGTTGGGACTCAGCCTGTAGGGTTGGCAACGGAGTGAGACGTGGTAGTCCCGTTATGGCCCGCATAGCTTCGTTATTAATGGCCTCAAGGCGAGCCTATTGTGCCTTCGTGAGATGATGAAACTGGGCTCTGTAGACGAGTCGTGGTTGCAATACAGAACGGACAAAAAGGCGAGCCATGTTGGTGCTCGCTCCACCAGATTTCTTCGCAATCCGACGTATCAACTGTATCATTTCTGCAGCTTGTTGCTTTGCATTCTTGACCCATGGTCCCGCAGATGCGGAGCAATCCATTTCAAGGCCGAGTACACGGAGAGTTGAAGCCTCGTGTAATGGTTGCTGATCCAGAGTTAACTGAAGAGGCCGGAGTGCCAGTAGACGGCGCCCATACTTGTTCGCTACTGACATGTACGTCGTCTTGTCCTTGGAAATATCAAGGCCTATCTGAGCACAGCAGTTGTGCGTCATGTTTAGGGCCTCTTGGAGGGCTTGTTCTTGGTGGCAGATTTCAGGATCAACTGACCAGACAATGATGTCATCTGCGTACATTATGTACTGTGCGTTATGTATCGTGGCTAGCTTCCAGGCTAGTGGAAGGAGAGCAATATTGAAAAGGACTGGTGCGAGCACAGATCCTTGTGGGACACCCCGATGTGCGACGAACTGACCTGCTGCTTGGCCGGCCAGGCGAATGGAGAAGGTGCGAGCGCACAGGAAGGCTTCGACGAATGTGCTGACACGGCTAGGGAACTGAAACCAATGGAGAATTCGGACAATCGCTTCGTGACTCACATGGTCGTATGCTTTACGAATATCCATTGCCAGAATTGTGCGAATTCTTCGGGAGCGGCCTCCGATGAGAACCATAGAAGATAGGTACGCAAGGCCATCCTCTGCGCCTAGATGAGCACGGAACCCGATTTGGCCAGGATGATACCATGAGTACCGCTCGAGCCACCATGTAATACGTGTCGCGAGCATACGCTCCATCAGCTTGCCTAACGTTGAGGTTAGTGCTATTGGGCGCATATGAGCGATATTATCTTGGGGTTTTCCGGGTTTGGGAATAGGGACCATTTCTGCATGCCGCCAAGAATCGGGAATGACTCCTGTAGCCCAAGCTTCGTTTATGGCCCCCAACAGCACTTCGAGAACCTTGCCTTCCGTGTTTTTATAAAGTTCATACGGTATGCCATCCGGTCCTGGTGCCTTGCATGGCTTCGACAGGTCGAATGCCGCTCAAAATTCCGCCATAGTGAAGGCAGCTTGTATACCCTCGATGTCAGAGAGCGTAGGCGGCGTGCCTGCGTCCGCGGGAAGGCAGTTTTGAACAACGAAGGGAGGCGGTGCTGTGTCCAAAGCCGGAAAAAAGGTGTGGGCGACAGTTTCTGCGAATACTGCTGGTGTCTGGCCCGATGCTAACAGGGCGCAGGCAGCGGGCTCTGGAGGGAATCGCTGCTTTTTCTTCATGCAGTTCTTCGGCTTCCTTGCTGTACCCCCCTTTGCGGCATCACATGGCTTGGAACTGCTTCGTCTGACTTGGCTCCCTTTGCGGTCGAGCACGTGAATGTAATCGAGTGCTTGCCCAGGAACTTCTCTATCGCTACCACATGCGATTACCTCGGCGTGTCCCACTTCAAGCTACAGCATGCCAGTCACCCCGATGTCCGGTCCTTTGATCAGCCAATCATCGACAACTCTCGGTCTGTGACGTCAACAGCCGACGGTATAAATGTCCAGCGCGTGGATCGACTCTTCAGTGGGCTAGGCTGCAGCGGCACCGGCCGGCACCATGTTTAATCGCTGCTTGTTCTTCATGCAGGTATGTTACTATTCTGATGCCGCGTGTATCCGATCTGATGATCGCTTTCTGCTGCTGCTCCCTTGCCCACAACGCCTTGTATCCTGCTGCTCGCATGCGTTGTATTGCGCAAGTTGTCTCCTCTTGAGCGGAGATGTGGAAATCAACCCTGGCCCGGGCCTTCGGTCTAAATCTAGGCGTGGATCCAGTTCCGCTATGGATGAGAATGATGATGCTCGCCCTTCCTTTGATAGCCATGACAAAAACGACCATTCGGTATCCGAAATGTTCTCTAAATTATTTTAGGGGCAGACTCAGTTGGCACGAGATGTTGCGGAAACTAAATCATTTCAACAGTCAGTTGCGCGTCGCTTTGATGTTTCACAGTCACGTGTTCGTGCACTAGAATCCACTCCTATGTCCAAAGACTCTAGTTTACTGTGTGATTTACGTGCTGAAATAAATGCCTTGACTACTAAGGTAACGGACTTGGTCTTAAAAAATGACAGTCTTGAAAATCATTCTCGTAGAAACAATCTCATAATACACGGTATTTCTGAAGTAATGGATGAAAACGCTACCACCCTGATGACTGCAGTTTTATCTGTGTTTACTGAGCAGCTGAAGACTAGCTGCCCTCATATTGAGCGCTGCCACAGGTTCGGTAGAGCACCCACTGGTTACATTCATCCCGTCATTCTAAAACTTTCTAACTTCAGCGACAGAACCGAGGTTCTTAGGAACGCTTCAAAACTCAAGGGCTCAAATTTCGTGATTAAAGAAGATTTCTCTTCTAGGGTTCGGTTAATTCGGAAAAAAATCTGGGACACATCAGCCTCTTTTCGGGACAACGGTTCTGTTCTGAAGTTGAGATATGATCATGCTTTCATTAATAAGGTTCGTTATAACTGGGATGACAATTCAAACTCATTAGTAATGGCACCCACTCAACGTGTTTCTTCTGAGTCTGGCCATTTGACTTCCGTTCCATCCATTTCCTGAATTCATCTTGGTCGTCTTGAGAACCTTGTTGTCTTGAATATACACGCTCGCAGTATTGTTAAAAAATTTCCTGATTTATTGTCCCTTATATCTCTTCATTCCCCCCCATGTTATCGGCATCACAGAGACTTTGCTGCACAATGGTATCTACAAATCTGAGTTCACTCCACCCGGTTTTGTTGCCGTGCGCTTAGACAGGATTTGCGGTACTGGTGGTGGCGTGGCACTGCTTATCCGGTCGGATCTACGATTCTGTCTTGCCTTCTCCTCCAGAACAGAATCCGTGTGGTGTAAAATTTACCTTCATAACCGGTGTATTGTGATTAGTGTTATATATCGTCCCCCCGGCTCTACTCTTGATGTTCTTCATGCTGTTGCAAATTTCATGAGCGAGATCAACATTGCTTCGTCTAGTTTTATCTGTATGGGTGACTTCAACGCCCCAGGCATCCACTGGTCATCATTGTCTGCTGTCGGTCGCGACACAGCTATTTGTAAAGAACTAATAAACATTTCCTTGTCCTTTGGTCTCCCCCAGGTTGTTCCTAGTGCAACCAGATTAAATTCCATCCTTGACTTAGTTTTTTTAAGCGCTAACCTAGCCGAGCGTGACTTTTCTTGCAAGGTAATTGATGGTATTTCAGACCATAAAGGCGTTTTAGTGTCACTCTCGTGTCCAATTTCTAAATTCCCCTACACGTTTACTAGTTTCCCTGATTTCACTCGTGCGGACGACAATGCCATTACTGATGTCTTATCTCATCATTTTGATACGTTTAGTGCACTTGCAGACAACCAGGACGTCAACTGCCTTGCTAATTACTTTGAACGTCTTGTCAAATCATGTATCGAACGTTTTGTGCCCATTAAAACTAAGAAAAGAAATTCTAACATTCCATGGATGACTCGTGATATCTTGCATTTGTCCCGTCGCGTTCGAAGGTTAAGGCGTTCCAGAAGAGGCACTGATCCCATGGCGTTGGATAGATTTGTTAAGGCAAAGAAAGAACTCAATCTTAAGTTGCAAAATGCCAAGGATTTCTTTTTTCGCGTTCGCCTGCACAATTTGTTAAGAACTAACCTACGAAAATTTTGGTCTTCTATTTTACCTCGCGATGCTTCATCCAGTTCTTTCAGAATAGATAATGACGTCATCAACGACCCGGTGGTGATATCCGATGCTTTCGACAAGTATTTCCAATCCGTGTTTGTTTCCGATAACAACTTTATCCCGACACTTACCAATATAGTTTCTTCTGAAGCAATCAGTGACGTTGAGATAAACTGCGAAGGCATCCTCAACCTTATATTAAACCTGGATGTTAAGAAATGCACCGGTCCGGACGGGATACACAACGCGTTCCTTGTTCGTTATTCTTTGTGGTCATCAAAATATCCGTCAGTCATATTCAGAAAGTCCTTATCATCCTCTACTGTACCTTCTTCATGGAAGTTAGCCAAAGTGCTCCCTCTTTATAAATCTGGAGATAAGCAGTGTTTGTCGAACTACAGACCAATTTCCCTGACGTCACAGTCATGCAAAATGTTGGAACACATCATTCATAAGCACATCACGCTCTTTCTGGAATCAAATAATTTACTGTCTAACATGCAACATGGGTTTAGGCGCGGTTTTAGCACGTTAACACAGCTAGTTGAGTTCACGCATGACATTTCATTTAACCTTGATGTAGGCAACCAGGTTGATGCCATTTTTATAGATTTCTCGAAGGCATTTGACACCGTTTTACATTCTAAACTTATTGCTAAACTTAATGCTGTACTGAATAATCCTCATTTAGTTAACTGGATTTTAAGCTTTCTCTCATTTCGCTCCCAGTTCGTCTGTTACAGTTCGACTGACTCCGCTACTGTTGATGCGACATCAGGTGTGCCCCAAAGCTCCGTCCTTGGGCCGCTTCTTTTTTTATTATACATAAACGATTTACCACTTCACTGCTCTTCTAACATCCGTCTCTATGCTGATGACTGCGTTCTATATAATGTGATTAAATCTAGTGATCATTATCGCCTTCAAGAGTCGTTTTCTAGGTTTTGCGATTGGTGTAACACTTGGCAAATGAACATTAATTTCAATAAAACCGTTCTGATGTCTTTCTGCAACAAATCTCCCCCCCCCCTTTTCAGTTACTCGTTCAATGGCCGTGCTGTAGATAAGGTTTCTGAGTATAAGTATCTTGGTGTCATTTTTACGCATAACATGTCATGGTCCCAACACATTGATTACATATGCAGTAAAGCACTAAAAAAATTAGGTTACTTGAGGCGAACGCTAACCCGATCTCCTAAAGACACAAAGTTCATCATCATCATCAGCCTAGTTACGCCCACTGAAGGGCAAAGGCCTCTCCCATACTTCTCCAACTACCCCGGTCATGTACTAATTGTGGCCATGTTGTCCCTGCAAACGTCTTAATGTCATCCGCCCACCTAACTTTCTGCCGCCCCCTACTACGCTTTCCTTCCCTTGGAATCCAGTCCGTAACCCTTAATGACCATCGGTTATCTTCCCTCCTCATTACATGTCCGGTCCACGCCCATTTCTTTTTCTTGATTTCAACTAAGATGCCATTTACCCGCGTTTGTTCCCTCACCCAATCTGCTCTTTTCTTATCCCTTAACGTTACACCTATCATTCTTCTCTCCATGGCTCGTTGCGTCGTCCTCAATTTCAGCAGAACCCTTTTCGTAAGCCTCCAGGTTTCTGCCCCGTAGGTGAGTACTGGTAAGACACAGCTGTTATACACTTTCCTCTTGAGGGATAGTGGCAAAATGCTGTTCATGACTTGAGAATGCCTGCCAAACGCCCCCCAGCCCATTCTTATTCTTCTGGTTATTTCAGTCTCATGATCCGGATCCGAGGTCACTACCTGCCCTAAGTAAATGTATTCCCTTACCACTTCCAGTGCCTCGCTACCTATCGTAAACTGCTGTTCTCTTCCGAGACTGTTAAACATTACTTTAGTTTTCTGTAGATTTTTTCAGACCCACCCTTCTGCTTTACCTCTCCAGGTCAGTGAGCATGCATTGCAATTGGTCTCCTGAGTTACTAAGCAAGGCAATATCGTCAGCGAATCGCAAGTTGCTAAGGTATTCTCCATCAACTTTTATCCCCAATTCTTCCCACTCCAGGTCTCTGAATACCTCCTGTAAACACGCTGTGATTAGCATTGGAGATATCGTATCTCCCTGTCTGACGCCTTTCTTTATTGGAATTTTGTTGCTTTCTTTGTGGAGGATTACGGTGGCTGTGGAACCGCTATAGATAGCTTCCAGTATCTTTACATACGGCTCATCTACACCCTGATTCCGTAGTGCCTCCATGACTGCTGAGGTTTCGACTGAATCAAATGCTTTTTCGTAATCAATGAAGGCTATATATAAGGGTTGGTTATATTCCGCACATTTCTCTATCACCTGATTGATAGTGTGAATATGGTCTATTGTTGAGTAGCCTTTACGGAATCCTGCCTGGTCCTTTGGTTGACAGAAGTCTAAGGTATTCCTGATTCTATTTGCGATTACCTTAGTAAATAATTTGTAGGCAACGGACAGTAAGCTGATCGGTCTATAATTTTTCAAGTCCTTGGCGTCCCCTTTCTTATGGATTAGGATTATCTAAGCGTTCTTCCAAGATTCCGGTACGTTCGAGGTCATGAGGCATCGTGTATATAGGGCGGCCAACCTTTCTAGGACAGTGTTCCCACCATCCTTCAACAAATCTGCTGTTACCTGATCCTCCCCAGCTGCCTTCCCCCTTTGCATAGCTCCCAAGGCGTTCTTTACCTCTTCCGGTGTTACCTGTGGGATTTCAAGTTCCTCTAGACTATTCTCTCTCACCTTATCGTCGTGGGTGTTACTGGTACTGTATAAATCCCTATAAAACTCTTCAGCCACTTGAACTATCTCATCCATATTAGTAACGATATTGCCGGCTTTGTCTCTTAACGCACACATCTGATTCTTGCCTATTCCTAGTTTCTTCTGTACTGCTTTTAGGCTTCCTCCGTTCCTGAGAGCCTGTTCAATTCTATCCATATTATAGTTCCTTATGTCCGCTGTCTTACGCTTGTTGATTAACTTAGAAAGTTCTGCCAGTTCTATTCTAGCTGTAGGGTTAGAGGCTTTCATACATTGGCGTTTCTTGATCAGATCTTTCGTCTCCTGCGATAGCTTACTGGTTTCCTGTTTAACGGCGTTACCAACGACTTCTATTGCGCACTCCTTAATGATGCCCATAAGATTGTCGTTCATTGCTTCAACACTATGGTCCTCTTCCTGGGTTAAAGCCGAATACCTGTTCTGTAGCTTGATCCGGAATTCCTCTAGTTTCCCTCTTACCGCTAACTCATTGATTGGTTTCTTATGTACCAGTTTCTTCCGTTCCCTCCTCAAGTCAAGGCTAATTCGAGTTCTTACCATCCTATGGTCACTGCAGCGCACCTTGCCGAGCACGTCTACATCTTGTATGATGCCAGGGTTCGCGCAGAGTATAAAGTCGATTTCATTTCTAGTCTCACCATTCGGGCTCCTTCATGTCCACTTTCGGCTAACCCGCTTGCGGAGAAAGGTATTCATTATCCGCATATTATTCTGTTCTGCAAACTCTACTAATAACTCTCCTCTGCTATTCCTAGAGCCTATGCCATATTCCCCCACTGACTTGTCTCCGGCCTGCTTCTTGCCTACCCTGGCATTGAAATCGCCCATCAGTATACTGTATTTTGTTTTGACTTTACCCATCGCCGATTCCACGTCTTCATAGAAGCTTTCGACTTCCTGGTCATCATGACTAGATGTAGGGGCGTAGACCTGTATAACCTTCATTTTGTACCTCTTATTAAGTTTCACAACAAGACATGCCACCCTCTCGTTAATGCTATAGAATTCCTGTATGTTACCAGCTATGTTCTTATTAATCAGGAATCCGACTCCTAGTTCTCGTCTCTCTGCTAAGCCCCGGTAGCACAAGACGTGCCCGCTTTTTAGTACTGTATATGCTTCTTTTGGCCTCCTAACTTCACTGAGCCCTATTATATCCCATTTACTGCCCTCTAATTCTTCCAATAGCACTGCTAGACTCGCCTCACTAGATAACGTTCTAGCGTTAAACGTTGCAAGGTTCATATTCCAATGGCGGCCTGTCCGGAGCCAGGCATTCTTAGCACCCTCTGCAGCGTCGCAGGTCTGACCGCCGCCGTGGTCAGTTGCTTCGCAGCTGCTGGGGACTGAGGGCCGGGGTTTGATTGTTGTGTTCATATAGGAGGTTGTGGCCAAGTACTGCACCAGGGTGGCCAATCCTGCTCTGGTGAGAGAGTGCGTTACCGGTTCTGGTCCCCGGGATCAGGCCGCACTCCAGGCCTGTTTGTGCAATTTTCTCAACACACGGTTTTTTTTTTTTTCTGGTATTTTCCGGTGGAGAATTCTGCGGTCCGGGATTTGAATCACGGTCCTCTTGCACGGGAGACGGATACTGTACCGTCCGCGCAGGAGTTAAATTTAAAATAAATTGTGGGCTTTTACGTGACAAAACCACTTTCTTATTATGAGGCACGCCGTAGTGGAGGACTCCGGAAATTTCGTCCACCTGGGGTTCTTTAGCGTGCACCTAAATCAAAGTACACGGGTGTTTTCGCATTTCGCCCCCATCGGAATGCGGCCGCCGTGGCCGGGATCCGATCCCGCGACCTCGTGCTCAGCAGTCTAACACCATAGCCACTGAGTAAGCACGGTGGGTCCCGCAGGAGTTGTACGCCTCATTTAATATACAGTGGTGCCCTATTTGATCAGTCAAGGTGTACCAATCTGAGCTCGGATATACCGCACGGATGGCACTCGGCTAGAGAACCTGGTATTTATGACCTGCACATGTCAGGTCATACATATTTGAAGATATATATCTTTCTTTTTTTTTATTTAGGAGGGTTCCCGTACAGTGATAAAATAAAGGAAAAGACATTAAAAAAAAGAAACAAAGAAAGAAAAAGGGGCGAAAAAAAAGGAACATAACAGGCGATTTGAACTCGTGACCCTTCGATGTTGCCCGAAAAGATAGCTCAGTCGGTTGGTTCGTCAGGCCCCAGGCTACTTTCAAGCGCCACAGCGTCTGCTCCGAGCCTCACACTTACGTGGAAAGGGACTCATGTTGTCCGCGATAGTCGATGTTGTCCGCGATAGTGGTTGGAAGGCATACTTTCTTGGAAAAATGGCTTCCCGAGGAGAAGAGCGAACTCGAGCGGCTTTAGAGGCTAGGAAAACTGCCTTAAAATATGTAGACTTGAGGGAAAGCTTCGTTAAAAAAAAAACTATAACACGGCAATCAGCACTCGAATACGACGAGAGAAATTATTGAGACGTGGAAAATTTCCTTGAAATAAATATGGTTTGCGAGACAAGTGCTTGCAAGTATTGAACCTCTTAAAAGATGAGGGGAAATTTGCGCTCACCGAGAGGGCATCGTCCGTACGAGACCACCACAAGGCACCTTACTGAGACGTAGGGAGCTTCGCGGCCGGAACGAAGCCTCCCGTCCCCGCCGGCCAAGAGGGGGAAACGCGCTTTCCGATCGCTCAAGGTTGCGCGGACATGGTGTAACTCTAGCGTCTAGGAGAAGCTTAACCAGGTGCGATGGCGGCACGCATAGCGTGGGAAGCTAGCCGCCAGAATAACAATCTGAAGGACTGCTGCTGACGAGGGCGAAATACCTTTGTGCAATTATAATAACCCTAATAGGACTACTTTCGAAAGAAAAAAGAAAAAAAGAAAAAAAGAGGAAACGGCCCAGAGGGCTATACTACGAGAGCTATGACTGATAGTTCTCTCTCTCTCTCTCTATATATATACATATATATATATATATATATATATATTCATCTCATCTATGGGATTGTATGCGCGCGCTGTTGCTTTGTCTCTGCGTGTAGTAGTTAAGAGAGCCAGTTTAAGGGCGGAGAAGAAGGAAGGAAAGGAAAGCAAAAACTGCAGCGCCGTGGTTTTAAAGCGCACCCGTGGTAGAGAAACGGAAGGCGATATAAGTGTGCGTAGCCATGATACGCACACGACAAACTGCCTTAAAATATTTAGACTTGAGGGAAAGCTTCGGTAACAAACGATAACACGGCAATAAGCACTCGAATATAATTATAACCCTAATAATAATTGTAAATATTCAACTCATCTATGGGATCTAATGCGCGCGCTGTTGCTTTGTCTCTGCGTGTAGTAGTTAAGAAGGAAGGAAAGGAAAGTCTATGAAGCAAAACTGCAGCGCCGTGGTTTTAAAGCGCACCCGTGGTAGAGAAACGGAAGGCGATATAAGCGTGCGTGGCCATGACACGAACACGACAAACTGCCTTAAAATATTTAGACTTGAGGGAAAGCTTCGTTAAAAAAAAAAACTATAACACGGCAATCAGCACTCGAATACGACGAGAGAAATTATTGAGACGTGGAAAATTTCCTTGAAATAAATATGGTTTGCGAGACAAGTGCTTGTAAGTATTGAACATCTTAAAAGATGAGGGGAAATTTGCGCTCACCGAGAGGGCATCGTCCGTACGAGACCACCACAAGGCACCTTACTGAGACGTAGGGAGCTTCGCGGCAGGAACGAAGCCTGCCGTCCCCGCCGGCCAAGAGGGGGAAACGCGCTTTCCGATCGCTCAAGGTTGCGCGGACATGGTGTAACTCTAGCGTCTAGGAGAAGCTTAACCAGGTGCGATGGCGGCACGCATAGCGTGAGAAGCTAGCCGCCAGAATAACAATCTGAAGGACTGCTGCTGATGAGGGCGAAATACCTTTGTGTAATTATAATAACCCTAATAGGACTACTTTCGAAAGAAAAAAGAAAAAAAAGAAAAAAAAGAAAGAAAAGGGAAACGGCCCAGAGGGCTATACTACGAGAGCTATGACTGATAGTTCTCTCTCTCTCTCTATATATATATATATATATATTCATCTCATCAGTAAGGTGCCTTGTGGTGGTCTCGTACGGACAATGCCCTCTCGGTGAGCGCAAATTTCCCCTCATCTTTTAAGAGGTTCAATACTTACAAGCACTTGTCTCGCAAACCATATTTATTTGAAGGAAATTTTCCACGTCTCAATAATTTCTCTCGTCGTATTCGAGTGCTGATTGCCGTGTTATAGTTTTTTTTTCAACGAAGCTTTCCCTCAAGTCTAAATATTTTAAGGCAGTTTGTCGTGTGCGTATCATGGCCACGCACGCTTATATCGCCTTCCGTTTCTCTACCACGGGTGCGCTTTAAAACCACGGCGCTGCAATTTTGCTTCATAGACTTTCCTTTCCTTCCTTCTTCTCCGCCCTTAAACTGGCTCTCTTAACTACTACACGCAGAGACAAAGCAACAGCGCGCGCATTAGATCCCATAGATGAGATGAATATTTACAATTATTATTAGGGTTATAATTATATTCGAGTGCTGATTGCCGTGTTATCGTTTGTTACCGAAGCTTTCCCTCAAGTCTAAATATTTTAAGGCAGTTTGTCGTGTGCGTATCATTGCTACGCACGCTTATATCGCCTTCCGTTTCTCTACCACGGGTGCGCTTTAAAACCACGGCGCTGCAGTGTTCGCTTTCCTTTCCTTCCTTCTTCTCCGCCCTTAAACTGGCTCTCTTAACTACTACACGCAGAGACAAAGCAACAGCGCGCGCATACAATCCCATAGATGAGATGAATATATATATATATATATATATATATATATATATATATATATATATATATATATATAGAGAGAGAGAGAGAGAGAGAGAGAGAAGTATCAGTCATAGCTCTCGTAGTATAGCCCTCTGGGCCGTTTCCTTTTTTTTTCGTTTTTTTTCTTTTTTCTTTCGAAAGTAGTCCTATTAGGGCTATTATAATTACACAAAGTTATTTCGCCCTCGTCAGCAGCAGTCCTTCAGATTGTTATTCTGGCGGCTAGCTTCCCACGCTATGCGTGCCGCCATCGCACCTGGTTAAGCTTCTCCTAGACGCTAGAGTCCGCACAACCTTGAGCGATCGGAAAGCGCGTTTCCCCCTCTTGGCCGGCGGGGACGGGAGGCTTCGTTCCGGCCGCGAAGCTCCCTACGTCTCAGTAAGGTGCCTTGTGGTGGTCTCGTACGGACGATGCCCTCTCGGTGAGCGCAAATTTCCCCTTATCTTTTAAGAGGTTCAATACTTACAAGCACTTGTCTCGCAAACCATATTTATTTCAAGGAAATTTTCCACGTCTCAATAATTTCTCTCGTCGTATTCGAGTGCTGATTGCCGTGATATAGTTTTTTTTTTTTTTTAACGAAGCTTTCGCTCGAGTCTAAATATTTTAAGGCAGTTTGTCGTGTGCGTATCATGGCCACGCACGCTTATATCGCCTTCCGTTTCTCTACCACGGGTGCGCTTTAAAACCACGGCGCTGCAATTTTGCTTCATAGACTTTCCTTTCCTTCCTTCTTCTCCGCCCTTAAACTGGCCCTCTTAACTACTACACGCAGAGACAAAGCAACAGCGCGCGCATACAATCCCACACAAAGTTACTAATGTATAAATCTCTAATCCGCCCTGTTCTTGATTATGCATCTGTAGTTTGGAGCCGCATAAGCAGTTAGAGATTAATAAACTAGAAACAGTACAGAAAAAAGCTGTACGATTTATATGTCATCGCTACGATCGCGACTTTTCGCCCTCTTCAACACTTTCTTCCTTGAACCTAAACACGCTCTCTTCTCGTCGCCGTGTCGAATGATTAAAATTCTTGCATTGCATTGTCAATTCTTTAGTTAGGCTCTCAAATGATAATTACATTAACTTCGCGCCGGGATCATCAACGAGAAGACATCATGACCTAAACTTGATACCCTACTACGCACGTACTAACATGTTCAAATTCAGCTTTTCTCCTCGCTCAATCGAAGACTGGAATTCATTACCTGGGTCCATTCGCTCGTGCTCAACCAAATTTTTGCAACTGCCATCCCAGATGCATAATCGTGCTCACCGATGCCTGGCATCATTTGTATAACTTCTTGTGTATTTTTCTTTCGTCAGTGCTGTTTTGTAAAAGTGTTCGCTTGTGTTTATTTGTGTATTTGCCTTTCATCAGTGCTCTTTAAAAGTGTTCACTTGTGTTTACCGCTGTATATTCCATTGTATATACTGTACCTTTTCCTAAACCCACTCCTGCTATAGCGCAAATTGCGCTGCAGTATGTATAAATAAAATAAATAAATAAATAAGATGTATATTGTGACAATCGTATCTGAATATACCTTCACTCATGCGCCACCCGGGGTCTTGGCTGCGGCGGCAGTAGATGGTGCAGCGTCTCCAGATGGAAGTGCGTTAAAGGAGCCCAGATGCATAAATGCATCTGTATGACGTGTTTCGGTGGTTCAAAACCGTGCGTGTAATAATTTTTTTCAATGATAATCGCTTTAGCATGGCCCTTTATTATTAGGCTGATTCTGTCTGATTTTTCACTCCGGGAAGGATGGCCTGACAGCTCCAGCGCTTCTAACGTCACCGATTTTCTTCACGCTCCGTTTACGCATCGGTTGCTACCAACTTTCCCACCTCATGATTTTCTACGAAGTAATGCACAAGCTTGTTTACCATAATTGCGGCCCCATGGCACTAGATTTACGAAGTGCGCAATATACCATGGACTTTGGAGGCCGTCTCTGCTAGTGAAAGCAATGCAGCCACCTCGTTGGTACAGTGGCGGTGGCAGTCTGACTCGGTGTGTTAGTTCGCGGGGTACATTCCCTGAGGCGTGGTGGATGTGCCCCGACGGTGGCGGTGTGCAAGAACGCTCGGTTACTTAGATTTATGGACCGGTTAAAAGATTTCAGGTGATAGAAATTATTTCGACAGGCAAACTCACATACACAGATTAAGAAATATTTATACGCCGCATGTTTTTGCTTATGGGAGGCGCCCAATCTCTCTTTTCTTTGTAGAAAACGCTGCAAGCTACCACACGTGTTATACGTGCTACAGCTGTTTTTCTAGCGTGGTAGGAGCGTAGCTGAAAGGGCAATGCTTACGCCTGACGAAGGTCCGCCCCTACTTAACGGGAAGTTTGGTAGGTTACCCGCCACACAACTCCAGCATGGGCTATATCAATACAGTGATTCATCTGCATATAGCATTGCGTGTTTCTGGCTGTTCCCAACTAAGCTCCGCATCTTATTTATCATGACGAGAGTGGTCGAAATACAATGTTATTTATGTGGTAAATCTATTCCATTATACTTTCTTTAAAGGTGCACTAAACGCAAACATTAAGTCTACGAGGACTGTTTAAACACCATTCCAGAAACGTCGCAACGCTTGTTTCGTGCCAAGAAAAGCCTTAGTTTACGAGACAGTTGCATCTGATGAGTCCGAATACCTTTTTCGAAATTCAAATCTCCCGCCACCTAACTGGGGGAGTGGTGACGTAGCGTACGCCATCACTACCGTTTGCGGCCGTCGGTCAGTAAAACTGGACACGACAGACGGTGGCACTGTATATTGCGCAAAACGCAAACGCCCCACAATGGAGAAACCCAGCCAAGACAGTGTAGTGGATTCGCCGCGGCAGCTGCTATTGGCCAAGTGGCGTGACCTGTTCGGGAATCGCACGACATCGCGTGGAAGGAAAATTCTCGGCTATTTGCAGTTTATGCGATTTTCGCGAGCGATCAAAACGAGCACATCACAATGCGATCAGGAAAGCACGGAAACGCGAAAGCGCGGAACCCTGTCGAGCGCCCGCGTCGTGTCAAGGGTAACGTCAATGAGTACTTTTATTTTTTTTCTAAAAATGAAATCGAACTGGACAAGTGGCATTTTTCTCGTGCTATAATGCAATACAATAACGTTTTTACAAAGAGTGGTTGAGTGCTGGTGACAGAATTTATATGAGGAGTGCCTTCGTCATCGAGTAAGCACGTAAATGTCCCGAGGGAGGCTACAATCGTGTCCTGCAATT
The DNA here is from genome assembly GCF_023375885.2 of Dermacentor andersoni. NCBI lineage: Eukaryota > Metazoa > Arthropoda > Arachnida > Ixodida > Ixodidae > Dermacentor > Dermacentor andersoni. The sequence continues at coordinate 47,504,344 of NC_092818.1, read as the reverse complement.
ACTTTAATTTCTCGACTACTAAGGCTCTGCTCACAATAATATTGACACCTTATAGATTCTCCAGCGCCATTCTATCACTTTAGCTTGACATAATATTTGCCTTTAGTGTCCCTTTAAAGTCTTGTAAACTTCGAGGAACACCGTATGATTAACCTAAATCTAATGTTAAGCATGACTCCATGGTGTAGTTTAGACTCCAGGTGGCGATATCTATGGTTACATTGATTCTGAAACAAACCATACGAATAATGGGACGGACATTTCAAAGAGATGTACAAGACTATAGACTCATAAAATTTTGTCATTATGCATCACCCACAATATATCGGGTGCATGTTACACAATACACATATCTTTTGTCACCTGTAGAACACAAAATTTTAGCACTGGTGGACTCAAACATTTTTTACCTTTCTTGCACTATACATTGAAATGCATAATATACTTACAAAAATGATTCATCACATGTTTAACTAATTACTTCACGACATATATTGTAATGTTCGAATTGTAGTCGGCAAGTTCCCATGCCTCATCCAATTGGAGCAAATTTTCATGATGATACCAGTTTCGAGATACTCATTACAAAAGTGTGTGAGCGAATATATGAAAATCAATTCATTTTTTTTGCGTCAGTGCAGGAAACTGCTTTTTACTCAAAAAGTAGGGGAAAGAACAGTCCATCTTAAATTCATATTTGACGGCGCATATCTTAAAACTCGTGGTGTCCTTGGAATTCGAGTGTATATTGCTTCGAAACCCACCTTCTACAGCCTGAAAATTGCAGTATATACTGTAAAATAATTAGCTAACAATTCAAATGTATTTTCCTGATTATTTGCATATGTCTTTTCATTTCTCTAGCAAGTAATGACCGCCTGTTCGAGCACACCAGTTCAAAGACTAGAATTGGGGGATCTGCCACAGGCGATATTCAAAAATTCTGTATTCTCAAAACAAAAGAACACTAGGTATACATAAAGCACACAGAAAGCAATGAATAAGTGCCGGAGCCATCACGTAAGTCAACACGCCGTATGGGAGTGGACATTTACGTTTATATATCGTAGGTATTTTCCAGATACCAAGCGTAAGAGCAACTACTCATCATCCCTACAAAAATACATGATGCACTTACAAAGAAAGAGATCTGAAGAGAGACTTCAACGCTTAATGGCTAGGAGTCTCAGAGTATGCTTAGGCATTCCTCGAGTAACCTCAAGCTACTTAGTAATTGCTGATGCACGTCATCCTCCATTTCATATTATGAGGATGGTTGAAACCTGTCGACACTACATTCACGTTTCGGTGCAGCAGAATAGGCATCCACTTGTGATTGCACTTATTGGGAGAGACAGGGCGAAATAAATACAGTAATCCAGGTGCACAAAAATCTGCTACCATCTCGCAAACTTTGGTTCACGGACATCTACCCTCCATGACGACTCGTCTCTCCAAAAAGCGAACTTCTAGTTGAAGGAATTATTCGCAAACGAGGTATGCTTATGCCAGCAGCACAAGAACTAGCGTTATACCAGATATACTTTCAATGCCCTGGCTTTATTCAAACGTATACAGATGGTTCTCATCAAACACATTCTTCTACAGCTGACTGTCATTCTAGAATGGAACCAAATACAGATGTTTAAACCTATCTAACACGACATTATTAACAACAGCAGAACTTCTTGCAATATTGTATTTGTTACGACACATAAAGTTAATGAAAAAAGGTGAACAATGAGTCGCCCTTGTGAATCGCAGGTAGCTTTGTCTTCACTTCATGGTAACAACAGCAATCCGCAAGACATGGCATTAGTTTACGAGACACTAAGGAGCTCACAAAAGCAAGGGAACGGAATCACACAATAATGTTCCAATGGGTACCTGGCCACTTCAATATCCCTAGAAATGTTAAATGAGACAAGGCAGCTCGAAAAGCGCATGATTATAACGCCACATGGTCTCGCTCTAATGCAAGACGAATGGCGCCGCCTGCTAAGATCTCAGGCCGCGGTTGCAAAGCGACATGGTGTGATCACAACTCGAAATCTTCAGATTTATTGCACACTGACCCATTGCTTTAATTTAAAATCCCGTCCACATTAGACACATCCAGAGCCTTTGAAACGTTCATTCGCCGTCTTCTGCTCGGTATCGCGTACATGAAACTCTTTCCACATAACATTTAAAGAGCTGATAGTCCGAAATGCGCTTGTGGCAACGCGGTTGAGAATGTACATCTTCTGGTAGAATGTCCGCGACAGCACGCACGCACGCACGCACGCACGCACGCACGCACACGCACACACACACACACGCACACACGCGCACACACACACACACACACACACACACACACACAATGCTTAGCACTTGATTTAGTGACATTAGACCGCAGGCCTCGGGAAGATCTTAGGTCCATGGCCAACATTGTAAAAACGTGCGTTGCTGACAATTGATAGATTTCTAGAAGCGAGCAATATGCTTGCAAACTATTGAGTAAAATGTTTAGATGTGATAAGCTCATGCTATGGCATTTTTTTACCTGACTCGCCAATGCAGTGCCCGAATTAATGTACCTTCATTTGAATCTAATCCGTGCTTTCGTTTGTGCCCTGATTTTTAGCGCAGTTAGTGACCGGACTTTGTGTTTACTTTCGTGCACTTATGTGACTGGACTTTGTGTTGCTGTGTTTCTTTGTTTAATTTCAGTTTTAGGGTGGAATTAGTGTACTTATGTGACTGGACTTTGTGCCATTAGGATTTGGAGTTGACTTTCAGTTTTGATGCTGTAAGTTAATGTTTTTAATCTCTATGTGAGGAGGAGTAACCGGCGCCAACAAGAAGCGTCAACATCTCCTAGATACCAAAGAATAAATAAAAAGCAAATACTGTTGACGATTAGGGAAGGCAGGAAAAATTGCGCTTTTGAGAAAAATGAACAACAATATAAAAATCTGCTTTATAGTAGCTGGTACAATAATTAATTTTCACTAAATATACCTTCAAGGAGTAAGCTTGTAGGAGATATAACTAATGTAATCAAGCCTGCCACTACGCGAAGCATGAGCATTTCGAAGAAGCTCATGGAGTATCAAATTGATGTTCCAATACACATGATATTGTACTAGAGTAAAAATATTTACCGGGAAAGTAGAGTGACACAGTGGGCATTTTGAGCCCATACTTCTCATAACCGGCGATAAGCAGAAATGTTCTAGCTAATTGTTGTGTTTCGCCAACTGCTGTAATTTTACAATTGCAATGAACGTCGTAAGGTCAATAATTGTCGAGAACTTACTACAGTTGGTCACATAGCGAATGAATTGGGAACTATCGAACAATCGTTCATCTCTTTAACAGCTAAGAGTCCCCATCAAAGAAAAAATTTTTTTTCTCTTGTTCACTTTTTTTCTATGCAGAGAGCCCTCACCGAAACTAGTATATGGCTGCTGACAGGTAACATAGAATGAATTGATCAGGGCTGCGTATTTCTTTATGCTCTCTGTCTTGCACTTCGTGCTGTTCATTCCTGCGTATGCTTTGCACAAATGGACCGAATTTAGGAAACAAAAACCGACAGCAAAAACAAACAAAAAACAGCTGTGCACTGTTGGCTAGCTTGCTTGCCATAATGCTATTTTCCCGTGGAACCACTAGGCAACCAAATTGTCATGTCTATTGCTTGCCCCTTTACTGCGCAGTAAAACTCATTTAAAAAAGACAGCGTGGTAATATTGCAGCGAGTATTGTAAACCTACACAGGCACAAAATTCGACCAAATCTCTTCACTCTGACTTTCTTATCCGTCGTGCTTCATATTTCCTTGTGGCGTCGGGTCACACAGAACCATTCTTATGCTATAGCGGAGTCTCTATAATGAAATGAGTGGTCATACCACCGTAAGTTCTTTAGCCCGCCGCACATGCTCGCCTAGACCTTTGAAATGGCTATGTCCTATATCGCGGGAAGATCTTCCCAGGGTGCAACAACCAGAGAATTCTTCTCGGTTCATGAAATTTAACGAGATGCCTTTTGTACGGACTACTGATAGAAACTCCGGGGACCTGTGTTTTAAAGGATGCTGTACGATTCACAACACCAGAAACATAATTCTGCTGTGGGCCGATTAGCTGTGTTCCCGGGCTCAAATTACCTGCCGATTGTTTCAGAGCGACGCACTTAAGTGCCCGTCCCTGCGGCGAGCGGTGGTGTAACCGAATGAGTGAGCAAAAAAGCATAGGATGACGGAGAAAAGCGTGCTGCGCATGACGTGTTCTGTGACGATCGCTACGAGATAATGCCAGTGTCCCGCGTGTCCTCTGTTAATCGTATATTTATTCGGCTACTGCTTTTCAGTAGCTAATAAAGGTTAAACGTTTTCCCTCGGCACACGACGTGCCTGCATGTATCAGAACTTTCTCGAACGTTATCGATAGTTGGGGGAGGGGGGGTATCTGTTGGCTGTTGACATGAAAGCTTTTTCTAATCCGATTGTATGCGCAACGTTAATTGTGCAGTACATTCTAAAAACCACAAGGCACCATCAACAGCTCTGGAACCTTCGACGAGTCATGTATCAAAGCCGACGCCCTTGACCCGCAGATCAGATGTTTGACAAACGCTCACTCTGCACGCGGTTATCGATGTGCTTGAGTGTTCCTTGTTTTGCAACGCTTCGCTCGTTTGCAGCGTGCCGCGCGAGACAAATTGTCCGCGCCAGCCAATAAATCGCGAAAAGAAAACATGTATAGAGCTGCACTCAAATTTCGCATTAAGGAGTATCGTAATTGTCGGTGATTTTTCTTTTAAAAGGCCGTCCAACTTTGCTCCAGCGATATCTCAGTGTTTAGACGATATATTAGAACCGCAGGTTTCATTTATTCAATCACGGTGCTTTATTATAAAGATTTGTGGATAATGCTTCGACTCACAATGTCCTTTCGTAGTCCCTCCCACGAATTTCGTCGTCGTTTTTCTCTCTTTTTCTTGAGCTCTTGCACATGGTCCCCTTTCAGCATTTCTTTTTAAGACAAATGTAACTGACCACTAACGTTTGTTCTGGGTTGTGTGGTTGAGCGGGAAAAAGAAGACGGCAAGGAATGAAGAAGACTGGACAAAAGCAAAAGGCAGGACAGGACAGGACAGGACAGTACAACTATTCTGAATAGCACTTGTACGTTCGCGAAGGCAAGCATTCACAGCGTAAATATAAGAGAAGCTTGGGCAGGTAAAAAAAAAAACTGATTTTATATGGTATCCCTACTGCTCTTCTTTTGCAGGTTCTCCCATCATTATTATAAATGTTCCGTAAGCGCGCTTCATTCGCTTAGCTTCAACGAGAATTGTTTCTGGGGAGTGCAGACATTGTGCTTCAAATTATGTGTTGTGACTGATGCATGCAAATAAAAGCACCATGCTGGACTGAACTGAATTAAGTTGCTGGGGTTTTACGCACCAAAACCACAACTTGATTATGAGGCACGCCGTAGAAGGGGACTCCGGATTGAATTTGAACAACAGGGGATCTTTAACCAGCCTAAAATGCACGGGAAGCCGGCGTTTATGTATTTCGCCCACATCGAATTGTGGTCGCCGTGGGCAAGATTTCATCCCGCGACCTCATTCTTAGCAGTGCAGCACCATAGCCGCTAAGCCACCACGGCTGATAACACCAAGCAGGTCTAAGACAGCTACGTCTCTTAATCGTATCTGTTGATCTCTGCTTTACTCAATAAGGATTGCGGTGTTTTACTCCTTTTTTCCGACATTGTCATCCAATTTTCTGCAAGAGTATCCTTGTGTTTGTGTCCGAGAAATAGAAGTGAGGAAGCAATGACGGGCAGGATGACAGAAAAGGCAGCCGGATTTTCATTCCATTTTTCTTTTCTGGTTATTTCACCACTAGCATTATTCAGCGGCAGCGAACTCGCCCCGCTTAGCAACTTATGGACGCGCATGCTGGCAGTGAGCCGACCTAATGCTTTTTCTTTGGGCCAAAAGAGAAAAGTGCAGTGAATATTAAAAGCTATTCATTAGAGAAAGAGCCAGAGAGTTAGCCATTCCCAGAATATCCGGGTTGAATCGATATCGCTATCGCTCACGGAACCGTGCAATAAGAAACTGCGAGCATGGTCGCTGAAGTAGCAGCACACAAACACCGTGTGTTTCGCTATACGGGGAATTTCCTGCGTTAGTTCCGGGTGTATTGGCCTTCTCTATCGACCGCATCGGCAAGGACGCGTCTGGAATATTCGCCACGACTGAGTGGTCAGGGTCGTGGTGGTCACTCTAAATGAGCTCCGGCATAATTGAACTCTCATGCCAAAGTCGTCACCCGCGACCAAAGACAGGGGATCGGTGCTAATTTACGCACGTATGGAGCGTCTCTTTGCCAGTTTATCAAGGCGCTCATCACCATAGAACAAGAAGCTTTTACTTCTTAACTCATCGCGTACGGAATACAGTGTAACACCTAATAGTGGTTTCTCAGCTCGAAACTGTGGCGTGGCTTATCACGACCGCATGAGCAGTTGAGTAATGTATGCGGCTTGTCAGAGCGAAATATGGCTTCCGGGAATGTTTGACGCATGCGCAAGGCGACTTGATCTGGAACGGTGGGGCTCTATTGACTCTGTTTGTGCACCGCGAAAATGAGGTTACGTCTCAGTAACAAATGAAGCGCTCCGTGCTGCGACTCAAAGTGTTGCGTCCCTGCCCAGTCACTTGTTAGAGATCTTTATTGAGTCTACGCCACTAAACGTCTTCTACTACTTACTAATACTAGTGCTACTACAATTACCCCGATTAAGGCTGTTCCTTCTGCTACTACTACAACTACCACTGCTTCTACTACATCTTCAACTAATACGAGCGCTTATACTCCTACTACTTTTCGAACTACCACTGCTACTGTTGCTGCTGCTGCTACTACTACTACTACTACTACTACTACTACTACTACTACTACTACTACTACTACTACTACGGCCACAACTTATACACCATAACGACTGCTTTCTATGACTTTAGGAGTAATACTAAAAAACAATACGTATAATTGCTGCATTTTCTAAAGAACAAGTAACTGTGTCCATCGTATCATGACGTGACCTTCTGCTGTGCACATGCAGTTTAGGGAAAGAGGGGGATGGAATCTATCTCTAATAATTCCTCGGTAAACTAGCTCCAGATATTCTTGATTTCTTTTTTACACTTATCGCAATTACTGCCTTAGGTCCGCAAAGACAAGCCTACCCTCTGCGTCGTGTGTCTTACCTGCGTTTCATTCTGTCTACACCAGAACGTGAAACACTTCCTGCAGCAGAGGATCTACTCGGAAGTCGTCCAGCTGGTTTCTAAGAGAGTAGAGAACACTGCATATATGAAAGAGTCAATCGTTAACGCGAGTTTCTTGCGCACAAACAGTGTGAATGAGTTACCCATGATGTTTTTTTTTTATTTTCTCATCACACACGGCCATCCGTGGAAAGCACTTGTTACTGTTCTTTTTACTTAATACATTCTGCAGAGTCGAGGTCCAAGCAGGGTAGGCATGAGATAAAAAGGTACAAAAAGAGAATAAGAAATAATGTAACATATTACAAAAGAACGAAATGGACATGTTATGATCCGCAGTCCAAACAATTCCATTCAATAATGCTGCATGGGAAAAAAATTCAGCCACCATTACGATACTGACTAATACGATACTTGAGCGCAGCTCTGTGTGTGTTTTCATTTCGCGATTTATTGGCTGGCGCGGACAATGTCTCGTGCGGCACGTTGCAAGCGAAGCGAAGCCTTGAAAAACAAGTAATACTCCAGCATAACGATAGCGGCGAGCTGAGTCGGCGATCGTCGAAAATGTTATCTGCGGTCAAGCGCATCGGCTTTTATACATTGCTCGTCGAAGCTTCCAGAGTAACCACTGGTACCTTCGTGGCTTCCAGAAAGTACTGCACAATCCGCCTCGCACGTACAATCACATTGCAGAAAGCTTTGGTGACCATAGCCAACCGATAGACTATGGATAACACTAGAGAAACTTTCGATACAAGCACGCACGTCGTGTATCTAGGGATTACGTTTAACATATGTTAGCCTATGAAAACAGTGACTGAAGAAAGATAAAGAATTGAACATAGGGCGCACGGAACTCTTGCGCCATCTAGTAGCGATCGTCGCAGAACACGTCAGGTTTCCCTAGAAGATGCGTCATAATCTTCTTGGGAAAACTGCAGAAACAGTAAAACGTGGTCTCGCACGCCTCGAACTGCGGACATTCAACTTCGGCACGACAATGATTGTTCATCTGACAAAATGGCAATTCACGCAACAATACCAATAACGGGGAGCCAAGGCACTAAGAGCCAGCCAACGAGGAGCCACATAATTGTGGCATTGACAAGCAAGGCGGGTACAAGCGATGTCACGAAAAGAAGGACATCGACAAGCCAGACATCCGCAAACAAGAAATCGAGAAGCAAGGCAGTGACAAAGAAGATATCAAGTAGCAAGGCACCTAGAAACAGTGAACTTACACCAAACGCACCTACGCACCGAATGGAAAGAAGAATCTCGACAAGGACGACGGCAGGCAACAGAACGACCGGTAGTGATGCTGTGGACAATCCGGTGACTTGCAAGGCCAGAGCCAGCCCACCGGCACCTTCACCGACGCGCTGTGCCACGTCGCCTCCGCCAAGGTACGTGCTCAGAAGCACGCGACCTGATCCAGCCACTGGCACCAATTGACCAACAACATCTTGCCGGGATAAGACACCCTTTGGAGACGCCTCTGTGCATTTTTTTAAGATTAGGAAAGTAATAAAAAAATGCGTTCGGTGTAATCTTGATGCTTCCTCTTTAAAAATGCACATCGCTGCGTCTACTGCGCATAAAGGTTTACGACCCATCTTAAGGCCTGCCACTTCACAAATGCCCAGTAGTAACTTATAGAGGTGGGACAACACCCGCAAACAAACTTTACTCTACCTGACGCGTATTGTTGCTAACCATTATGAAACATTCGCGAAACAGTTAACAAAGACAAGCGACTCATAACTTCACTACTGAAGAGAGGACATTGCTTGATAATTACAGGCAAGAAAACACACGCGAGCTTAACTAGAAGAAATATAAGAAGTTGAGACCTAACACCTACATTTAGTATAAGTATCCCTAGTATCACTACTACTACAGATGCAACGGCCTTGATACATTGGAGCTCCGCAGATACGGGAAATATAGTCGATATTTCTTGTAGCACGTTATTGATGGAAGAATGTTGCTTCCTTTCATGGGGTCTGAACTTTTCTCCCGCAACTGACGGATACAATGAATTTCAACTAATTAATGATCGACACACTTTTGAAAGAAAAATCCGGTTCCGCGAGTACTTCCACGATCGATGCACCTCTAACAAAACATCTTTATTTTCAACTAAGCACTGGACTTCTCTTTCTCAATAAGATAAATACCTCGATCTATACATCAGAGCTGCGTAAATAGACGTACTTAAGCATGCAAAATACATTTATCGTTCCGGCGAAATTTAGCGGTAAAGAGAGGGACGTATTGAAACGCTTGCTAACCGTGACATCATCATTAAACCCACTGATAAGGGTGGTGCAGTCAGCATTATGTACAAAGCTCTATCTAAATGAAGCTCACAGACAACATAATGATCAGTCATTCTATAGGCACCTGAGTTACGACCGAACCGAACAGTTGAAAGCCACACTAAAGGAAACTTTCGGAGACCTCGTAAAATAAAATAAAATTGTGAAATCTACACTCAAGTCATTTGTCCCCCCTAATCCCGGCAGCTGGTGTACCTTATCTGCTTCCTAAAATTCATAAGGAAAACAACCCATGCCGATCAATAGTTTCAGGAGTAGGTACCGTCATAGAGAACTTGTCCCGCTATAAAGATAACCATATCAGTTCAATGCCTCCTAAGTTTTCTTCATATATCAGTGATATTGACCACTTCCTCTATGATATCGCTGATTTGCATGTTCCAAGCAAATCTCTTCGGGTTAAACCGGACGTGGCGTAGCTGTACACAAACATTCCCCGTACAGATGGGACTCAAGCTGTACTCCGTGCACATAATGAATCTGTAATAATTCTAGCACTAATTCTCGAAAATAACAACTTTGGATTCGACGGCGAACATTACGTTCAAACTAGCTGTAGCTCTATGGGCCCAAAAATAGGTCCCAATTATGCTAACATTCTTATGGGCATGCTACAAAAGATTTTCCTGGCTACTCGAGAGCTCAGTCTATTCTATTACAATAGCTTCATCGATTACATTTTCTTAATTTGGCACCATGGTGAAGCTGGATTATTTTCCTTTATTACTGATTTTACCAATGCCCAACCGTCAATATCCTTTTCCCACTCCTATTCATCACTCAGCATAATCTTCCTTGACGTCTCGGTAGCTGTGTGCAATGCTAACTTAACGACCAATCTTTACAGAAAGCCCATTGACCTACAGCGATATCTGCATTTCAAGAGCAGCGATGTCAGACATAGCAAAACGAGTTTTCCTACAGCCAAGCTATCCGCTTAAAATGAATTTGTTTGGATGACCATAAATTGACTCGCAACTTTCACCAGCTTCGTAATGCACTAATCGATCAGAAATACCTTTCACAAATTATCGACGATGGCTTTAAACGCGCCGGCTGTCTACCGGAAAGATGTCATTTCCACGAACAAGCGATCGGCGCCAAATTCCCAAACTAACCTTATCCTAACACACTCTGCATCTGTTTCTTAGGTGTCGCACCATTATCAGAAAGCCTTATTCCTTACTGACACAGAGCGACCGTCTTATAAACATTTTCACGAAATCGCCAAGAATGGTCTATAGTCGCTCTAGGAATCTGCGTGACCTAGCAGCCTCTTCCAATACTAAAACCATCGCTAATTTTGGTTGTTATCCCTGCCACAAATCCCATTGTCAAGTTTGTATAGATATGACCATATCAAAGACTGCTATAAGCACATCAAACACTAAAATTAACGGCAACTTCCCTTACGACAGTACTAGCATCATTCGTCTGCTTCAATGTTCAGTGTGTCATATGCAGTACATCGGTAACACCTAAAGATCTTTTCGTAACCGTTTCAACGACCACCGAGCACAGGTTAACAGCTTGAGCACCTGCCATTAATTATTTAAACATGTTCGACTGACAGGTCATACGTTTGACAACATAAATTTAACGATAATAAAATCAGGTTTCAAATTGCACCATGTTTGGAAAGTACGAGCACCTTTCCTTATTCATAAATTTAACACTGTGTCATCCGGTGTCAACAACAGCGTAGGAAAAGTGTCGTGCCTTTCTGTCATATATTGAAATGTATTTCCTTGTGTAGACATGACAAAGCATGCAAAATCTATTTGCCCCAAGTTGCGCCATGTCGATATTGATATCATTCTGTAACTACATGGACAATCATCGTGGTACCATAATGATTTTCATGCGTTTCATTTAGCGTGCTAAGTTGTACATGCTGCTGTACTTTTTTCTTTTATTATTTACAAGTGTACACGTGCATGTACTGCTGACTAGGCCCACGTGCGCATGCCCATAAAAGCGGCTGCGTGCTTATTTCTGTCTTTTTTCTGATGAAAGCCACGCCACGGCTGCAACGTTAGTTCATGAAGCATGCAATTTTCGTGAGTGTGCCCCTTCATTTCTTCAACTACCTAAGCACCGGACCTACAGAACCTTTCCTTGATGTGAATGTGTGTGCGTGTGCGTGTGTGTCGTATTTACTCGTATCTAGGCCGACCCCCCTTCTAAGCGGACCTCCGAAAGTCCGAAGCAAGAAAAAACTTACCTCGAATGTAGGCCGAACAAAAAAGCGAGGAGTGCGTTCACAAAATGAAAACAGCATCTATTGGATATGAATATGCAGAGCTCATTGTACGTCATCATCGCTGCTGGAGTCGTCGCTGTCTGTCTTATCGCTGTCACTTTTAACCAGTGCACTATCCTCTGTACTATCAAGCGCATCAGAAATGCTGCACTTTTTGAATGAGCGCACGATCATCGTTCCTGGGATGTCGTCCCATGCTGAAGCTACTCAGCCTGCCACCTGCGATAGTGTTGCTCGTTTAATGCAGCCCGTGGTCGTTAGCTTATGGTCTTCGTCATTCAACCAGTCGGTGTAATACTTCCGTAGCCGATGCTTGAAGGGTTTGTTGATGCAGACATCAAGTGGCTGCAACTGGCCCGTCATGCCGTCCGGTATGATAGCGAAGTCCGTGTTCGTTTGGACGAGCGCGGCCTTAAAGGGACACTAAAGGCAAATACGAAGTCAAGCTAAAGTGATAGATTAGTGCTCGAGAATATCTAAGGGGTCAATATTATCGCGAACAGAGCCTTAATAACCGAGAAATTGAGGTAACTGAACGACATCATAAGAGACTTCCCTGGGACATTCAAGCACTTGCCCCATGACGAAAACACTTCTCAGTTAAATTGTGTAACTAGAAGCCAACCACTCATTGCGCAAAACATCCTCCTATTGTATTATAAGACGAAATAATATACTACTTCTGCAGTCTTATTTCATGTTTAGACAAAAGAACACATTCAAATCACCCTTGACAACGACGCGGGTGGTCGAACAGTTTCGTTTTCTCTCGGCTGCGCGCCGCGCACGCTTTCGCGTTTCAGTAGTTATCACGTAGTGCTGCGCTGGTTTTCCTGGCTCGCTAAACTCGCACAAACTGCAAGTAGCAGAGAATTCACCTTCCATGTGATGTCGCGAGATGCCCGAATGGTCTACAACACTTGGCCAAAAAGCAGCTGCGGCGGAGAATGCGCCGCTCTGACTTTATCTATCTTGGCTCAGTACCGCCGTCTGTCGGACGCCGTTTCACTTACCGACGGCTGCAAAGGGCGTATGCAACGTGACCACTCCCGCAGTTGGGTGGCGGGAGATTTGGATCTTCAGAAAGGTATTCGTACCCTTCAGATGCAATTTCCTCTTAAACTAAGTTTTTTCATGGCACAAAACGAGCCTTGCGAGGTTTCTGGAACGGTATTTAAACAGCGCACGTCGACTTAGTGTTAGCCTTTAATGTCCCTTTAACGTCGTCGGTCAAGTGCCCACGATACGAGTCCAGGACAAGGAGCGAGTTCTTCGGCAAAAGGGCTCCTGGACGCCGTCGCCGCACAATAGTTATCAATTCTTCTACCATGGCACCCGTAATCCAGCCGTTTTCATTTGCCCGCACAATGACGTTTCTTGGGAAAGGTTTCCGAGCAGGCAGTGTCTTTCTTTAAAAAATAATATAACGAGGGAGCTTATGCCCGTCAGCTGAGCAGCACAGCATCACAGTCATGCGCTGCTTCTCATAGCCAGAAGAGCGCACCTTCACCTCCTTGGCACCCTTTTTCTTAACGGTGTCTCCACAGGGGCGTCCGTGTACGCAGTCGTTTGGTGTGTTGCAGCACCACGTACCCGAGCACACGAGGGCTGGACCCTCCTGCGTGTAGCGGTGCGCGGCTTAGCCGTGCCTGGGGAAAGGCGGATCCAGGGGGTGGAGCGGTTGCCGAGTGTTTGGAGCTTTAAGGCCCCCCGGCGGAGGCAACACACCTCTTCGGCCTGTGCTTCATATAGATGGCACCTCCAGACTGTCCCACCTGGAGGAAATCGAAGGTCGCCTTTTCCTGTCCTTCTCTCCAATCTTCTTCTTTCTCTCGCACATTTAATCTTTCCTGTCCTCTCTTCACTTCTTCTCACTTCCGAGTTTCCCGGCGGCAAGGGTTAACCTTGTGTGGCTAGCCAGTCTTGGTTATGCTTTATTTGGTCATAGCAGCGATGTATGGCTGGTGTGAGCAGGGCTTCCCTTGATGGAACTACTGTCACGTCCCCCTGTTGGGCTCTATGGAGGGTGGGTGACATTGCTGCCGAAAACCCCATCGATACTTATGGAGAAGGTTTTCGCTAAACTCATTGATCGCCCTCAGAAACGAGGGCGCACCGAAGATGTTCCGTTTTTCGTACACCCAGTGGACAACTTTTATGCAATTTCCATGCAATTCGCTCCGTAAAACCGACAAACTAGTGCCAACCATTTCACTGTTCCCTGTCTCAAAGTCTTTGATGTTTTTGGTCCTGCTTATAAGGCGTCGAGGATGGCAAGCGATGTTCTCCGCTTGGAGCTCACTGATCAGAAGTAGTATGAGAAACTGCCGAAGCCAGTGTCATTTGCGGAGACTCAGGTAACACTAACCCCGCACCACCCGCGGAGTTGTCTCGGATGATGATTTACTCCCGCTGACAGAGGCTGAGCTTCTGTAGGGCTTCAGCGAGCAGAATGTCGTCAATGTCAAAAGAATGACGATGAGGTGGCATGACAAAGAAATCGAGACCAAAAGCCTAATACTAACCTTTGGTTCAAGTGTCCTGCCCGAGTCTATCGAGGCCGGGTACATCAAGCTCCGTGTTAGACCATACGTACCCAATCCCCAAAACTGCAGTAGTGGCGTAGAGGTAGAGCATCTGCCTCACGTGCAAGAGGACCGTGGCTTGAATGCCGGTGCCGCGCAATTTTCCACAAGATTTAAAAGATATATCCGTGTGTTGATAAAATTGCATAAACAGGCCTGGAGCGCGGCCTGATCCAGGTGACCAGATCAGTAACGCACTCCCTCACCAGAGCAGGATTGGTCACAACCTCGTATATGAACACAACAATCAAACCCCGGCCCTCCGTCCCCAGCAGCTGCGAAGCAACTGACACGGAGGCCGTCAGACCTGTGACGCAGCAGAGGGTGCTAAGAATCCCTGGGTCCGGACAGGCCGCCATTGGAATCTGAACCTGGCAACGTTTAACGCTAGAACGTTATCTAGTAAGGTGAGTCTAGAAGTGCTATTGGAGGCATTAGCGGGCAGTAAATGGGATATAATAGGACTCAGTGAGGTTAGAAGGACAAAAGAAGCGTATACAGGGATAAAAAGCGGGCGCGTCCTGTGCTACCGGAGCTTAGTGGAGAGAAGAGAACTAGGAGTCGGTCTCCTGATTAATAAGGATATAGCTGGTAACATGCAGGAACTCTATAGCATTGACGAGAGGGTGGGAGGTCTTGTTGTGAAACCTAATAAGAGGTACAAATTGAAGGTCGTACAGGCCTACGCCCCTACATCCAGTCTGATGACCAGGAAGTCGAAAGCTTCTATGAAGACGTGGAATCGGCGATGGGTAAAATCAAAACAAAATGCGCCATAATAATGGGCGACTTCAATGCCAGGGTAGGCAAGAAGCAGGCTGGAGACAAGTCAGTGGGAGAATATGGCATAGGGTCTAAGAATAGCAGGGGAGAGTTATTAGTACAGTTTGCAGAACAGAAAAACATGCGGATAAGGAATACTTTCTTCCGCAAGCGGGTTAGCCGAAAGTGGACGTAGCGGAGCTCAAATGGCGAGACGAGAAATGAAATAGACTTCATATTCTGCGCTAACTCTGGCATCATACAAGATGTGGACGTGCTCGGCAAGGTGCGCTGCAGTGACCATAGGATGGTAAAAACTTGAATTAGCCTAGACTTGAGGAGGGAATGGAAGAAACTGGTACATAAGAAGCCAATCAACGAGTTAGCGGTAAGAAGGAAACAAGAGGAATTCCGGATCAAGCTGCAGAACAGGTATTCGGCTTTAACTCAGGAAGAGGACCTTAGTGTTGAAGCAATGAACGACAATCTTATGGGCATCTTTAAGAAGTGTACAATAGAAGTCGGTGGTAACTCCGTTAGACAGGATACCAGTAAGCTATCGCAGGAGAGACGAAAGATCTGATCAAGAACCGACGATCTATGAAAGCCTCTAACCCTACAGCTAGAATAGAACTGACAGAACTTTCCAAGTTAATCAACAAGCTTAAGACAGCTGACATAAAGAACTATGATATGGATAGAATTGAACATGCTCCCAGGAACGGAAGAAGCCTAAAAGCAGTGAAGAAGAAACTAGGAATAGGCAAGAATAAGATGTATGCGTTAAGAGACGAAGCCGGCAAAATCATTACTAATATGAATGAGATAGTTCAAGTGGCTGAGGAGTTCTATAGATATTTATACAGTACCAGTGGCACCCACGACGATAATGGAAGAGGGAATAGTCTAGAGGAATTAGACATGCCACAAGTAACTCCGGAAGTAAAGAAAGCCTTGGGAGCTACGCAAAGGGGGAAAGCAGCTGGAGAGGATCAAGTAACAGCAGATTTGTTGAAGGATGGTGGGCCAATTGTTCTAGAAAAGCTGGCCACCCTGCATACGCAATGCCTCATGACCTCGAGCGTACCGCAATCTTGGAAGAACGCCAACATAATCTTAATCCCAAAGAAAGGGGACGCCACAGACTTGAAAAATTATTGACCAATTAGCTTACTGTCCGTTGCCTACAAAGTGTTTAGTAAGGTAATCACAAACAGAATCAGGTACACCTTAGACTTCTGTCAACCAAAGGACCAGGCATGATTTTGTAAAGGCTACTCGATAGAGAAATGTGCGGAATATAGCCGGCCCTCATATATAGCTTTCATTATTTACGAGAAAGCGTTTGATTCAATCGAAACCTCAGCAGTCATGAAGGCATTAAGGAATCAGGGTGCAGACGAGCCGTATGTAAAAATAGGGAAAGATATCTATAGCGGCTCCCCAGCCATCGTGGTCCTCCATAAAGAAGGCAACAAATCCCAATAAAGAAGGACGTCAGGCAGGGAGATACGATCTCTCCAATGCTGTTCACTGCGTGTTTACAGGAGGTATTCAGAGGCCTAGATTTGGATGAATTGGAGATAAGAGTTAATTGAGAATTCCATCGTAACTTGCGATTCGCTGATGATATTGCCTTGCTTAGTAACTCAGGGGACCAATTGCAATGCATGCTCACTGACCTGGAGAGGCAAAGCAGAAGGGTTGATCTAAAAATTATACTACAGAAAAGTAAAGTAATGTATAACAGTCTCGGAAGAGAACAGCAGTTTACGATAGGTAGCGAGGCACTGGAAGTGGTAAGGGAATATATCTACTTAGTGCAGGTAGTGACCGCGGATCGGGATCATGAGACTGAAATAATCACAAGGATAAGAATTGTCTGGGGTGCGTTTGGCAGGCATTCTCAGATCATGAACAGCATGTTTCTATTATCCCTCAAGAGAAAAGTGTATAACACCTGTGTCTTACCAGTACTCACGTACGGGGCGAAACCTGGAGGCTTACGAAGAGTTCTACTTAAATTGAGGACGACGTGACGAGCTATGGAAAGAAGAATGATAGGTGTAACGTTAAGGGATAAGAAAAGAGCAGATTGGGATAGGGAACAAATGCGAGTTAATGACATCTTAGAGTTGAAATCAAGGAAAAAGAAATGGGCATGGGCAGGACATGTAATGAGGAGGGAAGATAACCGATGGTCATTAAGGGTTACGGACTGGATTCCAAGAGAAGCGTAGCAGGTGGCGGCAGAAAGTTAGGTGAGCGGATGAGCTTAAGGAGTTAGCAGGGACAACATGGCCACAATTAGCACATGACCGGGGCAGTGGGAAAGGTATGGGAGAGGCCTTTGCCCTGCCGTGGGCGTATCCAGGCTGATGATGATGATGATGATGATGATGATGATGATGATGATGATGATGATCCAATCCCCTCAGATGTTTTAAATGCCAACGTTTCAGCCACACTTCACAGAGCTGCCGAGGCCGTCAAACCTGTGCGAAATTCAGTGCCCATGAAGACACCTCTCAATCTTGCGAGAACTTTCTCCACTGTGTAAACTGTGATGGGAAGCACGCCGGGTACTCGCGGTCGTGCCCATCTCGGACAAAAGAAAAAGAAATTGTGACTATAAAAGTAAAGGAAAACATAACTTTCAAGGAGGCACGCAGGCGGGTGTCCTACCTGCCCAAGAACACTTTTGCCGATGTGACGCATCAGGGGGCAGCGACACAGCGGCTTCCGGGGCGGCCCCGCCCACACGCTGTGAGCCGGCGGTGACGCCATCTGCCCACCGGCGGCTACGGCTACCGCTGTCCTGCAACGCCGGAAGAAAGGACCATCGACCTCCGGGCCGGTGGCCTTAAAGGTCTCGTCCGACGTGTCGAGGCCTTCACGTCAACCGCAGTGCTCGCAAGAGCGCGTGTCCAGCGCCTCACAGGAGGCCATGGACACAACCACCATTCAGACGGCGCCGCCAGCGCCTAAGGTGAGGCGGGGCTCTCTCGATCACTCCAAAAAAGAAAAAACTTGCGTCGCGACGCCTGGAAAGGGTGCGTGAGCTAATCCTCGTCTCTTAAATGCACATCACACAACACATTTATCACAATAGAGACATAGATACTACAGTGGAATGTCAGAGGAGTTCTTCATAACCCCGGCGACATTACAGAACTACTACACAAACACAATCCAAAGTTTCTGTGTGTTAAAGAGACACATCTGAAACCTACTCACACTAATTTCCTTTGTAATTACTCTATCTTCCGGAATGACCGCGACGAGGCTACCGCCTCTGGCGGTGTAGCAATAGTAGCCCTGAAATCTGTCGCTTGCCGACCCGTCGCCCTTAACACGCACCCTTGAGGTAGTGTCAGTTCAGGCCATTCTTTTTGAAAAATTACTAACTGTGTGTTGCATTTACATACCGCCGAACCAGCATCTCGAAAAGACAGACCTTTATAACGTCATTGATCAGCTTCCTGAGCCTTACATACCCGTGGGAGATTTTAATGCTCATGGCACGATATGGGGAGACTCATGATGCGACGCGAGAGGTTGACTCATTGAAAATTTCCTTTTGACCTCCAGTGCGTGCTTCTTCAAAAGGAAGAACCGAATCATTATAATTCAGATCATAATTCATACTCGTCAATAGACCTGACTATCGGCTCTGCTTCTACCTTCCCTGATTTAGAATGGCCTGTAATCTAAAATCCTTTTGAAAGTGATCACTTCCCATTAACTCTAAACCTTAGTAACACAACATGATTCCCCTCCCCCTGTCCCTCGGTGGAAACTAGCCGAGGCTAATTGGAAATGCTTTAAGGCATCCACCTGCATATCCCCAGATTTTACAAGTAATTTTAGCATAGATCATGCCGTGTCATATTTTACCGCTTTTATCATTGACGCAACAGAAAAGTTCATCCCTCAAACAAGTGGCCCTTCATTGAAAATGGTAGAATGGCAATTGTAGAGAGGCACGGAGGAGACAAAATAAAGCTTGTAGCAAACTACGTCAATGCCCTACGGCCGAAAATAAGAACGCGATGACAGGCAAAGACGGCAAGCTGGCAGAGGTTTCTTTAACCTATAAATTAATATACCCAAGAGGCTAAAGTATAGGATGGGTTTAGAAGGCTGAAGGGACAAGAAAATCATCCGTTGCCCCTAGTAGACGATGAAGGGTATAGCTTGGAAGATCAAGCTGACGCACTCGGGGAACATTTTGAGCGCATTTCCAGCTCTAATTATTATTCCAAAGCATTCCTAAAAGGCAAACAAATAGCAGAACGCGAGGTCATCCACCGCAAATGCAGACGGAACTAATCCTATAACCTGCCTTTTAACATTGCCGAAGTTGACAGATGCCTCGGCCGCATCTCAGAACTCTGCACCTAGATCTGAAAGGATCATGTACGACATGCTTAAACATCTCCACAGCAATACACAAATGGCGCTACTCGCACTTTTCGATGCTATATGCGCTGTCGCATACCTGCCATCTAAATGGAACGAGGCTATTCTGATCCCTGTTTTAAAGCACGGTAAAGATATGTCACTGCTGACCAGCTACCGTCCTATAGCGCTCACGAGCTGCCTTTGTAAGCTCTTTGAGAAATGATCAATCGCCGTCTCGTACATTTCCTAGAGTCTAGCAAAACGCTTGACCCATTTCAATGCGGCTTCAGGGAAGGGCGATCTACAACCGACCTTCTCGCGTTCGTCGAAGCAAATATTCGTGATGCCTTCGTCCATAAACAATCCTTTCATCCGTGTTTCTTGATGTGGAAAAGGCGTACAATACAACTTGGCGGTACGGAATCGTGCTCTATCTGTCGGCGCTGCGCATCCGCGGCAATATGTTAAACATTATAGAAAGCGACCTACACAACCGTACATTTTTGGTGAAAATAGGTAATGCACTGCCGCGTAGATTCGTACAGGAAACCAGGGTACCCCAGGTGGCGTACTCAGTTGTACCCTTTTTGTCGCTAAGATGGACACTCTTCGTACATCATTAGCACCAGTTATTTTTTATTGCGTCTACGTAGACGACAAACGAATAGGTTGCAAATCCTGCAACTTCCCAGCCTGTGAGAGACAGGTACAGCAGGGCTCAAACAAGGTGTCCAAGTGGGCTGACAAAAATGAATTCAATAGCAACCCCCACAACCGTTCTTCTGTTCTCTTTACAAGAAAGAGAGGCCTGGTACCAGATCATTGTGTAGAACTGTGTGGACAACAAATACATGTCAACAGAGAGCATAAATTTCTAGGTATTATACGTGACTGCAGGCTTACTTTCATCCCACACATTAAATGTAATAAAGAAAAATGTCTAAAAGCAATGAGCTTACTGAAACTTCTATCCCACACAACATGGAGTAGTGGCCGGAAGGGATGAATCTTTATAATAGCCTAATTCGATCACGATTGGACTATGGCGCCATCGTATATAACTCTGCCGCTTTGAGCACGCTAAAGATGCTCGACCCTGTCCACCATCTAGGTATCCGCTCAGCCACTGGCGCTTTCAGAACAAGCCCGATTGAAAGCTTGTATGCAGAACCAAATGAGTTGTGACTCCACTTGCAGAGAAGATACATCGGCCTCACATATTGTCTCAGAATGCACTCTAATCATGAAGATCCATGTTTTAATACCGTTACCGATATGATGTGTGCTACACTTTTCCGCAATCGTCCCTCTGTAAGACAACCTTTCTCGCTGCGTGTGAGGGAGCTTAGTGATGAAATGCATGTCTCAATCCTCGAGCATCGCTGAATGCATCTAACCAATCTGTTACCTCCTTGGAAGCGGCAGGTGATAGAATGTAACATGCCCTTTCTAGAAGTTACAAAGCCCACACCAGAGGTCGAAATACGAATGCATTTCCTAGAACTTCAGCACAAGCACTCATGCGCAGAGTTCTACACAGACGGTTCCAAGTCACATGCCGGAGTGTCCTATGCTGCCGTCAGTCCATCCTTCTCGGAATCCGATGTACTGCATCCAGAAACAAGAATCTTTACGGCCGAGGCCTACGCACTATTGTCGGCTTTGAAGCGTATAAGGAAATCAAAACTCCGAAAAATAGTTATATATACTGACTCCCTAATTTCCGCGAAGGCCTTGATGTCACTCTGTAAGCATGAAAATCCCGTACTTATTGAGCTATATTCCGACCTCTGTAAAGCTTATCTATCTAACCAGCATATCATATTATGCTGGGTACCTGGCCATAGGGTAATCAAAGGTAGCGTTCTGGAAGACCAGATGGCCAGGCCAATTGCATCACATGCTGTTAATCCGACAGCAGCGGTCCCTGTCACAGATCTGAAGCCTTGCTTACGAAAGAAACTGCGAAAGCACTGGCAACGCATGTGGAATGCAGAAATAAATAATAAACTGCACGTGATAAAGCCGCAGTTAGGTTATTGGCCCTCCGCAACAAAATCACGGTGAACAGATGTCCTATTCTATCGTCTGAGAATAGGACAAACATTTGAAACCCATAATTTTCTACTTAGTGGAAATGAACCCCTCCACCCTGAGATAGGTTGACCGTCTTCCACGTCTTCCCATATCCAGCTTTAGTGGACACGTACCAACTAGCGCCCCAAGCGGCCCCGGCACGAAGCTAGCGCGTTTTCAATGGAACGAGCGGGTTTTTCGCGAATAACAAAAGCTGCAGGTCGATTATCGAAAAACGCAGGCGACAGACGTGTTCTGGAAGACAATCCACACGATCCAAATGCAGTGATCACGCTATAGCACGTAAGAACTTTGTTCCCACAGCGGTTAAAGGTTTAGCAATGGAAGCCTATGGAAACGACGAAAATTTGTACTCGATTTTCGAGGCACGAACGGTGCCTGTAATTAACCTACGACGTCTATCGTAATACGCAGTGCAGCGTATGTAGTCCTGAGACTCAGCTTTCGATTGATGCCTATCTCGACTCTCCACACATGGCGCAACACTGTTCCCAAAAGCGTTTTTTGTAACACTGTCGTGAAAATTCACGTGGTATCTATAAAAACATAAGCGTACCTCTGGGCGAAGCCTCGGAAGCCGTGGCTGAGTGGTAGAATCGCGCGCACCTTTCGTCTCCCGTCGCGGTTGCCGTGGTTCAATTCCCGCTTCGCATTTTTTTTTTTTTTTTTGCCGCATAGGGCCTAGTTTTATAGTCTGTCACTAGATGGCAGGAACACAAAATCCAATATTTGCTTTCGGTTCTGGTTTTGCAGTGGCGCAGTTTTTTTTTAGAAGCCGCAGAGGACTTAGTTTTACATTCTCCCACCAGATGGCAGAAACACAAAACTCATGATTTCCTTTCGGTTCTGGTTTTCCAGTGCTTCTCTTGAAATATTATATTTTCTATTTTTCCTTCCTAAACATAGCAGTGTCGTGTTCATTAGTTCGGTCATCGCATTTATGAATATTTTATTCATTGGACATCATAACTAGAAGCTTGCGCACAGCTTTGTGCTATGCAAAAAAAAAACTTTCGTGCTTTGTAGCGTGGAACCTGGGAGAACAAAATGGCCATTCTTTTTGCGTTCTTCTGGAAGGTCCGTTTTCTTCGACTTTCGCCTGTCCTTAATGGCACATACTCCGAGCGAATGAGGTTCACCTGGGCCACAATGCCACCCGGTGGCCAGTGCCATTCCTATGCAACATTCGTGTGGAACAAAGTGTCTGCTAAGCTGAGTCGCTGCCCGAACGTTAATTATTTCTAAAGATTCATCCAATTAAGAAATGCACCACCTAGGAGAAGATGTGCAGCGTGTGGATTAATAGCTACTGGTAATGTGTTCCCTACAGCCAAGTGGTATGAATCCGTAGAGTGGCCGTAAAAAAAAATATTTGAATAAATGTCCCGTGCTGTGTCTGCCCCGGTCGCTCTACAGAGAAGCTAGCTTAGCTAGCCGTCAGTATTTAGGATCAACTTATGGCGTCGCTCGTTCGGTGCAGTTGCTTTTAATGCGAAGCATTCTTTGGTGAGCGCCCCAGCGATCTGGTAGCAAAATCGTGCGAAATCGTGTCTGTAACGCCAAAAAACTTGACGCATTTCCCATATGAATACATAGGTCTTTATAAAAAAGGTTGGGGTGGTCAACTTGAAATTAGAAGTGGCATCAGCATAAATTTGGGCGTGATACAGGGATTGGTCAAGTTGAATTTAGTAGTGATATGGGTGCGGCCCAACCTAAATTTGGGGTGAAATGGTAATGAGGCAAACTTAATTTGAGGCTGATATGGGGGTGGCTCAACCTAAATTTGAGGTGATATAGGGGTGGGTAAGCCTAAGTTTGGGGGAATATGGGGGGTGGGCCAGCCTGGATTTGGGGAGGATACTGGGGCGGGAGAACCTAAATTTGGGAGGGATATGGGGGGTGGGCCACCCTAACCATGGGGCTGATATGGGGCTGGGCGAAGCTGAATCGGGGGTCATATGGGGATAGGCTAACCTAAATGTGGGAGTGATTTGCGGTGGGCCATCCTAAATTTGAGGTGATAGAGGGGTGGGCTAGGCTAAGTTTGGGGCTGATATGGGGGTGGGCCAACCTGGATTTGGGTATGATATGGGGGTGGGTCAACCTAAACTTGGGGGTGACATGGGGACGGGCTAACCTAACCATGGGGGAGATGCGCGGCTGGGCCAAGCTGAATTGGAGGGGTATATATGGGTGGACTAACCTTAATTGGTGGGTGATTTGCGGTGGGCCATCCTAAATTTGAGGCGATCGAGGGGTGGGCCAGCGTTAGTTTGGGATGGATATCGCGGTGGGCCAACCTCGAGTTGCAGGTGGTATTGGAGTGGGCCAACCTAAATTTGGTAGTGTTGTGGAGGCGGGCCAATCTGTATTTGGGGGTGATATGGGGTTGGTCCTACCTAAATGTGAGGGCAATCTCGGGGTCGGCCAATCTGAATTTGGGGACGATATGGGGGTGGGCCAACCTAAATTTTGGGGTGCATCGACTCGAAATTTGGAGGACGATTTATGGAAATTCGTGCATGGACCAACTTGAAAAGTAGGGGTGGCCCAATTGAAATTCGGGGTTGAGCCAACTTGAAGTTTAAGGCTGGGCCAAAAGAAAATCGCGCGTGGCCGACTTTAAATTTGAGGGTGGGCCAATTTAAATTTGAGGGTGTGCCAACTTGAAATTTGGGGGTGGGCCTACTTAATGTTTGGGGTGGGCCAATTGAAATTTGGGGGCCTGTTTGCGAATAGTTAAACAACACCTGTTACTGCATATTTTTCATCATTGCAAAGTACGTATATTAATAATTGTTACCAATACCCCTCAAGGTGAGCTACCACTCGAGCCTTCACAGCCCACTGAGGTAATGTCACAGGAGTGCTCTCATCGTGACGACTGCGACGTTCAATGTGGAGATCCACAAAAACAAATCGCAGACCGAGCTGACCATTTTCACACCAATGTCATCGCTAACACTACTCGCTCGTGCTAGGCGCAACACACGCTTACAACGATCATAATTCAACTTTCAATCGCACGCTAGTCGACACGTTCTCAGTGCACAATTTCGTCAATCATCTGGATCGGAACCATGATGAATGTTTTACTGTTATGTTGGGTCGCTTTTCACGAAAGCCTTCTCCCACAAAGAGAATGCATTCTTGAGATTGACAAGGCAAGCTAGTATGTAACTCATACGAAGCAAATGTATAAAGGGTTATAGTGATTTTTCAAAAAAAATATGTATAGGTAAATAAGATTTCAGATGGTATTATTTTGACCGGGCATGAAAACAATTTCTTCCCGGCTGTCAGTGTTTTGACCGAAAACCTAATCATTTTGCTCAAACGCGTTGCCCCAATACTACATGTGCTGAATGTACAAAAGTGCGGTGCGTGGTCACAGCTTCAAAGCCAGTCTATTTTGTGTACTGTTGTTGATATAGTAGCAATGTGGAGTTTTACTCTTCATAAGAGCACAAAAAGAAAAAAAAACATATTACAGATAGTAGCTAAGCGCAAAGTACATTGGAAAATCTGAAACCAACAATTATTTATAATTTGCGGGTTTGTCTTCGCTGAGAGATCACTGTCCGATCACTTCAACGAATTTTGTTTGTGTGCAACTGCAACAAAAACAAAGATACTACCATTTCATTGCTAGGACCCTTATGCCTGCCACACACACAAGAAGGACACCAGATAATTGACACTATCAGTCTATAAACTGATATTGTTTTGCTAATTTCAGTGTAGCTGTAGCGTGGTGTCTGCGAACGGAGTATTTTCTTAGTATCAGTCCAGTGTTAGCAGTGAGAAGCAGTTCGGTCTACCATCCCCATGAGGGCATACTAGCCATTGTAGCGCTTTGCTCTAGGACAAGTGCTAAAAACTTGGTGTGCTTTGTCCTTTCCGCAGGTCGTCCATCCATTCTGTTATGGTGGCCATCAATGTGTCCGTCAGGCCTCCTCCTCATTTTAGCTTCGCCCTCGCGAGAGTGCACAGAGAAAGGAAGCTTTCTTCACAATGAGCCCCAGCGGGGTTCCACCACTCGGAATTGCTGCAATTTGCATTAAGTGGCTGGGCATGCTAACTACATCCTTAGTTTCACAATGCTAGCTAGCGCGCGTAGAAAAAGTAGATCTGTGGTCGCTATCACTACCACGAACCCATGTCAATGCAGATGTAAGTACGTGGAGGGGCTGGGCATACTAACTTCTGCGCTACGACCTGCCGCCACCACCTCAGATTTTCTATGCATACCTGCTTCTTGTTTCTATCGCACACGTATGCAGGACAAACGCGGATGAGTAATTGGATTGGATTGTGAAAACGTTTATTGAGCCTGCAGTAAAGCGCGAAGGCGCGCTTCGGACTTGGCCTACGTCGTCATCGTGGCGGGTGCTCAGCGAGGATCCCCACTCGCCGTTGCCCGCTCGCCAGGCTCCTGCCTAGCCAGCGCCTCGATGACGTGCTGGACGGCCTGTAGTTGTTTTTCTTGGTCTTCGCTCCACGTTGCTTCCTCAAGCTGCGGCGGTATACGTCCTGAGTTAGCTTGGCTTGGATGTTTGTAGCAATCGTATAGCATGTGCTCGAATGTGGCCTTCTCCCTGCAGCACGCTCTGCACTTTTCATGGGGGTGCGATTCTGGGTACATCCTGTGCAATAGCGCTGGGCTTGGAAGCGTTATCTTTGTAGTTGTATGAACAGCACGGCCTGGGACCTGCTCAGCCCTTTGCAGGGCGGCGGGAGAAGTCTGCGGGCCAGCCGAAAGCCTTGGTCAGTTCGTTATAGGTGGTCGTCCGGTCTCTGGCGCTGAAACACAGCGGGCAGCCGTTGCCTTGGGCGCGGTCGGTTAATCCTCGTGCTCTGGCGTTTGCCGTTTCGTTGCGAGTGGCATGCTTCTCCGACGTTTGTCCTGCGTGCACCGGGAACCACTTGATTCGAGTCCTCTTGTCGCGGTATGCCTGTCGGAGCAGGACGCGTGAGGCCGTTGGGGCCATTCTTCCTTTGGCGTAGTTCCTCACCGCTTGTCTGGAGTCGCTGAGGATCATGTGGCATTCTCGGTCTACGATGGCCAGGGCGATGGCTATTTCTTCTGCTTCCTCCACTTGCTTGCTCGATGTGCTGGCGGTCGCCCGCACGTTGCCTCCGGAGTTGATCACCGCGATCGCGAAGCAGTTGCGGCCGGCATATTCGGCTGCATCCACGTATCTGGCATCGGTGTCTTCCGCGTGCAGACCCGTCAGTGCCTTGGCTCTAGCGCGTCTTCAGCCTTTGTTGAATTCCGGGTGCATGTTCCTCGGCAAGGGGTCAACCCGCACGTTCCATCGTACGTGGTCGGGGACGGGGCATTTTGGTCCCTGCTGTTTGTGATAACCGATGCCCAGACTGCACAGGATCTTTCTGCCGGCCTTTGATGATGGCAATCTTTCAACTGAGCGGCTCTGCGCTTCGGCGATCTCGTCGAGCGTGTTGTGTATGCCCAGATGGAGGAGACGTTTCGTGTTGGTAGTTTCAGGTAGACCGAGACGTGTCTTGTAAGCCCTCCGGATTAGGATGTCTAGCTTGTTCTTTTCGCTTTTCACCCACTTGTGGAAGGCTGCCACGTACACTGGCAGAGTACGAAGGAGTGTATAAGTCTGATGAGGTTTTCCTCCTTCATGCCTCCCTTCTTGGTGGTAACGCGCTTGAGCAGTCTGGTCGCGTTGGCCGTCTTTCCCGTGATGCGGGTGACGATGTCTCCGTTCGTGCCGAGCGATTCGATGCCCATGCCCAGGACTCGGATCTTGCTGACCGTCGGTATTGTGCTACCATCCCTGGTGCGGATCTTAATCTTTTCTTGTTCCCGTTGCTTCTTGATTCTGTGCGTTTTGATCGGTTGGTAAAGCAGGAGTTCCGACTTACTTGGGGAGCAACGCAGTCCCGTACCTTCCAGGCTTTCTTCCATCGTGTCGACGGCCGTCTGCAGTGTGAATTCTATGCAGGCATCACTGCCCCCGTCCACCCACAGCGTAATGTCGTCCGCGTATATCGTGTGCTTCAGTCCTTCAAGCTGGCATAGTCTATTGGCAACTTGAATCATAACAAGGTTAAATAGCATGGGTGAGATGACGGAGCCTTGCGGAGTGCCCTGGCTCCCTCATGTCTTCTCGTCCGTCTTCAGGTCGCCGGCTCTGAGCTCCGCCGTTCTGCCGGTGAGGAAGCATTTGAGTTATTCGTACGACCTCTCGCCTAGGTTTAGATGCGATACCTGCGCGAGGATGGCAGAGTGCGTCACTTTGTCGAAGGCGCTTTCTACGTGGAGCCCGAGGACGGCTTTGGTGTGCCTGGTTTCGCCGTCGATGACCTGATGTTTGGTAAGTAAAAAATCTCAGTGCCCTCCCACTCTGTGAAGAAAGATGACCAGCAAAGCTGTGTATGTGGGCCCTTTAATGGCGAACTGCACCCCCGCCGTATGTCGGCACCGCATTGCACTGTCTCCGGGATCTTTTTTAGAAGAAGAAGAAGAATTTTATTTATTCACTCAAGAAAATAAAATCACAGTAACAAGATATACAGAAGGAGGTCCCAAAGCGCAAGGCTGTAGGGGGACCTCCTGTTCTAATTACAAAGATCAAAACAAGTTAGGTTACAGCAAACGCAGCAAAGTTTCAAAGTTGTCTACAAATAATTACACATGACAGCAAAAGAACCGAAGCATATAATAGTACATAGAATGGCGTTATGAACAAATAAAAGTAACAAAACAATTCAGGTTAATGCAAATACAGCAAAGAGGTAGAATTGTTAAGATGTATTAATGCAAGAAAACAAGTCAACTGAAAACATGGCATAACACTGTACAGAATTGCATCATGTACTGAATTAAAAACAAAACAAAACATGGGAAGTGAAATGTAGCCTATGAGGCAGTGTTCTAACAATAAGTGACACAAGGAAACGAGTGGACAGACATGATGAAATGTTGGTGAAATGGTGAAATGTGAAATGTTAAAGAGATATAATGGTTAACCCATAATGAAGCAAACAGAACATGTTAAATTACATTACAGCATTGACAAGCTAAGTAAATATGAGAATAAATGCTTTTTAAAGCTGCCTATACTAGGAAACAGCTTTATGTCCGTTGGAATACAGTTCCAGTAAGACATCGCTGTGAACGAAGAAGTGAATTTGCCAAAATTAATTCTGATTTTGTGTAATAAGAAGTTGTTAGCTAATGCAAATCGAGTACTATTATGATTAGCAAGTTGTTCAGTGTTAAAGATCGGCCCAGGTATGGGGAGTGTTTAATGCCTGCTTCACCTCCGCCGCTAGTCGGCCTGGCATGGCGTTACATTCGGGATCAGCCCACGTATGGGGAGAGCTGAACGCTTGCTGCACCTCTGCTGCGGGCCAGGCCGGTATTACGCTATCTTCGGGATTTTGCTCTATACGCGCACGAGATAGTGCGGAAAGTAGCCCTTAAGAGGAACCTTTAGCTCTGGTGGTCCTATCTAAATACATGTAAAAAGAGAATACGTTTTGCTCCACAACCACTGCATCAAATTTTACAAGGTTTGTTGCACTTAAAAGAAATACTTAAGATCTAGTGACTGTTGGTTTAGAATTTTTGATTTAGGTCATCATTTGTTTTTTTCAAAATTGTCAAAAATCGCAAATTTTCAGAAAATGAAACGAAGTTTACAACTCTGTCTTTCGGCAATGAAAACTGATATCACAGTTCTGTACATTGCATCTAACAGCACATCTAAAGCGGACAAAATTGACAGATTACGCATGAATCTAAAAAAATAATAATGTGGAAATACAGCTTTTCCACAACCCTTGTTCAAAACGTGACGACTTCACGTAAGATATAAATCGGCATATTGGATTTGTCCGCTTTGAATTGTCTAAAGAATGCTGTTTACAGAACCGCGATATCAGTTCTTGATGCGGAGTTATTAATTTGTAAACTTCGTGCTTCTGTATTTTTCGCACTTTCGAATTTTTGAGAATATTTTACCAGAATTAAAGCCCTAAATAGAAATTCCGCTTCCAATATTCACTAGAATTTACCTTTCTCTCCCGAACCCAGCAAAATTGATTCAAATCGCCCCAGGGATTATCTCAGAAAATCGTTTCGGCGTTTTACATCTATGTGAATAGGTCGCGTCGGAGTTGGGCCCGAGTTAAAGCATACTCTTAACGACTTCGTTGTAAAAAAAAAGGAATAAATGAATAAAAGACAAAAAACGCCTCAGCCGTCAATATCTTCGCCTCAGATTTTGTCATGATGGCACCGCCACCATCGGCACGGCTCCGTGAGCAGCTACCAAGCTGTTCACTTCCGTTATTTTCCTACCCTCGGCGGCAGCGCATTGTCTTGATGCCAACGACACGCTAAATCTGCCCCATCATTCCGTCATGCATTGCTTCCGCTACCAAGCAAGCTTTCGGCGGCACACGTTCACTGCCGTATTGACACCAAAACTTTAAAATGCTTGCCTTCGAGAAAGCAGCATGAATAAAAATGGAACGCGACTATGTGGCCATGGGGAACATGTTCACGGGGCCATACTATTGATGACAGCATCACAAAAGGCTAGATGTGGTCAGGTTGACTTTACAGGTTTGGAAGGAATGATGACGGGCTAGTTGCTTCATTATCACATAAAGAACAGCGCTTAAAGTTAGCGCAGTTTGTGTGTGGTTCCTCCTTTGTGTCCCGTCGTGAAGTGCTGTTCTTTCTGTGACTTTACAGATGGGCTTTTTCTGCGTCAGTTACGTCTTCCAAGAGTGTTTACTTGGAAAATTTTTGTTCGCATGGCTCTTACAGAAGCATGTTTAGTCGAAATTTGTTCGCTTGGCTGCATAATCTCGAGGACGGGCTCCAAACTGCTCATTTTCTTTAACCACGTAAGAACCCTTACTGAAAATTTAATTAACGTAACTCTGTTACTTACGCCAACAACTTCTCAACTTACTCCGCATCTAGAGGTTACCAATCTGAACACTTGAATGATAAAATTATGTTAACATTGTTTGTATCGTTCGAATAGTTTTGTTTGGTGCAGTTAAAAGGAGCCGGCATATTGATGGTGCTGTAGATTTCTTATAAAGTACGTGTGAAAGCTTGGACAGGTTATCTTGGCACAAATCAACTTCATGAGCTTAAGCACATGGCCCAACCTTGCACGTCTGTCTTTACAACCGATTCTCATACATTATACAAGAAGCACCTCAGCGCTACGGCACATCCCACAAGGTGTGCGAGAACATTGTGCGCGCTCCCGATTAGGTTTCTGAGCGTTGGTGGCATCAGACTCGGTTTCCTTGCATCATAAGGAATAAAAACAGCTTCCTGGGGAAAAGCATTGGGTACATTTTCAGCACTTTGTAACATATGGATCAGCACGGATATGTACGTTAGAACGAAAAGTACTGAAATATTAAGGTGAGGGTTTCGCTGCATGTATTTTGGCTGTCTAATGTTAAGATCCAAAAAAACGCTTTGATTTTGTAACAATTATTGCTGACATGAAATATGAGCTCCCACACAGTACCCATGGTGGAACTAGCCCCTGGACTACAGGGCTACATTGAACCACGATATGCTGGTTTGATAAATACCAGTAATTGTAAAGTGGCTCGCTCTTGAATTTCCTGTATGTCGATCGGCTCCGCTGTGCAGTGTTGGGGGCCCTTTCTATACCACCAGGACTATGTTTCAGCTTATATTGAAAGCAACTGTATTCTTTCTATTAAAGGGGGGGGGGGGGGGGGGCTTTTTTTAGCGTCTAACCACAGTTCCAAAGTTATCAGTTAGCTCAATATGCGCCTGCATGTGTTGCTAATATCCAGTATGTTGGCACGGATTCAATAGCGAAAGAGCGTTATCTTATCAGATTGCGCGCGTGAAGCGAATACTGGCGTACATTCTCCATCACATTTGCCGACCCGAGATTGCGCTGCGACGTACGAGCATTCCAATCTGACGAACCGACGCCTTGATCCGTAGATCGGAATCAGAGGAAGCACTTTGCGCGCAGCCATCGTTATCTTTGATTGCTATTTTCTTTTCCAGCACAAGCTCATCTTATAATGAGTAACATTCGTGACTGACTCTTTTGGAAATGTTTTGTTCTTGACATTACTACAACGTCAGAGTATAGAGGTGCTCTACCTTCATCGAGTGAATACTATGAAACGGACTAGGCCTTTTCTTGCGTCTGCGTTTACACATTTACCGCACCAATTTATTTTCCATAACTTACGTTTTAATTTAGGGGGCTGTAAAGCACAGCAACCTTTTATTAACAGGATGTTTTAATAACACAGAAAATTTAAATGCTCATTAGTCGGCTTTCACCTCATGGTAAGGATTTTCAATAAAGATATACTTACGATAATTAAAACCCTATTCGTTTGACAACGCTTCTTCTGAGTTCCCCTTTGCAAGGTGATACAGACTTGCAGATTGTTCGTATCGGGGACCCTCGACATATGTCCAACCGCCAAACAAAGGGTTATTCCGAATGTTTCATTTCAGGAAGGCGTGTTACCCTCCTGTCTTTCATTCCCGTTCGCAAACACGCATAAGACGAAAGTGCTGCGTGAAGAGCGTCGTTAGTCCATGCCAACTAGCTACCGTAACTCACCTCGTCTATATCGCTGTCATGTAGGCTTGGATAAGAAATATATATATATATTTTAAATAGACGCATCACGAACCCAAAAAGAGCTGCCCGCGACCAGCCCA
This sequence comes from Dermacentor andersoni, assembly GCF_023375885.2. Taxonomy (NCBI): domain Eukaryota; kingdom Metazoa; phylum Arthropoda; class Arachnida; order Ixodida; family Ixodidae; genus Dermacentor; species Dermacentor andersoni. The sequence goes on along the minus strand of NC_092818.1, from coordinate 47,471,848 downwards.
GCTAGGTTTCTTTCATTCCGTACTTCGTCGTAGCGGCTAATAGTAGCTCACGAAGCAGAGCACTGAGTGTGAATATGGCAGAGAAGCTGTTCTATATACTGTCTCGTCACCCACTGAAAAGTGCCCGCCGTGCTACTGGCCATTCCTAGAATATTGTATGTGTCACGCCCAGTTATTTGCAACACAGCAACCTTGTTTTGCGATGGGAGAGTCCAGGTGAGAGGCAGGGTGGTTATGGAGATAAAGACACGCTATTTTTTGCAGTAACTTAGGAATGCATGAATGAATGTCTTCATTTATTAGGAAAAGGGAAGAGCAAGCATCAGTTGAAGGACGTCTCAGCAGATTGGGAAAGAAGCGGGGGACAAAGAGGAAAAGCTGGGGCCCGGGTGGCAGGCGAAGTCGCAGCTTAGGGACGAGAGAATATAAGCAAGAGTTGGCGAAACCAGTGGAATTCCAGTGTAGATGTGTGATGTGCCGAGTAAATAATTGGTGTCACCGCCCAGCATCCGTCCTTTGCGGCATTATAAGCTCCCGCCGTTCTTGGCAACAAACCTTTACTGAAAACCAATCTTCGCAATTACTTATTTATCAGCCATGCCAAGCCACGTATTCCTTAGTGGCAGGGTCTGTGGATTACAACTACGCTGTCCCGACAAGTTACGACCATAACGTGACGCTTGCGGTTACGGATGCCATACTCGTGACTCTTACTATACTACTACTATGCTGCGCGAATACTATATAGATGAGTTTATTGCACAAGTTAGTGAACAGGCATTTTAGAACCGCGTTTCTCGCCTCACATACGCTTAACGTAAGCACTAATGCAGCATGTTACGGTGCGCGTCCCTTCAAGACAGAGACGCGAACGCAAACATAAGAACGCGTTAGAAGACAGGGTCTTGGGCCTCGTGCCAAACATATCCAAGCCAACAATATGTTAACAATCATGGCGTCGTTTCTATGCAAAGAGGTTATGTATTTAAACTTCTGGAGTGACAGTCCAATCCGCCACCTAAGGGAGTGCGTGAAGCTGCCGGGGGCCACATTGTTAAAAGAAAAGGAGCGCGGCCACAGTACGTAGCTGCGGTATACGTGCGACGCAACCTGTGCTTGCGGTTCTGCGATGAAAAAATAAAATGAAACCCCTTTAAGAAGTATATCAGTCCGCGATTGTGTGTCGCAATGTTCAAAAAAAGAAAATGTAATGGTGGTGGGTGCCTTGCGTTCTGTGTACAATATGTTGCGAGAACTGAAAAACAGTCGTTTCCTGTTTTCATCATTCAGTAACCTGCCGCGTGCATCGGCACTGTGATGCCCTTTCGTCGATACGTGGTGCCGGCCGGTATTGACACAACGACATGACCTCGAAATATAGTATCCTTATGCCATTTCTTTAAAAAAATACTATTTGTGTAAATGAGCGTTTTTGGTTGAAACAAAGAAAAGAAGAAGAAAATATTCAACGGTACGTCAAATTATTGTCCGGGATTTCAGTTCTAGCTGAAAAGAGTCGGTGAAAGCAAATTTACAATAATGCTAAGGCCACCCACAATCTGCACGCAGCCGCAAGCCTACATGCGCTCCAATGAGAATAACCTGCCAAAGTTAATATCATGTGCCAGCTGGCGGCTCAAGCAATCTTTTTTTTTTCGTTTCTGCATCCGTTCTGCCTGCGTCTGCGGCAAAAACGTGAAGTGGGAAGGCAGATAGATAAACAGAAATTGGTGGAGGCAGGTGGTAGCGTAATGGTTAGCGTGCCAATTTCCCAAATGCAAGATGGAGCATTTGGGAGATTGGCTCGAATCCCGGTGGCTTTTTTGTGAAGACAGCTTTCTGTGCTCTCTGGTGACTGCGAAGCTCAGAATGAGGCGGCAGCCTGACGACAACGGTCGCCGTCAACGTAACACAATAAGCGGTCGTGCAAGGTCACGCCTAAAGCCGAAAGCACATTCAGAGGAAATACACTATGCTCTTGACAAAAAAAAACGTGATGAGTAACAAGCGGTGTTGTTGAGCGAGGCTGTAGACGGATAATGTCACCATAGACAGGACCACGCTCCAATCCCGGTGCTCAGCGGAAATATACATCGACAGCGTGTCAACTAGCGTGTAATTGATACTTCTGCAACGGGGGTGTTCGCCTAGCAGAAGGGTCACTAGTTATAGGTTGTAGCGCTAGGCTTAAACAGGTCGGCGCTATATCGTAACGGGGAAGCAAGCACTTCTCGTCGTCTTCTCTTGCACCAGCACACCAGCACCATGCCCACTGCCCAGTGCCTTCAGTACAATCACTCCCCACCGAAAGAGTAGCCATCCTGGCGACTTAAGGACAGGAGAACACAGGTGGGTCATGGCACTGCTTGAGCCGGGAGACGTGGACAATTTCTTGGCCCCGACAACGCTGGACGGAAGGCGTTTCGAGTGGTTCGATGAGGTAGTTGACCGCGGATGTTTTTTTCAGTACCCGATAAGGACCGTGGTACTTGGAGAGCAGCTTGGAGGAAAGGCCTGGAGGAGTAGAGGGCACCCACAACCAGACCAGCGAGCCAGGCGCAAAGCACGTAGCCGTAGTGGATGAATCGTGGCGAAGCTTTTGGCAACACTGGTCCTGGGATGTGAACGAACGAGCGAGCTGGCGACATTCTTCGGCGTAAGCAGCCGCTCTAGAAACAGTCGTCCACTCCGAAGCATCTGGCCGGTAAGGTAGAATCGTGTCCATAGTGCATGAAGGTTCGTGTCCGTAAAGGAGAAAGAAAGGGGAGAACCCAGTGGTGCTTTGTGCGGCGGTATTGTAAGCGTAGGTGACGAAAGGTAGAATGCGATCCCAATTCGAGTGGTCAGATGAAGCATACATGGCCATCATGTCACCAAGGGTGCGGTTGAAACGTTCTGTCATCCCATTAGTTTGAGGATGATATGCTGTGGTAGTGCGGTCAATGATGCGACACTCCTTTAGCAAAGCGGCAATGACGTCTGAGAGAAAAACGCGACCGCGGTCGCTCAGTAATTCTCGAGGTGCTCCATGGCGTAAAATCAGGTTTTGAAGGATAAAACTGGCGACATCTTTTGCTGTGCCAGATGCTAGGGCTGAAGTTTCAGCGTACCGCGTGAGGTGGTCGATAGCAACAATAACCCAGCGGTTGCCGCTTGGAGTGTTGGGAAGCGGACCGTATAGGTCAATGCCGACGCGGTCAAACGCGCGCGCGGGGCATGGTAAAGGTTGCAAGGGGCCGGTGGCATGTTGAGGTGGCGTCTTGCGTTGTTGGCATATGTGGCATGACCGGACATACCGGCGAACGAAACGGTACATACCGCGCCAGTAGTACCGAAGCTGGAGGCGAGAGTATGTCTTTAATACACCAGCGTGGCCGCATTGTGGGTCGTCGTGGAACGTGGCGCAGATGTCGGAGCGGAGGTGTCGGGGTATAACAAGCAACCACTTACGGCCGCTGGAATTGTAGTTGCGGCGGTACAGCAGGTTATGCCGAATGGTGAAGTGTGTGGCTTGGCGACGAAGCGTCCGAGGGATCGGTGCTGGCGACTGGCTGGACAGGAAGTCAATAAGCAAAGAGATCCATGGGTCTTTGCGCTGCTCTGATGGCATGTCGGAAATGTTGAGGGCGAAGGCACCGCAGGTAGAGATAGACGAATGGACAGGACTATAGGGCAGGGGTGACCGGGATAGAGCGTCTGCGTCTGAATGCTTTCGGCCTGAGCGGTAAACAACGCGGATGCCGTACTCTTGTAGGCGCAATGCCCAACGGGCAAGCCGACCAGTTCGATCTTTTAGTGAAGATAACCAGCATAGGGCATGATGGTCGGTCACGATGTCAAATGGACGCCCGTACACATAAGGACGAAATTTGCCGATAGCCCGAATGATGGCCAGACATTCCTTCTCAGTAACCGAGTAGTTCGCCTCGGCTTTGGTAAGGGTGCGGCTGGCATACGCGACGACGTACTCTTCGAAGCCATCCTTGCGTTGTGCAAGAACAGCGCCGAGCCCGACACCACTAGCGTCCGTATGGATCTCAGTTGGAGCAGAGGGATCGAAGTGTCGCAGTACTGGAGGCGAGGTGAGAACGCGTCGTAGTTCTTGGAATGCGTCGTCGCACGCCGAGGACCAGGCTGATAGGTCAGAACTGCCGGTGAGAAGCTGCGTCAAGGGGACAATGACAGAGGCAAAGTTACGGACAGAGCGTCGGAAATATGAGCATAGGCCGATGAAGCTGCGAAGCTCTTTCATGGTGGTTGGTTTAGGGAACTCGGATGCGGCGCTAAGTTTTGTGGGGTCCGGAAGGATACCGTCTTTTGAAACTACATGGCCGAGAATAGTAAGCGTACGAGTGCCGAAGTGGCATTTCTTCAAATTTAGTTGCAGTCCTGCAGTGGAGAGGCACGCAAGTACTTGCTCGAGGCGGTTGAGGTGTGACGCAAAGTCGGTGGAAAAAACCACAATATCATCTAAATAACAGAGGCACGTTTTCCACTTCAGCCCTCGAAGAATGGTGTCCATCATTCGCTCGAAAGTGGCAGGCGCGTTGCAGAGGCCGAACGGCATGACAGTAAATTCATATAGCCCATCAGGCGTTACGAAGGCTGTCTTTTAACGATCGGCCTGTGCCACTGGCACTTGCCAGTACCCGGAGCGCAAATCCAGCGACGAAAAGAATTCCGCTCCCTGCAGACAGTCCAAGGCATCGTCGATGCGCGGCAGAGGATAGACATCTTTGCGCGTTATTCGGTTAAGACGGCGATAGTCTACGCAGAACCGAATGGAGCCATCTTTTTTTAACGAGGACAACCGGAGATGCCCAGGGACTGTTTGAGGGCTGGATGATGCCACGCTCCAGCATGTCGTCAACGTGCTGGTCGATGATACGGCGTTCAGCAGCCGACACACGATAGGGACGCTGGCGCAATGGTGTTTGTTGACCGGTGTCGATACGGTGAACGACTGCGGACGCTCGACCCAAGGATGGTTGGTCAATGTCAAATGAGGAACGAAAACGCTGGAGGAGTTTGATGATTCCTGTTTTCTGCGCAGGTGTGAGTTCTGCGTCGACGGCACGAGCGAAGACATCTGCAGGGGCATCAGTCGCGGCGTGATTAGTGACGGAACAAATCGGAAGTGATGCCGTATCACCAAACATGGTGGCCGGGAGAACGCTATCGAAAGCTTCAGTGGTACCCAGGCACTCGCCGCGGAGTAGGGATGATGGGCAGGCGGACGGATTGCACACGTACAGGGCAGCAGAACCGTCGCAAAAATTGACGACAGCAAACGGAAGCAGAAAGTTCCGGCGGCGCGCACAAGTGGCCGACGGTGTAAACAGAACAGATGAGTTCGCAGCAGAGTTACATGACACAGGAACCAGAGCGGCGGAGAAAGGTACGATATCGATGTCAGAGGCGGCAACAACTTTAGGAGAAGAATGGTCGTCAGGGTCGAAGCACGGCACTTATAACGTAAGTTCGGCAGGAGCGCAGTCGATAAGAGCTTGATTGACAGATAGGAAATTCCATCCAATAATAACGTCGTGTGAGGAACGAGGTAGGACGACAAATTCTATAACATACATAACGCTTTGAATGACAACCCGGGCTGTGCACGACGCTGAAGGCTGAATGCGATGCGAGGTTGCCGTACGCAAAGAAAGAGAGGTAAGGGGAATGGTCACTTTGTTCAAATTGCGGCAAAGCTTCTCACTAATAATAGAAACAGCGGCTCCGGTGTCGATAAGTGCGTGTACGGTGACGCCGTCTACGGACAGTTCAATTTCGTTCGCCGGGTTAGAATGAGGCCTTGAAATGTTCGACGTAAACGCAGTTCTTGCCTCTGGAACTGCGACTGTTAGTTTTCCTCTCGGGCTGGGCTGGGTCGGCGAACCCTCGGGGAAATGGATCGGCGACGTGGGGAAGGTGACCGGCGTGCATCGAAAGGGAGGCGACTGTAAGATGAGTCCGGAGGAAGGCTAGATGGGTCCTGACGCGGAAGTCGAGCAGGCCTGTAGCTTGAGGCGCCCCCACTGTCAGGTAAATGGGGGCTGCGACGGCGGCAGAATCGTGCTACGTGGCCCGGAAAATGGCAGAAATAGCATATTGGCCGGTTGTCAGATGTACGCCACGGGTTGACGACAGGGGCTCCAGCGGCAGAGTAAGGGACGACCATCGGGCGTGAAGGTGGCGGCGGCACATGGAAGGTGCCAGTGGCCCGGTAGGCATCAGGAGCCGGAGGAGCATAAGGCCGGGCGACAACGTCAGCGTAAGTTAGCGGTCCAGCTGCAGGCTGCGGAGGAGGGGCAGATGGCAGCGCCGCGGCAACTTGGGTCTGAATGATGCGGCGAAGCGAGGGAGCCAAGGTTGTCGACGGCTCGGGTGTGCTGTTCGCCAGAGAGAGTTGGCGTGCCACTTCCTGACGGATGAACTGCTTTATCTCCGGCATTAAAGCAGAGATGTCGGCAGCGTCGCGGCCGAAATCCAACGTAGATAGATCCGTGGTGTCCTGCTGAGCAGCGCGAGTTGATGCACGCTGCTTGCGCAGCTCGTCGTGCTGCTGACAGAGCTGTACGACCTCGGCAATTGTCCGCGGACTCTTCGCGACGAGCATCTGGAAGGCTTGGTCATCGATGCCTTTCATGACGTGCTTGATCTTGTCAGCTTCGTCCATAGATGAGTTGACGCGCTTGCATAGCGAGAGCACGTCTTCAATATAACTAGTGAAGGTATCCTCCTGGCGTTAAGCTCGACCACGCAAGCGCTGCTCAGCGCGAAGCCGGCGAACGGCGGGACGGCCGAAGACCTCTGCCAAAGTTGCCGTGAAAGCCGACCAGGTGGTAAAATGGGCTTCATGATTGCGGAACCATAGGTTTGCCACGTCAGTCAAGTAAAAGATGACATTTGTGAGCTTGGCGCGGTCGTCCCACTTATTATAGGTGCTTACACGGTCATATTCGGCGAGCCAGTCTTCCCCGTCGTGGTCGTCTGTGCCGCTAAATATAGCCGGATCGCGCTGCCGGATGACGCCAGAACAGACGATGGCGGGGGACACGGGAGTAGCAGCCTGGGACGGTCCCGGTTCATCCATTGCAACAGCTGGTGGTAGCGTTCGGCTGCGGAGTTCCAGGATGTCGAAGAGAAACCCAGCAGCTCCACCAAATGCAACGGGGGTGTTCGCCTAGCAGAAGGGTCACTAGTTATAGGTTGTAGCGCTAGGCTTAAACAGGTCGGCGCTATATCGTAACGGGGAAGCAAGCACTTCTCGTCGTCTTCTCTTGCACCAGCACACCAGCACCATGCCCACTGCCCAGTACCTTCAGTACACTTCATTAAGGTCGTTGCGTGTTTGTGTTGTGTCTAACAGGAGCGAGTAGTGTAAGAGATGACACTGGAGAGAAGGCGGTGAGCGAAGTCCGCGAAAAGTAATTGAGGATAGCCATATTGAACGTCGACGCCATGTTGAATAAAGCCTGCGACTTCAGTTGCTCAGCCGCCAAAAAAGGCTTGAGTCGTAGCATACCGCTGGGCGTATTTGGTAACCACAGCGATAAACACACATTTTGCGGAAGTAAACAGAGGAAAGGGACGTCGTGAGTTGGCCGCCCTTTTCGAGCTCTGGCATAGTTTGAAAAATGAATGTGGCGAAGTATGACGCACAAAATAGTATACTGACACGTGTACTTATCTTTATCGGGCGACCACGTTTCGCCGCCTAAGAAATGTAATCGCGCAGCGCGGGACGCGCCTGCATGTATCCGACGTTTCTGGAAAGTTATCGATGCTTCTACCCGGCTGTCTGTTGTCGCCGAACCTTGTGTTATCTGATTTCATCGCGTGACGCGAATGGTGTAGATCTTTGTGGAAGGCACGCGGATCCGAACGATTAGTCTGGAACATTCGACGACTGCTGTATAAAGGCCGCCGCGCTTGACCCACTGATCAGATTTTCGACGATCGCAGACTGTGTTCGCCGCTCTCGTTGTGCTTTAAGTGTAGCCTGTTTTGTGGGCGCAGGTTCGCACAACAAAAGCTAGTTTTTGCCTTTCACAGTATTGCTACTGTGTTCTTTGACGTCACGACCACGTGACAATATGTCAACCCAAATGAATCAGTGTGGTCATACTTGCGCGACACGCCATCGTGGCCTGCCACCAGGACATCATGAAGTTGCAGGGATGAGAGTTTTCATTGCGTACTTGAGAATAAAAACGAGCACATAAGAGACGTCCGAGGGACATTTCTAGGGTACAAGAGCACATCGACTCCCCCCCCCCAAAGAAAAAAAAAATCTCGAATATAAGCTTACGAATATGGACGTCATAAGATCGAGCACTACGGCACTTGTTGATTTTGTTTAGGATCACGTCAGCATTTCATTCAGCGTTTATTTCTGAGAAAAAGAGTTGAAGGCCCGTCTGTTTGCATCACAATGGCAGGCGTAATCAGGAAAACATTGACAGCATTTCATTAGAGAGTGCCTCTCTACTCTGTGGAGATTACGTATGACAATGACAACAAACACAGAAAACTTTGCTTACATCGATTCGCACATACATGGGATTCGCATAAATTTTTCACTGTCAATTTAAATGCTTAAGAATGGCGCTCATTAACGCAATATTTCCATTCACAGTGAGCAAAAGCGGCTGGCGTATCCACAGTAGAATTGATTTAATTGGCTTTAATCCCGTGGACACTATATCGTTGCCAACTTCCGTGGGATTGGAGTCGTCAAAATGGGATACAGTTGACAGGGTTGATGAACGGCAAGAAGGCAGAAGCTTGCACAAGACCTCAGGGATATAAAATGACTTTTTGAGCAGCTTGGTCAGGGGGCCACGCAATGGTTTCCACGTCTATTAAATATCCTCCAAAATATGAACAGGGGCCGACAAAAACGCAGGCATTTCGGGAACGGTGAAACAGCTGGAAATTTCAGGACAGCATTAGCCTAAATATAAAAGATGACTTAAAAATAAGAAACCATAACGTTGACAGGGTGGCCAAACTTTGGCGCAAATAAATTGGCTGTTGAAGTAGTTCAGTTGAAACGCAATGGTGCGAAATAAGGCGAGAATGTCGGGAAGTGTTGAACAAAGGTCAAGTAGGTCCTGTGGCCGACGCCAGCGCTCGGCAGCTGTCAAGCGACTGCACGTATAAGCGAGATGCCTGGCCGTCAGCAGTTACAGTACGATTCGGGTTTGAAATATTGGACGCGGACTCCATCACATTGATTACAGTGCATTCTACGGTGTCATTCTTCGACAGATGGTACCGATTCTCGCGCAATGAGGATGGGAACAAATTGTCTCACGTGCCGGCTGTCACCTTCCTCCTACTGGCAACATTGCTACCCCTCCGTAGTTGCTTAGCTTTTATTGGGTTCGGCTGCTAATCACGAGGTCTTGGGATCGAATCCCAACCACGGCAGCCGTATTTCAATGGGTGTGAAATGCGAAAACCCGCGTACTTTGCGTTTGGCGCACGTTAAAAAATCCCAAGTGGTCTAAATTAATCCCGAATCCTCCACTACAGCGTGCATCATAATGAAATCGTGATTTCGGCAAGTAAAACCCCATAATCTGCTATGTAACATTCGTTAAGGATGTCCTGGGCAGTCGCACAACCCTTGAATACAATTAAGTGTCAGGAGTTGTGCCAGGAAGTGTCAGGAGAGTCTACATTGTGGCTATATAATAAAGGCGGAACGGCCACATGGTAGAGAATGTGGAGAACATACAAATCCCGCATACATTACTGCACAATGATTTTAAATAGCGTTCTTGTTTCACGCACGTGGATAGCCGCCTTAGGAGCCTACTTTGGAAACTAACTGCAAGTACTGTATATGTCGTACCCAAGGGTGTACCTGGCCTGGTGGCCCGTAAATGTGACGTAATATTGCGAGCAGCTTCGGCCATAGCATGCTAACGGACGACGACACAAACTGAAGTGACTAGCGCAAGAGTGGACAGGGAACCCTAAAGACGCTACAAGGACAAACGCCCAGTTGGATATTTGCGCTTATCCTTGTCGCCTCTTTAGTGTCCAGTGTCCACTCTTGCGCTAGTCACTTTAGCATGGAATACCAACTAGCCCAGTCTCACACCCTGCGACGACACAGGGGCAGTTTACTCAACTCTTGTATCGTGACTTTTGTGTCAAAGTAAAAAACCAACTTATCCATGTATATGTCTTAATACTTAAGCACATCTAGATTTGCAGCTGCGGCGGTAGCCCGTGAGTGCGCATTGCAAAGTCGCTAGTGAAATAATTGCGTGCACCTTAACGAAATCGATAGCGGAAAATCAAAATCCATCCACGACGGCGTCTCTAGTAGACACTGTGCGATGTTCGGACGTTAACAATGTGTGCCGACTGAAGAAAGGCTGCCGCGAAGTACTTCTGACGATTAGGCTACCTTCTTTACTCCGTAGAATGAAAAAAAAAAGAAAAAGAAAAGAAAAAGAAGAAAGTGAACAAGAAAAACAAAGAACCGCATCAAAAGCCCAGAATCAACCATTGCTCGTCGCGACTAAACGCTCTTAGGATGACGACTAATTTCTAGGCGATGAGCGAATACGATTGATCAAGAACACTGATAACACCGGCGGGACAAGCATTGTGGCGAAGTTCAGTGCGCAGGGATAGCTTTTATTTTTTTTATTTTGTTTAGTTGACGTCATCACGCGTCACCGTGGGAAGTTTGAAAAGTTTAAGGTTAGTACGCCACGTGGTGGCACTCACGCGAACTAAACCCTCATGTCCAGAAAAGCTGGATACGCTGGAATGTCGGGAAGCCGAAGTTGAGAGATAGGAACATTTTCCTCTTGCATATTGTTATTACATCCCTCTTCACCCAGCTATTTTTCTTGGTAAGTAACCGCTTTTAATACAAAAGCAGTCCTCGATTTCTTGGATGATGTTGTCCTACATGTTAAAAGCCCAATAAATTCACGGCGCATCCTCTTCCCAGAGGATGCTGCTGGGATAATGTTTTGTATAGCACATGCCTCCAAGCCCTTGTGTTTCAAGGGATCTAATGAGGCAGTAGTGCTGTAGCAAATTTTAGTATCAGACATATTTTGTACATCCTATCATTATCTCGCAATGCAACTTAATGCTCACAGTTGCCCTCATTTTTCATAGCCATAATCTTATTACACATAGATTTTACGCACTTTAGAGCGACTATTTTTAAGCCCCCTTTACAGCCACATCACATGAACTTCATAGAAATTATACCTCAACTGCAAACCCATTAAGACTGGCATGGTGCTCTTTGGCCATACCTGGCCCTTGCTCCAGTAAACATTACACTTTACGGTATACGCAACTGACATGTCAAAATATACAGCCGTTTGGTCGGCGTTGCCGATTTGCCCTAGGCTGCAGCCTCTCGCTTCTATCTTTTGCAGCACGTAGCGCTGAAAAGCTACCAGCTTTACTTCTAAATCGCTTGGCAGCTTCTGAGTGACTGAAGTGCGACATCGGGGGCTGAAGCCGAAGCGCTTCATGAATTTCTGAAGCCAGCCCCGGCAGGCTTTGAAATCCCGTAGCGTCAGCCCTCGCAATCTTGAAAGTTCCCTCGCCTTCACTTGGAGCACTTCTGTCGTTGCTGGAAGGGCAGCTGCTCTCTGCGTCCTAATGAAGTCAACCAAAACTGTCTGCGCTTCCTGGTGGCGGCCTTCTTGTGGTCCGGTAAATGGCATCCTGGTTATGGCGCAGGCGGAAAGCACCTCGCGTTGCCCGCTACAACGACGGACGTTCTTCCCATCGACGCCGAAGTCCCACCCGTCTTGAACGTTGGATGACGCCTCTACGGCTAGCGCAACATTTTGTCTGAAAATGGCCCTATAGTGGCATCGCTTGTTCGGTGCCATTACAAAAACAACACGCCGCACGCCGATACTACACATGTGACACAAGTCTAAATGGCGACGTTGTTCGTGTACATCAGTTGGCTACTGGCCCAGCTAGTAAAGGCTGCGATACTGACTTTTCTAGGTGGCGCTAGCTATGCACCATAATTATGAATTTCAATTAAAAAGTGGCGCGTTTTCTTAAAATCCTCGAATCTAAGCCGACCCTATAGTTTGGTATATGATTATTTGAGAAAACCTATCGGCCTAGATTCGAATAAGCACGATCTATATATATGCATATAATAACATCGCACAGCACAACAAGCAATACCAATATATGACATGTAACGCCCAAACAAACATAGTACAAACTTCTCAAAGTCTGCACCCCAAGCATATCCCAAATGTTACTGTAAACTAGGGATATATATATATATATATATATATATTGCTATGGCATGAGCCGGGCGAGCAGAAGAGAAAGAAGACGTTAGCTGGTGCAGCCTCGGGACGCCATCTTGACTTCACCATCAATCTCGTCCCTTAAATAAAGCCGGTTTAACATTAACCGTAACAGTTTTGTGGGGGAGGGGCTGGGTACTTCGACCAAGATGACGGAGCTGCTGCAGGAAGTGCCACGCCGGAGCCGACGCCTCGCTCGACTGCCTCCAACACCACTTGAGATCCCGATGTCCCACAGCGGCGACCAACAGCCTTCTCTGGCTGCTCCAGTGCGAACAACCGGCGCCTGGATGCATCAAATGGAGCCCCGCCCTTTCTCAGGAAAATTCGGCGAGGCCGTGGAGGAATGGCTAACCCACTACAAGCGTGTGAGCAATTACAACGGCTGGAACTCCACGGCTCAGCTCGACAATGTGGTTCTGTTCCTCACAGACACTGCGCTAGTGTGGTTCGAGAACCATGAAGATACCTGCACAACGTGGGACAGCTTCGTTACTCACCTCACAGAGCGCTTCGGCGATTCCACCACGAAAAGGAAGCGGGCGGAGCAGGCATTGCTGCAGCGCACTCAAGTCCCAGGTGAGAGCTGTACTACGTACATAGAGGCAATCCTGAAGCTTTGCAGAACGGTCAATCCTCGAATGTCCGAAGAGGACAAGGTTGGACACCTTCTCAAAGGCATAGCCGAGGATGTGTATAATTATTTAATCGGAAAGGAGAGTCTCGTCTCGGTCGCCGACCTCATCAAGCATTGCCGCACATTTGAGGCCTTGAAGCTGCGCCGTATCACGCCAAAGTTCGGCAGGTTAGCAAATGTGACAACGGTGGCAAGCGTTGACGAAAATGACAACTACAGTTTTCGATTTGATCTTGCGGCCACTATAAGGCACATTGTCCGCGAAGAACTTCCACGACACCCCAAAGGGGCGGATGTCGAACAGCTTGGTTGCGCTTCCAACCAACCTCAAGAACATGCATCTGCTGTGTCAGCATTTTCTGCCATGCCAGGCGTTGCAGACTGTCGAGTCGATCAGCTGCGACAGCACCGACGTACCATTCCCGAAGACATGACGCACGATCAACGAACTCGTCGAGCTACTACCACGAATCTGAATTTGGAAGATCGCGTTTATTATTCGCAGCGTCCCAGGGTTGACCCCGAGGCTTACAACGTCGGTTGCGCATCGCCTGTGTGTTACAGCTGTGGCGCCTCAGGACACATTGCTCGTTTTTGCTGCCGGCGCCGACAGACAACAACATATGGCCCACCAACAATTTGGCCTAATTCTGAACGTGACAGTTATGACGACCGTTGGCCGACAGATCCTGATACCGCAAACACCACAGGCGCACCACCCCGGAATACCTTCCCTCAATATAGTAGAAGGAGTGGCTCGCCAGCTTCAGACCGCAGCCTGACGCCCCCAACAAGTCGCCAATGCCGTTCACCGTCACAACGGCGACGTGCTACGTCGCCACCGCCGCCGGGAAACTAGCCGGTGCGGCCGATGGAGGTAAGGTCGCCGGACAGTCTGCGTCTCTGCGAAATACTCCTCTGCCTATTATGAGGGTGAAGAACAAAGTGCGTGTGTTAATTGATAGTATACCTGCAACAGCATTAGTGGAGACTGGTGCTACCGTTTCCGTCATGAGTGTGACTTTCAACGAGAGGCTGGGTCGGAAAGTTATGTTCCCGTGGAATGGTGATGTGACGTTTCGTGGTGTCAGTGGAGAGTGCCTAGTTCCCCTTGGTATTTGTGTTGCAAGTGTTTTGTTCGGAGGAGAAGCTCTTAAAACAGAATTTCTAGTACTACCGCGGTGCACTCATGATGTGATTCTCGGGATTGACTTCCTTAAGGATTGTGGTGCATCCGTTAACTGTGGCACAGGCGAAATTACTTTGAATAGCGCGCTTCTCGCCACCATTGCTGACACATCCTTACCAGTGAAAACCTATTGTGTTGTTTCGAACGATTTGCTGCTACCGCCTTGGTCGCTGTCACGTATCCCTGTCAACTTCGCTGCTGCCGACCTTTCATCGTTTGACGCGCAAGTCCAGCCACTTACGTCGAGCTGCGCACAGAAAGATGTACTTGCACCACGCTCTGTCGTGAGAGTAGGGAATGGCGCCTCAAATTTGTGGGCTTTCATTTGTTCTTGTGTTCCTGCTGTTCTTCCGCGTGATATGAAGCTCGCTGAATTTGACGAGATTACTTACAGCTCCATTACAGTTCTAAGCGAGGAGGAGCAGTCTCATACTAGCGATCCTCACCAAAGCACTTCTGAAGAGCAGTTCCTATGGATAATCAACAAGGCGCTGCCCTCACATGAGCGCTACGCTCTCGCACAAGTTTTGTGGGCACATCTTTCTGCATTCGATTTCACACAAGGCGACAAGCAGGCTTCACTTCCGCGTTCTCGTGCTCGCCACAGAATTGACACCGGATCTGCGCACCCCATTCGGCAAAAGCCTTACCGCGTTTCTTCAAGAGAGAGGACAGTTATTGCTGAACAGGTGAAAGACATGCTGCGGAAAAGCGTTGTTCAAGAGCCCTCTAGTCCGTGGGCAGCACCAGTGATTTAAGTAAAGAAGAAGGATGGATCGTGGCGGTTTTGCGTTGATTACAGGAAACTGAATGCGGTCACCAAAAAGGATGTGTATGCACTTCCTAGAATTGATGATGTCATCGATTGTTTACATTCCGCTGCCTACTTTTCATCACTGCATTTGCGATCAGGGTATTGGCACATACCCATGCACCCAGACGATAAGAAGAAAACGGCGTTCGTGACACCAGACGGTCTTTATGAATTTAACGTTATGCCGTTCGGCCTTTGTAACGCGCCAGCAACATTCGAACGATTCATGGATACTATTCTCCGAGGACTTAAATGGGAAATTTGTTTGTGCTACCTCGACGATGTGGTGATTTTGGGCAGCACATTGAGCGAGCAAAACAGCCGTCTCAGCCTTGTTCTGTATTGTGTCAAACAAGCCGGCTTGATCCTAAATTCCAAGAAATGTCATTTCGGGGAAACCGAGACGTTAGTACTTGGGCATCTGGTCGACAAAAACGGTGTGAGGCCAGATCCACGGAAGATTGAGGCAGTCAGCTCCTTCAAAGCACCGAAGTCAGTGCGTAGGTTGAGGAGTTTCTTGGGCCTGTGCTCGTATTTTCGTCGCTTCGTCCCAAGATTCGCCGACGTGGTGTACCCCCTAACATGTCTTCTCCAAAAAGCCGTCCCTTTCAACTGGACATCGGCTTGCGACGACGCGTTCCGCCAGCTAAAGTTTCTACCGACGTCAGGGCCCATATTGCGTCACTTCGATGCATCCGCACCTACGGAAGTGCATGCTGATGCCAGTGGCATCGGCATCGGTGCCGTACTAGTGCAACGTCATCAAGGAGCTGAACACGTTGTGGCGTATGCTAGTTGCTCTTTGACTAAGGCGGAACGCAAGTACGCTGTGACCGAGCAAGAATGCTTGGCAGCTGTTTTCGCTGTCCACAAATTTCGGCCCTATATCCACGGACGCCCGTTCACTATCGTTACTGACCACCACGCGTTATGCTGGTTAATGAATCTCCGTGACCCGAGTGGACGACTGGCACGTTAGGCTCTTCGACTGCAGGAGTACGACTTCGTTATTTCCTACAAGTCCGGACGCCGCCACGCAGATGCGGACTGTCTCTCCCGCCTTCCTCTGACGACGACGGAGTGTGACGAAGACAATTTTGATGACTGTCTTGCTCCCATTTCTTCTACATTCCCAGACTCGATGACTTTCAAAGCAGAGCAGGAAATTGATGTTAGTTTGGAACCTCTATTTGTAGCCGCATGGCGTCCGGGAGCCACCGGTCGATTTTGTGTCCGTGACGGCCTGCTTTACAAGACCAATTATTCGGCTAAAGGCGCACGCTTCCTTCTGGTGGTGCCGCAGAGTCTGCGAACGGACATACTGAGAGCCATGCACGACGATGTGACCTCTGGCCATCTAGGATTCATCAGAACTTTGAACCGGACACAGGAGCGTTTTTACTGGCCCAGAATGCGGGACACAGTCAAGCACTACGTCGCCAGTTGCGAACAATGTCAAGGTTACAAGCGCCCTACGACCGCTCCGCCAGGTCTTCTCCAACCTCTGCCGCCGCCTCGCCTGCCATTTGAACAAGTGGGTATCGATCTTCTGGGCCCATTTCCCCGATCATCTAACGACAACCGATGGGTGATCGTATGTGTCGACCATCTGACCCGTTACGCGGAAACGGCGGCCGTACCATCTTCAACAGCTGCGCCTGTTGCGACGTTTTTGCTTCGATTTTATACTCTTCGACATGGTCCCCCCGTGTCATCATTAGGGATCGCGGTCGTCAGTTCGTTGCGGACGCCGTAGAAGAACTGCTTTGTCTCTGCAGTTTGCAGTTCCGTCATTCAACGCCTTAGCACTCTCAGACAAATGGGCTTGTAGAACGTACGAACAGAACTAACATGCTAGCCATGTACGTATCTTCCGATCACAAGGACTTGGATGACGTACTCCCCTTCGTCACCTATGCTTACAATACTGGAAAGCATGATACGACCGATTACAGTCCTTTTTATCTCCTTTACGCACGTTCATCGCTAAGCTGCATTGACACTACACTACCGTTTGACTTTCACAGCGAGTACTGTGTTGCCAAGACGCTTTGTTTTGCCGAAGAAGCCCGGCGTATCGCTCGTCTTCGTACTGTGGCATCGCAACACCTATCGAAAGAGCGCTATGACAGCCGACACCAGTCTGTCTCGTACGCTAAAGGAGACTTTGTGCGGTTGTGGACTCGGAACGCAAACGTGGCTTATGCGAAAAGTTTTTACCCCAGTACACGGGCCCATTCGTCATTGTAGATCGCTTGAGTCACTTGACGTACGTGGTGGCACGTTTGACGTCCGCTGGTCGTCGGTCTAGCGGGACCCAGTTAGTACATGTTGCCCGTCTTAAGCGGTTTCACCCTACGCTTTCCGAGTGATTTGGACTTGCCCAGCGGGCTTCGTCTGGCAACCGGGGATTGCTACGGCATGAGCCGGGCGAGCAGAAGAGAAAGAAGAGGCTAGCTGGTGCAGCCTCTGGACGCCATCTTGATTTCACCATCAATCCCGTCCCTTAAATAAAGCCGGTTTAACATTAACCGTAACAATATATATATATATATATATATATATTGACGCGTGTATTCTACGCAGAGGAGGATGACGATGGGGGCATTAACGGACTCCGTCTAGTAGGTGGCTGAGATTGGGTGAGGACGAAGAAGACGTGCCTCTGTCCCGTTATTTTTTTGTTTTTGGACAGGTTGTCCTGTTGTTCTTCAACAACGTCTCCCTGTCTTCAGTCCGCGTTGTACCGCGACACTGGTGGAGATGCGGGATACTGAATTCGCCTGATGCTCCGGAGTCCTTCTGGGAGTCGTTCATTTAGCCCGGACCTATTGTCACCAGTTACGACACCCGTGCATCGCTTTAGTCGTCGACTGCTAGGCCTTGCCCCGGAGTTTTCCCCTCTTCAACCACCTGTCTCCGGGAGCTTCACACATCTCGCGATAGCCGAAACCAGCTCACCGCAAGCACCCCAAAGCAGCCGGTTTCCCAGTCCACAACAGGTAACCGTTCTGCATCCACTGGTTCCCAATCGCTATCGCAGTGCAGTCTTCGAAAACATTGAAGACGGGCTTGACAAGTATGAATGCGTCGCACAGATTAACCAGTGGACTGAGCAGCAAAAGCTTCCCCACGTCTATTTCGCCCTTGACGACAGTGGCCGTACTTCGTACGAGAAACGTGAAGCTAGCCTGACGACATGGAATGACTTTCGGCAGAAGATCACAGATACTTTTGCAAGTGCCGACCGACGCGACCGCGCCCAGCAGATGATGCAGCTACGGGTACAGCAACCTAATGAGTCGGTCACAATGTTCGCCGAGTACATGGCTTGCCTCTTTCGTAGAGCCGACCCGAACATGACCGAAGATAGGAAGTTGCGCTACCTCATGCGAGGTGTAAAAGAGCAGTTGTTCGCGGGGCTTGTGGGGAATCCTCCAGTCACCGTCGCTGATTTTATCAAAGAGGCTACGGCTATTGAGCGGGCCCTTCATGAACGGTGCAGGCAGTACGATCGACTGTCCACCAGCACTGCAATGAATGCTGCTGCAGGGATTGCCGAGTATCAGAATTCCTTGCGTGAATTGATCAGAGAGCTTGTCAGAGAGGAAGTACAAAAGATTCTGACACTGACATTGAATAGCCCCGTAGCATCAATCGCCGAAGTGGTGCGCGACGAAATCAGGCAGGCGTTCCTTGTGCCAATCTTCAAGATCACCAGCGTCCCATGACATACGCCGCTGCTCTCCGATGTCCACCACCTGTCACAACCACACCACCGCACCACCAGCCTCCGACAGCTGCTCCTTGGTCGCCGCCGTAAGAGGATCCTTTGAGGCGCGCTCCCGTTATGCCGCTGCAGTCCCACGAGCAGCCGTCGTTCGCCACCCCTTGGTCAACGCCGAAAAACGACGAAATTTCGGAGAACCAACGTATGGCGCACCGGCGATAGGCGACCATGTCGTTTTCACTGCGGAGGCACCAGCCATATTTCGCGTAATTGCTGGCATCGTGACACATCATTTCGACCTCATCGTCTGTGGTCCTATGGTTGACGTGCAAATGACGATTCCAAGCTACGCCGCGATGACGCTACTTTTCGGGAACCTCCAGTAGCGCACCCGAATGACGAATCCATGCCCAATGATAGGTTCGATTTCGGCCGTCGGTGGCGTTCTCCAGCCCATCCACGTCAAATGGCTTCACCTACTGAACATACTTTTACTGACCTCAGAAGACGAAGGTCGCCCAGCTCACGCCGGAGAAACTGAAGGCGGCGACCTCGGGGGGTAAGGTTGCAGGCCCGCCGCAAGACATTAAAAAGCCCCCAACAGTCCCGCTGCAGAACGCTGTGAAGCCGATAAACACCGAAGAAATTCTGAGTGCCGACACTGATGTTTTGGTGGACAGACAGCCAGTGACAGCGTTAGTCGACACGGGTGCCGAATTCTCTATAATGAGTCAGGAACTCTTCTTCCACCTGAAGAAAGTAAAAACGCCATGGACGAGACCTCACATAAGGATGGCAGGCGGCCAATTACTGATGCCTACTGGAAGTAGTACTTCTAGAATTATTATCGGGGATTCTTCTTTCGGTGGCCGCTTTCATCATTCTGCCTCTGTACTGTAAAGATTTGATTATTGGAATGGATTTTCTGAAAGAATATGGCGCCGTAATTAACATCCCGAATTGCATGGTGACGTTTTATTAGAGTCGTGGTTTAGTCTATTGCTAATCGCCGCAAGACCACTTCTTTCGTCTAACAAAAAACGACGTTGTCATTGCACCTCGATCATGTACCCTTGTTTCGGTAGCATGTGATGTAACGTTTCATTGCGAAGGTGTTGCCGACCAAATAACCACGTTGTTGTTCACTCATGGTATCTCGGTCACACGAGGAATCGTAAATGGCACCGACGGGCGCACGAACCTGTTGTTAACAAATTTTAGCACAGAGCAACGGCGCCTTCCAAAGGGCACGGCTGTGGCTTATTTTGACGGTGTTGTGAATATCAGCGACTGCTGTTCACTACTCGGAAGAGCGCCTACGCGAGACCCAGCTCCTGTACTTGACGTCAGCACTGCTTTGTCGCCGCATGAACGAGAGCGGCTTCTTACGCTACTGGCCAAATTGAGCAACTGCTTTGCGTCGACGTCCAGCGTCGGTCGGACACCTCTAACAAAGCACCGAATAATTACAGAGGATCCGGCAAGACCAATTCACCAAAATCCTTATCGTGTTGCTCCCAGAGGACGTGAAGCCATACAACAAGTGACAAAAATGCCTAAAGACGACGTGATCCAACCATCAATGAGTCCCTGGGTATCTCCTGTAGTCCTAGTCAAGGAAAAGGACGGCAGCTTGCGTTTCTGTGTGGAATACCGAAAACTAAATGAGGTGTCAAAGAAAGACGTGTACCCGCTTCCCCATATTGACAATTCACTCGACAGGCTTCGACACGCGCATTACTTCTTTACAATGGATTTAAAAAGCGGATATTGGAGAATCGAGCTAGACCCGACAGACCGTGAAGAAACTGCTTTTGTTACACCAGGTGGCCTATACAAATTTATGGTCTTGCCTTTCGGCTTGTGCTCGGCGCCTACTACGTTCCACCGCCTCATGGACACTGTGCTCTCAGGCCTGAAGTGGAAAACCTGCTTAGTGTACCTCGACGACGTCATCGTGTTCTCCGCAACATTTGAAGAACATCTCGAACGCCTTGAAGCGGTTCTGCAGTCCATCCGGTCCGCCGGCCTTACCCTGAAGCCGGAAATGTGCCACTTTGGTTTCGTGGAATTACAGTTTCTTGTTCACGTTGTCAGCCATGCAGGTGTCCGCCCGGATCACGAAAAAATTGCCGCCGTCGCACAGTTTCCCGTACCATGCGATAAAAATGCTGTCAGGCGCTTGCTCGGCCTCTGTGCCTATTACCGGCGGTTTATTGCAGACTTTGCGCGTATTGCATCACCGTTAACTCGTCTGACGAGAGACGAGGTTGCTTTTGTATTGGGCGACGAAGAGCGAGGTGCATTCAACGACTTGCGGGACCGTCTCCAGACACCTCCAGTGCTTGCTCACTTGGATGAAACCACCCCTACATTGCTCCACACTGATGCAAGCAATGTTGGCTTGGGAGCTGTTCTTGTGCAGCAGCAGGAGGGCAAAGAAAGAGTACTTGCCTATGCAAGTCGAACACACTCACGCACAGAGGCTAATTACTCCACGACTGGGAAAGAATGCCTCCCGGTAGTATGGGCGGTCATGAATTTTCGCCCATATTTATATGGCCGCCACTTCACAATTATCAGCGACCACCATTCACTGTGATGGTTGACAAACCTTAACGATCCTTCGGGACAACTGGCGCGTTGGAGCCTACGGCTGCAAACGTTTGACATGACTATCAAGTACAAGTCAGGGAAATGACATATGGATGCTGAGTGCCTGTCTCAATCGCCGATAGAGTCGTCTGTTCCATCCGGAGAAGACTCGGCATTTCTTTGTCTTCTGGACACATACACCATCGCGCAACAACAACGGGACGACCCTGAGTTGCTTGAACTCATCAATTATTTAAAGGGCAGATCTGCGAAACCACCTAGAGTTTTCGCAAGAGGACTGTTGTCGTTTTGTTTGAGGGCGAAAGTATTTTACAAACGAAACTTTCCTTTGACCGGGTCCTCCTATGTGCTCGTCATTCCTGCAGCTCTTCGTACGGAAGTCCTTGAAGCCTGTCACAGCGAGGTGACTTCTGGTCACAGGCTACACGAGAACGTTGGCCAGAATGCAGCAGAGGTACTACTGGCCGAGACTTAGCACCACCGTGAAACATCACGTTCGCACTTGCCTCGACTGCCAGAGGCGCAAGTCGCCTCCGTCGAAACAAGCCGGTCTCCTACAACCCGTCCAGGTTCCTCGAAGACCATTTGACCAAATTGGAATGGATATATTGGGCCCACTTCCTACTTCTACTGCAGGGAATCGCTTTGTTATCGTCGCAACCGACTATCTCACACGTTACGCTGAAACAAAGGCAATCGAGAGAAGCACAGCAGCCAAGGTGGCGCGCATTTTCATTGAGCATGTTGTGTTGCGACACGGCGCACCAACCATCGTAATAACACATCGAGGAACCGCATTCACAGCTGCACTTTTAGGACACGCCTTGCTGCTAAGTGGAACGGCTCGTTGGAAGTCAACCGCCTGCCATCCACAAACCAACGTATTAACAGAACGCCTAAACAAAATAATTGATGACATGCTATTCATGTACGTGGATGTTGAACAGAAAAATTGGGACGGCATCTTACCTTATATCGCATTTGCATATAACACGGCAAAACTAGAGACAACGTGCATGATTCCGTTAACCCTTGTTCAGGGACGGGATGTACGAACGATGTTGGATGCAATACTTCCACGCGACTTTGACGACACTGATACAGATGCCGATGTGTTTACGCAACGCGCAAAAGAGCCTCGGCAGCTCGCACGCTTGCGGATGTGCCAGCCGCAAGACTACGACGCAGAACGCTATGATCTTAACCGTCGAATGCCAATCTATGACGCCCGACAGAGTGTGGGTTTGGACACCCATACGGAAACGAGGCCTCTCCGAGAAGCTGTTAAGACGTTACTTCGGACCTTATCGAGTATTGCGCCGACTCAGCGATGTCACGTACGAGGTCGTCTCCGATAGTCCCAATTGTACGCGGCGCCGCACGCACCGTCCTGAAATTGGGCACGTTGTCCGCATTAAGCCGTATGTATGCGAGAGACTCTTACTTCCGCGAGTGACATTTCTGGTTTAGCATCGGGTCGAAGCTCTTTTAGGGAGGGCTAAATGACGCGTGTGTTCTACGCAGAAGACAATGGCGATAGGGGCATTAACGGACTCCGTCTAGTAGGTGACTAAGCTTGGGTGAGGACGAAGAAGACGTGCCTCTGTTCCGTTTGTTTTTGAACAGGTTGTCCTGTTGTTCTTGAGGAACGTCTCCCTGCCGCGACAATATATATATATATATATATATATATATATATATATATATATATATATATATATATATATATATATATATATATCATCATCATCATCATCAGCCTAGTTACGCTCAATGCAGGGCAAAGGCCTCTCCCATACTTCTCCAACTACCCCGGTCATGTTCTAATTGTGGCCATGTTGCCCCTGCAAACGTCTTAATGTCATCCGCCCACCTAACTTTCTGCCGCCCCCTACTACGCTTCCCTTCCCTTGGAATCCAGTCCGTAACCCTTAATCACCATCGGTTATCTTCCCTCCTCATTACATGTCCGGCCCATGCCCATTTCTTTTTCTTGATTTCAACTAAGATGTCATTTACCCGCGTTTGTTCCCTCACCCAATCTGCTCTTTTCTTATCCCTTAACGTTACAGCTATCATTCTTCTTTCCATAGCTGGCTGCGTCGTCCTCAATTTCAGCAGAACCCTTTTCGTAAGCATCCAGGTTTGTGCCCCGTAGGTGAGTACTGGTAAGACACAGCTGTTATACACTTTCCTCTTGAGGGATAGTGGCAACCTGCTGTTCATGATTTGAGAATGCCTGCCAAACGCACCCCAGCCCATTCTTATTCTTCTGGTTATTTCAGTCTCATGATCCGGATCCGTGGTCACTACCTGCCCTAAGTAGATGTATTCCCTTACCACTTCCAGTGCCTCGCTACCTATCGTAAACTGTTGTTCTCTCCCGAGACTGTTAAACATTACTTTAGTTTTCTGTAGATTAATTTTCAGACCCACTCTTCTGCTTTGCCTCTCCAGGTCAGTGAGCATGCATTGCAGTTGGTCCCCTGAGTTACTAAGCAAGAAAATATCATCAGCGAATCGCAAATTACTACGGTATTTTTCATTAACTCTCATCCCCAATTCTTCCCAATCCAGGTCTCTGAATACCTCCACTAAAACACTGCGAATAGCATTGCAGAGATCGTATCTCCCTGCCTGACGCCTTTCTTTATTGGGATTTTGTTGCTTTCTTTATGGAGCACTACGGTGGCTGTGGAACCGCTATATATATCTTCCAGTATCTTTACATATGGCTCATCTACACCCTGATTCCGTAGTGCCTTCATGACTGCTGAGGTTTCGACTGAATCAAATGCTTTTTCGTAATCAATGAAGGCTATATATAAGGGTTGGTTATATTCTGCACATTTCTCGATCACCTGATTGATAGTGTGAATATGGTCTATTGTTGAGTAGCCTTTACGGAATCATGCCTGGTCCTTTGGTTGACAGAAATCTAAGGTATTCCTGATTCTATTTGCGATTACCTTGGTAAATACTTTGTAGGCAAGGGACAGTAACCTGATCGGTCTGTAATTTTTCAGGTCTTTGGCGTCCCCTTTCTTATGGATTAGGATTATGTTAGCGTTCTTCGAAGATTCCGGTACGTTCGAGGTCATGAGGCATTGTGTATATAGGGCGGCCAATCTCTCTAGGACAGTGTTCCCACCATCCTTCAACAAATCTGCTGTTACCTGATCCTCCCCAGCTGCCTTCCCCCTTTGCATAGCTCCCAAGGCGTTCTTTACCTCTTCCGGTGTTACTTGTGGGATTTCAAGTTTCTCTAGCCTATTCTGTCTCACCTTATCGCCGTGGGTGTTACTGGTACTGTATACATCTCATAAAACTCTTCAGCCACTTGAACTATCTCATCCATATTAGTAACGATATTGCCGGCTTTGTCTCTTAACGCACACATCTGATTCTTGCCTATTCCTAGTTTCTTCTTCACTGCTTTTAGGCTTCCTCCGTTCCTGAGGGCCTGTTCAATTCTATCCATATTATAGTTCCTTATGTCCGCTGTCTTACGCTTGTTGATTAGCTTAGAAAGTTCTGCCAGTTCTATTCTAGCTGTAGGGTTAGAGGCTTTCATACTTTGGCGTTTCTTGATCAGATCTTTCGTCTCCTGCGATAGCTTACTGGTTTCCTGTTTAACGGCGTTACCACCGACTTCTATTGCACACTCCTTAATGATGCCCATAAGATTGTCGTTCATTGCTTCAACACTATGGTCCTCTTCCTGCGTTAAAGCCGAATACCTGTTCTGTAGCTTGATCCGGAATTCCTCTAGTTTCCCTCTTACCGCTAACTCATTGATTGGCTTCTTATGTTCCAGTTTCTTCCGTTCCCTCCTCAAGTCAAGGCTAATTCGAGTTCTTACCATCCTATGGTCACTGCAGCGCACCTTGCCGAGCACGTCTACATCTTGTATGATGTCAGGGTTCGCGCAGAGTATGAAGTCGATTTCATTTCTAGTCTCACCATTCGGGCTCCTCCACGTCCACTTTCGGCTAACCCGCTTGCGGGAAAAGGTATTCATTATCCGCGTATTATTCTGTTCCGCAAACTCTACTAATAACTCTCCCCTGCTATTCCTAGTGCCTATGCCATATTCCCCCACTGCCTTGTCTCCAACCTGCTTCTTGCCTACCCTGGCATTGAAGTTGCCCATCAGTATACTGTATTTTGTTTTGACTTTACCCATCACCGATTCCACGTCTTCATAGAAGCTTTTGACTTCCTGGTTATCATGACTAGATGTAGGGGCGTAGACCTGTACAACCTTCATCTTGTACCTCTTATTAAGTTTCACAACAAGACATTCCACCCTCTCGTTAATGCTATAGAATTCCTGTATGTTACCAGCTATGTTCTTATTAATCTTATATATGTTCAGGAATCAGGAATCCGACTCCTAGTTCTCGTCTCTCTGCTAAGCCCCGGTAGCACAGGACGTGCCCGCTTTTTAGCACTGTATATGCTTCTTTTGGCCTCCTAACTTCACTGAGCCCTATTATTTCCCATTGACTGCCCTCTAATTCCTCCAATAGCACTGCTAGACTCACCTCACTAGATAACGGTTTCCGGATTCTGATGCCGGATTCGCTGAACCGGATCTGAGCCGGATTCTGATGAATGCCGGACCCCGGCTGAAACGTCAATAAACCGCTTCATACGCGCGTCTGCTTCACTGTGAATATTTACCCGGACCCAGAACTGCTCTTTTTCTGCTATATATATATATATATACATATATATATATATAATGTGTGTGTGTGTGTGCGAAGAAAAAGAGTACGACATACGTTGGATAGGCACAGTATAATTGACTGACGTTTCGGCTCGTGGACCGGCCTTTGCAAAAGCAACATGTACATGCCTTTGGGCTTTCTTGTAAGCCCGCGATAGATCAAATAATGTTGTGCGCAATAATAACAACAAGAAAAAACAACATAAATATCGCGATA
This sequence comes from Dermacentor andersoni, assembly GCF_023375885.2. NCBI lineage: Eukaryota > Metazoa > Arthropoda > Arachnida > Ixodida > Ixodidae > Dermacentor > Dermacentor andersoni. Next base: position 47,445,581 of record NC_092818.1, on the reverse strand, counting down.
CCACACACGTGGCGCAGAGTGCAGAAATGAATCTTTAGTTAACTCAATATGACAATGTAAACCACTTGAAATCAACAAAATATAATAAAGCAATAAAATAAACAACCATGGAGATATTAAGGCACCGCGCGACAGTACATTCAGAGTGCAGGTGAAACGTACTGCTCAGTAGTCGTAATAGTGAGCAGGATGAATGATGAGGGCTTTTAGTGGCATGTGTATGGTGGAATACACTTTCGTGTGCAGACTGTGCATATTATGTGACACAGAATTGAAATAACAGCGAAAAAAGAGGAAAATAATAATAAAGGTTTCTTGAATGAAAGCTGCGTCTCATGGCATACAATAAGGCGTCACGGCTAATGTCAAGGATCCTTATAGACCTCAGACTCTGCCCAGGCGGCGCTGCGGAAAAACCCGTCACCAGCGCCCCCATCGGAGCCTTGGCGAGAATTGAGTAGTGCAAGGAGAGCTGTCCGCAAGAGAATGTGCATAGACCACAATGGACCCTTCGCTTTCGTTTGTGTTGAGGCACGGTTTCCTAAAAATCAAGGACCTGGAAAGCTTCTTTCGCCCATCCACGCTTCGGAAAGGAAGCTCAGCAGGGCGAAGTACGTGTACAATATAAAATAAAGGCTCAAGTGTTATTTCAGCGTGCTGCAACTCGCAAGTACAGAGAGCATCAGGTTTGTCTATTGGCATACAGCATAAAAATCTAAGCATTTCAAATTGGTTCGTATTGAATGTGTCCCGAACACAAGACGTAAGTATCTCGTATTCCTTTATGTATTTTATCGTAATGTTTTGTCTCGCAATTATTTACAGAGAGTAAATCCTTTCCAGGGCAGCAAACAGAAAACGTTTTTCAAGGCAGCAAATAGCGTGCGACCATAACGAAAGTAAGCTTCCTACAGTGCCTACGCGCTGCATCTTTTTTTCTCGGAGGAGCTACAGCATCGATCAGTACCTTAATTTGAACTTTTCGCAGACGCTTCGAGCAACAAGCACGCACAAATAAATGTAAATAAACGCGACATTTTTTTTCTTTACACATGTGCGTTACTTCGTAATTACTCATCCAGTGCTCCTACAGCAACTTTATTGCTCACATTTGAAAAACGCAGTCGAGCAGGCTCAGCCAGTACCTCCTGGCACTGGATCAGCACACTGCGAAGCGTGCTTGTTGTATCGGCGCAGGACATAGAAAATACCGAAAGTAGAAATGAGCTCGCGATACAACGATGCTCTAGAACAGGATTTTGAATTCATAAACGAACCAGAATGTTTGGTTAAGCTGACATGTCATATCTCTCCGTTCGACTTGTTGAGTCAAGCGGAGGCGGACGTCTGTTAAAAAGTGGAGGTATCGATAGCACATAAACAGGATGGTTCGCAACGTTGTTTTTTCTGTTACCAACGAAGTGGCGGCTGCAGATTCTTGAGTTTTCGCTTGGTCACCATGGTCCTCCATCAGCGCTACGGAACACAATTACAGAAGAACAAAATTGTCGCACTTTCTCATGCGAGCCGCAGAGTTGTGGAGAATGCAAGTAATCCGATTACCCAACAGGTTGAACGGCCCGTATCCAGCGCTCTCGCCTTTCCCCTTCATACGATCGCGATTGAAATCGGCAAAACTGAACGTTGTTATTTCGTCCTTTACGTTCATGGCAATTTACAAGACAACAGTAGCGTCGATTGCGGCGTATCTTCGTAGCGCGCGGAGCTATCGCGGTTGCCGTCGCTCCTATACCATCAGTCTGACGAGTGAGCCAGGAAACGCTTTATGGCAGTTCGACGGCGCGTCCGACTAGCGTAGAAATTCATAGCTCTCTGTCTGGGTGATAAATGCGTAAAACACTCGCAATATGGCCAAAATCTAGTTAAATCGTTGTTTCGCAGCCGCTAGCTGCATAGGCAACTTAGCAAGGGAGTCGGGCTTCGCACTACTCAATTACTGCCTCTTCGCACCGGCAGGCGGCGCTACGCGTCTTGCAAAACTCCAGAGTCTGACGTCCATTAGGCACGCTGGTTAGTGTGCCTCTGCTTTCGTTAATTCCAGATGACACGGTGTTAAACTTATAGATTAGGTGTGACTCGCGGACTTCGATCGTGCTAGGAATGAAAGCCTGATTCAAGTATAGTGACCCTGAGTTTTTCGAAAGGATGCCCTGGTAAGCGAATAGGTCTTGATAATGGTAGGTTAGGAAGTGTATTAGCGTGCGATCTGTGGTTATTAAAGCGTACTTGAAACGAGGTTTCTGTTTGGCCAATGTGCTGTTTTCTGCAGACTGTGCACTCAAGCAAGTATACAACATTCGAGGTATCGCAATTAAAAGATCCGCAATGTTTTAGGGTAAAATCTGAAGACGTACTAATTACTCTCTCTGTGGTTTGCATGTACACACACACCTTGCAACGTGCTTTCTTGCATGGGGCGCCGCCAGACGTCTTGTTGTGCTCATTTAATTTTGAGGATGTTAGCGTATCGTGGAAGTTCTTACACCGTCGGTATACGACGCGAGGCGGTTCAGGAAAAATATCGAGAAAATGTTGACTTTGGGAAAGGATATTGTGGTGGATATATATATATATATATATATATATATATATATATATATATATATATATATATATATATATATATCTTGCTGAGGAGAAGACGCGCCTCGCGGCACAGCCGCATCGCCAACGCCTGCCTTGGCTCGGCTCGCGCTGTTGATTGCGGGTGTCTTTTTTGGACAGTGCTTCGGGCTGTCTGGCCGTTACCATTCGCTGTGCCTTTGCATTAGGAGCGGCCAATAAACCTATTCTCACTATTTATATTCATATTGCGGTGATCCTGGATGAAGATATAATAAAGATGACAAAGGTGAAGAACAAGGAAGATGTGGAGAACCATAATGGTAGCTGATTAGTGTAACTAAAGTATTGAAGACTTTTACCGTGTGCGTGAACTTTATATTTCGCGCAGCCGACGTCAGAAACTGGATGTGGTTGACATTCTACCTCGCCAGATGGCGCGGCCACCCCCTCGTCACGGACTATGCTATAGAAGGTGAAAACTTCGTTGAGGTGCCGGGTAAAATGAGAACACTAGGGCTACATGAAACAATCACCAGCAAAGCCAAGGCACCGATCGGTGACGTCACTGAAAGAGGTACCTTCAAGATCTACATAGAACTGCTAGAACTTGAATCCATGTGGAAACAAACCGCAGATAAGTGCGACGCTCAAGGTGATACATTTCACAACGGATTGCCCCATCTGGAAGGCTTATTAAACGAGATAGCACAATTAAGGCAAGCGAAAATGCTGCACATGAAACAACAGCAAGCAATTTTGACTATACTTGCCGCCAGCACACGATGCCGAGAGACGGTGAAGCACAGCTGGCGCCGCTTTCTGGCTAGATTTTTTCCAATACTCTTGTGTACAGTACCAGTTAAGTGACTCCTATCGAATACTTAACAGGAGCCACGTGGCAAAGCTAAAAGCGGTGTGATGGGCGCATCACAGAACATAAAAGAATCATGAGAAATGTGGGAAAAGAGCTTTATTCAGGCATTTCAATTGAAGCCAGCCCACTTGTGGGACAAAGCAATTTTTTACAAGCAGAGAGACAGCATTTTTTTTTACTATTTATTTAAAAAGAGGCGTCTACTGCGACTGGCGGATTCCACGCTTTCAGATTCATATGTCGTGTTGCTAGTAATACAGGGGGTGAAAAGAGGCTGCCAAAGACAAGTCCAGGTTAAAGCACCGTCCATTTCCGAGGAGCTGCTCTATTGCTTAAAATATGTGTCGTTCGAGTCCTGGCCTGAACGTCCGTCAGTACGCGAGGTGCAACACAAACCGCAAAAGGAATTGACCCAGAACATAAAAGACGATTACTCTGCCAATGTGAGTTCCCACACCCCTAGTCAAGTGGAATTCGCTGAGAATATGCCCTGAAAATCAGCGAACGTCAGGACATCTGAGACGCAAGACACAATATTCCTTGTGAAATCCAATATTTTGTTTGTCCCAGCGATTGTGAATAATATCGAGATGCTCGCGGTCATCTATACAGACGTCTCGGTCAGTCTGATTTATGAGAAAAGAGTTGACAAAGACAAGACCTTTGCCGGAAGAGCTGTCAAAGTTCAAGGTTGCCATGGAAACTGTGGAGAGCTAGCAAAATGGAAGACTGCAAAAGTGAAAATCAGAGATCTAGAGCTCACTGTGAGGAGCCTGGTCAGGTCAGAAGTGGAGTTCAATTTTCTTTTATACCGACCCGACATGAAACGATTCAAGATGAACATTCTTTGAAACGACATTATCACTATTGAGAATTTCAACCTCCTTCAATTACAACATAGCACAATCACAAGTTCCGACGACGCTTCGTTGAAATTTCTAGAACAGTTGTGTGCCGGCAGCGACTGCGATGGAAGTGGCTTTTGAACTTCGAGACAAAAGTATTGTGAGGAAACAAGCTGATGGGCTAAGCCGTAAAAAGAAAGTATGGCTTAAGCAAGAGCTACAAGGAATGTTGAATTCTGGTATCTTTTACCATGCTGCCAAAAGAAGACATCCTAGCGTTTGTGCACACAATACCAGCTTATCAACCGACAAACAAACTTGTTCCCTTTCCCGATACCACAACTTGACGAAATAATTGAGAATACCGGAAGGTGTCAGTGGTTCTCCATGACAGACCTAGGTACAGGGAGGGTATAGGCAAGTACCACTGAAAGAGGAGATCAATACTTTCACTACGTTTCTTGCACCGTTCGATATCTACGAATATAATTTGCTGCCATTTGGGTGTAAAAGCTCAGACGCATTATCCCTGAAAATGATGAACACTGTGCACAAAGAATTTATGGGCAAATGCAGTAGTGCCCATGTTGACGACATACATGTCTATTCAATAACATAAGACGACTACACTAGTCGTCTACTAATGATGGTAGGTTCATTAAGCTGAGTACACTTAAAGATCAACGTCCGAAAGAGTGATTTCTTCTGCCAAAAGGCAGCTTTCAAGGTAAAATATTAAATGGGAAGACAAAGAGTACCAAAGAAGAAAGCGCTGAGCATATCAAGGGTCTTTCCGCGCCATTCGATCTACCCTTTCTTCGACTGTTCAAGGCCTTGCTGAACATTTCCGGGCCTTCATAAAGGCTTAGGCAACAGAGACAAAATGTCTCACTGCCCTTACGCAAAAGAGGTTTCATTTGTGTTGCCTGATGACTATGAGGAGTGTTACGCAGAACTTGTTGAAATTACTTCGTCAGAGTCTGCCCTGGACGCTGCCACACATTAGCCTGTCATTTGGACTGTACCCTGATGCCTCTTGTTATGGTACAGAAGCCATTTTTTATCAATGACATGTCAACAAGGCTGCTGCGGAACACGTACAAGTGACAGGATGATTTTCTTGCACGTTTTCCAAGGGCCACGCAAACCATGCTACGACACAAAAGGAAGCACTGGTTGTAGTTACGGACCTCAAGTATTTTAGAAGCTATCTGGAAGGAAGAAACTTCAAATTGTTTACAGATAATTAACTCCTTACACACCCCTGCATCTTCCACAGCCAAAAGGTAGAATAACAAGATGAGCGAATAAAATTCAAAGGTACACTTTCGAGGCTGCCCACCGCCCTGTATAAAAGCACCAGGACGCAGATACTCTGTCTTGACTTCATGTACCAAGAGAAGTCACCCATGGAGAAGTTGATATGAGCTAACTGTGAAAAGGAACACAAGGCATGAACATACAAAATGGATAATTAGAGGTGCGCGCAACAGGGACACCGACCATACTGCGACTATATCATGACAGGCCGGAGTCTGTAGGGCATGACAGATTCACGGAAACATACAGAAAGCTAACGCAGATTTTCTTGTATAGGCATGAAGACAGATGTCACTAAATACACAAAGGCCATTCACAACTGCCAACACTGCGAAGCGAAGTTCAGGCCACGTGGTCACGCCGGATTATTCGAATGTACACTTCGAACAGTACATTTTGATATTGCTGAATTCAAAAAGATGGGTGAGGGGTGAAAAAGACACAAGCATCCCTAGTTACGGTAGGCTAGTGTACGAGGTTCGTTGCTGCTAAAGCTGGCATGGAAGAGGCAAACTGTGTAACTTCTTTTCTAGATAGGTATACCTTCTCCAATGTTAATGTCGTCGTTGCGGACAACGTACCGGTATACCAAATCAAAAAACTTCACCGTTGGGCTGAAGCAAGAAGCGTAGAGCTGCGTTTTCTAGCACCCTATCAGCCAGAAGCAAATTCTCTTGCAGAAGGGTAATTTGGAACTTGAAGACATATATCCCAACTTTAAAAGAGGGTGGAAGTGAGCTCTGGAAGCAGGCGTTCGTCACCATAACCTACCTAGCACTGCAGCATTGGGATGTAGCCCTTACTTCGCCGCTTTCCAGGAACTCTGTGGATTAACTGTGGACAAAGAACTCGATATAGTTGAAAAAAATAACACTTTGGGAAAAGCCATTGGATTTGTACAAGAAAGAAAAGTATAGCAAAACAATGTAAATGAAATTCGACAAACGTCCCTAGTCCATGATGCCCAATATTGAACAGGAGACAAAGTGCTGGTGCGCGAGGGGTTCTATTCAAGGTTCCCCTCTATCGGCCCGGATTCTGTATTGAAAACAGCAAAGCACCCAGGATTCTGAAGGTCATTGCATTATCAAGGACCCAGAGGAAAAATAGCAGAGGTGGCGATTGCTAATATTATTCAATATCATCCCATTAGAGATTATAATAGCAGCTCGGGAGGATGTAGTAATTCTGAATGAACAGATATTAAAGGCGAAGAAGATGGTGAAGAGGAGAAGTAAGAAACGGAGGACTGTAATGGCAGCTGATTTGTATAATTAAAGTATTCAAGACTATATTATCTTGTGAGGCAACCTCATATATATATATATATATATATATATATATGTGTGTGTGTGTGTGTGTGTGTGTGTGTGTGTGTGTGTGTGTGTGTGTGTTAATCATGAACCTGTTTCTTGCACCCAAATGGGGTGGATGCTCGAGTGGTTTGTTTCTATGCATAATGCACGAACTCAAACGTGCGTAATTAACACCAGCAAGTTATTCCTATACACTAATAAAATTGATTGATTATTTGATTTATTGAATGATTGATTTATTGATTTGTAGCAAGATAAATCACGATGTACCTCAGTAGAGCACGTGTATTTCTAAAGGGGTACACATTTCCGCGCTGACTTCAGCTGGAATATGGCGCTGTAGTTCGAAGAAGGACCTGGTGGTCTGTAGACAACGTTCAGAAGAAATTTGTCTATCTACGGGGATGTCGAGTCTCCGGGTAGTTCAGTCATGAGGAGCAGCCTCGCTTTCGGTCTTCAATTGATCTAGAACACCTTGACTGCAGATGAGCCAATGCTTTTATTCGAGCCTCTTTATTCAATATTGTAAACGGTCTCATTGATTCCGCAGAAATATTGAATAATGGCAGTGTCAGAATTTCGCAAGAAATAACTAGTGTATAGATATTTTCATGCAGCTGCTTCTGTTGTCTCAAAGAATCCTCTGACCAGGGGCCCTATAACGTAAAACTATTCCAATATGTTTCTATTCCAATCTTCTGACGTCAGATTTGCGTAACCATAGACGCAAGCACCGGGCGGTCACCCGCAGGGTTGTCTGAACAGGCCAATCAAACGCTTTCCTCGTTGATAGGAGGTCACTTTTGTTTGCTTGAAAAACGAATAACATTGCCTACACTGAGCGGCTTGTCGTATCTAATTGGCTGGCAAGAGGCGAGGAGAACGCTCAAGTGGAGAGGGATTCACTGGGGCAGAGCCAGTGCACTGAAAATCGATAACCGGATGAAGAGGGTGGTGCCGGCGTCTGCGATTGGTCGGCTTTCCCTTACTTAGCTTGTGGTGGCTGGTCGAAAATCACGGCGGCATGCAACGGAAGCTTAAGAATGGCGCAAAAACTGACCCTCAGCAAAGAAGAGGTGGCAGAATGAGGTGGTAAACGTGCCGAAAGGGCTCGGAAACGTTACACGGCCACGCAAGAAGTTTTATTACACGCAAATACACCCATGCTCTCCGGCAGGTGCGAGTAGCCAGCGTCTCAGCGATCGGCGGCAGCTATCTTTTATTCCATTCGGAACGGGGCAGCCTGCGGCTATTCCGAAGAAAATTCAGTTTTGTTCGGCATATTAATGCATCTTTATCGCGTACACGTCACTTTGACGGGGTGAGTTTAGGCGGTTTTGTGACGTCGCGTTACAGGCAGGTGAAGTGGGTGCAGCCCGAAAACATTTTACCAATAGCCGTGGGCTGATGGCGAAAAGGGGTCGAATCAGAAATAACTGTTTTTCTTTTTTCTCTCAAGTCATGCATAATCAGTGTATACACATCATATCAGATGGGAAGGTATCGCGGTTTTCGGGACGTCGCGTGACAGAGAGGTGAAGTGGGCGTGGTCGAAAGAAAGTTTTTCACCAATCGTGGAGGGCTGATAGCGGAATTGGAATAGAAAACTTTGGAATAGTTTTACGTTATAACGCCCCAGGATTCTACAGGTCTGCAACACTCACACGAAATTCACGTATTTCACAAACATATGCCTCCTTTACTACTAGCACGCAAATGCAATTTAATTATTTACAGAAATGTAATAATTCCTTGGGTGTCTTATATGGTAAAGTTTTAATATTGCTACGGGATAGTATTTCCAATGACGAAGAGCCGAGCAGTAAGAAGACGACGACGACGATTAGAAGCTAGCGCGGGCTGTTGCCTCGTGGCCAAGCGCCACGTATTTTCTTATAAATATACTTGTACATAGCTTTTGTCTGCGTCTTCCTACGTAACATATCTGGTGGAGGTGGACGTTCCCTGTACCTCGTCACGGAGCTTCGCAGTGGACGGTACGTCGAACCTTCCTTCATAGCTCCCGGCGACGACAACACCGACTCCGCAGGCTCCGACACCTGCTGCCACCTCGACCACCTACATCACTCTCCCCGCTCCCCGTGATCCTGGCGTATTCTCGGACAAAGATGGGGAAGACGTCGATGACTGGATCAACCTGTATGAACACGTCAGCCGCAATAACCCGTGGGACCCTACTATTATGCTCGCCAACGTAGCCTGTTACCTCGGTGGCACACCTAGAGTTTGGCATCGCACGCACGAAGATGAGCTCACCAGTAGGGATTCACTTAAGGCACAGCTTCGATACTTGTTCAGCAACCCCTACGGTCACCAACTTGCCGCGCAGAAGGCGCTTTCCGGCCGTGTGCAGACGTCAACAGAGCCCTATGTCACGTACATTCAGGACGTCTTGGCTCTGTGCCGCAAAGTTGACACCCACATGACTGAGTCCGACAAGGTTTCCCACATCCTCAAAGGCATTGCCGATGACGCCTTCAACTTGCTCGTTTGCAACAACGTAGCGACGGTGGATGCTGTTATAAAAGAGTGCCGCCACCTGGAACTCGCTAAAAGCCGACGTATTGACCAGCATTTTGCCCGTCTGCCCAACACCCCAGCGACATCTTCCTGTGCCGACACTCCTCGTCCCAACAACACTGCCGATGTTACCAGGATCGTCCGGCGTGAGATCGAGGCCACCTATCCGGCTGCCTTCGACTCCAGTCCCACCAACACATCTGCAGTCACGGTCTCACTGATCCAGGCAGTTGTCCGCAAAGAGTTCGAAAACATGGGCCTTCACACCATCTGCTTGGCCCCTCGTCCTGATACCCGCCCGGCTTCTTCGATTCCGCCCCGTCCCGCATCTTCTTACCCACCGCGTTCCCGCAACCCATCTGAATGGCGCACTGCTGACGACAAGCCCATTTGTTTCCACTGTCATCAAATCGGGCACATTTCTCGGTACTGTCGCAGTTGCTGGAGTTCCCCGATCCGGCCTACTTATACTGCCTACTCTCGCCCCCCAGGTGGCCCTTCTCGTCCCTATGCCGCACGCTCCGATAACGCCGCCGCTGATTATCCTGCACCGAACAGCTCCTATTCTCGTTCGCCTTCGCCCGAACGACGACAATCTCGCTCTCCCCAGCCCCGTCACTCCTATTCGCCGACTCCCTTCGGACGCCGCTCCCAGCTGGAAAACTAGACGATGCAGCGCCTCGAGGTGACGCTGCATTGCTCCCTACGCCGCCAAATCCTCTACTGACGTTGCCCACTCATCTGAACCTTCTTGACGTGCAAGTCGACGGTGTTTCTGTGTCTGCACTCATAGACACTGGGGCGCATTTGTCCGTAATGAGCGCTGACCTTCGTAACCGGCTCAAGAAAATTATCACGCCCGCCACGACGCCTGTTGTCCGTGTCGCCGATGGCGGAACAGCCCACGTAATTGGTATGTGTACCGCCCGCGTCTCCTTCGCCGATCGCTCAACAATCGTACTATTCACAGTCATCGCTCACTGTCCCCACGCCATCATCCTCGGCTTAGACTTCCTCTCCGTACATTCTGCTCTCATCGATTGCTCTGCCAGTACTCTCCGCCTCGACCTGCCTGTTCTGGATCCCACTGAACAACACCCTACTCGCCTCAGTTCCGTCGACTTCATTCGCTTGCCACTTTCGGCACTGACTTACGTTGACTTCGTGTCATCCCCACTAGTCCCAGACGGTCACTACATCGCGGCTCCTATGAAAGACGTCCTCCTTACACACGGGATCACAGTACCTCACACAGTTTGATCTGTTACGGCGAATTGCGTCTGCCTGCCAGTGGTCAATTTTGGCTTGACGACACAAGTGCTGCCACACGGGATGTCTCTGGCCCAACTTTGCTCATTCGATGATCACTCTGTAGCATCGATTTCAGTAGACGACAATTCAGCCGATCCTCCTCTACTGTCGCAGTCGGCAACTTGTACCATCGCCAACTTACACAAAATGATTGGACCCGACATGCCTTCCGAGCACGCTCGTGCGCTCTACCGCGTTCTGATTTCCTAACAAGATATTTTTTACTTTAACGATCGTCCTTTGGCCCAAACAACAGCTGCCAAACATCGCATTAATACGGGCGATGCCTCTCCTATTCATCGCCGCCCGTATCGAGCACCACCGGCTGAGCGTCAAGTTCTTCACACCGAAGTTCGCAAAATGCTTGCCAAGAACATTATTGAACCGTCATGTAGTCCATGGGCATCATCTGTTGTGCTGGTAAAAAAGAAGGATGGACCATGGCGCTTTTGCGTGGGTTATCGGCACCTTAACAGGGTTACCAAAAAGGACTTGTATCCCCTACCTCAGATTGATGACGCCCTTGACTGCCTCCACGGTGCTCGCTATTTCTCCTCTATTGACCTTCGCTCCGGCTATTGGCAGATTGCCGTGGACAATCTCGACCGCGAGAAGACAGCCTTTGTAACACCCCACGGTCTTTATCAATTCAAATTAATGCCGTTCGGTCTATGTAACGCTCCTGCCACTTTTGAACGCATGATGGACTCCCAACTTCACGGTTTCAAATGGTCCACGTGCCTGTGCTACTTGGACGACATTATAGTATTCTCCCCAACATTCGCTACTCACCTCGAGCGCCTCTCAGCAGTCCTGGACGTTTTTCGGCGAGCTGGTCTGCAATTCAACGCATCGAAGTGCCAATTCGGCCGTCGTCAGATTACCGTCCTTGGACATCTCGTTGACGCGAACGGATTGCAACCGGACCCAGGCAAGATTCATGCTGTTACGCACTTCCCTGTTCCAAAGTGTGTCAAGGATGTGCGCAGCTTCATCGGCCTTTGCTCGTACTTCCGCCGTTTCGTGAAAAATTTCGCCGCCATAACACGACCACTAACGGAGCTTTTGAAAAAAGACGCCCCTTTCCAGTGGGGCGATCAGTGCATTCTCGCTTCTAATCGACCTTCTCACAACGCCTCCCGTTCTGGCCCATTTCGATCCTTCTGCGCCTACCGAAGTCCGTACTGATGCCAGCGGTCACGGAATTGGCGCAGTACTGGCAAAACACCAGCGTGGCCACGACCGTGTTATCGCTTACGCCAGCAGGCTCCTCTCGCCCGCGGAGCGCAACTATTCCATCACTGAGCGTGAGTGTCTGGCCCTAGTTTGGGCGGTTGCGATGTTCCGACCATACTTATATGGCCGACCCTTTTCCGTTGTCACAGACCATCACGCGCTTTGCTGGTTATACTCATTGAAAGACCCTACAGGAAGACTTGGTCGCTGGGCCTTACGCCTCCAAGAATATTCGTTCTCTGTCACCTACAAATCTGGCCGACTACACAAGGACGCTGACTGCCTGTCTCGCTACCCGGTAGACGAGCCCGACGACGCCGACAGTAGTACCGCCAACGGCATTTTCTCTGTGTCTGCCTTCGCTAACATCGCCGATGAGCAGTACCGACACCTATCGCTGCGAGTACTCATCGAGCGTCTGCGCTCTACACCTACCGACGTTCGCCGATATGTCCTACAGGGCGGCATTCTGTACCGAAGGAACATGTGCATGTTCTGTACATGTGCAAAGAGTGCACATGTGCTGTACATGTGCACTCTTTGTTCCTTGTTGTGCATGCATTGGACAAGTGTACATTGTTCATCACTTGTTTATTGTCTTCTTTTTTTTTTGGGGGGGGGGGGGGGTAGCGTGTTTCACTCGCTAACAACTCAATCCGATCGCTTAGTGCAAGATGCGCCTGTATGCACCGACACTTTCTCCAATTTTCGCATTGATTCTTTTTGTTTTGCACCGTATATATTCGTGTAAGGGCCGCATATTTTTCTGGAATCTTGGCTGGGTTGGGCGCTTACACGAGTGAGGCCGATGATGCCACGCTAAAGGTTCGTACTGTTTCCGCAAATGTATACCAGAGGATAAGAGAGGCACAGTTAACAACGCTGCAGTAAACGGCCTCAGAGGCCGGCCCCCCACGCCTGACCAGCGCTGACCCAAACAGGGCTATCAAGTCCACAGGCGAAATGCCCCCGATCTGACTGGAAGCACTGCCAGCATAGCCAAGACGACGCGCCACGCAAAGAAATAGTGGACGGTTTTAGTTCGGCGTCCGCAGGAGCTCTGCGTACACAGCGAATCCGCGGAGGCGTCATTGCGCATGCGCAGTACGCAGGAGCACGCACGGTATCTTGCGTGCGCCCGCAGCTTTTCAAAAGCTGCGTAGCGTGCGCTGCGGCCTCAGCGGGCCTAGCGGGACGTTGTCGTGTGTTCTCGCGTGTCCGCGAGAGCACGTTTTTCGATAGGCCTTTTCGATATCGCTCTTGCCGAAGATATGACTCCGGCTTGTGGTTTGACTTCGTGGCGGCTAATATTGGCTACACAGTTTCAGAAGGTGGCATATCGCAGCACTGAGTAGCACACTACTGGCTCCTACTCATGCAAGTCATCAATCCGATTCTCAACTTTTGCGTCCGGCCAACTATCGCCGTTTCGTGTGCGCGCGCTTAGCTACGTACTCACGACCTCGCGAGCTGCGTACGTGGGTGGTTGCGGACGCCCAACTCATAAGAAGCGATAATCAGCCAAGATCATAAGAAGCCAACAAACACTGACACCAAGCGAAGGTTGTGGGATCGTTCCCCACCTGTCGCAAGTTGTTTTTTCATCCACTTTCATTTGCATTAATTTATCGTTTCTTTATTAAGCACAAGTAATTTCCCCTATGTTGTCCTGGTTAGTGTTTTTTGGCTTCTTATGATGTCACTAATAAAAATCGGGCCCCTCGGTTAACCTCCTTTCTTCTCGTTTACACCGTAGTAAGGGAATACGGATTAATTCTGACTCCCTGGGACTCTTCGTACGCCACACGCAAGGTACACGGGGACGCCCAATGAAGAGTGGCCTTTGTACCTCATTGTGGTGCCACGGTCAGCTTATTCACCGACTCAGTTACGTGACAATTTATACACACCTTGTTCTACGTAGAAGTTACCATAAGCTTCTTGTCGAGACATTAAAAAATTAAATCAATGTTCTTTTTCTTGTCTTATACGGCACTGATTGGTATAGTATGCTACGTGCCAAGCTGTTATTATAGACGTCATGTATTGTAAAGCACCAGCGTATAAAACGTGTATCTTTTATTTCGGTTTATAGAAGTAAATATATTCCGTCTGTGTTTCTGTTTTTCTCTTTCAGTTCAATCTCGCCATGTGATCCTCTCGAAGGACGTGCGCACCTCTCTCTCTCTCGCACCTATCCCAGAACGTCGCTTTTTCTCTCTCTCTCTCTTTCGAGCAGAGACTGCTCGCACACATTGACGTTAGGCGGGCTTCACTTCGGCGCGCGTTCCAATGGTCACGCGAGCTTGCGTGGCGGAGTTGCAATACAGTGAGACACAAAATGTAGACGTGACTGTGGGCACTGAATTACGGTGGTGCGACTCGCCACACTACCCAGGCTCCTTCCTCCTCTCCTTACCCGGCAACCCTTTCCGTGCGCCATCCCCAATTCCTCCGCTTCTGTCCTGCCGTTTTCCCTCTGCGCCCTTCCAGCTACATCCCCACTTCTACCTATTTGCACAAATGGGAACTGTCTACGTGAGCCGGCAGAAGGCGGTTGTTTTCGAAGCACGCTGCTCAGAGAAAAAGGTATCACGGAAAAAAAAGGAGGGACAGAGCTAAAAAGGAAACGGAGCGGGCATTCGGTAAACGAGCAGTGCTTTGCTCGAACGCGGCTCTAAGAGGGGAGCCGAAATGCGGACCCAGTTATTGTTCTCTCGAACGCAGGGAGAGGTACATTTGGCGAAGGTGGCGGCACTGGTTTCGGCGACGTTGCTCAGTGCGGGTTAACGAAGTACTCTTCAACGCCTCCGTATCGTAGCAGAGAGACGAATGCATAACAAAAGCTTCGCTCCCGCGCTCATCTTCATGGCAATGGAGGCGTCGTTTCCAGTTCCTGTAGCCGGAGTACTGCCATGCAAGGAGCTACGCTACACTGATTCTCTTCGAGACATAGAGATGGCTCGTGTAATACGAAAGCAAATTATACGCAGTGCAACCAAGGTATTTATAAACTGGTAGCGGAGATTCCATAGAAGCCCACATGTCAAAAGAATGGCGGGTCGTTGCAACCGTTGCCACCTACGTATTGTGGGGACAACTAACAGCAAGCAAAAAAAAGAACAAGAAAGTGACGTCACAGCCGGAAATGGCAGTGACGTCACGATTTTATGCTGCTTGGCGCGAATGTTGGAATTTCTTTAGGATCCGGCATTTCGACAACTACGCTAAAGTTATTTTTCTTTTGAGCCTGAGGAGAGCTTGCGACTTGCCTCAGCTGAAACGTCAGCGTGTCCTTTAACTATAGGAGCGACATGTGTCTTAACGTGAACATAATTAGGCTCTTATTGACGGCAATTGCTCCAGTAGCTTCCTTAGGAAAGTGAGCGTATAGGATAAATGACACTGCCATGGAGGTTTCAAAAGCAACCTCGCTTTTATTCGTCTAGAATAATGCAACCAAAATAACTGACCAAATAAAACATGTTTGAATGCATGAAAAGTACTATGGCCAGCATATAGTCGCAATGTATAGCAGCATATGCCGATACATTTCGCAGAATCATTCGTAATTCCTTGCGACACCATCTATTCATATGCAACAGTTATCAGACAAGACAACATTGCTCCACATTATCCTTTAGGAGAGAGACAAACAGCATTTAGGAAACATTCGACTTACTAATTCTGCTGCCCGTCGGACACTCAGAGCCTGTGTCACGGAGAGTAAACGAACATAGCGCGACGCTTCTTCGCGGAGCATTCGGCATTTATCGTCACGACGACACAAGCGCCTAGGATACCGCAGCGTAAACTTGCATGATAACAAAAAACCTGCACTCACACGTTTCGCCAATGAATGCAGTGCGCTAGGTCACGCAAAATCGGAATTGCAGCGCATGCCAAACTTTGGACAAAACGCAAGGAAATAAAAAAAACTTGGATGAAACCAGCGCGTTCAACGGTGCACCGTCATTATGCACGACATAGCAGCTAGATTGCACAGCCTTGCCAAGACTTGCGCCAGATTTACTCGTTGGTAGGGGACACCAAGAACGAACTAATAAATTGAGAATTAGAAAAAATCAACACTTGTTGTTTTAGCACTGCAAAAATACTTGAAACGGAATATTTACTCGTACGAGAGCATCCGGATTAAAAAATTTTGAATTTTCTTTTTTTTATATAGGTTTTCTAGTTTCAGTGTTTGTCCCCCCTCACACTGTAGCGCTTCAATCGCGCACCGCTAACTGATAGCTTTGCCGATGGGTTTTGGCAATCTTTTCGTTCCAAGCTTCGCGACCTATTTAGATGGACCTTGGCGCAGCTGTATTCTATACGCAGTGCATGTGTGCGTGCGTTGATCCTTATTGATGGAAGTAGCTCGAGTACGTTGTCTCATTTTTCGAAACGTGAACACGTTTCGCATCAATAGCATCAATAGCCAGCACAGAAATCCCGACAGGTGTGAGAACTCGATTATACAGTTTCGCCCAGTATAATCTACGACATGCTCAGATTGACATCCGTCTACGAATAATTTTTGTTATTATTCTATGATTCCTGTGAGGAAAAAGAGTCGTGAATCATACTCTAGATTCGCATGAATTTATTCTGCTTCGAATCTGTTCAAAGTTTAATTTCTTTTATGAGCAGAATTACTCGGCGTGAATTTCTACAACTCGGTGCAAAGCATTATCCCGCATACAGAAAATTATTAGCGGTTTCAAAAGGACGTGTAAGCCTCTTTCTAAATGAACAGCGACAGCACAAAACGGCACGACAGCACGTAACTCCATCGAGATCGTTTAGAAGGACTCATCACGTGTTCTTTCAGATAGACTAGAACCATTTTGACGTGTTCTCGCTGATGCTACGAGCTCTTCACATTCAGTGGCACGAAAAATGGCCATTCGGTGATGTCGAGATTCCCCACACTGATGTCAGCTTTCCCCACGCCGAATGCTCTTTTCATGTAGCAGCAATTCTCATCGTGTTATCAGAATGGAGGCGCAAACCATAAACCTTCCTGCCTCCACAGGCTTATGCTGTGCTCTTTGGCGGGAACGGACGTTCGAACGGGGTTATTATCAGCCTAGCATAGCGAATGTAAACTAGTGCGTTTTGCAATTAGCTCAATGGAGCAGCATAATACGTGCATCAGTGTTGCAACACCACATAATCACGGGGATAGGCAAACCGGATAAATTCTTCTAATAGTAGCGTTCTCATTTCTGTGCATTCTGCCATTCCTTTGTTGACTCAGCAATGTATACGGGTCTTAATAGCCTTGGCGAGTAATGTCATGCCGTTGGTGTCACATAACAACGTTGTCCTATAGTTTGTTGCGCTTTCCGTGCAATTGTACGTACTTGAACGGAAACCAAATACGAGGACCAAATCAATGACAACTATCTTTCCGGCGAAACTCTGCAAATCTGCTCGAACACGGAAATGTATAAATTGGCGCGCACCAAGTTGCAAAACTTCGCGAATCCATTGCTTACTACGAGGACAAGCAACTGGAAAATCATTCGCAGCCCCTAAAGCTTTAGCAGGTAGCCGTCACCAGGCATGTGCGGTCCTTGCATCCTGATGGACAATCCTGCTTCCTGGCTTGTCGAAAAAAAAAAGATGAAATAAGAATGAATTATGAGGAAGAAAAGAGCATTCAGTGTAAAGTGCTTTAAGAAAAACAGAAACAGACAATGTCACCGGTCTATTGCCATGGAATTTGTTTTTTTGATCCATTTAGAGGACGTTGCTTTTAGGATGGCTACAAGGAGACAGATGGGATAGCCGCGAGCGCGAGGCTCCAGTGAAAGGGGGTGTGTCTGAGAGGTGGTCGAATTCGGACCCTGTGTAAGGGCTCTAGAGCGAAATTCTTTTCTCGCCCGGGACGGATGACGCCTATTTTTTAGACGCCGAAGCGCCCCGTTTGAGTCGCTGCTGGGATCCGCCATGGTTCGATACGCGCACGCTGCAAGCCGCGGCTGTGGAGGGGGACGGCGGCTCCATCTCCTTGGCTTCCAGATTGAATGATAGCGGCCGCGGCTCCGCTAAGCGTATAACCCGCCCATCAGAGGCACCTTGCCTTATACATCTAGATCTTTTCCCGCCCACTTTGTAGCGCCGCTCTTCAGTGTATGTGTGTCCTGCCGGAAAATCGACGGTATTCTCTCCCACGGGTCATCCTCTTGTGTCCAGCGCCAGGATCCGGCCGGCTTGCAGGGCGGATAGGTAACCCTCTCGGGCTCGGCGGGCCGACTACGCTGGCATAACGGCGAACCCTTTTACGGACGCCCCAGGAAGAAACTCAGCGTCGTCTTCGTGCTTTGCTCCGTAAGCTGTGATGCACTGGTAATTACAGGGTCATAGGCAACTTCATCACTCTGTATTTCAAGTGCTTACCCTTTGCTGAAGCGCTCCTTGTTTACTACGAGTTCAGCCTGCTGTTTAGTTTTAGTGTTTTCTTAGTGTTGTGCTACTCAGCGTCACGAGATATTTGCTGCTAGTCCAGCGCATTGTTCCCTGTTGCTAATCCGACATGGAAAGTAACTCGATCGATTCTCTCGCTGGTTTCGCCAGTCGCTTGATGCGAAACCCCCTGGTACGGTTAAAAAACTGGAGAAAGTCCTAATCGAAGTCGCACATCAGCTTGGCACATTCACGAGGAACATAAGCACAGAACTACGTGGCATTAACGATAAAAACAAGGAACTGAAGCAGTCAATGGAATTTGTGAGTGGTACGTTCAAAAAAATTAGCAGCAGTGTGGAGAAAGTATCAGAACTATCTGCACTGAAACAGCAGCACAGTGAGCATATCGAATACGTAAGAAAACTGAATGAAAAGGTTCGAGAAATGAAACAGAAAATTGTCGACCTTAAACAATACAGTCATAGAAACAACCTCGAAATTATAGGTACGTCACCCTCTGCTGATGAGTCACTGCCTGAAGTTATTTAGAAAATGGCCCCAATGCTAAACACAGAGCTCAGCCCTCACAATATTGACACGCTTCAAACACAAACCAAATATTATTGTTGAGTTCACCTCCAGAAAGGCGAGAGATAAAATACTGCAAAAGGTGCGAAAACAGAGGCTCACACCATCTGCGCTGGGCTGCAATACTAACGAGGTAGTGTTCATAAATGAGCATCTATGGCCTCAGAACAAGGCTTTCTTCGGCAAAACACTGCAGAAGGAAAGTGATAATAGTTAGAAATTTACGGGGGTTACCTGAGGAGAGATATCAGTGGGAAAGACTGAAAGCTCACGGGCTCTGCACGTAATTGCTGAGGAGGACCTCGATCAGGTTGTGTGAAATGTGAAGTATTCATTGTTGCTATCTCTTGGGGCGAACACAATGGCACTCTCTGTTGAAGAGGTCAGCACCAAATACTGCAGACTCGTACGCATTTATTTTTCCTTGCTTCACTGTAATATACGAAGTTTGCATAAAAACGAGAATCTACTTCTGGCATCCTTACCAGATTGATGATAGCGTCATTTCAAGTTCGACATAACAGCCTTATCAGAGACTTTGTTAAAACGGGTTAACAAATACACGTTCCAGGTTGCATATCTTTAACAAATTGTAGGGTTTCATCGTCCGATGGGCAAAGTTGTCCTTCTAATCAAGTCATCTATACACTATAACGTTATAGTAAAAGCAACCATTAATCCTCAAGTACCAGAGTTGCTCTTCGTTACCGTAGGCAATGGCACTAATGTGCGAGTTTTACAGAGACCTCCATCGTCAAATGTACCGCTTTCTTTTTCTAAATAAATTGAAATAATTTTATGCCGTTTGATTGACGGCCCAGTGTTAATCACTGGCGATTTAAACACTGACACATCTACAGAACAGTTTACAATAGCCACTCCTAGTTTACTCTCACAATTTCAAGAACTTTATTTGCAGCCCACTAGAGCAAAAGCAACGGCTACAGTGTTAGATCATTTTCTCTGTAGTTATGAGTCCGGCATGTTTTATGGGGCGCACAATGTTTCTATATCTGAAAACTCACTAATACATGCCTTACTTCCAATTGAGAACAATTATAATAACCCTAAAACAAGAAAGCGACAAGCTAGTATAAATTATACATTGTTTCGTAATAATCTAGCAAATGTGTCTTACAGGTTTGTACGCAAGCACCCAATGCCGAATATAAAATTTGTTTCTCTTTTGACGGAATTTGACTGAACGTGCTACAATTTATTATAGCAATTATGACTAGCAGATATGACCTTGGTGGACTCCTACAATTCTTAAGGCCATACTGGACAAAGACATGCAGCACCAAAAATGGAAAAACCACAGGAATAATGAGTTCTGCTTACAGCAGTACCGAACGGCTAGGAACAGAGCGGTATCAATAATAAAAGAAAGAAAAAAATTTTGAGTATGTCGCTGATAGAACAGGCACCGCGTAAAACTGGGAAAATGTGGGACGTGGTCAGTAGCGTCTTAGGGAAATCACCTAAGCAACACAGAACTTCTTGCATTGTAGACTTAAACACAGTTGAAAAATTTAATACCTACTTTGTAAACACTGCAACACAGGTTGTTGGGCAGGTGTCAATGAGTAGTGGATCCCTCGGTATCAAGAGTGTGCCTGACAATTTTATTCTCTCTGCAATACAACACATAGATGTGACTGGTGTTATATCCAGCATGAATAGCCGTATAAGTCCTAGTTATGTTGGTATAACAGTGAAGCTGCTTCAAGCAAACAGCGATCATTTAGTCCCGAGATTAACCACTCTCTTCAACTATGCTATTCAAAATGGTGTATATCTTGATGCTTAAAGGTCGCCAAAGTTACCCCTGTTTTTAAAGGTGGGGACGTTAGCCATCGAGAAAGTTACCGGCCAATATCAGTCGTAAACACTATCAAAGAACCGATTAAGAATAATATCTATTCAGTTGAAGAAATATTTAGCAGAACATATCACCATATACATAACTCGCAGCGTAGTTTTAGGGCTCACAGATCTACTGCTTCAGCGTTAATAGAACAAAAAAAAATGACATTATGGGGTTTCAAGTGCCAGGATTACGATCTGACTGATTATGAGGCACGCCACAGTGAATAATTACTGAATAATTTGGACCACCTGGGATTCTTTACACTGCACCTAAATCTAACCACATGGGTGCTTTCTGATTTCGCCACCATTGAAATGTGGTCGCCATGGCGGGGATTTCGTCCCTGCGACCTCGTGCTTAGCAGCCCAACACCATATCCACTAAGGGTAAGGGAACTAACACAAGCTTTCAAGGACTCTTTAAACTTTGGTGGTATAGCTATTGTTTTATTTATGGGCCTTTAAAAGAAAGCATCGGATACTGTCGTTGAGTGCAGAAGCTCGAATAGTTTGGATTCAGTGGAAGATCCTTTTTTACAGCGAAAGCTCTGTATGGCTAGCCGATTGGTGCGCCTGTCTGTCGCCTGTACGCCGAAAACTCCTGCGGCGCAACCCTACGCGCATGCACGAAAAAAAAGAAAGAGGGACGCGTGATTGGCTTCGCTAGACGTCGTTGCTCTCCATCGCAGCCGAGCACGCGCGCAGCCGTTTCTCTCCAGCTCCGAAATTGGCAGGCCACGCGTCAAACATACTCCTGAGGATCAGGCAGCTTGCGATCAGCACCGCCGTGAGCAAAACCAGGAGGGAGGTGGTCTACGCCATGCCGATGCTGTAGCCCGGGCAGAAGAACAGGCTTGTGCAGCCGAGTGCAAGCAGCAACGGCTTACCGAGGATTCGGCAGCTTACCAAGTTGTCATTTAATGAAACGTCGGGATTAACCCAGTAATAAACACTGGGGCCGTACGTTTCAGATTCGCTGGTTAAGCATCTGTAAGAAGTACTTGGACGGTGAGTTCTTTTTCTAGTTAACTATCAGATAGCAAGCACTGCGTCAGTATGAGCAGTCTGTCATACCCACAACTGCGGGTTTTAACAGGAGTACCAGAAGGGTTGGTTCGCGGGCCTGTTTATTTTCTATATGCGTCAATGATTCACCCCATTTTTCAATTACAGCGGAAACTTATGTACGCCGACGACGATATTTTGGGGACGCTTGTTTTACCGAAAGAAACAAGCTACCGCGTCTGACAAACTGGTTTAATTCTAACAAACTAGCAGTAACACTAGCAAAACAAAGTACTACATAATGTTTTGTTCTGCATACAAATATACAGAACCGAAGTTCTCACAAATTTGCATTGGTAATAGCACCCTGGAGCAGATATGCCCGATAATTTACTTAGGAGCTATGTTAGACTATAGTCTTAACTGGAAGGGACACATTAGCAATCTTTCCCCAAAGTTAGCCTCCGGGTTCTTCTTGTTTTCGGATAAGGACTCAAATTGAAATTAAATCTTAAGAGTTGTCTAATACCCTATACTCCACAGCCACATTACCTATTGTTCCGAATCATTAATTTCCACGTATAGATTATACCTGCAACCGATCATTCGCCTCCAAAAAGAGCCTTGCGGATTCTGACGTTCTCTAATATAAATAATTGAAGCAGACCACTTCTTCAAGAAGTCCGCATACTAACATTTCTGCTTGTATTTCAGTCAAAGGTGTCATGTATCATCCATAGCATCATAAACAACCACTACTCACCAACAATAAGCCTGGTTGTTATAGCAAACTCTAGCAGTAGATATGCGCTCAACCTAAATTTGGGTCTGCGTGCCACTCCCATATCTACGGTGAGCGGTTATTGCAAGTTTATGGCGCGAAAATTTGCAATGCATTGCCACTCGCCATTAAAGTCGCTAGAAATTTTGTATTTGCGGTCAAGTACTTCTTGCTGGCAAGGATATAATTTAATATGTTAATTTTTCATCGTGTTGGATTTTGTTGTCTCTTATCCTTCATCATTTTTGATAAGAGCTGCCATTGTGCGAATGTAGGGGCCTCCACTAGCTTAGGCTATTTACCCAGATTTGTGATGTACTGTTTTCATTGAAATCAATCAATCAATCATTCAATTGATTTCATTTCATTGACATTAAGAACATTCATCCCGATCATTCCGTTCCTTCCGGCATCGCGTCAGTGCGCTTAGGGCGCACCCACCCTTTGTTTCCCTTATCAGATCTGTTTCCCCAGGTTACACGAGTGAACAGAGAAGGGGGGACGATGAGCACTTTAATCTCCTTTCGTTCGCCTATTTCCTCCCAGACGAAACTCAAGTAGTGCGAGGATTATCCGCACCGAGCACTTCCTGCTCCCCACTCTCGTGTGCACTATTTTGTGTGAGTGTTCCAGCGCCTGCTTGTGTTTGCATTCTTTCGCACGTGTTTTCCCCACTCATTACGGTCGAGCTGGTAGCCGTCTGTGAAAATTAATTCATAATGTTCGTTGCAAATAAAGACTTCATCTCTATTGAGAGGAGCTTACGGCACATAGTAATGAGCCCGCTCAATCTTGTCGCAGAAGCAGGCCTGGCGTTATAAATAACATCGCCGGTCCAACGAACCCGCTTCGTCGGAAAAGCTTAATGAAAATTTTAAATTGCGAGAAGGCCCCCGGTTCCACTGGAATGAGCTTCTTTCAAGCATTAGAGAAATATTGTAAAATGACGATCTCGTATCGCTCAAGGCGGGCAGCTCTAATAGAGTGCATATGTATGCCGTAGGCTCTTTGCGCGATGTGTTCTGTGTTGCAAGCCTTCCAAGTGAAGTACGGTCGTTACTTTGTACTGCCCTTTGCGCGTAACTAAACCATAGAACTCACTCGTAGCAAGTATTAGAATTATCTATCAAAACTTAGAATACATGTGCGCCTCCTAAGTTCTCTTTTCGTTTTGTGCTTGGAATTGCAAATATTGCGAAAGAACTTGTCTAGCGATTTGTTTCTCGTCGCAAACGTGCAAATATAAGAAGTATTTCTTCTGTTCTTTGATCCTACTATACTATCAGTGAGATTAAGGGCATTTAATGCCTACATGTTTTGGATGCCTACGTGCCTAGGTGCGTTTAGTTTCTGGCGGTTGTCTTCAGCCTGCTTGGAATATTAGATGATGATAACGATGATGCGGATATACTCTTTGAAACGGGTGGAGAGCTCTACAGCGTCCTTGCCAATGCAGTATATGGAGATAAGCAAACAGATGAATTTAGGCACAGTCACAATAGAGTCCTTGCAGACTACAAGCACACACATAGCTAATGTCTCGCATGGACTCCCTTTAAAATAATATTAATAAGTACTAATCAAAGAAACAGATAAAATTGGCTGCGGCTTAGCTCAGCTAACCCTGGATATGCAAAGCGAAAGCTTGGTTTAGCCCGGTTAAGTCTTGCTGTCACTTAGTTAACCTTTCATTTGGCTGCAATTATTATACTTAGGTATACAATCATCCTTAAGCCAGGTATACCGGCTGTGTCTAGGTTGGAGGCTAGACAAGACTGTGATTAGGCTTGGGTAGACACACCTCGTTCGGCGGTAGGATGCCTGTTGTGCCACAGGGAAAGCGCAAGTGCTAGACATGCAGCGAGACGCCGCGAACATGCGCAGTGTGGAAGCACAAACAAACCGGGCGCGAACGCGGCTGCTACATTGATCTCGACGGTACGACGCCTGTTGCATTCCGGACCCTCTCCAGTGAAGCAGCTCGGCGGGTGATATCCGCGGCGTGGTCAGATGCCGCTTGCCGACGACGACTCAAAGCCTCCCGGTCCCGCGCAACGCTCAGAGGAGACGGCGCGGCCATGCTCACATCCATGGCCGAGCTCGCAGTCACTAGGAGAGCGCGGCGCTCCTTTTAGCCAGGCGCGCGACGAGTCACGAGGTCAGGCGGCGGCTAGCCCATGCGGCGGCGCCGGAGCTCGGCGCGGCGAGTCACGTGGTGTGTTGCCACGGCTACGGCGCAGCTACGATCTAATGAAGGTCAAATTCGAGGCGACGGCGAAGCTCGGCTTGGCGAGTAAACCTTTCGCTTTAAAAGCAAAGAAGCAACGATGTAATGCACAGAAACGCCCTGTCACTGAGAGGTAGCCACAGACACATGACGTTGCGCGTGTGCAAACAACTAGATAATGTTCCACGGGTGCGCACATAACTGCTATCGTCGTGTTTTCATCAACCATTGACTCAGCCTCTCTTTGGTTATCTACACTAAGCCGGCGGTGTCGCTGGTGGCTTCGCCAATTTCCAGTGCCTGCGGGTGGCTAGTGCTATCTACATGCTGAGCAGAGAGACTTGTACAGCGCAAGGCTATGTCCTCGGTGCTCTGCTCTTCACTGCAACAGACTCTGCACAGTGCTGTCATGACGTCAGGAGACGTGTCAAAGCGGCAGCGGTAGATCAATATGCGCAATGCCTCAGATACCACCTCGAAGAGCAAGGCATTGCAAATATCGCTGTCATGTATCTGCTCCACGGAACTGGCCTCTCTATGCGTCCGATACATGAGCAGTGTCGATCAGTACAGCACTACAGTAGCGGGTCGCCTAGTAGACATCGCTAGGCACTATACTTCGCAAGATTATATCGTCTATAGCATATTCACTATACACCATGTAAATATTTGTAATGCCGCTGGTGCATCTGGAAATTCGAATTACATAACTTCGGCGCACTTCTTCATCGCACGTACCATTTTTTTTCTGCCAACCTGCCCTACGAATTAGTTGTGCAAATGAAAAAGAAAGCGTTTAGTACTCTGCATGTAAAACGAGCGAAAGAGTGGATTAGCAAACTTATGGTGCAAGAGCCCGCGTCTAAAACTATTTATATCTGAATTCTTTGTTCGTAGCTTTGCCGGTCTCACTACCCTCTCTCTTGCAGCTCTTTCTCTGCCACAACAAGTGGTGAAGGCCCGCCCTGTAAGCTGGAGCACAACGCTTTCAAGCATTCACTGAGCTTATAGGTGCTAGGCCGCAGTACCAGTTCACAAAGTTATAAGAGCCAACGCAGCCTGCATGTATTCTCCTGAGTGACCACATTCGCCCGAGGAAGATAGCGAAGAAGAGAGCAAAGTATTTACCGTGCCTGTGCTCCTGTTTTATTGAGGGTGGTTAGCGGGCGCAATTTCTTGTGCAGAATTACAGCGTGCATATCTGTTCACTATGTCATTGTACTGATCTGCTGAAAGGAAATCCGCCGGAGGACAACCCGTGACAAAACGACCACGGATTAGTGATCTGCTTCAAATGGCAACCCTGAGGCTTGAAAGGACTAAAGCTATTTTTTATTATACGTACAGAAATAGTACAAGCAGTAATGTCTGGATCTTTAGGCAGTGGCTAGTTTCTGACTAGGTTCTGGCACTCATGGTACATTTGCGATAAATGGGAATAGCTTGTGAAGATTGTACTTGTTTCTGTAAAACTTTGCCGCTTACAAGGTTAACCTTTTGATGTGTTCCTGTTTTTTTTTACTGCGCTAAAAACACAACTGACATGTCAAAAGCAAAACGCAAAGGCGCTTTCTACTCACAATAATGCAGCCATCGCAAACCTCCTCGCAATGATGCTCCCTAAAGAACAGGCTGCTTGCCCTTGATTTTAATGCTAGCGCTCTTGCAAGAGATAATTATTAAAAAAGGCACACGCTTCTCTGCTAATGTAGCTCCCGCTTCGAGGATGCTATATATAACAGGGAAAGGTCTATTCATGCAGTGTATTAGTCCGAAAGATGAAAAACCTTTGAGCGCTAACGCGTTTATACCGCTGGCCCGGGACTGCCGCCAGACAACCTTTCAAAAACCAGCATCCACCCCTGTTCGCACAAGGCTCGAGAAAGGGTGGCATTGTCGCATAGTACTCAATAGACGGGCTTTATTTTAACATCTTCAGTGGCATCCCTCCGTTTTCAAACTTTCCAGAGACCGAGAAAAACATATGGGAAAAATCAAGGCATCGGCCTGATAAACGTATTTCTGACCTGTTAAAATACGAGGGAGTTCATATTAGCGCGACCTAGTAACACAAACTTAGAAGGAGGGAGCAGAAGAGAACAGAGCGCGCACTAAAATTACTTCTTACCCCTTCCTCCTAACTCATTGTTTCCATATCGTGCTAATGTGTACTCCTAGGCTAGAACCAACTCGGCCAGCAACATATTCTACCTAACTACTAGAGCACCTCGAAAAAAGAGGGAATTCCAATCAGAGCAGTGGGCCATATGAACCTGACAATAAGGGCGCTTTAACACCAGCAGCAATTGAAGGAGGACGTGCGACTGGCTGCCACTGGTGGCCACGCATCAAGCAACACGGTGACTAGAATTCCCTCAGGCCGCTTCTTTAGGGAATTCCAGTCGGAAATTGTCTCCGCGGCAAAGGAAAAGGTGCAGTCATTCCGCGTGAATAGAGATGGAAGTTTCTCTGTCAACGTTACATCAGTCTCATCTGCAAGACATCTACTGTCGATGAGCGAAGTGGCTGGTTTGAAAGTCGAGCCATTCATTCCGGCATCTTATACCAAGAGTGTTGGCAAGATACGCCGTGTGCCAGTTGAGTATACGGAAGAACAATTCGTTGACTTCCTGAAGGATTTTGGAGTGACATCTGCCCATTGTCAGGCACTCTACAATCGCCAAAAAGACGGAGCGGTAGAATGACGCCCTCTGAGAACCGCCAACCTCCATTTCAGAGAAGACAAACCAATGCCTCGACGAATGCATTTAGGTTTCACGAGTCACCCCGTAGAAGAATATTATGGCCCTGCTCTAAGATGCTACAACTGCCAGATGTTTGGACATTTATCGAAGAACTCTGGTCGAAGAACTGCGTGAACATTTATCGAAAATTTCTATGGTCAACGGACATAGAAACGCACGGTAGTGATCATTTTCCGATCCTGGTAGAACATCTCCCCATACGGAGTGAGGGGCCCCGGCGCTACTCAAGATATAACAATTGGCAATGTTTTCGTCACCATTTAAGTAACTCATTGGGCGAAAATCCGAACTTTCAAAGTTTTGCAAATATATTGTGTGAGTCTTACAAGATCTTTACAAAGCAAGTCATTGTTCCAAATGAATTCGCTGCAGTCTATGAGGAATATGAATTTCTAAGAGCAATTAGAAGACGCGCAGAACGGCCTTACCGCCGCAGTGGAAAGCTGGATGACTACAAGATGGCACAGAAAGTTCGGTCAACTTCGCGCAGACGCTTACAAATATTAGGTACGAGAAGGTGGCGAGAATACTGCGCGTCATTGTCTCCGTTTACTCCAGGTCCCAGAATATGGTCAGTTGTCCGATCTTTTAGTGGTCCAGTTACCCAGAGCCATCCCTTCCGAGCCTTTGCCGTAACTCGATGTACTCCGGAAACATCTGTTGCTGACGAATTAAAAAATTAAATTGTGGGGCTTTACGTGCCAAAACCACTTTCTGATTATGAGGCACGCCGTAGTGGTGGACTCCGGAACTTTGGACCACCTGGGGTTCTTTAACGTGCACCTAAATCTAAGTACACGGGTGTTTTCGCATTTCGCCACCATCGAAATGCGGCCGCCGTGGCCGGGATTCGATCCCGCGACCTCGTGCTCAGCCGCCTAACACCATAGCCACTGAGCAACCACGGCGGGTTGCTGATGAATTCTGTCAAGTTATATCCAGACCAGGAATTCCGTTTACTTGCCTACAATTTACAAGTTTGACAACACTAGCAGAACAGAAAGTTCGTGCGTGCCTTATGTCACAACATCCTCAACTTGACTGTAAGTTTAGTTTAAATGAATTGAAATGTGCTCTTTCGTCATGCCATACAAAGACAACCGCAGGTCCAGATGTTGTCACGTATGTGATGTTAAAGAACCTAGGTCTCTTTTGGAGATATTTAATGATATCTGGATAAGAGAGACTCTTCCCGATTCATGGAAATTAGCCCGGGTAATTCCAGTACAAAAACCAGGAAAGACTCCCCTTTGTCTTGACTCCTACCAACCCGTCTGTCTCACAAGCTGTTTTTCCAAACTAATGGAGTAGATGATAGACCGTCGACTGTAATGGTGGTGTGAAGACACAAATTTGTTTTCCAACTACATGACCGGTTTCCGACAAAATCGGTGTACAATGGATTCATTATTAGACATTGCCATATGCGTCGAACATGAACGAAGTTGCGGAAATGTGACAGTAGCAGTATTTTTAGACATTCAAACAGCATTCGACAGTATAAGTCACATACACATCCTTGCTGGTATGTTAGAGCTTGGCCTACACGGTCGAACACTGCGATGGGTATCAAATTTCTTGAAAGATAGAAAAATAATTATGGAAACAGTTGAAGGAGAGGCTAATTATCACAGGATCACGCAGGGCGTTCCGCAGGGCAGTGTTCTCAATACGTTTTTATTCAACTGTGTCATGGCAGCCTTGCCACAAAAACTCCCGTCTGATCTACAGTATTCTCTGTACGCAGATGACATCTGCATATGGGCCTCTGGATCTCATATACAAGACATTCAAACAACGCTGCAAGAGGGCTTTGATAGTATCGACACCTTTTTAAAAGAAATATGCATGAGTCTTTCATACGCAAAGACAGGCGTACTTCCTTTCACTAGACGACAGCTGAATAATTTCCAACTTATGCTTAATGGGAAAACTTTGATGTTTGTGAAAGAGCATAAATTTCTTGGAGTTATTCTTGACCGCCAGCTAACATGGGCTTCACACATCCGCGCAATAGAAAAGCAGACCAATGCAGTAATAAACGTACTTCGGCGTATCGCTGGCACAACGTGGGGGGAATCAGTTTCTTCACTGCTACAAGTTCATAACGCACTCATAAAACAAAAAAAATTGCCTACTCGTCACCTATTCTCCATGGTTTATCGCAAACTTCTGAGGAACGTCTTCAACGTTTACTGGCAAGAGGGCGGCGAGTGTGTCTTGGGGTTCCGCAGGCTACCTCGAGTTCTTTAGAAATTGCTGAAGCTCGTCACCTACCATTTTCAGTCATACGAACGGTTGAAACATGCCGACATATTTATCGCATCTTAACCCAACACGAGAAGCATCCATTAAACCTCGCGCTTACCGAAAGAAACAGAAGCAAAATTCACGATATTGTGCGGAAACATAAAGCACTATTACCAAGATTTGAATTATGCAGAGTGGATGTTTGTTACCCTCCCTGGATGTTAACATGCCCTAAAATATAATTATCGGTTGTCGGGATTATATCTAAGAGAGTCATGTTCATAGTAGCCGCACAACAACTGGCACTCTTCCAAATTTACTCCTTATATCCCCAGTACCTCCACGTTTATACACATGGTTCGTGTCATAAAATTCCTCGACTTCAGCAATTGTCTTTCCACATTTAGCGTAGAGCTAACATTTAAATTGTCCCGAGAGACATCTTCCACCGTGGCAGAACTGTTTGCAATCCTGTGTGCTTTGCGTTTCATAACATCAGAAAAACCTTCGGAAAAATGGGTTATCTTTAGCGATTCACAAGCCGCTCTCACATTACTACAGAGCAATAAGAAATATTCTTTGAACACTTTGCTATTGTAGAGACACTCAAAGAACTTACAAAAGCAAGCGCAATGAACCACATAATTGCATTCCAGTGGATACCTGGACACTGAAATATTCCTGGTAATACTGCAGCGGACGCAGCTGCTAATCGGGCGCACAATAACGCGGAGACAACCAATGTTCCCCTATTGCGTAGTGAAGTCGGTCTGCTCCTGAGACAGATTTCTTGTCGCCTCAGCAAAACTGCCTGGTTTGACCAGCAAACTACAAACTCGGAGTTATACATTGTACACCCATGTATAATCTTACCAATGCCGAAAAATCTAAGAGATAACAGAAAATTTGAAACATTTGTACACCGCCTGCGTCTTGGTATTGAATATACGAAATACTTCTTGTACAGGATAAAACGTGTCTCTAGACCGCAGTGTTCTTGTGGCCATCCAGACGAAGATGTGCGTCATCTTCTCCTCGAGTGCACGAAATACGAGCCACAAAGAAGGGTACTGCAAGCAAAGTTCTTGATATTAGACAGAAGACCGCTCACTCTAAAAAAAAAAAATACTTTTGAAAGGCCAACTGCGGGCCTTTCAAAAAGAGCGCTTCTTGCTCTGAAAAAGTTTTTAGAGGACACCAACATTTTGGGAAAATATTAAGTATCAGATGATCTGCATACGCTAAATGAGTAACATAAACGTTGTTCGTGGTTCATAATTGGTTTATGTGGTGATCGCAACTTTATCGCAATATGTGTAATTCTGTTCTGTATTTGCAGTGCATTACATGCGTTGTGTGTTTTGGCTGTTCAATATATCTGACTTTATATATGCGTACGTGGACTGAAGTAATGCACAGAATTTTGCGACTCATGTACTGCTGGACTGTATATATTTTATTCATCCAGTGTTCTACAGAGTGCCATGTTTTGTGTCGCTATTCTCCCTTTTTACGCAAATTTGTTTCCTTTGCCAAGTGACAAGGAGTAGCCGGTGCCACCATAAAGGCGCCAACCTCTCCTAATATTCATTTCAATAAGAAAAAACACGGTGACCTATGACTGATGATGACTGATGACTGAACTGATGATGCTGATTCATTGGCATCCTATTTGAAACATGGCGGTGACAATTAGTCATTTAGCCTGCTTGAGTTCATCAGTTACGCTATACATGTTGTTGTTTTTTTCATTCTAGGAGTTTCGTATATATATCCTTAATCTTTTATTTTTGTCTTCGTTAAAAATTATATTTTGTACTGCTACACGTATGCCTGGAACGGATCCGGTCCACCCATTGTCTTCCTTGCTCTTTATTCTTCCACCGATGACCACACGAGCTAGCGCAACCTGCCTGTTGCTACACCCATATCTATCGCAATTGACGATGTCCACTTCTTGCACTGCCATCTCGACACATAAGCCTATGAAGCTGTGTGCGGGGATCCATCCACCATGCGAGTATCTTTATTCCAGCCATATGACTGGAAGCGTCCAAATGCGCGCATGTTCAAACTTGTCGGGTGTTTGGGTGGTTAGCGCCAGCTTTCGGGAGCTTTTTCAACCAATACGTGCAATTCGCGATGCCTAGGTACGAGGGCAGCACTTTTTCAAGCGTGCTTTAAGACATGTTTGCACGACATGGGATGTGAAACTCCAACTTTAAGGCAACGTTTCCAACGCGTGCATTTCATGGACGAAACTAAAGTGAGTTCAGTGAGTAAGAAGATTATTTTAGTGCTGTGAATGAATATATCTCGTGTTTCGATAGCCAGCAAGCGTCACCCGAACAGAGAACTTTTTAATGCTTTCGATACGTTCACTGAGCCAGAAGTGCTTAAGAAAGCTGTATTCGTTATGCTGCCAGAGCTTTGAATACGTCAGAGGACGCCAAGTATTCTTAATTTTGTGCTTCCCTGGCACACGCCCAGTCCTTAATCAAGGAAAGACGCCTACAGAGGCAACTTGGTTAGTTACTGTCATCAATCGAGAGTTTGGAGCGTATTCTGAATACAAGGCAAGTCCGTAAAATCTGTCCGTCCGTCCGTGCGCGAGGTTGAGAACGAATGCGTCTTTTCATACAGCTGAAGGAACTACATGCTCAGTCGCCCACTAAAAACAGGTAAGGATGTTGTCGTGGAAATGAAAGGAGCAAGATTTTGGAACTATAAGAAATATGAGGCTGCACGAGGTTCAGTTTAAGTAGACCTCTAAGCGCACCGGCACACAGACATAAGGTTAGAAACTGCCCACATAGTATTTGTGTTCAGTAAACAAAAATTCAGTTGTGACTATAGCATGCTATCCTGCCTGCTTGTCAGCCAGATTTCGGCCAGCAAGACCGTTAGAGAACTAGCCCGACTTGCCACCTCGTGATTTGGAGTTATTTGGAAAGGCGCTATTGTGTCATCAATCGAATTTGCGTTCACCGCACTATGCGTAAACATACCTTGTCACAGTTAAGATTTAACGAAACGTCACTGGGCCTATTTTCATCGGGTGTCCTTTGTTAAACCTCAAATGAGGTGGTAAATGCCGACTGATGGTCTAGTTCGTGATCCTAGTTTTTTCGTCAAGCAGAGCCGTTGTAAAATAAATATGCCTTCTTTTTTAGTGTGTTGCTCCACGAAAATCAAAACTTGTCTTTTTTACTCCATCTAGTCACTGTTGATAGCTTACTCTCTCCCACATAGTGTGCGGGCGTTTGATATCTCTTGATTTTCGTTTTGTTCCAATGCTTGGCAAAATAAATTTCACTGTAGTATAAAGCACATTAAAACCTATTGTGTAAGTGATGCCAACACAAAACCCATGAACAGAGTGTATTTTCATGCTTCAAGATGCCTTATTTTGGTCTGTTGTTAAAAGAAACAAATGCACTAAAATACATCTGGACAAAAGAGTTACGCCTTGCTCATAGGTCTGAATGAGAGCTCCAGCCACGTTAGCGCGCGGTTGTTTTCGTGTGCGCACCAGGTACAGCAAGCCTGTTAGCGAACACTCTATTGCCATCTTTTTTAAAAGTTTGCCTATAGGGATACTCTCCACGAACTGCGAAGAGAAACCTTTTAGAACTATATTGCATTTAAACCTCTCATTCGTCCATTGTCATTGACTGTGTTGTCATGTCGTTAGCAGCCGGGTACTACAACTGAAGCTTTCGTTTGGCTATGTCTGGTGTGATTTTGTAACACTTATTAGATTCGCAGAAACGTTATTTTTATTATTCCTATTTGAAAGCAACCTTGGAGGTTTCCTTCTGCTAGGTGCTTCAGCAGCAGTGTTGTTTGCTTTTGGGTTTTCGTCATAACCCCGAATTACCACTTCGGGAAGCTGCAGTCTGCATTTCAAGTCGCACGGGGCTAAATCCACCATGTAGTGAAGGTGTTCCATCACAGTGATGGAACTGTGGGCCCCGAAAAGTCACGCATTTGACAATGCATCAATAAAGCTTGGTGCAGGGCTCGTTGGTGATGCATTATTTAAAGCTGAGGTAGGACTAAAAGGGACGAACAGACGGTGAAAAGACAACACGACGCGTTCCCACGTCGTCGTGTCGTCTTTTCACCGTATGTTCGTCCCTTTTAGCGCTACCTCAGTTTTGAAGATTGTCAATGGAAAGTGTGCATGGGCATTATCCAACTCGAACGTCCTTCTTTCAACAAGTTTAGGCACACACTGCGCACACGATTTCTCAAACGCTTCTGTACCTCCAGTAGATCCCTGCCTTGACAGTCTTACCTTTAGGCACAAATTAGAGAGTGCGCGATACCACGACAACAACAAGGAAGCAAGAAAAGACGATGCTGAACACAATTTCCTTCTCCCTTTGTACTCCAGAATGTTTTCCTTTGCGTTGGCTAGTCTTTCGCTTTCCACCCCTTGTTCTGCGACTTCAACTCGATGTCGTCTTCATAAAATTAAAATCCACCGGCGGTGATGAACCTCTGCAAGAATTTATCGCTGTCATTTGATGTTGTGCAACCACTGCAATTTTTGCCCAGGTGCCAGCACTCCCAGTAGCATCCTGGGGAAAAACCCTTTGACTTCCAAAATTCCAACACAATTCTAGCTAAGTTTTACTAAAATTTTGGTACTAATCTTTTCTTTCTTCTCTTCATCAATATCCACTTCGACACAGGCTAAAATTGGGTTGGACAATACGTGCACGCATAAAATTGTACCTTGTCATACAGCAGACTGGCCACTACCCAGTTGAAAAAGACAACAGGAATTCTTGTCGCAACTACAGAAATTTCTGTCGCGACTACAGAAATTTCTGTTGTACAACAGAAGTTCCTGATGTTTCTGTAGTTGCGACAGACATTTCTGACGTTACGACAGAAATTCGGATGTCGCAACAGAAACATTCTGTCGCGAAGACCAAGAGTTCTGAAGTCGCAACAGAAACGTTCTGTCGCGTCAACAAGAGTTCTGAAGTCGTTACAACAGCTTTCTATCGTGACAGCGATTCTGACGTTACGACAGAAATTCTGTCGTCGCAAGAGAAAGATTCTGTCGCGACGACGAAGAGTTCTGAAGTCGCAACAAAAACGTTCTGTCGTGACAAGAATTCTGTAGTCACAACAGCTTTCTGTCGTGACAGCGACTGACTTTACGACAGCAATTGTGACGTCGCAACAGAAACACTCGGTCGCGACGGCCGAGAGTTCTGTAGTCGCAACAGAAACGTTCTGTCGCGACCACAAGAGTGTATGAAGTCGCAACAACAGCTTTTTATCGCAACAGCGATTCTGACTTCGCAACAGGAACTCTCTGTCGGGACTACACAGAAATGTGCTACTTTTTGTCGCAGCGACATAAGTTCTGACGCCTCGACAGAAGCGCGTTCCGTCGCGACGCTTTAAAATTGTATGTCAGTTTCGCATTGGTGGTGTACACTGTACTTTTTTCTTGCACGGTATTCAATCGTGCTTCTCTGAAGCCGGCAATGATGATAGCGCCGACACCGGTATTAAAGTCGACGTGGCCAATTGTTATAATTGTGCCTTACGACAAGGCACTAGCAACGAACCAGCCCTCGCAGATAGAAGAGCCATGCTCACATGCACATATGTCCTAAAAACCCGTTCACTACCAAAACATCTCTGCTACTCCATAGTTACGAAGTGCCCGTCTAAGCAGCTTTTTAACAACAAACCGAATGCGACGAGACCCCTTATTCTCCGATTTGAAGAAATTTGCCAGGAATTAGGTATTCTAGACACACTGCCTGATGTTGCCCAGAGACGCGCACCACTGCCACCTTGGCACACCTTTCCCAGTGTAGGTGACTACACAATGACACATTTTCATAAAAAGCAAACTCCACGTGAACATATAATACAAGAATTTTTGGCGCTAGACGAAAAGTACAAAGGACACACAGCATTTTATACTGACGGTTCTAAAACATCACTTTACGTCGGAAGTGCTGTAGTGCAAGATAAATGGGAAAAGGTAGTCAGGTTGCCTCAGTTCACGTCAATTTTCTCAGCCGAATGTCATGCCATTTCGGTGGCTGTATCAAAAATAGTCGAGATGAACATTCAAAACAGCATTATATACACGGACTCGCTGAGTGCAATAACAGCACTGAAAGCCAGAAACGTAAGGGAACCTTTAATAGGAAATATAATTCATAACATAATAACCGCTCAAACACAAGGACACGAAATTAAGCTCTGTTGGATACCAAGCCACCACGGAATTAGAGGCAACGAGAGAGCTGACGCGTGCGCCGCTCAAGCCTGCTATAAGGAGGTCAGTACTGTAAATATACCCTATACAGATTGCATGAAGTTAGTGAAAAACAAGCTGAAAGAAAAATGGCAGTGTACATGGAATAGCGAAGAAAATAACAAACTACATTTAGTAAAACCTATTCTAGGAGAATGGCGATCATGCAGGCATCAGGAACGTTTTATAGAAGTAATTTTATGCCGCCTGCGCATCGGACACACACACCTAACACATAACTTTCTACTGACAAAACAAGAGAAACCCTTATGTGAGAAATGTGGAGATGAACTCACTGTAAATCACATTTTATTCTCGTGCACACAACTCGAACGGCTAAGGAAAAAATATTTTACTGTATTTTACAATGAGCGCATTCCCTTCCATCCCAGTCTACTTTTAGGAGATAACCCACTTGTAGGAACTTGATCTCTTTTTAGTTTTTTGAAAGACGCAGCGATCCTAAACGAAATATAATATATCACAGAACTACTAATTCTAAAAATTATTACCTAGTTTTTTCACGCATCTTATGATCCACCTTACCCATTTTCTCAGTCCTGAGAAGAAGGCTGAGGTCTTCATTTGGTCTGTTGTGCTCCTCAGAGTCCTTGTCCGGACAAGGACTTTCGCTGAGATACCCACTTTTAGAAATAAATTATACAATGTGTTTGGCGCATGATAGCCTCAGTTGCTTATGCGCCATAAAACCCAATACAATACAATACAATACTAGCAACACCATACTGGCCTTTTCAAAATCATACCATCTGCGGGAATGGCTGCGTATCCATTTTACTTTACTTGGTAAGATGTGGCACACAGGCCTGAGGACTTAAATGTGCCGTAACACTGAAACATTGGTTAACTTCCCAGAAATATCGCATAAGCTTTTGCGAAGCGAGAAGGAAGTCTTGGGTTGTTCCTCAAAGTTGCGTGAAAAGCTGTTTCGCTTTGGTCTCATTATTCTGGTACAGCGCTGCGGTGAGAAACCAGTATGCTGTCAGAAAGAACACTCATCCACGAATATTTATGTAGCTATTTTGCATTGAACACTCGAATTATGTGCGCGCTCAAAAGTGTAAAGAACGAGAGACAACTGTCGAAATTAGCAGTAAAAGCCCCAACAGTCACCGTTGTCTATTTCTGAATTTCTTATTTAATATGGACATCGTACATCAATATTGATGTTCTAGCACTCCAGGATGTACCTGTCGATGGTAACAACACTTTTGCTCTTCTAGAGATGCGGCAGGGGACGCGGTGGAGTGATAGCGGATCTTAGCTCTTAAGATGCAAATGTAAACATCAGCGCATAGTACTATTGACATGGCTAAAATGTACACTCGAAAGACATGTGAGGAGTGGTGCCGTCATTCCACCTCCGGCTTTCAAACGTAACGGACGCGGGATGGCTTGCTCCCATGGAGCGGTTTCGGCGGCCCAGGCGGGCCGCGGTAACAGGTTTTTTTGCTTCTACTGCCGAAGATTATCAGGTTATTCTGCCCAATCTGCCATCCGGACGCATCGTCGCGAACACCGTTTTCATGCACGGCGACCCAAGAGCTCGGCCCTACCGTGTCGAAGACTACCGGGACACTTTGGCCAATCTAGGTGCGCTCCCCGACGTTTTGGCGTTGGGGGCGTATCAGATGAACCACGTGTGGGCTGTAACAATGACGAGTGCCGACGCCGCTCAGAAATTGCTCACCGCTGTCAACGTGAAGGTAAAAGATCGCCCATGTTTGCTCATCGATCCGAACAACCGAGAGGTTCGCTTAAAGCTGCACTGGTTGCTGCACGGCGTGACCGACGAAGACATTCGTGTGGCCCTGACACCCTATGGGAAAGTGTTGGAGGTGACGCGGGAGAAGTGGCGTGTGCAAGGCGTCACTGAAAAGGGCTCGACGACTCGCTCAGTTGGACTGCAATTGCATGGCGACGTCAAAGTCGACGACATTCCACACCAGCTCAAGATAGCCGGAGAGCTGACTCTCGTCGTTGTTCCAGGCCGCGCTCCGCTCTGTCTGCGCTGCAAGAGCACCGGGCACATACGTCGGGACTGCAAAGTACCTCGCTGCAGTCGTTGTCGCCGCTTCGGCCATGAGGACGCGGATTGCCCAAAGACGTACGCCAGCGTGACCGAACCAGTCCAGGCAAACGATACATTGGACCACCTTATGGATGAGGCAGACTCCGAGGAAACAGCAGGAGTGTGCCGAAACCCGACTACTCAAGAGCGTACCCCGAACACTCCACAGGACGCCCTCCTTGAAGCTCCAGGGAAGCCCGAAGCCGGGCTTCTGCATGAAGCTGTGGAGGACCGGAGTAGGAAAGCTGCTCCAAGTAGTACCGGCCACACTTTTTCCGGCGGAGCTGTAGAGACTACTCCCGAGGCAGTGCCGATGACAGGCGTCGATAGCGACAGTGCGAGTGCGACCGCAAAGCGGCCCCACGAAGCAGGCGAAAAGGAGAAGGGGCCCAGCGCCCTCGCAACGGACGAGCCGCCTGCGAAAACGACTCCCGTGCGGCGTCTCTCCCATAGGCTTCGGCCGAACACTTCGACGGAGCGCAAGACGGCGGAAACGCCGCCTTTGCCTCCCTGAGGACTGCACCGTGACAAGACACCCAGGAAAAAAGCGCAGTAGTGAGGTGAGCGTCATGCCCCCGGGTTCTCACCGCCTCTCAATGATGTCTATGGATAGGTCATTTCGTGTGGCCACTTTAAACGTACGTGGGCTTGCCTCAAGGAGGAAGCAAAGTCAACTCTATCGACTAGTTAGCGAACATGACCTGGACATTCTAGCAGTACAGGAGACGAAAGTTGAGGGCGACGACGAAACCGGGGGCATGGTGCGTCAATTCTTAGCTCGATACTGTGTTATAGTGAGCCATGCTGTGGGAACTTCTTCCGGGTGCGCTTTGTTCATCCGACATAGTCTTGGAGCAAAAGTAGAAGCTGTGACGTCATGCCCGTCAGGTCGGCTTATTGTCTGCGATTTTTTATTATCGTCATTGGAATGGCGTGTTATTTGTTTGTACGCGCCGACTGTCGCTGAGGAAAGACGCAGATTTTTCGATCAGCTAAAACAGTATACCCAGTGTAATAGGCTCCTCATTACTGCCGGTGATTTTAACTGTGTTCTTTCAGCCCGTGATAAAACTAGCGCCCGACCGTACAAAGATGCAAGCACCATTGCCCTAAGCGATATGATAAGGGACGATGGTTTGGAAGACGTTGCTGAGTGTCTCGGTGGTGGGAGGACTACGCAGTACACCCACTTTCAGGCAGCCAGCCACGCCCGTCTTGACAGAGTGTATGTGAGCCTTGATTTGATACCCCTTTGTAAGGGGTACCACGTGAGCGCACTTTCATTCAGTGATCACTGTTTGGTCAGCTTTTTAGTAGCAAGCACGAAAGAAAAGAAAAAGGGCTTCGAGTGGCAACTATGGAAATTTAATTCGAAATTACTAAGCGACGAAATGTTTACAGCGGATGTAACGAAGCAAGTTGAAGAAATGAATGCTGTTGATAACACGACATCTGGTGAAAAATGGGAGAACTTCAAGCAGGCGGTTAAAATCAAGGCTTTAGAGCGTGCGAGCGCTATATGCAGAGAAAAGGGAGCAGAAGAAAAACAGATGCGCAGGAATTTAGAAAAATTGATCAGTGAGAAATGTAGGATGCCCGGCATGTTCATGGACGATATTCGCGCACTGAAACATAAAATAGAACAGTTCGATATCGAAAGATACCGCGGTGCTTTGGTGCGGGCAAGGGCTGAAAGGCTGATAATGGGAGATGTACCGTCGAAAAGAGCGTTAGGCTCAGAAAAGTGGCATGCGCGCCGCAATCAGATAGCGGAAATCGAATATTGCGGAAAAGTTAGCGACGCAGCAGAAGATATCGAGCGTGCTTTTTTCGAGCACTACAGTGGTTTATTCACTTACTGCGCAGTCGACATTGATCGTTTTAAAAAGGACTTTTTGTCGTTGATGCCAAGGCTAGATGAAAGCACGAAAGAAACATTGGAGGAACCAATTTCGGAAGAGGAAGTGAAAAGTGCTATTGAAAGTATGCATCCGGGGAAGTCCCCTGGCCCTGATGGTCTAACCTCAGCCTTTTATAAATATTTCAAAGGTGCGATCTCACCAGCCTTAGCGGATGTATATAACGAAGCATTCCAGCTCAAAGTACTACCCCCGTCCTTCTCATCTTCCCACACTATTCTTATACCCAAGTCAGAAGATCCCGTTGCATTGCGAAGAGTAACTTCTTACCGCCCAATTTGTCTCACTAACGGAGACTATAAGATAATGATGAAAATCTTAGCAAAGAGGTTGCAGACTGTCATTGCGAAGCTTGTGGGGCCGCATCAAACGTGTGGCATTATAGGCCGAACTATCTTCTCAAATATACACGTAGCACGCAGTATCCTCGAATGTTGCGATGCCATGGGTGCACGAGTGGCAATGCTCCAAATTGATCTCGAGAAAGCGTTTGACCGGGTGCCTCATGACATTCTTTTGTGCATTCTAGATTATGTGAATTTGGGTAGAATAATTAGAGAGGGGGTTGCCATGGCGTACCGGGACTGCTCGACGCGGCTCATTGTCAACAAGGCGTTGGGAGCGCGAATCCAAGTTAAGCGGTCGGTGCGTCAGGGCTGCCCTCTCTCGCCGCTGTTGTTTTGCTTGTATATAGAGTCGTTTTGTTTGAGTGTCATGGAGAATGACTGTGTCCGCGGGTTTAAACTGCACGAGGTTGAAGTCCGCCTGTTGGCTTATGCAGACGATATTGCTGTGTTTTGCACTGATTTGGACAGTATAACACAGGCTGTCAAATGTGTTAAAAGTTTTTGTGCTGTGAGCGGCAGCGCGGTAAACTGGGGTAAGTGCCTGGGATTCTGGCACGGGGATTGGCGGGCGGCCCCAGACACTTTTGCCAACATGAGTTTCGTTACGACTCCGGTGAAATACTTGGGTGTTCCCCTTCAGTGCTACAAAGACAGTGAGTCGTACTGGAGGAGTGAAGTGGATAAGCTGCGGGACACAGTAAACAAATGGAATGGCTGGAATTGGTCTATGTTTTCCAGAGCCACAATTTGCAACATATTTTTAGTGAGCAAACTTTGGTACATCCTCCAAGTCTTGCATTGCTCAAGGGTCATCATCATCATCATCATCATCATCAGCCTAGTTACGCCCACTGCAGGGCAAAGGCCTCTCCCATACTTCTCCAACTACCCCGGTCATGTACTAATTGTGGCCATGTTGTCCCTGCAAACGTCTTAATGTCATCTGCCCACCTAACTCTCTGCCGCCCCCTGCTACGCTTCCCTTCTCTTGGAATCCAGTCCGTAGCTCTTAGTGACCATCGGTTATCTTCCCTCCTCATTACATGTCCGGCCCATGCCCATTTCTTTTTCTTGATTTCAACTAAGATGTCGTTTACCCGCGTTTGTTGTCTCACCCAATCTGCTCTTTTCTTATCCCTTAACGTTACACCCATCATTCTTCTTTCCATAGCTCGTTGCGTCGTTCTCAATTTCAGCAGAACCCTTTTCGTAAGCCTCCAGGTTTCTGCCCCATATGTGAGTACTGGTAACACACAGCTGTTGTACACTTTCCTTTTGAGGGATAGTGGCAACCTACTGTTCATGATTTGAGAATGCCTGCCAAACGCACCCCAACCCATTCTTATTCTTCTGGTTATTTCAGTCTCATGATCCGGATCCGTGGTCACTACCTGCCCTAAGTAGATGTATTCCCTTACCACTTCCAGTGTTTCGCTACCTATCGTAAACTGCTGTTCTCTTCCGAGACTGTTAAACAGTACTTTAGTTTTCTGCAGATTAATTTTCAGACCCACCCTTCTGCTTTGCCTCTCCAGGTCAGTGAGCATGCATTGCAATTGGTCTCCTGAGTTACTAAGCAAGGCAATATCATCAGCGAATCGCAAGTTGCTAAGGTATTCTCCATCGACTTTTATCCCCAATTCTTCCCACTCCAGGCCTCTGAATACCTCCTGTAAACATGCTGTGAATAGCATTGGAGATATCGTATCTCCCTGTCTGACGCCTTTCTTTATAGGGATTTTGTTGCTTTCTTTGTGGAGGACTACGGTGGCTGTGGAGCCGCTATAGATATCTTCCAGTATTTTTACATATGGCTCATCTACACCCTGATTCCGTAATGCCTCCATGACTGCTGAGGTTTCGACTGAATCAAACGCTTTCTCGTAATCAATGAAAGCTATATATAAGGGTTGGTTATATTCTGCACATTTCTCTATCACTTGATTGATAGTGTGAATATGGTCTATTGTTGAGTAGCCTTTACGGAATCCTGCCTGGTCCTTTGGCTGACAGAAGTCTAAGGTGTTCCTGATTCTATTTGCGATTACCTTAGTAAATACTTTGTAGGCAACGGACAGTAAGCTGATCGGTCTATAATTTTTCAAGTCTTTGGCGTCCCCTTTCTTATGGATTAGGATTATGTTAGCGTTCTTCCAAGATTCCGGTACGCTCGAGGTTATGAGGCATTGCGTATACAGGGTGGCCAGTTTCTCTAGAACAATCTGACCACCATCCTTCAACAAATCTGCTGTTACCTGATCCTCCCCAGCTGCCTTCCCCTTTTGCATAGCTCCTAAGGCTTTCTTTACTTCTTCTGGCGTTACCTGTGGGATTTCGAATTCCTCTAGGCTATTCTCTCTTCCACTATCGTCGTGGGTGCCACTGGTACTATATAAATCTCTATAGAACTCCTCAGCCACTTGAACTATCTCGTCCAT
Source organism: Dermacentor andersoni (assembly GCF_023375885.2). NCBI lineage: Eukaryota > Metazoa > Arthropoda > Arachnida > Ixodida > Ixodidae > Dermacentor > Dermacentor andersoni. The sequence goes on along the minus strand of NC_092818.1, from coordinate 47,402,553 downwards.
ATTAGTAACGATATTGCCGGCTTTGTCTCTTAACGCACACATCTGATTCTTGCCTATTCCTAGTTTCTTCTTCACTGTTTTTAGGCTTCCTCCGTTCCTGAGAGCCTGTTCAATTCTATCCATATTATAGTTCCTGATGTCCGCTGTCTTACGCTTGTTGATTAACTTAGAAAGTTCTGCCAGTTCTATTCTAGCTGTAGGATTAGAGGCTTTCATACATTGGCGTTTCTTGATCAGATCTTTCGTCTCCTGCGATAGCTTACTGGTTTCCTGTCTAACGGCGTTACCACCGACTTCTATTGCGCACTCCTTAATGATGCCCATGAGATTGTCGTTCATTGCTTCAACACTAAGGTCCTCTACCTGAGATAAAGCCGAATACCTGTTCTGTAGTTTGATCCGGAATTCCTCTAGTTTCCCTCTTACCGCTAACTCATTGATTGGCTTCTTGTGTACCAGTTTCTTTCGTTCCCTCCTCAAGTCTAGGCTAATTCGAGTTCTTACCATCCTGTGGTCACTGCAGCGTACCTTGCCGAGCACGTCTACATCTTGAATGATGCCAGGGTTCGCGCAGAGTATGAAGTCGATTTCATTTCTAGTCTCACCATTCGGGCTCCTCCACGTCCACTTTCGGCTAACCCGCTTGCGGAAAAAGGTATTCATTATACGCATATTATTCTGTTCTGCAAACTCTACTAATAATTCTCCTCTGCTATTCCTAGAGCCTATGCCATATTCCCCCACTGACTTGTCTCCAGCCTGCTTCTTGCCTACCCTGGCATTGAAGTCGCCCATCAGTATAGTGTATTTTGTTTTGACTTTACCCATCGCCGACTCTACGTCTTCATAAAAGCTTTCGACTTCCTGGTCATCATGACTAGATGTAGGAGCATAGACTTGAACAACCTTCATTTTGTACCTCTTATTAAGTTTCACAACAAGACATGCCACCCTCTCGTTAATGCTATAGAATTCCTGTATGTTACCAGCTATTTTCTTATTAATCAGGAATCCGACTCCTAGTTCTCGTCTCTCCGCTAAGCCCCGGTAGCACAGTACATGCCCGCTTTTTAGCACTGTATATGCTTCTTTTGTCCTCCTAACCTCACTGAGCCCTATTATATCCCATTTACTACCCTCTAGTTCCTCCAATAACACTGCTAGACTCGCCTCACTAGATAGCGTTCTAACGTTAAACGTTGCCAGGTTCAGATTCCAATGGCGGCCTGTCCGGAGCCAGGTATTCTTAGCACCCTCTGCAGCGTCACAGATCTGACCGCCGCCGTGGTCAGTTGCTTCGCGGCTGCTGGGGACTGAGGGCCGGGGTTTGATTGTTGTATTCATATAGGAGGTTGTGGCCAAGTACTGCACCAGGGTGGCCAATCCTGCTCTGGTGAGAGAGTGCGTTACCGGTTCTGGTCACCGGGATCAGGCCGCACTCCAGGCCTGTTTGTGCAATTTTCTCAACACACGTTTTTTTTTTTTTTTTTTGTATTTTCCGGTGGAGAATAGCGCGGCACCGGCATTTGAATCACGGTCCTCTTGCACTGGAGACGGATACTCTACCGTCCCCGTAGGAGTTAAATTAAAAATTAATTTATGGGGTTTTACGTGACAAAACCACTTTCTGATTATGCACGCCGTAGTGGAGGACTCCGAAAATTTCGACCACCTGGGGTTCTTTAACGTGCACCTAATTCTAAGTACACGGGTGTTTTCGCATTTCGCCCCCATCGAAATGCGGCCGCCGTGGTCGGGGTCCGATCCCGCGACCTCGTGCTCAGCAGTCTAACACCATAACCACTGAGCAACCACGGCGGGTCCCGCAGGAGTTGTACGCCTCATTTAACCTACAGTGGTGCCCTACTTGGTCAGTCAAGGTGGACCAATCTGAGCTCGGTTATACCGCATGGATGGCACTCGGCTAGAGAACCTGGTATTTATGACCTGCACATGTGAGTGTGAGGCCATAAATATTTGAAGATCTATATAAATATATATATATATTTTTTTTAGGAGGGTTCCCGTACAGTGATAAAATAAAGGAAAAGACATTAAAAGAAAGAAAAAAAAAAGAAAAAAAAAAGAAAGAAAAAGGGGCAGAAAAAAAAAGGAACATAACAGGTGATTTGAACTCGTGACCCTTCGATGTTGCCCAGAAAGATAGCTCAGTCGGTTGGTTCGTCAGGCCGAGTAGTTGGAAGGCATACTAATGCGCGCGCTGTTGCTTTGTCTCTGCGTGTAGTAGTTGAGAGAGCCAGTTTAAGGGCGGAGAAGAAGAAAGAAGAGAAAAGCAAAAACTGCAGCGCCGTGGTTTTAAAGCGCACCCGTGGTAGAGAAACGGAATGCGATATAAGCGTGCGTAGCCATGATACGCACACGACAAACTGCCTTAAAATATTTAGACTTGAGGGAAAGCTTCGTTAGCAAACGATAGCACGGCAATCAGCACTCGAATATAATTATAACCCTAATACTAATTGTAAATATTTATCTCATCTATGGGATCTAATGCGCGCGCTGTTGCTTTGTCTCTGCGTGTAGTAGTTGAGAGAGCCAGTTTAAGGGCGGAGTAGTTGGAAGGCATACTTTCTAGGAAAAATGGCCGCTCAAGGAGAAGAGCCAACTCGAGCGGCTTTAGAGGCTAGGAAAACTGCCTTAAAATATTTAGACTTGAGGGAAAGCTTCGTTAACAAACTATAACACGGCAATCAGCACTCGAATACGACGAGAGAAATTACTGAGACGTGGAAAATTCCCTTGAAAAAAAAAATCTGGTTTGCTAGGCAAATGCTTGTATGTATTGAACCTCTTAAAAGATGAGGGGTGAAATATGCGCTCACCGAGAGGGCATCTTCGGCACGAGACATCCCCAAGGCACCTTACAGAGATGTGGAGAGCTTCGCGGCCGGAACGAAGCTTCCCTTCTCCGCCGGCCAAGAGGGGGAAACGCGCTTTCCGATCGCTCAAGGTTGCGCGGACAAAGCCTAACTCTAGCGTCTAGGAAAAGCTTAACCAGGTGCGATGGCGGCACGCATAGCGTGGGAAGCTAGCCGCCAGAATAACTATACCAAGGACTGCTGCTGATGAGGGCGAAATACCTTCGTGTAATTATAATAACCCTAATCGTCTTGGGAGAGATCAAGTCGCACCAATTTGTTTCTTCGAGTTCGAAATGGAGGACTTGGATTGTCACATTTGTTTTTGAGACAGGTAGTCAATCGTTTTTTTTTCTTCAGGGACGCAAAAAACCCGTTTTTATACACTGTCTGCCAACTTCGCCTGGGCAAACACTTGCCCGAAATGGTTGTCTCAGCGGGCAGTTTGCCAGGGGGTGTTTATGGTTTTCTACGTGAAGTTGTGGCTTCATGCAGGTTTTTGTCAGCGCGTTTTTCACTTCAATATTTGAGTGACGTTAACCGGAAAAAACTGTACAGGGACCTGTGTGATGTTGTTCTTCCCGTGCCTTTATATCGGTCTCTCTACAGAGCTAGCCATGGGCACAATGTTCTGACGCGCGTTAAGGCGATGCTAGTACCGTCAGGCGCTAAGACGTTCTTTTTTGAATTGCACTCCGGAACGCTGACTGTCAAACCGTGGCTGGCTGAAAGAGGTTTCTTTGTTCCTTGGGGCACTCATTGTACAATTTGCAGGCAGGAGGAGACAATTGAACATGTTTTTCTGCATTGTTGGGATGCCGTTTTCCTCTGGGATGTGCTCCAGCGCACAATCAAAAAGGATTTCCCCCTAGATGCGTATGGGATTCGCTACTTGCCAATAGAAAGTGATGATGGTACCCCATTCGATGTGATCATGCTTATGGCCCTGCATAGCATTTGGAAATGTAGAATGGCGGTAAGGCATGCCGATCTCGATGCAAGAGCGGCTCGCCAGTATTTCAAAGAAAGCATACGGAACTTTGTAGAGGAACAAAAGTTGCTGGAGTGCATCCCAGAGTGGTTGCCACGAGTGGAATTATTATTGGCGATAAGGGAATTTTAGCACAAGCGCAGTCGCACAAGGTCTGCGGTCGTTTTCAATATATTGTGAGTGTGCCTTTTGATTATTTGTGAATGTGTAATTTTTATCCGGGCCAACGACCGGCAATAAAGAAAAAAAAAAAAAAAAGAGGAGTGGTGCAGTGGTAAGATGCCGGGCTCGGAATCGTGAGGTCGCAAGTTCGAGTCCTCGATAGGGACGTATTTTTTAATTTTTTTTCTACTTTAATTTTTTTTTTCTTTATTGTACTAACAAATTTACATAGCCTTAAGGAGGTCTCTGTCAATTTTTAATTAAATATTAATGAAGTGCTACAGAACTTTCTACTACAGGACGTCACACTACAGACAATAGAACTACAGCAATAGAACTACAGACAATAGAACTACAGGCAACAGAACTACAGGCAACAGAACTACAGGCAACAGAACTACAGAAACAACGTCCCAAAATACGACAGACTGAAAGTGCCTGTTGTGTTTTTCAACTGGGTACTGAAGATAGAGAGGGTAATTGTAAAGAGGAATAGACAATATTCTCTTCAACCCTTTAGGGATCATGGCTCAGCGCTTCAGGAAAGAGGAGGGGGATATCAAGTAGACGAAAGAGAAGGTTAAGGCGGCAACAGAGGCCGCGGCTGTCAGCTCTAGCTAGCGGACGCATCGACGCCGGGTGACCGGGTGTTTTTCGAGAGGCGCCGTTGTACACTGTCCCACCTGTTTGCTGATTTACTGCAGTCTGGCAGCAGTACGAGTGGAACCGTGCACTAAATAACTCCCCTTTTGCAGATTGTTCTTGCCATCTCGGGCGGTACTTTGCGTCATCTTAGCAAGCAAAGAAAACCAGGCAACTACGTCCTCGAGGGCAACAGCCAGCGCTGCCTGACCAACATAGCAAGGTCATCGTCCCGAGAGGGCAACGTGTCGCGCATGCCACATAAGGTGTGCAGGTACTTCATTTCGTCCGCAGTACGGCATCTGGACATGTTGCAGCCATGAACTAAATGATACGCCTCTTGCGCGTGATAAAACATTTTCCCGCCAACATCGCAGCCGCAAATTTTCTACACATCCGCACTGCTGACGGAAATATTGCATCTATTTTGCTTTCTTCGACTGGTGCTCTATTGAAATGCGCTTTTTGTGCCTTTTGTTTTCGTGTTGTATTATGCACAGTAATGACCAAGGACTGACGTGATACTCATAAGGCTATCGTTGGCTGTTGAAAAGAGAGAGAGCAAGAAAAAGAAGGAGGGACACGAAGGTTACCTAGATGGACGTGCTGTCTGCCACTCTGTACAGGGTAGAGGAATTAAAAAGAAATGCGAACGCAAATAGAGATAATTCACTCGCGTCAGTGTAGGCCGAGGGTGTCTGGAAGTTACTTTTAAGGCCTGTTGTGTTTAGAAAAGTGATGAGAGCACTAGTTGCTTTCTTGGTTGCTGATGGAAGAAGGCAAGCACCCAGTATTTTTGTCTTTGTAAAGGGTTGACCGTCCAGTTGGTTGAGTGCACTCTAAAGAAACTGACGCTGGACTTCAAACGTGTGCAGTTTCAGAGGAGGTACTGTATGGTCTCCTCGCTGTTGTTATCACGACAACTGTTACGGTCACTTGTAGAAGTGTCTCTCATTGCAATAAGAAGCGTGAATTTGTGAAAGCTACACCCTATCGCAGCCGCCACAGTAGTGTAGCATAGAGAAAGAAATTTCAACAACAGCAGACACTCCCATAGAGTCCAGTGGCCGAATTGACTGTAGCGCACCAAGCAGATGGTATTAACACCTTCCGGTTTCGGTTTTGGGCGCGCGCGTTTTGAACCCAAGTTGGTACACGCCACGCCGGCTCCGCTGATCGGCACAGCATTTATTTATGTTTTCGCTTCTACTGCCGAACCACGCGCGACCCTGGCGCGGAATCGTTTTATCATTAAGTAAAAATGATTGCGAACGATTCTTACAACCCTCCACCGAATCTGTCAGATGCAATTGCATAAAGAAAACGCAGGATGTCTTCTGAAATGATGAAATGTTTATTTCGCTCTATATAAATGCTCGTTCCGGGCTTCTGCATTCATCCAAAGTTGTGGCACCAGGTAAGCAGCAGTCGTTGCCGTACGAAGCTCCACCGGATGCCATCAGCTGAAAGAAATTAAAAAACAAGCATATATCATTTCGGTATATTGACCTAAAAGGAATATTGCGTCTAGAGGCGAAACGTGCTTAAGTGGTGAATGAGCGGCATTACAGATAAATTCACTTTTACATACATTTCGTGGCAAATAGACTCCTCCCAAACAATACCACAAATTCGGAAGAAAACATTCGATTTTCAAGCATCCCTCCCTTCCCGGCCATTATTTCCTGCCCTTTAAGAGCACAAATACACGGGTGACTGCACTTTTCCAAGCAACTTGGCCTCAGTCGACGCGATGGTACTCCAAGCACACAGAGGTGGCTACAACACAGGCTCTCAGCCAAACCATGTTACATGCTGGCAGAATGCCTTCTAGTCGTACTCAAGACAGATTCGTGGTTTAAAAGCCTGTTTTCAGTCACTCAGAAGACAGAAATGCCAAGTTCTTGTGCTCCTCGGCATTATCTTTTACGCGTCTCGCCGGCGCAAGCAACACAGTCCCGTGTTATCACTCTCGGCAATCGCTCGTCGCGTTTTCGACAAGCGCGAGTCCCGAAATAAATTCTATGTGGTTGCAGGGCGATAAAAAGTGTCACAAACTTGTTTCACAACCCCAGGCACGGCGAGCATGCCTCAGAAGTATCCCAAAAAGTTGCGAAATGAATTTCAATAATATTTGGGGTCAGAGAATGCGCCATGAACTTCTTCCTGTAAGATTCAGTACACGCGAAAGTAACTGCGGCGCACAGACGAGCTGCTTTTCGCTAACTGCGCCACTACGCCGAGCGCGGCCACTGTGTTTGAAAAGTACCCCAAAATATAGCGAAATTAGTTACAATAATGTCTGGGGTCAGAGAAAGCGCCAAAACTTCTCCCGGTAAGAGTCAGCAGATGCGAAACAGCGTCACACGGCCGAGTTGGTTTTCGTCACAAAGCCATGGGCGGCAAGCGTGCCCAAAAACTACCGAAATAAGTTATAATAATGCTTGGGCTCATAGTAAGCGTCGCAAGCATCTGCCAGTATGAGTAGCTAACTCAAATTAACTAGGCCTGGACGGCGGAGCACTGTTTTTTGATAACTGCGTCACTACATAGGTTCAGTTTGTGCACTAAGCCTAAATGTGCTTGAAGTGCGTCGCAGACTGCCAAACATAATTCCTCACCTCGCTGTAGTCCAGTAGTGCAGCGGTGCCGTGTCGAAATGCAGACGGAACGCAAGAGAACGCCAGGAGCCCAAGAAAACGGGCTACATCCAAAGCAGACGATGTATGTACTGCGTATGTGAAGCTCGCCCAGCACGCGAGCTTCACATACGCAGCTGGCCTTGTTCTATGCTGTGGCACGTCTGGCGCATGACGTATGCACGCGCGTCTGGCGTGCCCCTAGCTTATTGCTAGGCAACGCAAGAAAAATTAGTCGCAACGTATAAGTTCGTTAACTCCCAAAACTTTTTTTTAGTTTTAGTGGGAAAGAATGAAAAAAGAAATAAAACGTTGTCTGTAACTTCTTTTCACATATTTTTCTTTTTTCCGATGCTCGCGTCAAATAACGGATGGAGTTGAAACTAGGCGTGGCGTATTTCCTGTTGCCAGTTTTTGCTGAGTGTCCCCTCTTGTTGAATTTTTTTCTCTGTGAGTGTAGTGTCACACCGGGAGAGGTTTGAAGGCAATCGCCGTAGCACTCATGGATTAAACATGCCCAAATGACGGTTGCGATACTCTGGTGCCTTCCAAAGAAAAACCGTCACGTCCCGAGCAATTTCATGAAGTACCCTCACGGCGGCTTTTCTTGATACTGGTGTGATCATTGTCTCGGCGTTACCATGGGCTGATAAAGCAGCTTCATCAGCAAGCTGGTTGCCGAACGAAAGCTGTGGAACATGTTGCTTAAAAGCAGGGGGGCGTCTTTCCGATAAGTAGCGTTGGCAGCATTCCTATGAAAAGTGGTGCTAGGGTGTAACGGAAGTATTTTTCCATAATAATTTACGTTTCTGAGGTGTTTTTGTGTGTGTCGCATAGTGAGGCAGCCACATTCCAAACTCATAATGCACTGATTGCATTGCATTCAATCAGTGCATGGAGTGACAAAAGGGGCTTGAAGCTCAATACTTCGAACATAGCGAGCATAACATTTAGTAACAAAAAGCCGCCTTTAGAATTTGCTTAAACCATTAAAAATAATTGTGTAAAAAAAACTCGGCAACTAAAGTATTTGGGTGGTGCACTCACGAGTAACTTAAGTTGGGAATCCCATACAGATATTATTTGTAGTAACGCACTGAAAAAGCTGGCATTTCTAAAACGGGAACTACGTCATGCGTCACCCGCTGTAAAGTTAACAGTATACAAAGCCCTAATCAGGACAAAATTAGTATATGCGGACCCGCTATGGAATCCTTCGCAACGATGATTAATTAAAAGAATAGAAAGGGTGCAGAACTTGGCCTTGCGGTTTACCTATTCTACCTATTCCCGTTTCTCGAGCGTATCAATCCTTCGCGATAGGGCAAAGATGAAAAAACTCGATCATTATAAAATGTCCACATTGAAATTTATCGATCAGCTTCACTATGGTCACCTTAAAATAGCGCGCGAACGTCACGTAACCGAGCCGTCAATGCGCTTTCCATGTACACATCAGAACAAAACAGTTCGGACACATTTCAGTTACCTAACATACATAAATATTCCCCGTTTCCTCATGTTATTTCATTATAGAATAAACTACCACGAGAAGTAGTTAGCGCTAATACAACAAAATCGTTCGTTCATCTTGTGAATAATTTTTCTTTTGATAATTAACATTCTGCCCACAAGGAAGAAAATTAATTAATTCTCGTCTCTGTGTTTTACTAAACTTAAGTAAAATGCTGAATTGAGTGATCTGTTGTTTGTTCATGGTAGAGCACTATTTTGTTATGGAATTGCGAACTACACCTATTGTTCCTACTTCGTATTTAATGTTCATACTTCTAAATTTCAAATGGCAATGTCCCTTTATATATTTTTATTGTTCTGAACTTTTTTTATTTTTTTTATTTCTGGTCTTGTTTATTGCTACTGATGTAACCGCTGCTGTTTAGGCCCGAGTAGAGCCTGCAGTATTTGCAAATAAATAAATAAGAATTATAGAGCAGCGCAGAAATAATTTAGCAGGGCCTATCTGAAAGCCTTCACATAGATGTCACAGCCACCAGAAGTTTTGAGAACAGATTTCTGAATTCGAACGCATCTACTTCCGTTTATTATCTGCTGGGTTCTACTTTACGGGCGTGTGCAACTATACCAATGGTCGTGATATTTGACTATCTATTGTGTTTGTCAGTAAGTCTGTGCTTTTACTCCTGCTTCCTCCGAAGAAACCTCACCGGTTTAAGTGAACTCGCCGATCTCTACGTTCATTAAGAGCGAAGAAATCTCTGAACGCATTTAGCGCTGAGGTTAAGATGTTACATTTTATGTGACATCTCATTTTTCTCCGCTTTCCTTAGTACAGAATAGAATGCGGACTTTTCTAATAAAGAAAGGTCAGCCCGCTACAGTCCTACCAAGAACAGTTAACACAGTCGCCTCTCCTCATTTCGTCCTTCACGTAAACCATCAACTCATGCGGTCGCTTTATAATTCCGAAAAAAAAAAAACATCTCGGCAACGATATAGATGTCCGTGTGGCACTCCGAAATGACGTCTACCACTCTTTCTTCTTTAACAAAGTCTAACAAATTTCAGTACAAATATTCTGCTTTCCAGACCCACCACAATGCGACCTATTTTATATAAATTTTTGCCTGTGATATCGTTTTCGCCAATATTTGAAAAGTAACGTTGGGTCCTTTCTCTAAGTTTACCTACAAAGACGCTGTGGTGGCTATTACTGCATTTGTGCAGCGGGGATCGGTGTCATTATGAGTCCCCTCAGCAACGCTTGAAGTAGAGAGGCAGTTATGTAAAAAGTGATGTTATATTTTTCTCGTGGCGCACGTTAGTAATCTCAGGCCGTCAAAATCATTCACAATTAAGTAGCCCTACCGTACGACGTCTCCCGCAAATGCCGCTTTATTTATTACATTAAACCTCATCATTCATTACGAATGTCGTTTTTTTTCTCTAGGGATGTTATGAAATCGCATGACCCATTGCTATCATGCGCATCTTCCGTTTACCCTTTCAATGAACATACCCAGAGAATGAATCGCATTCTGTCTGAAACATTACTAATATGTTCTATGTCAGGTAGGGTTTAGTCATATAAAAATAGGAAAGCTGACAAAAATATGAAATAGGATAACAAAGGAAGACTTACGTGCCTCACTGTCCACTTAAACCTGTTACCGGCGCAGAGCTCACTGCCCACTTCGACGTCACAACAGCTCCCTGTGAAATGCTCAGAGCCGGCTCCTTTGCATTAGTACAGTACACAAGTACAATACGTAAGTTTCGTACCGCTTCATGCAGAGAATCTGAGACCCATCTCCCTTACGTCGTGCCTCGGGAAGGTCGCAGAACATGCCATCCACAATAGAATTGTAGAGCATATTGAAGAAAACTGTCTATTCCGCCACAATCTCATAGGCTTCAGAAAATCACTATCCACACAAGACGCCATGCTACTGATCAGGAACGGCGTCATAGCCAACAAATCCAGGGATGTAAAAGGCATCCTGGCGCTCGACCTAACCAAGGCCTTCGACACGGTCAGGCGCGAGCACATCCTCAACGAAATCTCCACTTTAGATCTTGGAGTAAATTTCCACAATTTCGTAAGGTCATTTTTGGATAACCGAACGGCCACCATAAACGTCGGACAAATCAGAAGCATAAAGCACATGCCAGGTAACATCGGTACCCCGCAAGGGTCAGTGCTTTCGCCGCTTCTTTTCAACATCGCAATGTATGATCTCGCAAACAAACTCTCGAAAGTCCCGGAGGTAGGGCACGCGATTTACGCCGACGACATAACCATTTGGTCCATGAGCGGCCCGCTAGGCACTCTGGAGCAGAACGTACAGCAAGAGCTGGACACCACGGAAGCTTTTCTTGCAGATACGGTACTGAAGCTCTCCCCCAGCTCCTTCTGTGCAAACAAGGCCCCAGGCTGAGACAGCCCCTTAGCTCCCTCCCCGTTCCCCTACACACCAGGGACGGAGGATACATCCCCAGGTGTAACACAATCAAGGTCCTGAGCATGATCATTGGCGCTTACAACAATGACAACGCGGAGGCACTAAAACGCATCACAAAGAGCACCCTCAACTTCACCAGGGTCATATCACGGGTCGCCAGAAAAAGGAATGGACTGAAAGAGGACAACCTCATGAAAGTATTCCACGCCTTCCTCACCACCCACGTAACCTACGCCGCCCCCTTCCTCAATTGGAAGAAGGCAGAGCTGAATAAAATTGATACAATAATCAGAACGGGATTGAAAAAGGTCCTAAGCCTCCCCAGAAACACTAGCACGGAACTACTCCTCCAATTGAGGCTACACAACACGGCAACCGAACTCTTTGAGGCACAGCGAAACTCTCAAATTAGTCGGCTCTCACTCACAAGGCCGGGCATCGAGATCTTACTAAAAGTAGGCATACAGCCCCTCTTCATGCCACCAGAGAAGTCACAACTATGCACAAACGCCAAGAGATCAATAACCGTTGATCCCATCCCACGAAACATACACCCCACCCACGACGAGGGGCGGAGAAAAGCGAGAGCGAAGGCAATCCTTGACAACATCAAACGTAACGAAACGCAAGTCATCTCCGTTGACGCGGCCAGATATTGGAATCGAGGCGCCTACGCGGTATCTCTGGTGGACGCCCATGGCTCACTCGTCAACGCAGCCATGGTAGTTACCAACTTCACTCACGAAGCAGAAGAAATGGCCATCGCGGTGGCCCTTCGAAGCTGCAAAGGAGCGTCGGTCATTTACTCGGACTCAAGAACAGCTATTAGAACCATCTCGTCGGCCCTCGTCTCTAGGAAAGCAGCTACGGTTATCAACACCATCATCTTCCAAGAAACGGGAGGAGACAACCTCACGTCCCCACACATCACATGGTTCCCTGCCCACATGGGCAACATTTCCGGACCTCCTGACTGTAATGCGAACGAGCGGGCACACCAACTGGCGCGAGAGCTCACATTCCGCGTCTGCGGTCCGCCCTCTCGCTTCAAACCATCCTGGAGGGACCTAGAAAACAAAGACCCGCACGTATCATACCACGAAATCACTTCAAATCATAGGTTATCACGAAGAATTTTTCATCCTCCTCACCCAAAGCTCAAAAAAGCACAGGCCGTCACTTACAGACAATTGCAGACTAGGACATACATCACACCAACAACACTAAGCAGGATCAATCCTGACCTTCCTACTGAATGCCCACACTGCGGCCACGAATACAACAACTTCGAACACATGTTCTGGCTGTGCCCTGCCAACGCGAGCACGGACTTTCCCGACCAGTCTTCCTGGGACTCAGCGCTCAGAACCATAGAGCTCTTCGCTCAGCTCAAAGCTGTCCAGAGGGCCCGGGCCGTCGCCAAAAGACTCTGTCTACCGTCCCCGACCAGGGTGGAGCCGCCGGCTTGATTTTCTTTCCCCTCAGGACCTAAATAAAGTTCTAACTCACTCACTTGTGAGTTTAGTGGGTGCCCTTGCACCAGCATCAACTGAAAGGGTTGTCCCATATGAACATTTTTACTGGAAACAGAGCCATACATAGAAATGCCCGAAAGCCATGCACTTCGCATATATATCACCATGAAGTGTTGGTGTGGCTAATAAATGCATAATCTATTAGTGTTTTGAGTAGGCATGGCCAATTTGAATGCCTAATGTCACCAACTCAGAAACACAAACAGATGTACTGAATACATACGGTGAAATATTTTTACTTGATATATCTCTACAAGGACAGTTCTTCCTTTTCTGTGTGTTTATTCCAGAGCGAGAAATAGCTGTATTTCAAAAGTGCCTTCACGAAAAACTAACAAAACATATGAAGAAGAAAACAAATCAATCCTTGCACCTTCCGTAGTAATGAAGAATCATAATTTTTTTTAAAGTGTTAGCAGGACAGGCCTTCAAGCGTAGCCATTGAAATAAAGTTTATTCATTGTTGTTAATTATTTCACCCCTAGGAGGCAACCAAGTTGCCCTGAAGTGTAGTACTGATATATATCTCCTACTGTCCAGAAAAACGAGCAGAACAAGCGCAGTCGAACCTTAATACAGCGTCGAGTTGCTCAGTTTGCTTCGCTTTTACTGAACCACCCCAACGATGCTCCCAGCTAGTACATTCTTCGAGTTCCCTGGTTCTGTTTTGGGCAGTTTATTCTTGCACATACGAGGGCGTGTACAAGGTGTAGTTGTCCGGCCGGTAGATGACGGGCGGCTCCCAGTGGCTGGTTGGGGCATCAAAGCTCTTGCAGAACGGTCTGCGCATAGCCGTCAGGCAGGTTCCGCCGCAGCAGTCAGAATTTCTTTCGCACTACAGAATAAAGCCAAACGGACACCCATTATTCAGGGGCATATACAAGATCGACCGCCACAAAACAACTAAAACAATCGTAAGAAACTCTTTGAACTACAGAATGAAAATGTGCCGCTCTCTCAGAAGTATTTCAATAGTATCAGTTATTTCAGAGCCTTGAGAGTGAAAGCTCTCGTTAGGCTTTCTCGAAGAGGAAGCTGAATTTTACTTAAGAAATGTTCATTGCTGTATTTAAAAACCAAATGCAAATATATGTAGTTACAAAATTATAATGCAATGTCTAAAAAGCGTTCAAGTAGCACAAAGCTTCGTTTTGAAGTTGAAGCATTAACTCGTATGTCTTTCAACAACGTTCGAGGCATCCCATGCCATATTGAATGATATTTCCGAGTCAATGATGCAAGCTCAGAAATTGTCTTTACGTCGTTTTTTGCACACTTGCATCCATGGACCTGGTTACTCATTTGCGTCTCCTGACTTTATGGCAATTGACAGAACGCATTTCTTGTTCACGTACAAGTCCGCACTGGTGCTTTCACATAAAGGAAGTTTTCCAGTGTTGTTAATTCAACTGTACAAGTTGTTTTCTGCTAAACTTACTGAGGTCTGCCGATTAGTGAAGTAATGTGTATTATGTCGTCGACCATGACTTGTCCTACAAAATTAAGTTTTTTTAGGCACCACTGGGCAAAGTGGGATGATCGCTTCACTTACTGCACGACGTTCCAGCACAATACACATTCGAACTTCTTTGTTCTTGTATTATTTAGAAAAACGCGTAACGAACAATCCAAGTAGTTAGTTTCACTACCATGATTGGTAGTGGAATTCACACTTGTACAGCAATTGCAATGACACAGTTTTGACACGGCGCATATACGGTGGTATGGCGCATATACGGGGGTAAGCCTGCCGGTGTTCCTGTTAACCGCGTCCGCATTGTTTGAAATATACATGATTATAAGCGCAAACGTGCGTATTTTTTCAGTGAGGATGTTGCAGCTGTAATTCCAGTAGGCCACGTTCCCAGTAAACACCACTCGATCTGCGAGGCCTTTTTACGCCATTTGTTTTTTGCATTTTTTTAGAATGTTCCTTGTTCAGAAGTTTCCCAGTATCTCCAGTGCACACTTGTTCACCGTCTGCGCAAAAGATTTTGTTCAACCCTCCTGGAAAGTCCTTGCTGTCCAGCTTGTGCTTGCAATTCGCGAGCTTGCTTTTGAGCTTGCGCACAAGGACGTGTGTGAATTGTGCATTGTACATGCGAAGAACTCGAGCGAACGCTTTACTGAAGACTCAACGCAAGTCGCCGACTCCCGCTTTCTTGTGGAAAGGTGCCCGGTTAATAAAGTAACACAAGAACGTCGACACTGCACGTGAGAGTTTAGGCATATCACTTCTTTAGCAATGCCAGACATGCCAGGAATTTTCCGTTCGCACACACGTCGTAGTATATAAATTTCTTGATGCTCGTTAGTCTTCCAGATTTTATTAACGCTGCGTTTCTCTTGCCTTTCGCCTATATTGCCTTTGCGTATTCTTCAGTGCCTCTGTTCCCCTCTTTTTAGGTATGTGTAAATTTATCGTCATATAAGGTCACTGCCAGTGGAAAACACAGAAAGCGGGAGAAGAGAAAGAGGACGACGTTGCTCGTACGGTTCTCATGGTCTTTGTGCGTTGGTGATCATTAAAAAAAATGCCATAACCCCCTCCGGAGACCGTAACAGGGATTTTAATGATCGCTAAGGCACATAGAGCATGGAAATCGCACGAGAAAAGTCGTCCTCCTCTTTCTCTTCTCCCGCTTCCCGCGTTTTTCACTGGCAGTGACCCTTCGTAACATTACACATGTGGGAAACCATTGCTTTGCGTTGAGGCCCATTGATAAGTCATGTCATGAAATGTGTTACACTTGGTTAATTTTCCCGAAATGAAACGACAGAAAAATATCCTTCCCTACACATGCTTCTGGAAGTCGCTGCGTATTTCCTTACTGCCAACCATAAAGAGAAATACCATGCGCGTACAATAAGCCTGGAAGACACTGCTGCACCACCCCCTGTCGTTTCTTTTGTTGTAAAGCACAAACAGAAATATTGATTATCGGCAGCCTCGGCGCAGACATTTCGGAATACATAATGTCGGGTCATTTGGTTATGCTACTTAGCTTTAACAGTACAATTTCGTTATATGTTTCTTTTATTAGCTGCATAGTGTCCATTCCGGATGCATCTATATGAAAGTATGCATTCCTAAATGCCTATCGAAACAACTACGTTAAGGTGACACCTTACATAGCTCACCTCAGTAAAAACGCACAAGTCTGTATTTAATGAACAGCATTATTAAAGTTAGTCACCGGCGCAAAGCTGCCGGCAGAAAATCTGCATTCTTAGCTGCAACCAGCGACCATCCATATTTAGGGGCTCCATAGGACTGAGAACTGGAGGTGGTTGCTGCTATATTTGGGCATAACCCCCGCAATAATCATGACACCTGAATGTATCCCGAGAAGTTCGGTCTGTATGTTTTTGCACAGATCACGCAGACAATGATAATACAGTGTAGCTTTCCTTGCCACTTCCTTCAACTTTTGCACTGCTGCTGTACGTGGTTGTTGCTGATTTGTACGATGCTTCGAGGGGTAGTAGAGGGCACATGTCAGGAGTCCGGGAGAAGAGCTAGGCGACGTCAAAAAGCACGCTTTGTGTGCAGGAGCGTGGCCAAAATGCTCTCTGAAAGTCTTTGGGGTTTACCACAATGCCATCTGGACTGGAGTAATTAAGCGTAAGTCCCCGCAACAACATTGCAGAAATTGCAGCGCTTACCTCTGCGCTCACGTTGAACCAGATTACCCAGTAATCCAGTTGTCAACGCAGTCAGAAAACGAGAGAGCAACGTCATCACCCTTTGTTTCTGGCAGCTCGCCTACATGGCATTTCTAGCGGGGATTTATACGTCACATAGCATGCCTCATTTGATGTCTGCTATTTGAACGAAAGGCTGCTACTACACCTGAAAAGAGTAAAGGACGAACTTTCTAAATGTACATACAAGTACGTGATAGTTTTGAGAGCTTGAGTGCTAGAACAGAGAATGGCGCCGATGCGCGCACTCAATGCCGAGGAAACGGTGGCTCACAAGATGCGTCGAGTTATGCGAGAACGTCTTTGATGCTCGGCAAAGTATGGTTTGGTGCACCAGCGCATGCTCGCTCGTAGAGTCCAATTGAAGCGGCGTCAAGTGGTGCAGATGAGCACAGAGAACCGTGGTGAACGCTACCCTCAGGAATTCCAAGAGCAGCAACGTCGAGTGGAGGCAAGGACTGCGGTGGACACTATACCCAAAAATAGCAAGTGTAGTAGTATTGAGTGGTGTCGATCAACACCAAAGAGTGCTGTGAACATTTTGCCCAAAAACGCCAACCACGTCACACCATTGAGAGGCGGTGATGAACGACGAGGACCATGGCGAGGATATTGCCCGGAATCACCAAGTGGAGTAGCACCGAGTAATGGCGACGAGGGCCATGGAGTGCGGTGAACATTTAGCTCAATAAAAGCGAGGTGGAGAGGGGTCGAGTGGCTGTAATCACATAATGTGCCTCCACTGCTACTTGTCGCAAGCTGGCGCCAGTACGTCCTTCGAAAAAAAATATCGTTCATGATGATTACGGCTCTCTGCGTAGATTGTGACTAGTTTCCATCGGACGTGTCTCTGGAGTTGAAGTACCACAACTTTATATTAAGCAAAGGGTTTCCAAATAATTCTTTGTGTGTCCTATATGCAAGTGGTCACCGAACAATATGGAAGTCCCTTGTCTGTCGAGAAGCAACGGTCTCTGCTATCTGTCACGTCACGTGCGCCTACCCCCGCTGAAAGAGATCAGTGGTCCTTTGGCGTCAGCCTGCATGCCATTTATGCAGATCCAATGGTTGACGCACGTTGGACAGTAAGGACATTTCACTTACAGCCATGGCTAATTTCCCCGATGCTTTTCTTGGCTTCATTGCCTGTTGGTTTTATATGGTTGTGGATAACAAACATGGAGCTTCTAGGTTTCCCTTCTGCCCTTTCATTCGTTCATAGCGAGGGTGTCGAATCCGCCAGCCTTGATGTAGCATACGAGGGCTTTTTAGCCACGTGCCGGCTAGTTAGATCACTTGTTATGTGACGCCGTCGTACACAAAAGCATGTTCCGCATCCGCCCGCCACTGCTCTGAGGTTCACTGGATACCCCTCCCAGGCCTAGCTCTAGTAAACATGAACACACAAGTTAGCAGACGGATTGAAAGCCGTCGCCGCCGTACAACTGATACTGCAACGCACTTGTATGCTGACGTTGTGGGTTTGGCTCCCACTGGCGACGAGTTATCTTTTAGTCCACTTTGATTTCCATTTTCTTCATTATTTTCTACATTTCAAAACTTACAGTCACCGCTAATTTCCCCGATAGGTTCATTGGCTTCATTGTCTGTTGGCTTTATGCAGGTGGTCCCATATAACTTGAGCCAAAGATTGAAAAGTGAAAGGCACCCGGCTGCAAGTTGAGTCGAATGTATAATGTTGGTACTGGCCTGGAGTTACTCAGGCTATCTTTTATTTTACCCTTAACTAAAGGATTAGTTATGTTCAATTAATAAACTGTTTCAGTATTGGATGCAGACCCCAATTGTGATACGCAATATTGAGAAACCTCTCAATAAATTGTTTCCAACACCATATAGCTCACGTGGTCCTTTTTTCCGCGTTTCATAAAATGCCCGCGAAATATGGAAAAAAAAAATACCACGTGACTGGGCGCTTGCGCACTGTTATTGTGCTGCTCTCTATTGATAGCCGTAGAAGACACGTTCTTATTACTTTGTGGCGCGTTCTCATTTCTTATCTTTAGGGGCATCAAGCTACTTCAGCGCATAATTGTAATGAGCATGAGCTGCTGTGGAAGACAGTACCACTAATGCTGTGGGACGAAATTCTGCCTTATGTGTGATAGGCTGTGTTTCTGTATGCGCGCAATAGCCTAAGTTTTCGTACTCGTCATGACACTGTATTCGGCGGTAGAAAATAGAAGTGTAGTGTCCCTCCTTGACAACAGCCAAGTTTGTCATTGATGTATTTTGAGCATTTTATCATATTTTTCTTCTAATTCGAGCTTTCTATTGTGAATAGTGCTGTGGACTATTTTTTCCAGCGCTTCGAGGCTATACTTCTCTTTACGAGACAAAGCAATGAAGAAACGCTTAAACGTTTCAAATTACCAAAACTTGTTGGTGTAGCCCGATTGGCTGTCGTCTGCCATACTGTTAGCCTCATCCCACTATTATATAGCTAATATTTTCAATTAGGCACTTAGTCGAAGCGACGTACTACCTGTGCCTATGGTTTTGCTTATTCATGGCCTAAAGTGTGAACCGGCGTGTGCGCACGATGGATGGCAATCCCACCTATGATGTAAAGCAGGGCGTGAATATAAAATGAACATTAAAAACAGAAATGCGAATAGAATCTGTACCCCCAATGATACGAAAGCCATGTGAGCTGCATGAACAAGAGTGAGGCCGTGAAATAATACGCACGCACGCACACACGCACGCACGCACGCACTCACACACACGCACACACACACGCACGCACACACACGCACACACACGCACACACACACACACATACACGCACGCACACACACAGATTGATATTTATATAGCCACACTGACGATGTATCACAGGGGACACTACGTTTTTGGTAAAAGAGCTCGCAGCATAACGCTCATAAAGACGCCAGTAAGTCTTTGTTTTATGTGCGCAAAGCCAATAACAGGACACTAAACACGGAATGGCGAGACAACAAACAAATGCAATGGCAGACTACAGTCATGGTCGTCTGATGACTGGCTGAAGATGCTCATTCTAAACCCCAGAACAACATCAGTCCTGGGCGATATGACGTCACTCACGTCTTTTATTCGCTTCGCGTGGTGTTCTTTCTTTATTATTCCCCTCTACGAAGGAAACCTTTCATAGGTGTTTGTGAATTCAGCCCAAGAATCAGTCGGGCCAACGTGATGGCATGAAAAAGCAGGTCACAGTGGCCTGGTACCGCGAAATGAGCAATGAAGCGCGCGCGACGCTAAGAGCTGTCACAAAAACTCATCGTATCAGCAAGATATGCATTTACGTCGCTCTAATTATGTGCCTTGTGTGCTTTCCTGGGGCGCACAGTTCGATAACATAATTCAGTGCATCGGGACGAAGCTACGATATTTGTACGGAATTGCGGTGCAAGTGCATATCGTATGGATTGCACTTAAGTACTAAACAAGCTTCCCATCAAGGCTTTGGTGTTTGTACCATGCGGCTTACAACTCAATAATTATTTCATTTATGTGAAACTTCATATATGTGTAACATTCAGCCACAGCTCATGTATCCGCAACTTCTCAGCCTTCTACTCCGCCTCCGTCACTATTCCGGCTTCTCCTGTTATAATTTACCGCAAGAAAAGTCCAAAAAAAAATAAACAATACTTATCGAGAAAGTGGTCAGGCAGTCAGACACAGCATCTCCAATTCATTGCATGCTTAGAATAAGCATTCCAGCTATTAGGCTTAGTGATTAAGGGGACGGTCAACGGCAAATATTTCAACAACTTTCAGCTTACCGATGACATGGTCCTGTTCAGCAATGCTGTGGACACATTGCAACAATTGATTGAGGACTTTAACCGAGAAAGTGTAAGAGTGGGTCGAATAATAATATGCAGAAGGCAAATAGTGTCGAATAACCTGTCAAGCATACAAGAATTCATGATCGGCTGCCAGCCACTACAGTACGTACAGAAGTAAGATTATCTAGGTCAGTTAATTATATGAAACCGTCATCATGAGACTGAAATTTACAGAAAAATTAAAATGGGTCGGAGTGCATACGGCCAGCATCACCAAATTGTGACCGTGAGCTCACCGCTGTCGTTCAAACGAAAAATTTACAATCATTCTATTCTTCAAGTACTACCATATGGGGCAGAAACATTGAGGTTAATAATTTTGCTTGAGAACAAGCTCAGAACCGCTCAAGCAAACGATGGAACAAGAAATTTTAACTTAACAATATGAGAGAGGATGAGAGCGGTATGGATCAGAGAGAAAACGGTGGTAGTGGTAATTGAAATAAGAAGGAACAAATACGAGCTCGGCTGGCCACGTAATTCATAGGAGAGATAATCAGTGGTCCATTATAAATACAATATGGGTACTAAGATCAAGGAAGCGCTGTCGAGATTGGCAGAAAATTAGGCGGGGTATTTAGGTCAGGAAATTTGCAGCAGTAACTTGCAATCAGCTAGCGCTGGTCAGGGCTAGTTAGACATCGCTGAGAGAGGCCTTCGTCCTGCAGTCAACATAAAAATACACTGATGACGTTTTGCTACATCCGAAATTTGTCCAGAATTTAAACAGACTGTTGCTCTTCAGCCGAAGTTCGCTTCATACGCTGAGGCTGCCTTCGCTTGTTTACAGAATTGCGCCTGTCTTTTGTCTTTCTCGGCTGTTGTGCGTGTTTTCCAGTGCGTTTATTTTCCGTCGATCTGTTTACAGAACGGCTTCTGCGTCGGGTGCTGTTCGAATACCTTGGCCTCGTACTATATGTCCAGAGTCTGCTCTGAACAAATTGTCTCGGTGTCGCAGGATCGAAGGCTTGAACCGATTTCATGCGAAACCAGCTATAGAATGTTGAACCACTATGTGCTTCGTGTACATTGCTGGGAAGTATTCTGACGTGCACGTGAACGTGCGTTGTTAGGAGGCTCATAAATTTGTGAAACCGTTGGCGCTGATGGTTGTGGTGATTTTGACTGATTGTCCTTGGCTTCTATGAGGTGTAACTCGGGCTATGACTGACAGCGTAGTTAGGGGCTCCAGGCCTTGACATCACCAAACTATGATTTATTAGCAATTATTCTTTAAAATTAGCGTGTAAGCGCCCTTGTGCATTTGGCCTTTGTTGCAATACGGCCGCCTGAACCTTGCAAAACTAACTGATAACCGGTTGCAAGGCATCGGGGAGTTCTTTCAACTGAGAAGCCAAGAAGAAGCGATGAAAGCTGATTAAATTAAAATATGGGGTTTTACGTGACAAAACAACTTTCTGATTATGAGGCACGCCGTAGTGGGGGATCCCGGAAATTTCGACCACCTGGGGTTCTTTAACGTGCACCTTAATCTAAGTACGCGGGTGTTTTCGCATTTTGCCCCCATCGAAATGCGGCCACCGTGGCCGGGATTCGATCCCGCGACCTCGTGCTCAGCAGCCCAACACCATAGCCACTGAGCAACCACGGCGGGTCGATGAAAGCTGATATGATGTGAAAGTGGAATAGGCAGCAAAACTTGCAGGTGTGAATGTTGCGCAGGGAAGTTTTCCGTCATAGTTTGGGACTTTCGGTAGCCACAGCTTGTCGCTGCATTTTTTTTTTTTTTTTGCAGCTTTGATAGCTCTCTGTACCTTCGACAGGGATACTATGTGAAGGGAGCACGCTTCGCCGCCCGTCGTCGCTCGGGGACATCGTCGACCAACACCTTAGGTGGAACTGGCTGCGGAGGGAGCTTATATTGAGCTATACGCGGCATTAGGAACCACACCTGCAACCGTGTGCAGCGCGATCACGTACCATATTGATGAACGTATGGGCGCTGGTCCAGTTGGCCTGTGGCCATATGAACAATATATTATGGAGTCTTTTATTGCTTTCGGTATTTGCCATCGAAATAAAGACATTTAGTAGTTTTGTAACATGGTCGGGGGGGGGGGGGGGGTGATGTATATGGTGAGGTTTAGCCCGGACACATGGCCGGCAGTTGCTCCGATTGAGCATCTCTTTCTGTGCCAAATATGCCAACATGAGTCCACCAGTTCTGACTCTCGCAGAAATGCGGGAAGAATGCGCAATACTTCCTCTGCAAGTCTCTTGATGGTGGCGCGGGCAACGGGTGAGCTCGGTTGGGCTTGTCGGCTCCGTAGCAGACGCCTGGAAAAGGAATCTGTCGAATAGGGGTGCAGTGATTAGCCGTAAGAAGATAGCCTCAACTACACATGCATGATGTGCGATCATGCTATCAGTATAGACCAAACTTCTTTCATTTCTTGTCATTTATTCCGACAGTTGCTTCCTCTTCGCTCTCATACAAAAGCGAGTAGCCTATATGCCATACCGGCATGCACTCTCATGTCTGCTGAAGAAAGATAATTCCCTAGACAGGATATGAATTATTTTAATTAGCGCTAGAAACAGGCCTTCTGGCAATATGTGTCGCTGTGGAAAGGAAGAGTGAAGGCGCTTGGCTTGATTCGTACCTGTGAAGGGAGAATATTGCAGCAAATTGGCTATGCTACGAGTTCGTTACTACTTGCGTTCCTGGCATATAATGAGGTGAGAGCCTTCAGTGCCTCATTTCAATGGCTCATACCCAAAAAAAGCGGCCTCTAGTCGAGTGGTTCAAAAAAGATAATCAGCAATGGCTCATACCACAAAAAATATCATAATCAGCCGTGGCTCATACCCACATAACATGAATAAGAAGAATCATCGACTATGAAGCGACAGAGACGGCAATGGAGGACGCTCGCCTGGTGCCTAGTGGATTGTGGGGCAGGCCTCGAAAGTGCGTTACGGCCGAGGATGCTCGCGAAGGGATAAACGAGGTGCGACGTGCGAGGCGGCGGGAGCACGGAGATATCGATCACGAGTGCTGTCCTTCAGCTGCTGAAAGGAAGCAGCGGATTGTCTGTGAACGCAGAGAAGCCACCGCGGTGCCCCAGTGACGGTGTGTGGTCGGGGGATCTCAACCCGCAAGATGACGCTGAATATAGACTTTGACTAATAAACAGTCAAGATGTACAACCATCACGCTTTCTTTATTTGTGTTCGGCTTGTGTTACACATTTCTATCGGTTACTGGCTACAAGCTTGCCGCACCTTTAGGTAGTGCATTAGGTGCTCACATCTGTCATTGAGGTGGCCGACCTACACTTCCCTACGGTCACTTCACACTGCGGCTCGTAATGTCTTACAGAAAGTGTGACTTCTGCAAAAGTACAATCATTTAGATTACCACATGTGCAGTATGCCTTCGCCTTTACGTGTTACAGGAGTGTAACATGCAGCCGAACATTTCTGACGCATGAGTAAATGAAAATGTTCCACAGCATGGTTCGCACTAGCTCACAGAAGTACAGCTCGCATTGGTCAACAAACACAGAAAATATAGAATTACCGTGAACCCTGATGGCGCAAAATTATTTCAAAAGTTTTTGTTTAGAGAGATACCCTGCGATAGATAAAAATGGGGTGATTATTCGAAAGCGAAAGTTATTTGAAGAACTAACATTTTTTTGTTATTTCGCTTAAATTGCTGTCGATGTCGTATGCTTACCGTGTCTATGTGTGCAGCCTTCTTAGGAAAGAGATAATTTAGTTGAAAGAAGCCAGAGAGGTCGGCCTGAGGTAAGGTGCTCTAGCCTGCTACTCTGCACAGGGGGAGGGGGAACGGGGGCATAAAGATGTGATGAGGGATGATGATGACATAGCCAGACGGATGTGCAAAGGTGAAAGCAAGTTCAACACTCTGATGATAAACATTCACAAATGTCATCCATGAAGCCACAATCAGGTTTCGCATCAAGTCTGTAGTCACCAATTTGAGTGACCTTAAAAATAGAGGCGCTAGGACGAAGCTGGTGGGGGGCTCCCCTGCGTGAACAGCACAACGCCAAACAAAATCTTTATTACATATAAAGAGCTTTGATAAGCGGCTCTAGCACGGCGAGCACTTGTAGGGCACTTTTAGCGGCCGGAGTCTCGAGACCACCGAGAATCACGCGCATTGATTCTATTAGATGCTTCAGCATTTTTCGTACACTCTCCTTCTCATTGTGTTCATCTCCTTGCTTGCCCGTAGTGTCACCGGTTTCATTGGCCTTATAATTATTGGCTTCATGGCGCAGAGGACCGCTAGTGCCCGTTGGCATGGCCGTGGGCTTAGAGGGCAGCAAAGGCCATTCCGTGTCTGTATCAGCCAGTGGAGGTGAATGTTTACCGCGTGCTCTCATCGACCTTGAATTATCAGTAGACGCTGTTACCGTCCTCGATGCAAGCACAGGCAGAGGTGGTCGTGGTACCTGTGTCACGCTAGGTAGTTCTCCTGAAGTGGTTTTGTGATGCTTCTGTCGCGAGCGTTGGTCACTTTGGCGAACAGATTGAGCAGCGTCTTTACGTGAAGATTACATCTCTTGCCATTTTTCGAAGAATACGAACCTCCTGCTCCATCTTCGGGTATTCCTTCGAAGTCGCTTCGGGAGAGCCAGTACAGTTGGGACATTTAAATGAGGACGCCTCACAGTCGGTGGTATCGTGTTCTCCGCTGCAACGCGAGTAGGTGGCTTTGCTTCTACAAACAGCACTCACGTGTCCTATCTTCTGATATTTCCGGCACTGAATAGGCCTCGGAACGAATGTTCGTACTCGGTGTATAACGTAGCCCACTTTGAGAGAGGCTGGTAATGTCGAAGAAGCGAACGTTAACTTGATACATCGGGAGTGCCCCAAGCGGTGAATCTCAAGAATGCGCACCCATGACCTCAAAAGACTCTTGAGGTCCGCATGCTTGATTTCAAGCTCCACGTCGGAAATCACTCCAGTTGTCGTCTCCTTCCCGTAAGTAATAAAGGAGCGGACGGGGATTGCGCGTAACTGTGGGATGGTCTTTAAGTTCTTAAGTATTGCGGAATTTTTCACATCTATTGTCAGGATGTTCTTGCGAGCGTTGATCCTGATCTCGTTAATTTGCCCAGGGGCCACACTTTCAAAATACTCGGTTAGAAACTGCCTGCTGAGGGAGTTCATGCTGTGTACCGTCGAGAGTGGCACGTAAGAAACCATGAAGTTTCTTGCTCACTCTGATGCGATGAAGTCGCCTCAGTCGACATACGGCGCATCTTCCTCATACGGCGGCCCATGACTACGGTGTGCTCGCTGTCAGAGTCCATGGCTTCTGGCGTTGAGCTCTCCCAGGAATCGAGCTGGTCCGAGTTCCAAAGGCACGTCGTCCAAAAATGACCGATGAAGTAGACGACTGACCTTGTTCAGGTGGTCGTGGGAACATCTTGCTCATTCTTGATGAAATGACTCTCACGAAAATGGCAAGACCGTAAAAAATTGCATAACGCGAGAGGCCCAGAGCACCAGTGAGCTCATATGGAATCACGTGCTCGTCAACATTGCGCAAAGTCCAAAAACATGACTACAGATTTTTTTCATTTTTTTTCGAAATAGAGGCTGCCACCATACTGTAAGATTTGCGGCAGCGAAGATTAAAGAAAAAAATATAGAATCCGTCTTACCTTTTTGTATGCGCCAACACAAAAGAAACTCGCTTTACAGCCTGACACGTATTTCCACGCGCACATAATTGTCAACCAAGATGCAAGTCCTGCGACAGCACAGTGGTCTGCCATGCTGTACGGAAATAGAATAGTGCGTGGAAAAGCAGATTCAAAGTCTCTCCGGGTACTGAAATATAGGTAGACACTCCCGATGCATAAAAATTCCCGTCACGTTATGGTTCTTCATGGTTACAAAAGAACAGGTAGAACGGGAAGAGCTTTTGTATTGTAAATGTCAGGGTAAAGGCTGTTGACTCAAAGTGAATGGCTGGATCAGCAGCTGTGCTCGTTCTCGTTAACAATTAGTCGCAACCTAGTCTTTGTGGTCTGTGAAAGAGCGATTTGAGATTCTTTTAAACATTGCAGACAGTTGGATCACGTTTGTAGCTGCGCACGACAGCTGTTTCACAAAAGAGGATTTCATTCATGCATATTGTTTCAAATGCATGTATGGAATTTAGAGTATTGAAAGTTAGAACTACAAAGACTACCCTTTCAGATATTTCTAACGAATATTCGAACTTCCAGACTATAGCGTGTGTTCCATGGTCTTTGTCCTTGCGTTACAATAGGTGTCAAAGTACTCGTGTGAAACTACACCGTTTTCTGCCAGACTTTGTTCTTAGAAGTACCCATGGAAATGTGAGCCGTGATGAAGAAGAATATTAAGCAGCTCGTAAAGTTGCCCTAGAGAGGCTGTGGGCGTACACAATTAATTGAAATAGTGCTATCACCTCTAGGCATGTGCCAGCAATTAGTGTTTTTGTAGGGGTATGCAATTATGCTAACAAAACAAGGTCTCCTTAATTATCTTGAAAAACTGGCCGTCCACAGCTCTCGCCTTTCACCAGACCTGGCTATGGGAAGCGAGTCATTGACGTTACTAAGCAATCCGTGAACATCTAATTTCATAAATAAAAAAAAGGTGAGATTGATGCTGTGTTTCAAGTAGAGTGTGCAAGAATAGAGGCAGCGGGCTCAGATGACGGCTCCGCCTAAGGCACTTCATGTCGCCTCCAAGAGATGGCGCTACAGTCACTTTCACCTGGAAGGATTTGTAGTCGTTCACCTACGCTATGCTGTTTCTGCGCGATATTTCACCGAACAGCGTAAACCTAAGTAAGTTGTTGCTATCTGTATTACTCGAAAGACGTCAAGTCGCATTCGCTTTTTCGTGCTATATACAATAACAACAACAAAAAAAACACTGCCATTCTGACTGCTACGCCTCGGGAGACGTTATCGATGATCTCGCGAATACATGGGTTTGGGTGTTGGTTCGCCACCAAAGTGGGCAACTTGAGGTAGTTTGTAGCAGTTACTGTGACAATAATGTGAGTGTGATTGTTTTTTTTTATTTACATCTGTCACCAGTAATCACAACCTAAAGGCCAGCGTCGAGCGTGCTCCACTCGCCCTAGCAGTGGACCATTGCCCAAGCTGGCCGCACTTGGTCAAGTTGCAGATAGCTTTTTTTTTTTTCGTCCTAAATGCGTATACCCAACGTATCGGTACAATTCGCCGGAAAGAAAAATAGGACACATCGAACACCTATGTATGAAAAATTATTTCCCTTAAAATATCAAACAAGCTGATTTATAGTTTTATCCAATAGTTTGAACAATGATTTCAGCGAGCAGCGTCATTGTTCTATGAGCGCATAAAATTGCTTTTATTTTCGACTTCACTTTCAAGTCCGTGCATTTTGTTAGGAAGAGCATTCAAACAAAAATGATGCACAGGGCCGAGGGACTGAAATGCAATACTCAGACATCATGGCGGCCGGCACTTTTTTGCGCCATCGCTGGGCACTGGAGACATTGAGCCGATGCAGTGTTGAGCCACATGAAGACGACAGTCATTTTGATGCATCGTGACGCAATTGGGCTCCCTCTGCATTCACCCAGCGCTCAACGGTGACACAGAAATCCCCGGCCGCCATACTGTTCGAGTAATCAGTTTTAATCACTAAGAACTGCACAATATTGTTCCAGCAGTGAAAAATACATAACCAAAACCAGTCAAACCAAACACTACTCAAATAACTGCACAGATTAAACAAAAGATACTACGAATTTCACTGTTAGTGCATGCAGGAAATATTTCTTTGTACAAAAAAAAAAAACAATGTTCAGAAAATAAAGCAAACCTTCATTTTTTTTTCTCACACAACACGCACCGCATACTAATGCAATTCAAGAGCACACCTGAGTATACGGAGTAAGGCGAAATTAAAAAATATATATATACAACATATTCATTAAGGTCATAAACGAGACCCCTGAAGGCTTCAAGTACGGTGTTGTGGGTTCTTTCATGCCATTTTTATGTGGTGCACCACCGCGATATATGGGCTTCATTCACGTTGACACCTAGGCTGTTTTTCCTTTTCTTGTTTTTGGAACAGCCATTCGCCTTTTCATTCAAAACAAACAGAACTTTAGTGTTTAGTCAGCGCATGTGTGTTCAAGCGTCTCGTCTTCACGGTGCAAGTTCGTTTCCCACTGTTGTCTCCTTTCTTCGTCTTGTGGGACGCTGAAAAAGGCCGCCTCCGGCGCGTCTTTTCCTCGACTATAGCCTGTCCGGCACAGTTGTGCAAAACAGTAATTGTCCCGGCGAATAGGTATACTTGCTTAGCGTACCATAGAGCTATCACAAAGGATGTCCGAAGACGTTGCAGATAGAAGTCGTCGAACGCTGCCGTCGACACAAACGATCCAAATCTGGTCGATTCGCGTCCTCTTGTGCAAGCTGTAGCAAGCGGGTGGCAGTGGCGGGACCGCGCGGACTGGCACGGATCTTCAGGTGAAACCAGCTCCAGCGCCCCTAGCGGCCTCCGGCTCGGGCGACGTGAGCGGCTTCAGCTGAAAGCGTGTGCCACATAGGGCAGCGAGCACATTGTCCATTATTCTAGTACGCTATTGGTTCAAGATTCACTGATTATAGACCGAAATTTCCAGTGCCTCTAGGCGCCCGCCATGTTTTTTATGGTGATGATGATAGTGAGGGCACCGAGGAAACAACGCGTTTGCGGCTGTTAGTCACATGCCACGACTGGTTCCGAACGCACTGCAGCCGTCTTGTCATCTCAGGATGTCGTTAAAAGGGTCCTGAACAACTTTTTATCGAAGTGAAGAAAGGCAGTTGAAGTGACAAAAAAAATTGCGGAGCCCGCAACACTTCCGGGGGCTAATGCGAAATCACTAAAGGAAACACATTCGGGGACTACATTGCAATACTATTATAATTCGCTTTTGTTTCCTAATGTAGTTTCCCAATGTAGTCCCCCATGTAGTCCCCCAATTCGTTCCCTTTAGTGTTTTCGCAGTATCCCCCGGAAGTGTTGCAGGCTCCCCAATTAGTGCAACATGCAAATGAGGCATGCCAACCACGCGTCCTTTCATATGCAAGTGGCGAGCCCCCTCCCGTGACATCACTAACCGCTTGGCGCTCCTTCGCCTCGTCGATAACATCTGCTGGTGTAGAGTAGAGGTAACGCCTTGTGCTGTCACTACAAAGCTTCCTCGGGGTGGCCTACGCACGAAAGCGCCTACGGGTAGACGCATTCAGAATTTTCTTCTACTTAGGTTCATCTACATAGCCATCTTCCATTCACTATGACCTCCTTCTATACTCTACATAGATCTCGTAGATACTATACTTACATTATAACATTCCTACCGTTACTACTAATACTAATAATCTAATGCACTAATACCCTACTTCAGTAATACTTCATTGCAAATAGAACTTCAATGCGTTCATCGGAAGCGGAGTTATTTGCAATCATACACGGCTCCCGCTGATCTCCCGCTCCTTCATCAATGCCTTGCACTGCGAAGGCTATGGCGGAGTGGGGCGTGCCCCAATGTTCTGCCTTCTAAATGTCATCGTGGCGCGTACTTCAAATTTGCTTTTGTATGTTAACGTAGACGCCGCGACTTCCGATTTTGGTGCGCTAAACCAACACCTCCTAGACAGGTTTTCAGGCCTGCACGTCATGTGAAATCACGTAGGCTACGTCATGCCAAGTGGGCCGGTTCGCTCATGCGTTGAATGCGTGATATCACCTGGTTTCATAAAAGTTTTTTTTTTTTTTCTCTTTGCAAAGAATTCGGTCTCTCTGTTACGCTCTGCACTAGCATTCAATAAAAAAAAATCCACACTTCCATGGAGGGTGCCTGAGTGGGGCTGGGATATTCAATTATGAAAGCTGGAGAGGCTGTTTGCAGCATTAAGACGTCGTGCGCTGCTTGAATGAAACCGGGAAGCGTTCGCTGATGTATTTTTTAACAATGATATTTCTAACTATCGGAATAATCAACCCATTCGTGAAAATACACTAATCTCACAGCACCATTACGTAGCATTTATTTCGATTATTCACAATGGTTTAGTGGCAATAACGTCAACACAGTAGCACAAGAGTACTACAAATGGCACAATTTGTATATTAAGAACCAAAGAATGAGTGCCCCGAAATGCAGTGTTCCTCTTTGTCAGATTCAATTCATTTACTTCATTGTTTAAGTCGTACATACAAGGCTATTGAGATAAAGAGTGAGGATCTGAACATATCCAAAACGTTCACTTGTACACGCAATTTAAATTAGATACATAGCGATTCATTATTGTGCAATGTTCAGTTATCAAGTTGTCATAGTAGCATTTACATGCGCTCAAACTTTAAAAACATTGCCCAAGCATAGTAGTGCTCCAGTGCATCAATTCGGAGAGGAGAGAAGAAAAATAGTTTGTATGCATTTAAAATATCAGGGCACTCGACTGAGCACAATAAGCACAGCTTCTAGTTGCCACCATAAACACACTATATAGATAACACAAAAAAAAAACAAGTAAGAAAAAAGCAGCAAGTACATCAAATTACAGGAAACACTGACGTCTAACGTGACCTTAACGAATTTCAAAGCGGAAGTTAAGGATAATGAACAGGGCAGAGGACTCGCTACTCTCATTAATAGGAGGTTGCCGTATATTAGACATGATCTTCACATGGCAGATTGCAAGATTGAATATATTATGGTGGAAGTAATCTTCGGTCGGCAAAGGTCATGTCAGAGGAGCGTTTACCTGCTTAACCTGTACAGTAGCCCCCGAGACACGAAGCAGAGTTTCAAATCTCTCTTGACCAAGGCAACCAATCTGGCTAAGGATGCACCGTTGCTTATTGGAGGGGACTTCAATGCACCATATCATGTGTGGAAGTATGTTTATAGCACTACTAAGGGGGAGAGACTATGGCAGCAGGCACTAGACTTGAATTTAACTCTGGTTACAGACCCCTCGTATCCCACCAGATGTGGCACGTCGACATGTAGAGATTCGACACCTGATCTTACTTTTGTTCGGGGGGTGGTGGATTCGTCCTTGTCCAATTCTAATATAGATTTTGGTAGCGATCATTGCATACTTATGATTACTTTGGTAGTGGCTAATAAAAAGGAGCGCACATTCAGGATGGTTGACTGGGATGCATTTAGGAAACGAAGAGTGCAGAGAATCGAAGATGAGGGAAATGAGTTGACCTTGGAACAGTGGACTAGTCAGCTTAAAAGTGACGTTGAGGCGTCCACTAAAGAGGTTCAGACCGATATTGACACGGAACACATGGATAGTCGCCTGGCACATTTGTTGGAAGCAAAGCAGTCGATGTTAGCGAGATGGAAGGGTCAGAGATTGAATAGAAGGCTTAGAAAGCGTATAGCAGTGGTTAATCAGGAAATTGAAGACCATTGTCGGGTACTGTGCAAGCACCAATGGGATGAAGTGTGCAATTCTATTGATGGTCGCATTAAGAGGGGAGGCGCCTGGAGTTTGCTCAGACATTTACTAGATGAGACAAACACTAAGTCTAATCAGAGGACTGTGATAGGTAAGCTGGTCCATCAGGCGTGTCGGGACTCCACGGAGCAGGAGTTGCTGAAGGATTTGGCTGAGAGATACCTTCCGTTGGAGACCTGGCACGATACACCTGACGTGATTTGTGAATATAGTGGAGACGAAAATGCAGCTATGGACGCGGAATTTACTGAAAGTGATATAAGGATGGCGCTGCAGAATCTTAATGGTCGATCGGCATCAGGGCCGGATGGCATTACGAATAAAATGCTACGGAATTTATACGATAGGTCAATTGAGTTCCTTACGCGGCAGATCAATTGCCTATGGAAGGAAGGCTCTTTCCCGGAAGAGTGGAAACTTGCAACTACTGTTCTGATACCCAAACCGGGGAAGGCCATAGGGCTTGAAAATCTCAGACCCATTTCCCTGACGTCGTGTTTGGGGAAAGTCGCTGAGCATGCCATTTTAAATAGGCTAACGCGTTATGTAGAGGGCAATGGGGTCTTACCGCACTCGATGATAGGATTTCGGCCCGGCCTCTCGACTCAGGATGCTATGATCAGGATTAAGCATCAGATCCTTGACCGGCGGACAAGGGATACTAAGGCACTAATTGGACTTGATGTGGAAAAAGCTTTCGATAAAATCCGACATTCTTTCATTCTACGGGTGCTATCGGACTTGAATTTGGGGCACCAGCTTTTCCATTTTGTCAAGGCTTTCCTTACGGATAGAAGGACATGTCTCAGGTTTGGGGAGATAAAGTCGGAACTCTTTAAATTGGGTTGCTGTGGTACTCCACAGGGATCCGTACTCTCGCCTATGTTATTCAATCTGGCGATGTCGAAGTTGGCTAATAGACTGGACACTGTCCAGGATATTGGCTATTCTATCTACGCGGATGACATTACTATATGGAGTGTCGGTGGTAGTGATGGAGAGCTTGAGGCTAGGCTGCAGCAGGTGGTAACGCTTACGGAGGAGTATCTGGGTCTCATGGGGCTCAAGTGCTCCACTAAAAAGTCGGAGTTGTTGATCTTCGAATCTAAGAAGCTAGGTCGAAGGCCGAGGGGTTGGGTACCGGAAGTTGAGCCTTGCATTAGAATTCATACTAGGGAAGGGTCGGTGATACCCAAAGTTGAAGCAATCAAGGGTCCTGGGTTTTGTACTTGAAGCAAACGGATCGAATATTAGAACTATTCAGCGTATTACCAAGAAGACGGAGGAGGCCATAAGACTTATAAGAAGGATCTCTAATAGGCATAGGGGTTTAGGAGAAGAAGGTGCAATGCGCTTAGTTCACGCATTTATTATGTGTCATTTCTCGTATGTGGCAGCTATGCTAAATTGGAATAGGGGGGAGAAAAATAAATCGGAAGCATTAATCAGAAAACCCATCAAGGCTGCCCTTGGTCTGCCTATGACTACGTCAAACGATATGTTGTTACAACTGGGTTTGCATAACACCTTAGATGAAATTGCTGAGGCTCAACGTACCGCGCAGAGGGAGCGGTTGCTAGGTACACCAGCGGGTAGGTATATTTTAGAGTCAATTGAAGAAGCCGTGGCTGTGTCGTACGATAGGGCGCCCCTACACGAGTTGAACGTGAACCTTAGGGCAAATATCATGGTTCGTCCGTTTCCGCGGAATGTGCACCCCGTGCACAATGTAGGGAGGCGGGTCGCGAGAGCTAGGGCTTTGTTGCGAGAGGCAAAGGATCAGGAGGAACAGTCTGCGTTTGTTGACGCCGCATGGATTAATGGTAAAAATGCTTATTCGGTGGTGGTGGTAGATGGCAAAGGGAGCGTTAGAAATGCTGCTTCCATTTATACCAAAGATCCGGGGGTTGCCGAACAGGTGGCTATTGCTCTAGCGCTAATTGATTCAAGAAGAGTTTTGGTATTTAGCGACTCGCGATCTGCGATCACAGCCTTCTCGAGAGGACTTGTTGCGAAACCGGCTAACAGACTGCTACAGGGTAGGGATATCACTTCGCATACAGTTACTTGGTTCCCAGCGCACATGGGGACAGTGGAGGGAGCCCCGCGTAACCTCAACGAGGTGGCGCACAGGGAGGCACGAGGATTAGTGTGCCGTGTACTCCCTGAAGGGGCTGGATCTCCCGCTCCTGAGTACAGGGACCAACTGTTAACCTACAACGACATCACCAAGCACTATTACTTAGGGCGCAGGGCATTCCCGCTGCCACATCCTAAATTAAATAGGCCGCAGGCGGTTACATTAAGGCTTCTGCAGACACGAACGTACCCTAACCCGGTCATCATGAATAAAATTAATCCGGACTGCGGGGTTTCAGTCTATTGTAGTAAGTGGGGGGGTTTGCTCGATTTACAACACATGCTGTGGCGCTGCTTGGCGTTGGCCGGTGATGGCTCTCGAGGTGAACAGTGGTGGCAGCGCATGCTGCACAGTGAAGTGCTGGCGGACCAACTCAGGGCTGTCCAGAGGGCCCGTGTGATGGCAGAGGTGCTCGGCCTCTCTGTACCGACGTGGGAGCGGCCCGCATCAGTCCCAGACTGATCCCTCAGGACCAAAATAAAGTTTTTCATACCATACCATACGATCAAATTCACAATGATTCTTTCTCAACAAACAAAATGTATGAAATATGCAATGTAGCCTTGCAAGACAGTGAATTCCCAATATTCACTTCTCAGTTACGATTCGAGATCTCCTTTTTTTTTTCTCTCTTCTTTCTAAACACGTGCAAGGTGATTCTTCTAATAGGAAAGAGTGTCAAAAAGTATGTTAGCCGCAAAGTTTTCTAGCAAACTTGCTAACTGCTGCAGCGATTTATGCGTCTTAGAAAAACAATCGCTGGCATAAAGAAAAACAGCGATAATAAAAATAGCGATGTCACGAACTTGATTATTTCGCAATGCTTTGTATCGTCTGCTAACTGCTCGAACACGAATCACATTCACCTACAAAAATGCGTGCTGTGGCAAAATAGCAGCATGAATGCAACTGATATAAACTTTTTACCTTAGTATGTGCGGTTGATGCTATTTCTCCCCTCGCTCGGACGAGAAATAAAGTACATATGATGATGATGATGATGATTATGTGAAATTCTTTCCGGGAACGGCACGCATCCACTTCGTTCGCGTGTACTCTGGCGAAAGACAAGACTTGCACCTCTTTCCCAGTAGCGAAATTGCCGATGCACACCGGCACACAAAACTTGTTCGGCATCGCGTGTGCCGTTAGACACGACGATGCCAACAAATACCCACGGTAGACGCTACAGACGCAGCCGAAGCGCACCACAACACACAAAGGAGACCCTACGCTCTCCGTGGCAGCGACAAACCCTAGCAGCCAAGCGAAGTGGCCGCGTTGAACTCAAGCTGACTGATGTCACCGCATGAGCTGCGCTGTCGGCCGGCGGGTTGTGACGTTAAAATTTTTGGGCGAAGGCCTTGTGAAGTATATAGGAGGTGCTGGCTAAACATAAACCAAACGCGGTTGTCGTCAGCGAGCCGCGGTGCGCTTAGCTAGTGCACTCGTGGCCGAACCCCTCGGCAGCCGAGGTATCTAGGCTATGTAGCTGACCGCAGCTATCGATAGCAATCGCGTATGGGGGAATCCCCTTTATTACGACATAAGTCGTAAGCCTGCCTCCTTAAGCATGGAGGAGGCAGCTTTCTGTTGAAAAGAGAGCGCTTGAGAGAGAGGTGAGTTCGCGATCCGCTTGAAAGCTCCATGCACCGCGTACGATAGCAAACCTTGGCTGAGGTGCTTACAGCAGCGTGTCATACCCGCGGACGATGTTATTTCACCAAGCCCGAGGGGTGGTTCAGGGCCCCTATAAGTGTATCTTTTTTATTGCATTCGCATTTCAGATGACACAAATGCACCACGGAGATAAGTTAGCAAATGCACCCTGCGGCATCGTCTGCTAAAATCACTGCAGTTGCCATGTATGTCGTACAGTTAGCCGAACTTTTTTCTTCGAGATCTGTACTTAGTTATACACTTTCATGGGTGGAGGGGGGGGGGGGGAGAGGGGGACTTGAGGCACTGTATGAAAGAGAACATATGGCATCTACTATGCCATACCTTGCATTCTTTATTAAAGGTTTTAAATGATATTTGTGCCGCGCGCTAGCTCAATACCTTATTGTGCAGCATTTTTACCTTACTTTGTATTCTTGACGGTCGTGCGCTCTTAGCTTGACACGATCGATAGGAGTACAATAAAGTTATTTCAATGTTCTTGCGTACTGCACGCAGTCACAAGGAAAGCTCTAGCTCCTGCGTCTTTACGTAAGACTCTCACACGGAAACAAGTATGGAGAGCATATACTTCACGCTGACAAAAAGACACTCTTAGCAACATAATCAATTAGTGGGTGAGCGCAGTGTTCGCGAGATATAAGCATTGCATTTTATATCTTCTAAGCAGCCAGTTAGAGGCGCTTACTTATTGTCTCCCTCGCAGTCAATAACTTGCGTATTCATGTACGACATCGCTGAAGGGGGCGCCCGTCCTGTTAGGAATGGCTATTAAGCATTTTATTTATTTATTTATTTATTTATTTATTTATTTATTTCAGTACTGCCGGTCTAGATTCAGACCTTAGGCAGGAGTGGGTTAGAATTGTTTTCATACATAAAACAGATATACAATAAACACATACGGAGAGATACAGCAATCAACTTTAGGAACAGGAGGATTCTAACAAGCAGCCTAGTTAGTGAGAACACTCTACGGCGAAGTTACAAAAAGAAGAACTATATATACAGAAAGACTAAAAAGAAGTGACATCAAGGCTCATATAGTACATCAGAGTTGTGTGTTATGCAATCGAAAGCATGTAAATAAGATGATACCTTCGGGTATTCGACTACAGCTGCAGGAAGGGAATTGCAATTGGTTATATTTCTTGGGAAAAAGGAATGTCGGAATAAGTTGGTGCTACATGAAAGCTCAGGTACTGTTTTAGTGTGATAGGCGCGAGTGGGACGTTGGTTTACGCCGCCTAAATGTGTATCCTTCATAATACCTAATTGTTCGTGGGAAAGAAGATAAAATAAGCTTCATTCTCTCACTATGTCGCCTAATTTCTAGTTTTTCAAATTTAGCATTTTCTGAGCGCGGTAGGTGGTGCTTGCCAACTGTTTTTGTTATAAATATATATAACCGATTTCCTCTGTATTTTTTCCAGTATTGAAATGTTTCTTATGTGTATGGATCCCATATAGCCTCGGTGTATTCTATTAGTGGTCGAATAAAGGTTTTGTACGCTAGAAGCTTAATTTCTTGTGTTGACTTACCCATACACGTCCTTAAGTATCCGAGTTTTTTCATCTCCTTTTGGATATAGTGAACGTGGTTGTCCCATCTAAGATCGTTAGAAATGAAGGCTCCCAAATACGTATACTTGGTTGCTACTGTTGGAGGTTGGTTATCAAAGCTGTATGGGAAACTTATGAGATATTTTTTGGCAAGTAATAGCCATTGCGACGTTTTTTTTTTTTTTGTTAATGGTCGCCTGCCACTCTGAACCCTATGTATGTATTCGATCCAGAGATGAGTTTATTAAAACCTGGTTATTAGGGGAAGAAATTTTCTGATGCATAATCCAATCATCGGCAAAGAGAGGATTGTTCTGAACAATTTCGTTATTATACAGGAGGAAAAACAGAGGACCAAGGACGGATCCTTGTGGAGTGCCCGAAAGTACTGAAATGGCACGCAAATTTACGCCGTCATTGGACACGACTTGACGTCTACATGATAGGTAGGCTTCTATCCAAGCTAGTAAAGTGGTGTTTTTAGTATTGGCTTTAGCCTCATTAATAGTTTACGATGGGAAAAATGATAGAATGCCTTTTCAATATCTATAAATGTAATGTCAATCTGGTTATGTCTGTCTAGGGCAGCTGCTATATCATGGATAGCCTCGAGGAGCTGAGTCATTGTTGAATAACCATGGTGAAAATCATGCTGGAAGGAACCTATTAGGCTTTCATTTTCAAGAAAAGCAGATATCTGCTTAAAAACCATGTGTTCTAAGAGTTATGTGCATAATAAGGAAATCGGTCTATATGATGACGCATCTGAAGGCGTGCTTGTTTAGGAATTGGGGGGATTTTCGTATAGTTCCAGTCGCTCGGAAGCTCGACATTAAACTGTGATTGTTTAAATAATAAACATAAATATTTTGAGTACCATTCCGCATAGCGTGTTGGAAAGATATTAGGTATACCATCTATATCTGGCGATTTCTTGACGTCTAATCGTAAGAACAGTGCAAGTATGCCTTCTTCCAGAATACGGAAAATCAGTAAAAGTTTCTACGTTATCAAAATTCTGAAATTCTGGTGTGTGGTCATCTTGCACTGAAAATACAGAACCAAAATAAGTATTAAATGTATCGGCAATTACAGTGTAATCTGTCACAGGGATACCATAGACGGAAAGAGTAGGGGTGGATTTCTCTTTGGCGAAATGTGTCGTCAAAACGTATCGGGTGGTGATATATATATAGAGAAAGAAACGTTTATTATACGAAACAGTGTCCCGAGCGAGGCCGGGTATCATCCTAAGGTGGGAAGGCTCCTTAGTCCAGGAACCCCCTGGCTTCGACTGCCCTTTTGGCCCTGGCGACGAGTTGTCGTTGGTCTTCTATATCCCCGAGGTTTAGCTTGGCCTCCCACGTTTCGAATAGGTGGTTTGCTTCTATTACTCGTTTTGCGGGCGTTTCTGGTTGCATTTCGCTGCCTTCCTGCTACGGGCATTCCAGGAGCAAGTGTGCCAGAGTGTCGGATACGTTGCGGAGTGGGCAGAGGTAGCCGTGGAGCGTCGGGTAGAGGCGTTGCATTATCGTTCCGTGCGTGTACGTATTACTTTGCAGACGTCTAAGGATCAGGCTTTCTTCTCTGTCGAGTTTAGGGTGCGGTGGAGGGTACACTCGACGCTCGAGCCTGTAATGTTGCAATATGGCCGAATAGTTGGTGGGTACGGCCTCCGCCTCTTCTGTCGCGGGTCCGAGAGCGCGTGGGGAGAGGAGAGCCCGGCTGACGTGCTCGCGGGCAGCGGCGTGGGCCGCTTCGTTCCCCTCTAGTCCCTCGTGTCCGGGTACCCACGTTCCGCAGGTGTACGGTAGCGGAGTGCTTCTTCTTTTTAGTATCTTGAGTGCATCGGCCGAGATGCGGCCCCTCAAGAAGTTTCTGCAGGTGGCTTGAGAGTCGGTGAATATACCCGCTGCGTCTGTGCATGCGGTGGTGGCGAGAGAGATTGCCGCTTCTTCAGCCGTTTCCGGGTTGCGGGCCTTGATGGTTGCCGATGCTAGCTCGGAGCCTTGCGAGTCTACGGTGCTAACGTACACGTTTCGAATGCCCGCTACACCGCGTCGGTGTAGCGGGCATTCGGGTCATGCTTGAAACTTTGTTTTATGGCGTTGGCTCTAGCCTGTCTTCTACTCTTCTGATATATGGGACGCATGTTGCGCAGGACACGTGCGATGCAAATGCTCTCTCGAACGTCCGGTGGTATTCGCTCTTTCTTGTCCGTGTCTGCGACATACGTCTCGCTGTAGTTTAGGTTCGGAGTACTGATCTCCCTGTGGGCGTGAGCTTGAGTCGTTGCAGCTGGCTGTTCTTGGGCGCTTCGGTGAGCTCTTGCCACGTGTTGTGGACGCCCATCTTAACGAGAAGTGATGTAGAGGCCATGGCGGGGAGTCCCAGGGAGACTGTGATTGCCTTCCTTATCATGATGTTGAGCTTTTCTATTTCAGCGTTCTTTAAAGCCAGGTACGGCGGGCCGTATGTGATGCGGTTGGTGAGCAGTGCTTGTACTATTCTTAGAGTGTCTTGCTCCTTGAGCCCGCTTCTTTGGCTTGAGATCCTCTTGACGAGGTGCGTGAGTTGCGAGAGGGTGCGTTCTAGTCTCGGTAGACTGGCAGCTCCCGATCAGTCTTTGTGCATGTGGAGTCCATGTATTCGCATGGTGTCGTCTTCCGGAATTGTTGTCACGTTGAGTGTGATGCTGGGGTCAGGCTCTTCGTAGTTGGGTGGTCGGCCTCTCGTTCTTGCTTTCAGGACGAGGTGCTCAGACTTCTCGGGGGCGCAGCGGAGGCCACAGTTTCGGAGATAGCTTTCGATGTTGTCGACGGCTTCTTGTAA
Source organism: Dermacentor andersoni (assembly GCF_023375885.2). Taxonomy (NCBI): domain Eukaryota; kingdom Metazoa; phylum Arthropoda; class Arachnida; order Ixodida; family Ixodidae; genus Dermacentor; species Dermacentor andersoni. The sequence continues at coordinate 47,362,471 of NC_092818.1, read as the reverse complement.
GCTACTTTCTTGCCTTCCAACGTTCGTAGCTCTGGTCCAGAGCGTGACGTCATCAGCATACATCGCGTGAAGCAGATCTGGTAAGGTCTCGAGGAGTGGGGGTAGCTTTATCATAGCTACGTTAAAGAGCAGCGGTGAAATGACCGACCCTTGCGGGGTGCCTCTGTTTAGAAGTAAGAAGCTTTCACTGCGGATGTTGCAGATTCCGACTGTTGCAGTGCGGTCTATCAGAAAGTTCCTGACGTATGCGTAGGTCCTAGTGCCGCAGCCGGTGCTTTCGAGATTGTTGAGGATCGCGTCGTGGCTAACGTTATCAAAGGCTCCCTTGATGTATATTGCCACTATGGAGTATTTGCTTCGATTGTTTAGGTGATCTAGAAGGCCTTCTTTTAGTTGTAAGTGTACATCCTGCGTTGAGAGGTGCTGCCTGAAGCCGAACATGGTGTCTGGTCTCCCTCACGAGGTGAGGGAGATCGGGCGTAGGTACTCCAAGCTGAGAGTTTTGTTATGCTTGGGGATCATGGTGACGTCCGAGTGTTTCCACGCAGCAGGCAGTTCTCCTTTTTCCCAGCACTCATTGTAGTAACGGAGGAGAGCCTCAGTTGCCTGCTGCGGTAGGTTTGCTAGGTGTTTGTTAACGATCCAGTCTTTACCAGGGCTAGTATTTCGAGTCACCTTGGATAGAGCTACGTGGATTTCGGCCTGCCTGAAGGGTCGGTCGAGTTATGGATTCGGTTTTCCAGAGTATTCTTTGCTGCGAGTTGACGCAGTAGAGGGTGCGTCTCCGCATAGTTTCTTTTGTAGTTCTCGCAGGAGGTGTTCTTCTGATCCGGCGTGGTTGTGGATAAGACTGTGAAGATGTTGCTTCTGTTTCGTTTTGGTGGGTTCAGTGGCCAGGAGTGCGAGTAGGAGGTACCAGGTCCTCTTCCGGCTCCGAGTCCCCTATAGCTTGTCACAGAAAGCGTGCCAGTTCTGCCTGACGAGGTGGTCCGCATAGTCTTGAGCCTGCTTGGTAAGGAGAGCGATACGTGTTTTTAGCTTTCTGTTAAGCTTTTGTCCCTTCCATCTCTTGAGGAGGCCACTTCTAGCCTCCCAGAGATGGAGGAGGTGCGGGTCGACCGCGCGTGTATCGGCATCGAGTTGTATGATTTTGGTGTGATGTTCTGCTGTGTCTGATACATTTTTGAGCCACTGGTCAATGTCAATTATGCTTGCTCCGGAATCTAGCTTGTCCCTAAAGGATTTCCATTCAGTCAGCCGTGCAATTCCGGTCTTGGTCTGTTTACGGGTGTGTGCAACATCTAATTGGAGGAAATAGTGATCGCTACCTAAGGTTTCCTGGAGTCGACTCCACTCTACCCAGGGGACGTCCGCAGTCAAGGTTAGATCGGGGTTTGTGTCCCTGGAGACGCTGTTTCCAATTCTCGTGGTCTGGAGAGGATCATTCCAGAGGGTGTCTGTGTTGCTGGGCGGCATTGTGCACTCTAGAACCCTTCTTTGTGGTGGTATGATAGCCCCATGCCTTGTGCGAGGCGTTGAAGTCTCCCACTATGACGAGTTGGTGTCCATTCGTGGATTTCCTGATTTTTCGTACAAAGTTATCGAAGTCCGGTAGCTCCTCGCAAGGTGGGCTGTACACGCTGGCCACGAATTGGCTTTTCTGCGTCTTTCGTTCCGGTAAAACCTCGATTAAGGTGTGTTTGGTCTGGGTGTACTCTACGTCATGTTTTTGGCTGTGAGAGTTTTCTTCACCAGTATGGCAGTTGGTCGGGTTTGTGCATATGTGGCGTATCCTTGCAGTCGGACGTTCTGCGTGTTGGTTTCCTGTAGCGCTATGACGTCAGGTTGATTCAGCTTTACGAATTCTTGTAGATTGGCGTGTCGAGGGCGGTATGATCGACAGTTCCATTTCCATATGCGTATAGTGGAATGCTGGTTGTGTTGTTTGCCTTGTGGTTAAGGGTCGCCATCGTCGATGAATTCGAATTCGCGTCGGCGATCGCGAGTGGGTGAGACCGAGCGAGAGTCGCTGTGGCTGTTCGCCCGTGCCTTTTTCCCAGTCGTGGGGCGCGAATTGTCGAGCTGTGCCTTGGTGATGTAGTTGTGCTCTACATGCGCGATAAAATTGTTGAGCTGTGGTGCGATCCCATCTACTTTGGCGTTTAACGTGGCGATCTTGTTTTCGAAGGTAGCGGCTGTTTTTTCGACTGCTGATGGGACAACTTTTTCCATTGTGGCGTGAATGTTCTTCATAAAGGCTTCGTGAGATATCAGGCACCTTGCATCTACTAAGGCTTCAACGTCGGCCTTGGTCAACGTCGTTCCCGACTGTCTATGTTTTCGAGCTCCTGGCATTTTTGATGCAGCTTGTATGTGAGTTCTTGTTGTTCTTTGCAATTTTGGAGCAGTTTATCTATCCGTGAACTCTTGCTGTTTCTGTTGACTGCGGAGTAGCTTGTCTATGAGGTTTTGCTGGCTTTGCAATTGGCTGTGCTGCTTCTGCAGTTTGCTCGGCTGGTTCTGCTGTTTGTTTTCTAGGACCCGTATGACGGCGGCTTCGCACGATGCATCCAAACTGCTCGTACCAACCGAGTCGCTCGAGCCGCTTACCGCGTTGGCGTAGCTCGCGCGCTTGACTGAGCGGGAACGTGAGGCGAAGCACTTCGCAGTATTGGCTTGGAGCTGCTGCGTCTGGGGGAGCTGCTCGCACTGACACTGCTCGATCTGGTGGCCGAGGTGGCCAGCTCCGGGAACCCTTCAATGCTGGAGCTCCAGCGGTTGTCTCTTTCTTGTAGTCTGTTAAGGAGCTGTTGCCGTATATTGTAGGATGGAGGGCTTGGCTTCAGTCTCTTCTTGCACTCTGTACTTGCAGTTTTGTGCGCTTCTCCGCCGAGCTTTCAGGTAAGTTTGCAGTCATGGTCTTGTGGTTGTGCAGTCTTGCCCCATTTGTAGCAAAAATCTGGGATCGGTTTCGGACAGACGTCTTGGCGGTGTCCCGTGTTGCCACAGGTGCGGCAGTACTGCACTGACTTGCGCTGTGCAGCGGAAGTCTACGCCCTGGAAGATGATGTAGTAGGGAACGTGCGGTCCTTCTAAGAATACGACGGCCGCGGTCGACTGACCCATCATTCGGGCGTGAAGAACGCTGTATCGTGCCGGTGCTCGGATTCCTGCCATAAGTTCTGCCGTGCTTGTTCCTGGTATGAGGCCACTGATGACGCCTCGGGAGACGTCGTCAGGGGTTCGTATGTTGCCTTTGACTTGTGGTAAGTGCCTCCGAGCTGTATTCTGTTGATGCTGACCAGCATCTTGGCGTCTTCCTTGTCGGCCGCGCTTGCGATGAATAAATTTTCGATTCTCTGTACTTGTACGCGTACTTTGTCATTGAAGACCTGCTGCGATAGTCGGCTCGCTCTACCGATGGCGTGCATGACTGCGACGGTATTCCACTTGGCGAGGTCGAGATCTGCTTGCGGGTGGTAGACGATCTTAAAGTCGTCAAGTGGCAGGGGCGGCATCATGGGTCTGCGTTGTTGCTGTGAAGGTGCTCATCGGTTGTTTTTTTTTGCCGGCGTCTTTAAATTCTAGGTGTCCTTCTTGGCTTTCTTGTTTGTTCTGATCCAGGCGCTTTCCGCTTCGATTGTTCGGCCGCTTTCTGCGTCATAGTTCCAAGTACCTTCCCCGGTGTTTTCTTCCGTCCGGTCTGTTCGCATCGCATTTGCTTCATCTTCTTTCTGGTTCTTTGACATTTCGCTTGCAGCAGCTGCCTCTCGGCTCATCGTAGGGGCTCTTCGCCGCGGCGTGGGCGAGCGCTCGTGTGCCGGTGCTGCCGCGGCGCGCGGCGCAAAGGTGTGTCTGCCGATGAGATTGCGGGAGCTGGTTTTGGCGCTAGGCTTAACTGGGCGGGCGGGCGGTCGTAGGCAATAACGCTTGATATCTTGAGATAAGCTGCACTCACCCGAAAGTGGCTAGTGTCCGTCGGTTACTCTCGTCTTGCCGGTTGCACCGGTGCAAAATTTTTTAGGCGAATGCTTTCGTAAGAATATTTGTCCTTTTAAATGCTACCCTTTAGTTGTTCGCGTAGTTCAGGCATTTTATCTGAACCACCAGAACAGGGATGCAATCTGAGCTGTGTCCTTACTTTGTTTAGTTTGCACCGCTGGTGTGCGATCTCCTTCGTCATCCACGAATTATGTGTACGCTGTAATTTACGTTTGTGTGCAACAAAGTATTTTACACAGGTCAGTACAAGATCCTTATAAAAACACCACATATATTCAACAGAACATTCATCCGGTTCATAAAATGAGGTAAACAAAGAAAATCAAGTATTTAAAGCATCTGATATATCGACGTCACTAGCCCGCGAGAACTCAGGGACAACACATTCCTTTTTCGGTAACCTCGATCGGAATTTTAGTTCTACATTTAAACACAGCCGTTGATGGTCCGAGATTCTTTTGAATATATCACAGTTCGGATCGCGGTCAAGTATATTGTCGCTTACAAGAAAAGAATCCTAAATTGGATGTCATTCCCTGATATGGGCAGTGCTTTTCTTGAAGAGTTCTATCGCATTTTGAGTGAAGTGTGTAACCGATTTCCAAAATGTGTGTTATTAATATTTGGGAATTTTAATTATCCACGCATCCATTGGGCAACTCTATCTGTCACGGAGAGTGAAAGAGAATCGAATGCATTTCTTCAGTCATGTCTAGATTTTTCATTATCCCAACTTATCATGCAACCCACACGGCGCACTGCCACATGCTCCAGTATTCTTGACCTAATCCTTGCTAATATCCCTCACATTTGCGCCAACATTAGTCACCTAGATGGACTCTCCGATCATGACGTCATTACTGGGGACATTGTTTGTCGGCATAACAGTAAAAAGATCATTGAAAAAAAATTTTATGCTATAGCAGAGCTAACTGATGGAATGAATGCACAATTATCTCTTTTTGCAGACCAGTTTCTTAATGACTTCTTGTGCCGTACAGTTGAAGAAAACTGGGTCGCGTTCAAAAATATGTTTACTGACGTCGTTAACAAATATATGCCGTCCATAACAATTAGGAGTAGGAGCTCTACGCCATGGTTCAACAAGCAACTTCGGCGCCTAAACAACAAAAAAAAAGCGTTTGTACAGGCAAGCCCAGAAATCCAGCCTTGCACCATCGTGGCTTAAATACAAACAGTGCGACAAAGAATACCAAGAGTTACTTAAATCCAGTCGTCGTCACTTTTTCAACCACGACCTGTCATCTATGCTGACTAACAATCCTCGTAAACTTTGGCAAGTAATAAATCCAAGCAATCAGCCCGATGTTGTGTTTACCGATCCCACAGGCGCCACTGTTCCCGAGTCAAAGTATGCACAAATATTAAACAATGCATTCTCGTCTGTGTTCACCCGCGAGGACGTCACTTCATGCCCAAACATAGGTACCCTTTCCGATATCATCATGCCGCAGATAAATATTACCGAGTCCGGTATCATATCACTACTTAATAATCGTAAGGTATCATCTGCATCTGACCACGTTGGGTTCTTAAAAGTACATCGCAAAGCATTTCGGGAATCTTGTGCGCTCTTTTTTCACAGTCATTGTCATCCGGCCAAATTCCTAACGACTGGCGTACAGCCAAGGTCATACCAATTTTTAAATCTGGCGATCGCTCATTACCGCTTAACTACCGGCCTATTTCGATAACTAGCACCGTTTGCAAACTACTCGAACATATCATACATTCTCAAATCATAAAATACTTAGAAGAACATAACATAATCTTCAAATACCAGCACGGCTTTCGCAAGGGATATTCATGCCATGGGCAACTTGCAGGGTTTACTAATGACTTGCTTTCATGTATTGACGCTGGCAACCAAGTCGACGCGATATTCTTAGATTTTTCCAAAGCTTTTGACCGCGTTCCTCACCACAGGCTACTACTGAAACTTAAACATTTTAACATTGACGCACAAGTCATTGCATGGATAAAAGATTTCTTGTCATTTCGAACTCAATTCACAAATATTAATCATTGCAACTCCCCTTTTATTCCTGTCACGTCCGGCGTTCCACAAGGGAGCGTGCTTGGCCCTTTGCTTTTTCTAATTTATATTAATGACTTGCCTAACTGCATGTCGTCCAGAGTAAGACTGTTCGCCGATGATTGCGTAATTTACCGTACCATTTCTACTGACACTGACCATCAAGCATTGCAGTCAGACCTCAACGCAAAAAACAGATGGGGTTCAGACTGGCAAATGGCCCTAAATCATACTAAAACTAAGTGCATGTCATTTACGCACTCCTCTTCCCGTATTCCAACTTCATACTTTATAGGTAACAATGTTGTCGAACTTACTACCACGTACAAATACTCAGGAATCAACTTGCAATCGGATCTAACATGGCATCATCACATCAACGTTACTCTTGCATCTGCTAACCGTACTTTCGGAATCATGAAACACAGACTAAAGCAAGCGCCTTCACACCTAAAGAAACTCGCGTACACCACGTTAATCAGGCCTAAAATTGAATATGCATGTGCCATCTAGGACCCGAGCCAAGACTACATTATACGTAACATTGAATCCCTGCAAAGCCGTGCTGCTCGCTTCATTTTTTCAGATTTTTCTCCGTACTCCAGTGTTACATCTTTAAAAATTCGTGCCGAACTGCCTCCGCTATCACTACGACGGAAACACGCCCGCCTATCTCTCTTTCACAAACTTTATCATCATGATCGTTTGCGCGACGACTTCTTTCAGTCACCCCCTGTCATTTTCCCTCGCCGTGATCACCCCTGCAAAGTCAAACGCCCAGCTTGCCACTCGGCCCATTACGCACAATCATTCATCCCCAAAACCATAGCTGACTGGAATAACCTACCATCTGATATTGCCACTGAAGTTAACACCGATCAATTTCATCAAATGCTGTGGACTCGTATCAGAATTTGACGTCTCTGTGCGTCTTTGGTGTTAGCTATTTTTTTTCAAGGCTAATTTAATACCTTTGCATCTTGTTTGACATCGTATTGCAGTTTTTTTTCTTTTTGTGTTATCCTTGAACCCCCGGTGTTTCAATTTTCACACTTCATTCTTACCTTTATTCGAACTTTAATCCACTTCCAATATTGGTGTATGCGTATTTTGTGGTGTTCTTACTATGTTTGCTGAATTGTTTATTCTTACTTTTTTTTCCGCATATTCTTATTAGTGTGTTTCGTGTGCCCCCCCCCCCCCCCCTATGTAATACCCTCTCCAAGAGGGCCTTTAGGGTATTTGAATAAATAAATAAATAAATAAATTTTGTATTCGTGTAGGTGCTTTTATTAGCTGTGTCAAGTCATGTAACAAAACAATGTCTACAAGCGGCTCAGCGCAACTAGAAAGTGCTTCAGGAAAATCATCATCCTAGTTTACTGATGGAACGTTAAAGACATCAGTAAGCACAAGATTAGAAGTGTGGTTCTTGCACAAGAATCCATTGAGTGCTTCGAAAAATGTGCTGTCACTGTTAGGGGGGCGGTAAAATTCGGCAATTACCAAATGGAACTCATCAAAGTGAATTTTCACCAAAACGCATTCCACGTCGGCAATACCCGGCAGTCTTGCAACGCACATCGACTCCAAGTACAACATAGCGACGCCGCCGCCGCGAGAGCATTTGTCCTTGCGGTAAATAGGATAGACATGCGGTACGACTTCCGAGTAATTTATGTCATGCAAAAGGATAGACAGTTGGGCGAGTTGGTACGGTAACATGATTTTGGCTTCTAGCGCGAAGTGAAACACGGACACAGAAAGGAGCAGCGGAATAGCGCTCGTCCTGTCTGCTCCTTTCTGTGTCCGTGTTTCACTTCGCGCTAGAAGCCAAAATCGTATTAATTTATGTCGCCATGATGCCAGGTTTCTGTGATTACTATTACATGGGGTTTATGGACAATAACTATACTTTCCAAATCAGCTGCTTTCTTTATTATACTTTGGGAGTTTAGATCAAGACACTGGAAAATGTTTTTGCCGCCTTTGGTTTATTGCGTCCCCCCCCCTCCCCCGCCCCGTATCCGACTGATGCCGCCGACAATCCATCATCTGCTTGTTTGCGCGCCGTGTTGATTGGCCGATACTCATTTCTTCCTACCATCGTCACAAGCGTATAATTCAGTGCCAATTTTTATTTGATCGTAGGCCAGTTTTACTTTTGTTCCGTCTTTCCTCATATCAATAGTGCTATCCCAAAGACACTTTCGAACATCTCTGGTGGCGACCAAGAAATCTTTCGAGATCGAGATGCTCTGTCCATTTTATTTCTAGCAGTTTCCCAGGACAGCAACTTTCTCACGATGGTCAATCAGTTTTAAGGTTATAGGGTGTGATTTGATAGTTTGCCGTTGTCAAATTCTATGGATAAGCTCTACGGAGGATACCTTGGCTCCTAGCGTATCTCGGCGTAAACCATCGATCACTGTCTGTGCAAGTAATTTTGGTGTTTCTCCAGCAGGCTCCGAGACGCCGAACACTAGAAGATTATTGCACCTGCTGCTATCCTCAAGCTCGTTTAATGTCTTGTCTAAGTGCTCCACAGTTTGTTCCCATTTCACAATGAAAATGGCAATAAATCTTTTGTGGAAAGAGTTGGTTTGTTTCTTAATTTTCAGCGTTCAGTTAGAAGTTTTGAGGTGTCCAAAACTACAGATCGTTTCAATAAGCGAGTGCTGAGCTTTGTTCAGATTGCTTATTTTAGAAGCCCTTCGATAATGTGAAAGAGATGGTTTGCGCACAGATAAATTTTTTAGACATTTCCTTAATGCGTCGTTCTTTCTTTTTTTTTTTTTTAGGGGATAGGCTTCCGTTTTGTGTAAGATACGGTTGCGATGTCAAGTCCAGGTTACTTGTCAGACGACAGTAGCGGCACGTTTGAGTATCAATTCGCTTTTCAGAAATGTTCGCGAAATTTTTTTTTTTTTGATGTAGAACGCGTTAGTTGAAGAAACCGTTGCCTGAATTCCGTAGTTTTTTGTTTTTGTTTTTATTGCTTGTACCGTTCCTTTAAAGCGTGTCTTTCGCGGATACAAAGACGCGAAGCGTTGGAACGTGTAGCACACATGTATCTATAACGCGGCACCATTTTTAGAATCATCTGCAGCTTTCGTGGAAGTATTCAGAAATAAGCGCGAATCTTCTTGTAGTTTTGTGCGCGTATTTACGCAAGACGTTGTCGGTAAATTCTTTATTGAGCGTCCTTTGTGGACAAAGAAAGGAAATGTTAGTGCGTGAGTCGCACATATAAGTTAAGAATTTTGACAACAGAGTGAGAGCGACTTTAATAATTCATCCATGAAGCAAATGCGACTCTAAGTGGAACTAGTACTTCGCAGGGCTATCTGCGTCAGCAGGTGCTTAGTGTGTTGCGACACCACGTATCCGAGTACACGGGTGTCGGACCCTCCCACGCTTAACCGTGCGCCGCTTAGCCTTGTCCCGAGAAAAGGGGATGCGTGGGAAATGGGTGTGTGGCCCACTTCCAGTAAACGAAAATACTTTTTGCCATGGCGCTCTTTGGCCGCAGATGCTCACCATCACCAGTATAAGTAAAGTTCACCATCACCAGTATAAGTAAAAATGTTTGGTGTCCAATGAAAAATTCGTGCATTTACATCTGGAAGCTCTCAGTGTAGAGAAACTCCGGCGGGCGATTGCCGTTGTGTGGAAGCGCCTTGATTACTGCGAGGACATCATAAGAGCTCTGAAACAATTCCTCGCGCCATGGCTAGAAGCTGCGATTCGGCTGGGAAACGTGCTTATGGGCAATTTATTGTCGTCGTGGCAGGTGGCCAACACATATTAGAGAGCGCGAAGTTGAGTTCGATTATTCGTTCTCCAAAAACTAAACCCAATCTGCTTCCTGTTACATAATTCAAGTGTGCCCTATGCACCCTTTTTTTTTTATTTTGCATTCGACTTCTAGGACCTCACGGCAGGATTAATACAAGCCTGCAGCATGAGGTTCCTGTGCATGACATATGGGCTAAGACACATGGAACTTATTCATTATTTTAAAAAAAGCATTTTATTTCGCTCGTTAACCCGAACCAACGAACCCTTGATATTTTGTGCAAAATAATGACTTATTCACGATAGAATATGAAAAGCACAGAGTTATGCAAGAAGCGAAACACTTGTGACACCCGGGTAACGAGTCTAAAAGTGACAGCCTATGCTGCCACTTTTGCCTGTGCTAGCCAATGACAGAAGGAGTGAATGCAGTGGCGTAGAAACAGGGGGGGGGGGGGGGCCGGGGGGCCGTGGGCCCCGGGTGCAAGGGGCCAGCGGAGGGGGGGGGGGGGCGTGTCATACGTTTGAAGACACCCCTCTATCCGCCAGCTTGACTGGGCGCAAATGGCAAAGAATGGCAAATGGCAAAGGCAGGGAAAACTGGATGAAGATGTGTGATGACCTGCAAGGCACACTGTCTACGAAGAAGACTTGGAAGCTGTTGCGACACCTCATAGATCCGTTAAAAAGCAAGAGCGCATGCGCTCGAGACCTCACAAGAACGATCAACAGTTACGACGGGGATGGGGAGAAGCTCATTCGTGAACTCACAAGTAAATACCTCAAGACCGAGAAGAGCGGTAACCCGACTCACGAGTATGAAGGCGATAGCAACGTCGAGATGGACGAAGCCTTCACCGAACTGGAGCTGGTTGCGGCCATCGATGAAAGTAATCAAGGCAGCGCACCGGGAATCGACGGCGTTACATACAAGATGCTAAAAAATATGCGCGACAAAAGCCGAGCTGAACTGCTAAACCTCGTCAACGCGTCCTGGGAGAAGGGTTTGTTACCAAAAGAATGGAAAGAAGCGGAAGTGCATTTCATTCCCAAGCCGGGGAAACCACCCCACGTCGACAATCTACGCCCCATCTCCCTCACGTCATGTGTAGGGAAGGTGGTCGAGCGTATGGTGTTCAAGAGACTACAGAGACATTTGGATGTCACTGATCAGATGCCACCGACCATGTACGGATTCCGGAGGCACCTGAGCACGCAAGACGTCTTGGTGCAAATACACGAGCTGGTTATCAAGCAAGCGAAGACCCATACGCCAAGAGCTATCCTGGCGCTCGATCTCAAGGGGGCCTTCGATAACGTCGCACACGAAAGTATTCTCCGTAAACTGCACCAAACGGGATGCGGAAGGCGAACATTCAAATATGTGCAGGATTTCTTAACCAATAGAACGGCAACCATCAAAATTGGAGAGGAGAAGTCGAAACCGATAGCCCTGGGAGACAGAGGCACCCCGCAAGGATCGGTTCTTTCGCCGCTTCTCTTCAACCTGGCACTCCTCCCTTTCCCGACTTTGCTTCAAGACATAGAGGGCATAGATCACGCTCTTTATGCAGACGATATCGCTGTGTGGACGTCGAGGGCAGGGTCGGAGAGTTGGATGGAAGAGACCCTTCGGAGAGTGGCAAAGACCGTGCACGAGTTCGCTAAATCGTGTGGCCTCAGTTGCTCGCCACAGAAGTCCGAGTTACTCGTCATCAAGCCAAGAAGAAAGAAAGGAGACCAAGAGAACGTACGCATCACCATCGACGGGACGACCATAACACCAACCACGCAAGCACGTATCCTGGGTGTCATCTTCCAGAACAATTGCAAGGCGGGGGCGTCGATCGACAAAATCAAAGTTTCAGCGGAACAAATTTCGAACATGATCAGAAGAGTCACAAACAGACAAAGGGGATTGAAGGAGGATGATGTACTGACGCTCGTCCAGGCCTTCTTGACGTCGCGCATCGTTTACGCGGCGCCGTACCTTAAGTTACTGAAAAAAGACAGGGACCAGGTGAACGTCATTATACGAAAGGCAACCAAGATGGCGCTGGGCATTCCGAAGCATTCTTCGACCGACAAGCTTCTCGGCATGGCCAAGCACAACGTCGTCGAAGAGTTAATAGAAGCTCATCTGTCTAATCAAAGAGTTCGGCTCAGTCTGACGTCGGCGGGACGTCGCGTTCTTGCCAAGTTGGGCTGGCAACAGGCAGAGCGGAAGGAAACTGGGCCGTTACCCAGGTTGTGGGCGCATAAAATCCACAGTAAGCCACTGCCTAGAAACATGAGGTCGGGTCGTAACGACGGCCGCAGAGCGGCTCGTATAGCGGCCTTGACGGAGACTTTGGGTGAAATAGTAGAAGAGGAAGAGGGGGTCACTCTCTTCACAGACGCTTCGTTACCCAAGTTTTCATCGAAAGCAACGCTGGCAGTTACGACGCGGGATGTGCTCGTAACCTGCGCCTCCATCAAGACGTCTTTTCCAGAGGTGGCAGAAGAGGCCGCGATAGCGCTAGCACACGCGCAGCCCAAGGTGGGAAGAATTGTCACCGACTCGCAAAAGGCGTATAACAACTACAGGAAGGGGTGGGTGTCTCTTGCGGCACTAAATATTCTCCAAAGTAAACGCGACGTACCTGAAAGGAAAGTTGAGTTAATATAGACACCGGCTCACTCTGGGCTGGAGGGCAACGAACTTGCCCACCAGTTCGCCCGAGAGATGGAACACCGGGTTGAGGAAGGTGAGCCACAGTCCATATTTAGTTACAGGGACATTACGAACCATTATAAGACGGAGATGCGCCGTTACCCCGATCCTCACAAATCGCTTAGCAGAGAACAGCAAGCGATCTACAGGCAAATACAGGCATGATCCTTCCCACACCCTTACCTTCAAAACAAGATGTACCCGGAAAGGTACGAGGAGGATTGTAACTTCTGCAAAACTCAGTTAGGCACGCTCCAACACGTCATTGGAGTATGCGATTTCATCAAGGCGATCCCCCCACCTCTTAACTGCCCCGCTACCCTACCCCGTCCCTCATCCACCCTTACCGAGCGATGGGAGACCTTGCTAACCAGCACCGCCCTGGCAGACCAGCTCGTCCTGATCTCCAGGGGCCAGGCGGCTAGGGAAGCATATGGGTCCCGTGAAGAGGGAACCACTTCCATCGACGGCGTCTAAGAAGATGTCGAGCTCGGCTCAATAAAGTTCTCTCTCTCTCTCTCTCCAGTAGCCCAAGCTCATGTACCCAATGTGTTGCGCCGCAGAATTGTCGGCTGCAGCTCTATCAACACCCCACGAAATAATTGAACAAATGCGCGGGCTAAAAAATTCTATTCCCAAAATGATCGCTAAGCTACTCGCCTTAGCGGAACGTTTCATGTGGGGTGCGTTCGTGCCTTGCGTTCATGCTGGGAGCAGGCGTCGCTAAACATGCAGTCAGGCATTGTAAGGCGTTAAGGCTGTTGGGTCCCCCTTCCTTTAAGAACGCGCAGCGAAAACGAACGTCGAATGCAGCAGCAAGAGGGCGTTCAAGGAGCGCGCCCGGCGCTCGTGTTTACGGCGAAGCGTTCGTTGAGAGCTCGTTGCATAATTGCGGCCGTCAAAAGTCGCGAATGGGATTCTCTGGTTCGTCTTCAGACTCGGTACATAGAGTTCCTGGAATTTATCGCCAAATGGAACTTCTTTGAGTCCCTCCCTACTCTTACTGTTATCTTTCGCTTGTTCCTCACGATCTGCGTGTCAGTTGCATCATGCGAAAAGAACTTTTCCAAGTTAAAGCTGATCAAAACGTCTCTGCGCTCCACCATGAGTGATGAAATGCTGTCAAACTTGGCGGTACTGACCATAGAAAAAGAACACGTAAGAAATATAAACTTTACTACTGTAATTAATGAGTTTGCAGAAGCGAAGTGTCGGAAAAAGAACTTCTGAAGGAAATGTGTCCCTACCGGTCATTACTTTAGTGCAAAAGGGTCGATGTCCCACCATGGTTCGTGCATCAGCAATATGTATACAATGTTCTATTCATCAATTTTGAATCGTTGTATTAGTTTTTTGTCAGTTTTGCGGTGTTGAATAAAAGGTCTTCCTCCTAGTCCTAGCAAACCGTTTATCATTTTGTTGTTGTGTGACTTCATGTCACAAGTACTGTGTCTGTGTCAGCTACGCGGAATTTTATAAAAAAATGGTTAATGTTGTAATAATAATTCACGATATTCTATGACGTTATGTGTCTTTGTGATTACTAGGAACTCGGTAGCTTGAAAAATGTGGCAGATAAGTTATAACCATATCCTGAATAATCCCTTAATTAGTACTTGTAGAGGAAGCACTTCAATTCGAAAATTGAGGACTCAAAGTCATAATATTAACTCAAGAAAAACTTCTTAAACAAAATCGTTTTGGGTGCTACAGCCTGCAGTACTTTGGCACTGCGGGCGGCGCCCAGTATGGCAGCAGCGAAAGAAATATGAAATAGTGAACCAGTAATGTTCGTCCCTCAATCCTCTCCATTGCGAGTGCAAACCAACAGTAGTGCAAGCTTTCGCTGGCACGGGCTTCATCGCGGCCTTTTCTTTTTTTAATGGTGACGCCAAGAATCGACGCGAAGCGTGCTCTATTATGTTCCCAATCTTGTGGTGTTACCGCAGCTCGGATAATCACGTTTGTTCGAATAGCAGCAAATAAAAACAAGGCTTTATTGATCAGAATGAAGAGAACTCGTAATTGTCATAGCATTGGCGCCCGCGCCGCATGGAGGGAGGTGGCGTTTTCTAATAGGGTGGAGACATCAGCGTCACTGACACACAATTTAATTTTCGTTTTCGTTCAGGGCTGCCCACAGCGAAAATACTACGCGCCATAGTACCTACGACGATTTTTGTAAAGTTCTTGGGAAAGACATAAATGCCAGGCTTCAATTTTGCAAATGCAATATTGCAGCTAAAATTGGTAATTAAAACTTTATAAAAATATTTTTTTTGTTACTTGTGACGTGAGCCATATTTTCCCCTATGCCGCATTTGTATTGGCTGCCAAGCCTTACAGTCTGACAGAACATGTGCGCATACCCTTATCACAAGTTATCAGTGCAGCACCCTGTGTTATTTGGCGCAGAAAAAACAGCGTATATACCAGCTGCATTCGCGGTCTCTGGGAAAGAAAACGAAGGAGAGGAGGATCCAGGAGACGTGCGCGGTATCCAAGGAAGCTATAGTGGTGCTGAAACCCAGAAATGTCGATATCCTCGCCTTCCTCGACTACACCCGGGGGGCGGGGGGTGACAGAAGGTGACATATACCTATAGGCCCCGGGTGTCAGACGACCTAGCTACGCCACTGAGTGAATGTCTCGCAAAAGGAATGCAACGCACCGCAAGCAAGCCGCACGTGGCATAGATTACGGTTGACAGCACGTGAACACACAGCGCGTCACAGACACCGCACCGACCACCCCTGTCAACGCTAGAAGGCCCCTATCACTAGCCTTCTGGAACAAGGCAGCGCTAATCCAGGTTCAATAGGAAAGGAGGCTCGCTGGCTAGGGGTGCTGCGCACCCGCAGTCTGTCTCTGTATTCTTCCGCCGGTGCGCTCCTTCGGCGAGCGGCCGCCTGTCCGGCGTTCGAAATTATTCTGTGAGTACCTGTACGTTTTCCTGTTCTTCTTTGGTTACGTACGCGTGCAATCCATGGCAAGAGGAACCTTGTCTATAGCATGGGAAATTGACTTTTAAGCTGTTATAAAACCTGGAGGAAAATCGATGCTGTTTGTTTTCTGAACCTGAACCCGACAGTTTTATTCCTGTTTACAAGTTTATCTGTCCAGCGATCTTTTGATGTAAAATAAAACTAAAATTCATTTTCTTCTGCAATGCACTAAATTACAAATTATTTCTTTCGGGGACTGAGCGAAAACGTGTTCACCATATTTAACAAGGGCGCAAGCAAATTAGTAAAGAAAAAACACAGACACACACGAGCACTACGTGTGACCTTTGTCTCTTAGCGCTACAGTTCAATATTTTCAATTTTGACCACACAGCCAAATTTTCGTTTTGAGATAAGCTGCACATTTATATGATAATTGCTATATTATAGTGATTATGTGACCCGCGATTGATTAACTCAAACACTACAGAAGTTCACATGAAGATGGAGGTTAGAGGTGACAAATAGTTGTCGAACAAGGAAGATCGGCTGCAGTCAACGTATCGATGATGCTTGCCACCTCGATGCTCACTTCAACCCTGGTCATACGGGCCTTGGGCCCCATAACGTAAAACTATTCCAATATGTTTCTATTCCAATTTTCTGACGTCAAATTTGCGTAACCGCTGACGCAAGCATCGGGTGGTCACCCGTAGGGTTGTCTAAGCAGACCAATCAAACGCTCTCCTCGTTCATAGGAGGTTACTTTTGTTTGCTTGAAAAACTTATAACATTGCCTACACTGAGCGGCTTGTCTTATCTAATTGGCTGACAAGAGGCGAGGAGCACGCTGAAGTGCAGAGGGATTCGACGGGGCCGAGCCACTGCACTGAATATTGATAACTTGATGAAGAGGGTGGTGCCGGCGTCTGCGATTGGTCCGCTTTCCCTTACTTAGCTGGCGGTGGCTGGTCGATAATCGCGGCGGCATGCAACGGAAGCTTAAGATTGACGCTTAGCGTCAATCTTAAGCTTCCGTTGCACGCGACGTCACAAAACCACAAAAACTCACCGCGTCAAAGTGACGTGTACGCCGTAAAGATGCATTAATATGTCCAACAAAACTGAGCTTTCTTCTGAATAGCCACAGGTGGCCCCGTTCCACAAGGAATAAAAGATAGCTGCCGCCGAATCGCCCAGGCGCTGGCTACTCGCTCCTGCCGGGAAGCATGCGTTTATTTGCGTATAATAAAACTTTTTGCGTGGCCACGTAACGTTTTCGAGCAGTTTCAGCACGTTTACGACCTCGTTCTGCCAATTCTTCTTTTCTGAGGATCCGTTTTAGCGGCATTCTTAGCGTTCAGTTGCGTGCCACCGCGATTTTCGATCAGCGACCGTGAGTTAAATAAGGGGAATTGGACCAATCGCAGACGCCGGCACCACCCTCTTCGTTCGCTTATCGATCTTCAGTGCAGTGCCTCTGCCCCATCAAATCCCTCTCCACTTGAGCGTGCTCCTCGCCTCTTGTCAGCCAATCAGATAAGACAAGCGGCTCAGCGAAGACAATGTTATTCGTTTTCGAAGCAAACAAAAGTGACCTCTTATTAACAGGGAGAGCGTTTGATTGTCTGTTCAAAGAACCCTGCGGGTGACCGCCCGATGGTTGCGTCGGCGGTTACGCAAATTTGACGTCAGCAGATTGGAATCAGAACATATCGGAATAGTTTTACGTTATAGGGCCCTATGTCTCGACCTTGCACCGTTGTCATCCACGTCAGACGCCTTAAGCGATACCAATCGGACGATCTAGCAAGAACCGGGACAATGCCTTCGCCGCCGGGTGTCACGTTACGAAGCGCTGCCAAAGACGAAGGTGACGACAGTACAGAAGACGACGGCGCTCGCCGGTGTCGCGCGGGCTGTCTTCCATCTTGTATGCCAGTGAATGCCTTATAAATACCCTATAAATGTAAATATATATATATATATATATATATATATATATATATATATATATATATATATATATATATATATATATATATATATATATATATATATATATACATATATATATATATATATATATATATATATATATATATATATTGTAACAGGCGTTTTGGTCTCAGCAACGTGGGCACGGCGTGTCGGAAAAGGCCGCTACCACAAGGTAGCCACAGCCCGGAAACGTCAACTCCTTCCTCCATGCTGGGTAAGGACATGCACTGAAGTGCTCCAGTCCAACATTATATATATATATATATATATATATATATATATATGATGTGACTTCTTCCGCGATTTTACCTCTGTCATAAATGCTTCTCCGATTCTTTGTCTTGTTCTTTTTTTTTTCTTTTACGGCGTGGCGCTGTCGTCCTTGCCCTGGTAAATGGGGCAGCCTCGATGTCTTGGGTAGCATACGAGGATTTTTAGCCACACGCAAGATCTCCTAAGTTCCCGTGCTACGTGACATCATCAAGTAAGAAATGATGCTGCACATCCGCTCCCCATGGCTCTGAGTGGCGCTGGCTAACACTCCGTGGTCTGGATTCAGTAAACATAAATACCCAAGTTACTGGACGAATTGATAGCCGTTGCGGTAGCGCTATTGGTGGTGCAACGGACGCGAAATGCGGAGGTTGTGGGTTCGGCTCCCACAAGCGGCAAGTTAACTTTTCGTGTTCTTTATTTTATTATTATTTTGCCGTATAATTTCAAGGAATAGTTGTAGTTTACTCGCTTGTAGTTCGGGTTTCTGGGAAGAGGGATCATTGTTTCTTGAGGCCACTCGCGTGCTGCATGGTTCGCCTTTGTGACTGAAACGTCTCAAGACCAATTTCTCGACCGGCCTGTTTATTCAGCTTTTCATGTGCACACCGCACTAAAACAACGCCGCTTGCCGCTGCCGCGCAGGCAGCATCCAAAAGAGCGCCCAGGCGTCCTGGCGAATCCCGCTGCCGGTAGCGCCATCTGTCGCTTCGCCGCGGCTTTCAAAGGTGACGCTGTCGGTCGAGTCGAGGTTCGAAGACCCGCCGCCGGAGGCCGCCATCTCCCGGATCTCTGACCCGGAGCTGCCCGCGGAGGGGGCGCTCCGCTTGCGATTGTAGTTGAAACAGCAGGCCCGGAACATTGCGGTCCCGCACGCAGTAACGCACTCCGGTCCGCAGGCGTTGCAGGCGCGGGATGCTTCTCCTTGGGGCACCAGTGCGCTCAGTAGCAGCAGCATTCCACAGGACGCTGCAAAAGCGTTACGCGTGAGCTGTCATTGCATTCGTGTTTTGTTGCTACAGCGAAGCTTTCGTTACCTACTTTCCCGGCTTCTATGTGTTTGTTTGGGCGCTAGGTGCCGTGCGCTGTTGGGCCGTTCGCTGTCTATGCGGATATATTGGTGGATATATGTACAAAGGTTAAAGGCAGCCGCCAGAGTGGTGGCTTATAAGGCCCTCGCATGCTGATCAAGTATGTTGATAATAATTATAACAGTTACTATAACAACATTCTACTTAAGGCCTGAGCGTATATTGTGGGCAGGCAGTCATTTCTACAACACGAATCCTTTAGTAGAATGGTTAATGATATTAGGGGATTCTTCGATTTACTTCATTTGTTTTTATTTAGCCATACTGTATGTGCCACTTGGTGCCTGTCTGTCTTTCGGCAATGCTCTATAATGGGAATATCCTATTATGATTCACACATAAAACGTGTACATTTCGTGTTGCCCCACAGATACCTCCAAGGTACACCAATATTTTAAGAATGATGTATTGTATTTCACGCTTTCTTTCACTTACTTTTTTTATTTTCCCATTTATTAAGTGCAATTGAGGGCATGTCCGTTTCTTTTTTTTTTGTTTGTTTGCCAGTCCTCGAGAATAGCTGCCACACGTTGACACAAGAGCTCCAGAATTCGTAAACGTTTCTAGATACATGTCGTACTTTTTTGTACATACAACTGTTATCTTAATTCTTTCTTCAACAAGTGTCATACATCGTCTTCATCCTTGTTTCATTATTGCGCATACGCCTAACAATGTGCAACAGTCTGTGAACAGCTTTTGAACGATGCTGTGCATAAGTATGAAAAAAAATTCATAACAAGGAAGTTGTGACCTTCGCGATGGATAAACATATACATTTCATAAGATTACTCTTTGCAATACATGAAAACGAAAAAAAAGTACGCATCGCCCTTAGTTCTAAAGTATTTGTCTAACCGCGTTATCAAAGCTGAGTTTCAAGTAAGCTCCTGTGTGTGCGTTGGCTCTCGATTGCTTGTTTGAGACTCGTTTATATGAATTGCTCCAATTATGGGCAACATTAGGAGTACAAAACTCATTAGGTGAATTTGCACTTCTTTGGTGCTAGGACCTTTTTTCTATAGGGAGGCAGGGGAACATGAAGGAAAACGGAAGGACTGGTGTCGGCTTGACCCTCAAATATGTTTTTGCTGTTTCAGAGAAATAGGAATATACATTGCTTGTTCTCAGCCTCTGTCATGTTGTAACGGCCGTCCAAGTCACAAAATTTTGATGAAGCTGTCAAACCATTCAAATCCTATTCTTATTTCTTAGTAACAAGCCTGCTGTAGACTCCGACAGCACCAGTCATCAATAGTAACGCCAGCAACACGACACCAAAAGCCGCATTCCCTCCCGCAGTACTCCGCCAAAACTAAATTGTTAAAGAACTATCTTTCTTCTTGTGGTGTCCTTGGCTATCTGCCATTGCATCGAAAGTTTCAGGGCTATGGCGTTGTGCCCACTGTACGTGAATATGGAGAGACGAGTATTTGAGAAGCTTATGTATTTTTGGCAAATTAGTGTAGCTTTCCTAACTCTCTTTAGCTGTTTCGTGGCACTCAGGGAATTTCTGTATATGTGTGCTTGTATGATGTCTGATAATAGTTACTTCTTAGTGGTACTTACTGATACCATATGATGAAAAGGTCTGTAACAATTCAAGGACACGGCCCATCGCTGCATTTGCGGTTCCTGCCTTCTTCTAAAGCTTCCTTTTTATCGCCGAAGTGTAGGCTTCTTATATACTCCGAGGAAAACTAGCACAGGCGAGGAGCTGTTAGCACAGTTTGCGTGTTCAACTAAAACGTCTTTGTACCATCCGCTGGCCACAAAAATGTCACGACATTTCAACGATTACAGAAGCGCGCTTGGATCAACATTTTCTTTAGCCCGACGCGTCAGCGAAGCTCTCTCTGTAGCCTGCGCTTGTTGTGAGGAGCGCCTCCATTCGTATACATTACATCACGCCGTTGCCGATTCCGGTCAGGAGCTGAACACACCTGGTTTAGGTCTCGAGCCGTAAAGTTACTGGCTTTAAATCACCACATTTGCTTGTGAAAACTGTTACCCTCGCTCCCTAGGATGCGCGGCACGCAAACTTTCATGCTCAGGTTGCCCAAAACAATGTTTTCTGATATCGCTGAGGTGCCGTCATGACCTGGGGGCACCAACCGTGTGCCCTCGAAAGCATTTTTTTCGGCTGAATAATTTTGTTCTATAATCCGCGTTTTAAGGCGTAAGCATTCTTTGGCGAGTACCCCATCAAAATATGTCGATCCCATCACGCCATATAGCTCCGAAATAAATGCATAATTGGTCAAGCTAACACATGTAACCGTTAATTGTGTAATAGTAGATGACTGGCAGTGGTAGAGAAATGATTGGTTACGTCGGCGTCGCTGCGTGAAGGTCGGAAAAAAAAGGGAAATAAAGGAGTTAACTTCTGTAATTGTTATAATAGTGTGATAGTAGATTAATAGCAGCATTAGAAAAACAAGACGGTGACGTGGCCGTCGCCGCGTCAAGGTGGTAAAAAACAGGAAAATAAAGAAGGTAAATGAAGGAGGTGTGGTGTTTCAAAAAGAAAAAAAGGTTGGACCACGTTTTGGCTTAGTTGACACAATATATCTGCAAAATAAATGCACACTTGGGAATGTTATCACATGTGATCGGTACAACAGTGTAATAATAGATGGTTGGTAGCGATGAGTAGACATGTGAAAGCTAGCTAAACAATGAGCAAAAGTGAAGCAGCAGCCGAGCGAAAAAATGATCACGCAATTGTAGATAGTTGGTTAGAATCTCTGTAGCATTTCTTGTTCGCTACTTTCGTTGCATAAATTGACTATTGCAGAATTAAAGGTGGTTTTCTTCCCGTGCCTGAGTATTGAAATTCACTTTAATGTTTAGCATATTATTCCTCAAACTTACACTTTGCCGAGGAAGATCAGAGTGGCTGCAAAGGGCGAGGTGATTTGCTAATGACTTAATCCAGATATATTCTTCGTTGATCGTCACACTTCCCTCGGCGACAAATCTCATGCACTGGCATAGGGACCTGTAAATTACGTAAAATAGGACACTGCGCTGCCACTCTGAAACGCAAATTTAGCCGTCACAGCTCTTCGAAATCTTGTTTTTGTCTGGATGTTTTCTTACCTAGGATTGTTTTATTATCCCATGGCTAAGTACTTTGTGACGGCTCAATGTTTGAGCACTAGAAGCAACTTCATCTACGTTGCTGCAAGCATAACGGTTCCCGAACTCATTCACTCGCTAAGTGCAAATTTTAGCCAACTTCGGCTCCCTAATTTCATTGGAATTCAACCGCAACGAAGACTTTACAAAGTATTGTGACATCATAGCTAACGGCATTTCAATTGTCTGGTAACTCCGCGCAATTATGGCATACATAAAGGCAGCAGAGCCGGAGATGAAGCATTATTAGCTCACCTGTACGCCATTTAATAAATTCCCCTGAACGCGCTCAACGCTTAGTAAGCGTTGCTCGTAGCGCAGGACCACAGTGGCCCGCAGGGAATTTCGCTTGCTCTTAAACGAGCAAAACCTCACCGGTACATTATTCCATTGCACGATAAGAGACCACTTGGACTCGTAACTGAATGTCATTCTACACCATTCTTTCT
The DNA here is from genome assembly GCF_023375885.2 of Dermacentor andersoni. Classification (NCBI taxonomy): domain Eukaryota; kingdom Metazoa; phylum Arthropoda; class Arachnida; order Ixodida; family Ixodidae; genus Dermacentor; species Dermacentor andersoni. The sequence goes on along the minus strand of NC_092818.1, from coordinate 47,340,002 downwards.
CTTACTGCACGCATTCTTCGCGATACCGCACAAACAACCTCCGTGTACACGTTTACTCGAAGCATCAGGGAAGTTTGACAGCAGCCCATTGTTGTACACTAGATATTCAATCTTCCAGAGCCATGACCACTGCATCGAATCACTGTGTTTCTGCATGTCTTGCACAATATTTATTATTGGCGGCGCCTCTAGGTCGCGAAAGCGGCAACGGGGGCACCAAAGCAAAAGCCCGGACTGGTCCACGGGTTGGGGCTTGTCGGCTGTCCGTTATCGCGGACAGTCAATCTTGTATGCGAACACCCCATGGTGCACTCCGGCCTCGGCGACGCTAACTTACGGACCACCCTACTTCCAGATTTCGTTCTCCACGCTGCCCCTTGCGTGTCCTAAAGATCCTGTGGCGCTTGCTTCATTATAATCTCATGTGCTCTTCTCAAGCCTCAATTTTCCAGCTACAGGGGTCCTCGTGGAGCAGTAGCGTTAAAAAAATCCAATCTATCATCGCGACGAAAAAAGCACCCCGCGGTGACGATTTTGCCCCATGTGGTACCATTCTCTTGATCTTACAATGAATGGGCACCTAATGGTCCTTCTGAGGATAAATGCGAATGTGTGTGAACTAAACCGAACGGACCCTACTGCTGTGTGAACATACATTTGTGCAGTGGGCATACGAATACACAAAAACTTTGGAGGACGTGAGTCAGGAAACACGTTGGAGGAGATGAAGCCGGCAAAGAATGCGATGCCGCAAAAATCCATCATGCAAATGGCAGTGGCCTCTCTATTGTTACAATTTGGAAAATGTACCATCGCCAGATTTCAAGATATTTCTACCCACAGGCTCCCTAGCCTATCTATGAATATCATGTAATCAGGAGAGACATTTTCATGTCGAGCGTCATAGCGTCCATTCTTCCCTTGCGCGTGACATCGTTCAAACCTCCCGCAACAAACTGGTACAGCCACGCACTTTTGACCAAGGCAGGCAGTGCGTATAGCTAGAAGCACAGCGCGGCAGAAATACAGTGAAATGCGAAGTTAGGTGTAGCTGCAGCTGTTCGTTAGAGAAAAAACATAAAGATACAATTCCACATTGCAACCACTTGGCAACGTTACCGTTCTTGTTGGAAGCCCGATGACGTCGTAAGCGTTTCAGTGTCACCGTGTAGGTCCCAAGAAAATCTAAAACGCTGTTATTCTCTAATTCCCCAAATAACATGCTCCCACTTACAACAACAGACTTTCCTACCAAGCAATAATATCTGCCCTATTCTCAGTTCTGCATCAATATTCGGAAACTGAGTTGGTGCAAAAGACTTCGACAGATGCGCATTACCTGCAATTTTACTACCCAGTCCTTCTTTTTTTGGTTGAAAGCCTTTGTGAAATTCGTTTTCATCTAACGGATAATTCTAGCGCCGAGAAACCTCGAAAATACGGTTCTTTACCTTAACAAGACACACTGCCACGCAAGGAATGAATTCACTTAACGGATTTATAAGAGCGGTTGATTATTTAGGAGTGGTAGTCTTGACTCTGCATTTTGCGTAAATAATATCGTCGGATATTTTTCCCCTTTCTTCTCTCCTCACTGTAAGTTATCGTATCCATCTCTTCTTGGAAGAGAGTAACTGGTTCGAGAAATGCACCTCATGCGCAGCCTACCATTCTTCTCTTAGACAACCTTTCTTTCTGCCACTTAAATGAAGATCAAACCAGAGAACAAACCTTAAGCAATGATAATTTGAACTCTGAGAGGAGTATTGGCAATGTTTGTTCCGAAAATATAGGAAAGTGTGATTGCAAGGACGGTTCGCTCCTGCCATTATGCTTCTACTTGTTTTTGTTACGATTCAATGGCGATTTTTTGCCTACCAAAGCTCTTATTTTTCTTCTTTTTCAGTCTAAGAAGCACAGCTTAAGCTACATAGACTGTTTTCACATATCCACTTAACAGTGCTCGTTGCCTATGTTCCGGTACCATAAATATAGAAACTGATAAAGCGGGACTTGAAACCAAACCGGTATGGAGTCCAACTGCTTGTGACTTCGCACCCGAGAAAAACGTAGTAAACTCAAAGCCGATTTCGAAGTGAAAGCGCTTTACGATGGTAATGAACAGCCTCACGCCACGTGAAACAGGTGAACGTCCGTGCAAGCTACAGTCCTTTGTGAAAAACCAAATCCTTCTCTTCCCTCGAAGATACAGTTCACGTATTGCTTCTCCTCACAGCGAATTTCAGAGGTAATCCTCGCCGGAACATGCACCTACATGTATTTAGGCTTTTCCAGTGAGGCTGGGAGACATCAGGAGCGCGGACTTAACATTTGCTTTTTTTGTCTTGCAGAATGTCAACACCCCAAATGAAGGCTTTCTCACGTGGGATATCTCGCGATCAGCGACATATAATCTCACTCGCACGTCACGTGAAATGCAGTCACATGTGAGGCGAAAAGGGCCAGGTCCTCCAGCGCGAAAACAGAAGTGGCTCGTAAGGAACATTGAACCTATGCAGCCTTTTCATGACCCCTATATTCAGTAGAGGAAAATGAGCATAACGAGATATTGCTTACTCAGCTACATACTGACTTTGGTGCAGAATCGTTTGTAAAGTGAGGACCAACAAATTTGACATCCTCCTAAAGCGGGATCAGATTGTTCTTATATAGCGTTAATTTTTTTCTCTGATACTCTAAACCTACTCCGGTGAATGTAACTTATTGTGGCTGTACTATCACATTTAATCTGCGAATGCATGGCATGTTATTTACAGCAATGGCCAAGCAGCAATTACCTAATGTCTTTGTCGACGTCCTCTTGTGTAATCGTACCGATACGCGAAGGGAGGAGGGATCCTGATTTCACGAGAAATACATTCACAAGCACAGGCTCAAAAGCGTTACGCTTGCCGCACTGTGTTCTCACCGTAGGAATAAAAAGCCCCTGTGTTGGACAGCTTTAGATTAGTGTACCCGAGCATTGGGGGACGCGAACGACAGGGCGTAGAAAGGAGCACGAAGAGAGCACAAAAGGGCGCAAAAGGAGCATTAGTAGAGTTTGGGGTATTGCGTACGTTAAGTAGCTTGGGTACGTAATTTCTAAAGCTTGCTATTGACAGCGTAGCCGCAGAGCGTCCACCGTTTTGCACACTGTTTCTTTGGATCACCGCTGCAATCACTAGATTTGGCGATCTGTATCATAGGAAAAAAAACCCATCTTGCGCCTAGCTGTATCGGATAAAGTAGATTGGCAAACGTTTTTTGAACAAAGTAGCCAGATATATTTGCCCAATATGTGTTGGAGAGTCAACAAGCTTCGAACTGCCTCGGGCTGAGTCGAGCAACACTGAAATGTGTTAGCGCAGAAAAGAGATCGCAAAGCAGCTCTGCTTTTCAGCCTCAATAATAGATTCATGGGATGTTTGTAGGACTGGCTCTTAGCGGCTAGTACTACTGTCTCCTAGAAAAAAAATGGGAATATAATGAAGCTCGGTGGTTTCTTGGGTTGTGATAAGTGCAACCGATTAAGCGCAATTTTTCCGGAGGCATGAAACTTAACGTTAAGACTTTGTTAAGACAATGTTAAGAATTTGTTGTGGGGCCTATGTAGTTTGAGTGTCATATCAACAAGATAACCACTCTGTCAGCTCCACACATCATTAACTGAACTCTGCCGCCGAGCTCTTCCTCTCCGACAAAACTACAACGGTAATTGCACCTAATTGCAGTGGTTCAATTATACTATGACCCAAATTAACAATTTTTACTCGGCTATCAAGCTTTCAAAATAGATTACTTACTTCTGGTCGCTATATTCAATAGGAGCGAGGCTATATTATTTCCCATGTGATGTCATTGATCGTTAAGCGTTCTAAGCCCATTTGCCTGAAGCTACAAAGAAAATTTTAACAGACGGGCTTGGTCCTCATGCTTTCACACTGATTACTAAAACATGGCACCGCTTTCATCAGAACCCCCCCCCCCCCCAAAAAAAAAAAAAAGAAAATTCTAGCGGTCACCGGCTGCGGTGGCTTAGCGGCTATGGTGTTGCGCTAATCCGCAATGGTGTGGCGCAAATCCCGGCCGCGGCGGTCACATTTCGATTAAAATTAAATTATGGGATTTTACGTGCCAAAACCACTTTTCTGATTACGAGGCTCGCCATAGTGAAGGACTCCGGCAATTTCGACCACCTGGGGTTCTTTAACGTGCACCTAAATCTAAGTACACGGGTGTTTTCGCATTTCGCCCCCATCGAAATGCGGCCGCCGTGGACAGGATTCGATCCCGTGACCCCGTGCTCAGCAGCCCAACATCATAGCCACTGAGCAACTACGGCGGGACGCATTCCGATAGGGGCGAAATGCAAAAACGCCCGTATCTCGCTCATGGTTGGCACGTTAAAGATCCCCTGGGGGTCAAAATTAATCCGGAGTCCCCCACTACACCATGCCTCATAATCGAATCGTGGTTTAGGCACGTAAAACCCCATAACTAATTCAAATTCTAGCGGTATCGTTCAGGATATCCCAGCTCATGTAACCCAGTAATTGCGGCATAAGTGGCGAACGTAGCGCAAAGCGATTCGACTCGAAACCGGCAGGCTTATCATATGATAGCGTGAGATTAAGTGCTTATATAACACTAAGACTATCTCTTTCTCAACTAATACTATCTTCGTCCACTCTACAGACCAGCGCAAGTGCTGATTAGCCTCCTCAGGCTCAGTTTCTACACCCGTAGAGAGTGGCTTTCATTATTTTACCGTAATTAAACCGGAACTACTAAGCTAATATACCCGTATGTAACATAAAGCTCCACATAGGCGACAATAAATCAGGCCCGTAATGTTTCTTTCGTTACTGCTGTTTGAGAAGACTGATACTTAGTGCCGGACACGTCGCTACGTCGTCACTGACGAAAAAAACTGAATGTGTAGCACACGTGAAATGCCACGAGGTGGCATGGCAATCTAGGACGAAGAGCAGTCGGAAGTAACCTCCCCGTGATATTAAAAAGGTATCTATGTGTGTACGAAACGAAACGATGCTTTTACATTAACAAAATGACAAAAAAAGAATGGAATATTTTTCAACAAACAAGAAGACGTTGATGTGAGCATGTGGGCGTTCCATCTGACTAAGGAAGTAATTTTTGAGGTTCTTAACAGGGCGATTGACAACGAGAGCTGCCTCTAAAAGGCGTCGCCTCACTAGGATTTTGCTGAGTCTAAGGAGGCTAGACCACTTTGACAGCATTTGAGAGTACGTCTTTTCAGCCAATTGTAAAACTCCGAATAGTAAGCCAGGAAGAAACCGATGACGATTAAAAAAAAGAAAAACATTCCTCCTCTGCAGTCTCACATTACTTACGAATCACGGTACAATTTCTTCGAAAGCTGAAGGTCTTACACATTAGTTACGAGGCGGCTGCAAATCCTTCTACTCACGTACTGAAATTATCCCTTTGAGAGGGTCGCGTTCGTGCTTTAAACAAAGTTATTCTTCCTAGCGCGTCTGACTGAGACATCTGTGACACGTCTCAATCTCCGTGGCTCTTACCTGTCATCAATACCGGGCCCAGCTTCTTGGCCATGTTAGCCAGTTGGGCAGCTTCCCTGACGTCTGGTGCAGGGTGAACCACTGCTTCTCGCTTATATAGCGACCGCATAGGAAGCAGTCTTCGTTAGGCCACACTTGTTCGCCGCGGCCACTCCATGGTGGACAAAGAGCTCGGCCCACTCCGGCCGCGGTAGCGATAAGAAGAGGCGGTCCCGAGGACCCGCCACCATTCCCCCGAGAACGCGTCCGAGTGCGCGTCTTACAGGTGGGCGCGAGTGAAAGTTGCCCATAGCGTTCACTTTCCGCAGTACCCCTTATCTAATGCACATACTGGGCGCACGCTTTTCTAGTCATTTTATTGGCGCTGCGCGCGTTGCAAACGGTTGCGTTCGCACTGCGTCGCGCTCGTCACCCACGCACAACTTGGCTAGAAGGTTGAAGTGTTGGTCAAGTGGTTGACATTGGTTCACTAGTGCGCGCCGGTGGGCGTTCGCGTTCGCGCACTGGATTGCTTCCTTGAGCAGTCCATTATAAACGAAACGATACAGAATATTTCCTTCAACGCAAGCTTTGTGGTCTACTTGCAGGAATTATGTTCTTGCAGGAATTATGTGGCTGTCCTTCATTTTTCCTGTGCAGAGACAGTTCTTGCGCACCCACACGGCAGCAGCCCGACTAGGGAAATTGTAGAAGCTACCGAAGTAGCATGGACAGGAGATATATGCGTTAGTATGCCTTCTGTGGCTTTAGGCTTTATCAAAGAAAGAGCTTGGTTTCTTGACGTAGATGTGTTGATATATATATATACAGCATGCCTTACAATCCCTGAATGGAACATACGGTAAAGGCTGCACAATAGAAAGAAGTGTACAAACGATAGGGCAAGTTGTCCCCCCCCACTGTACCAAAACATTATCACAGCCACAACAACAACCACAAAAACTACAAGGGCGGAAATGAGACGAGCACTGATAGCATTTGCATCAAATTAAGGGAAGTGCGCAATAAAGTGATACCTGGTATCATCAGGCCATTGTTTCTCGCCGATTGTATGATGGTTGAACTCTTCACCAATGAGGGCAGGAAGATTATTCGACAGGAAATAAAAAGTGCCAAAGCAGATGAGTTGAACGCGTCTGCCCTAGGAGAAATACGCTTGAAACTCTGCTTATTCTTGAAGCGTGCCCATACAAGTTCCGGTGCGACTAAAGCAGAAGCACGTCGCTGCATAGTCAACGTACTTGCGAAACAAGACAAGCAGAGTCATCCATGGCGAGAATCTTATGGTTTTCAGTTAAAGTAATGTTTATATTTGTGTAACACTGCAGTGATGTCTATAGTTGCTTATCAAATGGACTGCTCTATTGTGAATGGCCTCAACCAGATATCTTTATAAAGCAATTTTGGAAAGGTAAAGGAACCGCTTGAGCGTAATGTACGTGTGGATGTACGAAAGAGTAAACCCGCTAATTTACAAATGTGCACTGAGAAGTTCGAAGATAATCTACGCACTCATTCAATTTATACTCTTTGGGGTAAACGCTAATATTGGAGGACTACAAAAGATGGTTGTCTAGATAAAAGGCCACGTATATATATATATATATATATATATATATATATATATATATATATATATATATATATATATAGATATATTTGCGGCTGAGGAAATCACGCTGGCCCCGGTAGTCACATAAGGAAAAAAAAAAGAGAGTACGACCGAATTTCCACAGTATATTTCACTGACGTTTCGGCTGGTGGACCAGCCTTTGTCAAAGTAACAACTACATGCCTTTGGACTTCGTGATAAACCCTGGATACATGAGATAAAGTTGTGCGCAATAATAGCAACAAGAAAAACAACATAAATGTAGTGATACCACTAACAATAGCGATACCACACACGTGGCGCACAGTGGAGAAATGAATCGTTAGTTCACTCAATGGTGAAATGTAAACCATTTGAAATCAACAAAAAAAGTAATAAAATAAAACAAACATGGATATGTTAAGGCACCACACGACATTACATTCAGAGTGCAGGTGAAGCGTACTGCTCAGTAGTCGTCATAGTGAGCAGGATGAATGATCCCTGAATCGCATACACATATTCACCATACACATTGGCATATGTATGGTTAAATACACTTTCGTGTGCTGACTATGCATATTATGTGACACGGAATTGAAATAACAGCGAAAAAAAAGAGGAAAAGAATAATAGCTATGGTTCTTGAAAGAAAGCTGCCTCTCATGGCATACATAAGGAGTCACTGCTAATGTCAAGGATGCTTAGTAGGCACGCTTGTTAGTGTGCCTGTACTTTCGTTAATGCCAGATGACACGGTGTTCAACTTATAGATTAGGTATGACTCGCGGACTTCGATCGTGATAGGAATGAAAGCCTGATTCAAGTATAGTGCCCGAGTTTTTCGAAAGGATTCCCTGGTAAGCGAATGTGCCTTAATAATGGTAGGTTAGTAAGCGTATTAGCATGCGATCTTTGGTTATTAAAGCGTTTCGAAACGAGGTTTCTGTTGGACCAATGAACTGTTTTCTGCAGACTGTGCACTCAAGCATGTATACAACATTCGAGGTATTGCAATTGAAAGATCCGCGAATGTTTAGGGTAAATCTGAGGACCTACTAATGTCTCTGTCTTTGTGGTTTGCATATGCACACACACACCCTTGCAACGTGCTTTGTTGCATAGGGCGCAGCCAGACGTCCTGTTGTTCTCATATAATTTTGAGGATGTTAACATATCGCGGAGGTTCTTACATCGTCGGTACACGACGCGAGGAGGTTCAGGAAAAATATCAAGACGTTCACTTTGGGAAAGGATATTGTGGTGGCGTTTCAATATAGAAAAAAAACTTTTGGCGCTGATGCCGAGAATGTTAGTACAAGATTGGTGCTGTTACGTCTTTCGGGTAACCGGTTTGCGCTATGAATATCGGCAATGTTTAATTCCTCTGCTCGGCATATGTAGTCGTTAACCAAATTTGACGGATTACTGCCGTTTAACAAGAGCACTGTTGTGTTGTACGCAATTAGAACTGAAATCTTTGCGGTCGGAACACAATCACTTGAACCGGTGAGCTTGACTGTAGGGGGTGGCGGTTTTGCAATGACGCACATGGCTGCTTCGGAAATGTAGAAGCTGGTTTCTAACAGAAGGTTCGCGATAAAATTTTGTCAACAATTTATCTTGGGATAGCGTAACTGTGACGTCCTGAAAGTTGACCGAAGTTGACGAGTAATTGTGCGAAAATTTGACTGAAGGGTGAAAGTGATTGAAGCCTTCTATGAGCTTTAACAGGCCAGCCTCCCCTTGAGCCGAAATCAAGAAGATATCGTCAGTAAAGCGCTTATAATGGAAGGTTTCAGGTTAGTACTGGATAAAAACCAATTTCCAGAACACCCATGAAGATATTAGCGTAATTTGGGCTTTTCGAGTTCCAATTGACGTACCACTAGTCTGAACGCAATGACAATTATTAAATACAAAGTTATTGAGCTCAAGAATAAGCTTTAACAATGATCTCAGGGTTTCTTTATCAACAGCTTTCTCAAAATGAGAAACTTCATAAGTTTTAAGGGCTGCTGTAATTCCATAGGCATGCGGTATGTTAGCATAAAAAGAGGTGACGTCGAGCGTACAAGGATTGCGTTATGCGGAATGCAAGATTTATTATATCTTGAAGAAAGTTATTGGTATCTTTTACAAATGACAGAAATATTCCGGGAATCTGGTTAATAAGAGAGTCTACGTGGCGTGATAGGTTCTCAGTTGTAGTGTTTACGCCGGAAATAATCTGGCGGCCCGGGTTACCTTGTTTGTGGATCTTCGCGAGCAAGTAAAATCTACCAGCCACACGACTGAGCGGTACAAGTGACCGAGCGGTTTTTTCATCTGTCGTTTTCTCTTTCAGTAGTGTCATAAGCGTATCCTTCAAAATGTCCTTAAAGTTATTGGTTGGGTCGTTCAGGAGTGCTTCATAGAAAGTGGCATCCGAGAGTTGTCTGGTAGCTTCCTCTTTTAATCCTGCTTATTAAGGAGAACAACATCGAATCCCGGCCAGGGCGGCCGCGTTTAGATGGGGGCTAAATGCGAAAACACCCGTGGTACTTACATTTAGGTGCACGTTAAAGAAACCCAGGTGGTCGAAATTTCTGGAGTCCCCCACTATGGCGTGCCTCATAATGAGAAAGTGGTTTTGGCACGTAAAACCCTATGATTTAATTTTAGCATTTGCTCCTCCCTTATCTGCAGGTTCAACAACAAGGTAATGGTTATTGCGTAATTGTTCTAGCGCTGTTTTTTCTTCCTTCGTCAGATTCGGTCGGCAAAGAACTCAGATCTTGTATGCCTCGAGGATATCCTGTTGTACTGCACTGATGTACATATCTAGACATACATCGCGTTGTGGCGGTGGTGTCCAGTGCTTGTGTGTGGGTACAAGTAGTCTAGTCTCGCTAGGGATTTCACGGTTATGAAAGTACTCTTTAAGGCGAATGTTTCGAGCAAAGTTGTGTAGGTGTTTAAAGCTGAAATTCGCTGAATCCACCTGAGGTTGGGAAAAACTAAGACCTTTCGATAAGGCAGTCATATGAGCATCGGAAAGAGTAACCGTGGAGAGGTCTACCACATTGTGGCTCGGTTCAGTGGGCTTACTTATAGGCGATAGTTCAACGAGGACATTATCTGTATTGGCAATACATTCAGAAGGGACGACGCCGAGAATTAACTTATAGCCTTTGAGCGCGCATAAGTTGCTTTTCTTCGTATTTTAAAGGGCGCCAAGTATTCTCATTCACGTGTACCCAATTGCGTAGCAAGGCGCTTTTCTTCGCTATGAAAACGTAATATACAAGATTTGTAGTGATCAACAACTACACGCAGTAACTCCAACGAGGCATTATTTAATATCTGTTGCCACTTTACTTTGTTAAGAGCGGAAAGTTCGAAGGTGACAGGTTTCATTCTTAGCTGTCAGCCTTTTGGAACCACAGAAGCGCTCAAGTAGGACGACAACGTGGTGACATGCTACTCAGAACGGATGCCTTTCTCAGCAGTGTTTCTAACTTCTAAGAACGTTCGAGAAGGCATATGTGGAACAGAGTGCCGGGGACTGGTAGTTAGTTTGCGGCGTTGTTTCGAGTGGAGTGGCTGCGTGGAGAGTAGAGGCCACCCACAGACGGAGTTTTCTGTGTACTTTATTCACGAGGACTGCAACGGTTCGAAACGGGAGAGCCGTGGATGGCGTCTGGAGAAGGATTAGGGTAGGACGTTCTAGGAGAAGTCTGGGTCGCACCATGCGAGGAGTTGCACGACGCGAATTCACGCCACAGTGACACGTCGTTGTCGGGGTGCTTGCAGCAAAGTTAACGAACGTGGTTAGGCTTGGCCGCGACACGTTCAAAGCTCGGATGGAGACCGTCGGCAGCCAGTACACGGCTTTGGGGCAGGTATTGGAAGCCGTGGTCCACGAAGAATACTCTTCTTGAGTGACTGCAGAATCCACATAACAGCTGATTGAAATATCTGGCCTCCTGGTTGCAGCGTCGGACGAAGGAAACGTTGCGGTTACCACTGCGAAGGTTGGTACATCGACGAAGTATGAGCGTAGTATAAATCCGAGAGATGTTGGGCATGGTCCTCGTAATAAGATAAAGCACACATTGGTAGTTCTCCAATGCTGCTGCTCCGTTAGTTGACGCCAAGACATTAGTATCAACCAGAAGCATCAGGGTGTTTTCCTTCTCAGGCACTAAATTGAGCAGCGACCGGACATCTTCAATATTAGCGCCAACTCGGAACGCCCCAACCAAATCGCACGCCAGCTATTTTTCTGACAACGTCAAGCAGAACGGCACGCGGTAGAAAATAGTCCTGATAATTTAAAGCGGTGGGCAAATTGCGTTAACTGTATAGTGTTATTTACGTGAATTAATAACACATGTTGCCTTCTTATTTTTACAGCATCCGTCGGTCCGCGTGTCACCTGTACGCCGAGATCTCTGGCGCAGCCCCATGCGAATGTGCGACAAAAAAAAAAAAGAATTCGTGGTTGTTGCTCTGCATGTTATCTTCCATCTATGTATAAAGTGCATTACCATTTTCACGTGATGTTATGAGTCGCGGAGGTCGCTCAGAATGTTATCATCGTATCGAACATGTTATGACACATGGCCTTAATGGTCATATAGAAAGCGCTTGATGGCGGCGCTCCTCCGGACTCATTGGAGGGTCGAAAAGCATGTTAAAAACGCAATAGTTCCCATTATTCGTCGACTTTAACGTCGACGTAGCGCGCCACTACGGCAAGGCGATTGTATCCTTCCTAGTGCAACGGTTTGGAATTGAGCGCTACACGGACGTCAATGTGCCGACCGCACGTCACCGGTCGTGTATAGATTTAACCTTTGACAAGAACTTACAGTAAGGCTAAAAGCATACAAATTCAGGCGAGTACTTTCAAGCAAATATGCAGACTTAGAACAGAGAGATAAAAATGATATAGAGGTAATGAATGAAACTGTAACTAGTCTGGCTTCAGAAGAAGTAAATTGAAGAGGGTGGCAAGGCACCAAGGAAACCAGTAGGCAAGCTCTCCCTAATAACAAATGACATAATAAAGAAACTACAAAGAATGAAAGTGTCCAACTCAAGAGATAAGATTGCGGAACTCTCAAAACAGATCAACAAGACAAAAATAAAGGATATTCGAAATTATGACAAGAGCAAGACTGAGGAAGCCGTAAAGAATGGACGCAGCATGAAATCAGTTTAAAGGAAGCATGAAATAGGACAAACCAAGATGTATTTACTGAAAGATAAGCGGGATAATATCCCCAGCGATGTCCGTGGTATAGTAAAAGCAACGGAACAACTCTACACTTACTTATACCGTAACCGGAGGAGCCACGATACTTCCATTCGAAACAGTTATGAACAGGTTGCAGAGACTCCTCCTATACCTAGCGATAAGGTCAGAAGGATCTTGCAAGACATGAAACAGGGAAAGGAGGCAGGAGAAGAATGAATACCAGTCGATTTATTTAAAGGTGGACGAGACATACTGCTTGAAAAACTGGCGGCTCTCTATACGAAGTGTCTATCGACTTCGAGGGTCCCAGTAAACTGGAAGAATGCAAATAATATACTAATCCACAAACAGGGAGACATTAAAGAATTGAAAAAAAAAATTATAAGCGCATTAGCTTACTCCCTTTATTATAGTAAACACTGAACAAGATAATCTACTTTAAAATAAGGGTAACACTGGACTTTAGTAAACCAAAGGAACAGGCTGGCTTCAGGAAGGGATGCTGTACAATGGATCCCATCCATGTCGTTATTCAAGTAATTGAGAAATCCGCATAGTACAATCAGCCTCTCTATATGGCTTTCGAAGACTACGAAAAAGAATTTGATTCAGTAGAGATACCAGCAGTCGTAGAGGCATTACGTAATCAAGGAGTACAGACCACTTACGTAAATATCCTGGAAAATATCTACAGAGATTCTACAGCTACCTTAATTTAACACAAGCAAAGTAGGAATATACCTATATAAAATCGGGTCAGACAAAGAGACACAATTTGTTCAATGCGAATCACTGCGCGCTTGGAAGAAATATACAAGCTATAAACTGGGAAGACTTAGGAGTAAAGATCCACGGCGAATACCTCAGCAACCTTCAGTTTGCCGATGACATTGTTCTATTCAGCAACACTGCGCACGAGCTACAACAAATGATTGTGACCTTAACACAGAGAGTGTAAGAGTCGGGTTGAAAATGAAGGAAGGAAAAAGTGGAGAAGGTAGGCAGGGAGGTTAACCAGTTTAGCCTAACCGGTTTGCTACCCTACACATGGGAGCGGGAAGGGGGGGATGAAAGATGGGGAGAGGAGATAGAGGGCACATAACACGGCACACACATCGTTGGTTACAGTCTGTCACTCTTTTGCGGTACGTGACATCACTGTCACAGCCACTTGTCCAAGCCCCTATCCTTCATAAACCGAAGTAGTCCCTTCGTCGCCTTTAGCTGCGATGTCTTTAGTCGGTGATATGTGAAAATGGTTGCAACTGACAATGGTCTATTGTCAAGGTGCGCTAGAACGGACGCCATGGACTGTCTCTGAACATTATATTCAGGACAGTCGCACAGAATGTGTTCCAGCGTCTCCTCGCAAAGACAGGCATTGCAGAGAGCGTTGTCGGCCATTCCAATGCGAAACGAGTAAGATTTCGTGAAGGCCACCCCTAGCCATAAGCGATAAAGCAGGGTGGCCTCACTTCGGCGGAGTCCAGTTGGCATACACAGATGCATCAAGGAGGGCAGGTCGTGTTGTTGATTGCTGCGGTTGGTCTGGCTGCTTGGTGTGCACCATAGAGAGAGCGTGATCTCCCGTGCAAGCACTTGATGTCTGCTGGCTGCGTCGGACCGTGAAAGTGGTATGGCCTCTTCCTGTGTGTCTTCAAGAGCTGTCCGAGCGGCTTTATCGGCGTCTTCATTTCCGATGACGCCGCAGTGACTTGGCAGCCACTGAAACGTCACGTGATGTCCTTTCTCATGTGATGTATGGAGTAGGCATCTAATATCGAATACGAGCTGTTCGAATGGCCCGCGACGCAGAGCTGATAGCACAGATTGTAGGGCTGCCTTTGAGTCGCTGAAAATTGACCATTGTCGAGGTGGTTCCCGATTGACAAAACAAAGTGCAGCTCGAAGAGCAGCTAGTTCCGCAGATGTAGATGTCGTTGGGTGGTCAGTCCTAAAGCTGATGGTAATACCTCTTTCTGGGACGACTACAGCACCGGACGAACACTGGATGTTTGTGGAACCGTCAGTATAAATATGTGCACTGTCTGCGTACCTCTCGTGCAGAAGAAGCAGAGACAGTTGTTTCAGCACAGGCGACGACAGCTCAGACTTTTTCCCGATTCCTGGTACGCTGAGATGGACTGTGGGGCTGACAAGGCACCAAGGGGGTATCGATGGTTTAGATGCAGCGGTGAAGCCCGAGGGAAGTTTGTCGTTGTACTTGACGATAGTTTTTGAGAATGATGCTTGGTGCCTGTCTGTAGGTAGTTTTGCAAGGTGGTGATAGGGGGCCCGTGCCAAATGTCTGATATGCGTTCTCAGAGTTTCCACCGTGATGTGAGTCTGCATTGGATGGTCCCGAGCAATCGCAATAGTTGCCTCAGTTGACGTGCATCTCGGCAAACCAAGACAAACTCTGAGTGCTTGAGCTTGCGCTGCTTGCAGAACACGAATATTTGTCTTGCAGGTGTTGTTCAGTACAGGTAGACTGTATCTTAAACAACGGAGAAAGCGAGCTCTGTAGAGCCTCAGCATTGCGTCTACTGACATCCCCCACGTCTTTCCTGTCAGGTATTTAAACAACTGGGAGGTTGCTGTTAGGCGTCGTTTCATGTAAGCCACGTGCGGGCTCCAACAGAGGTCTCGGTCGATAATTACGCCAAGAAATCTGTAGGTTCTGACATAGGAAATGGTCCGCCCATTGATTGAGATGACATAAGGCGTCATTGGTTTGCGAGTAAACGCCACTAGGGCGCATTTTTCTGGCGATATGCTGAGACCTTGTTCACACAAGTAGCTCGCTGTCAAAGTAGCCGCTCTCTGAAGCCGTGCACGTATCTGAGGACGTGTGACTGCCGAAGTCCAGAGACAGATGTCGTCCGCGTATACTGAAATTTTGGTGGTAGTTGGCAAGTGTTCAGCAAGCCCAATAAGAGCGAGGTTGAATAGCGTCGGGCTGAGAGCACCGCCTTGAGGAATGCCCTTGCTGGTATAGCGTCGCGTAGTTGGGCCATCGTCAGTTAATACATAGAATGATCTTGCAGATAGGTAACTTGCAATCCATAAAAATACTCGACCACCTAGGCCAACCGTCACAAGAGCGTCGAGAATAGCCTCATGTAATACGTTATCGTATGCCCCTTTCACATCTAAGAATAAAGCTGCAGATAAACGTTTACGGGACCTTTCGTGCTGGACATATGAAACGAGATCAACTACATTGTCGATGGAAGAGCGGTCACGTCGGAGACCAGCCATGGAACTCGGATAAATCTTGTAGTGTTCAAGGTACCATTCCAGGCGGCCAAGGATCATCCGTTCCATTATCTTTCCTACACAGCTGGCCAATGCTATCGGGCGGTAAGAGGTGAGCTCTAGCGGGGATTTGCCCTGCTTCAAGATTGGCACCAGGCGGCTCACTTTCCATTCGTCAGGAACATTTCCCTCCTGCCATGAGGTGTTGTAGAGACTCAATAGTGCTATCCGTGCGGATTCTCCGAGATAGCACAAGGCTCGGTATGATATACCATCTGGACCCGGAGATGATGAGCGCCTGCAGACGGCTAGTGCCGCTTCGAGCTCCTCCATTGTAAAAGGAAGGTCCATGCGGCAATCTCGGGAATGGGGGACATCATCTCGGGCTGGAGGATCTGGACGTGTCGCTTGGTCTGCCATTCGCGCACAAAAGTCTTCTGCGACATCGATGTCTTGCCGCCATTGGAAAAACGCGAGCGCCTTGAATGGAAAACGCTGTTCCGGAAGGCAACGCAGACCTTGCACCGTTTTCCAAATGTGAGACAGCGGCTTGCGGGGGTCGAGTGTCTGGCAAAACGTTGCCCAACGTTCCGACGCTAATCTATGCATTCGACGCTGAATCTTCTTTTGTATCCTCCTGGCTGCCCTAAGGTCATGGATTGATCTTGTACGCCGATATCGACGTTCCGTCCGGCGACGACGTGCGCGAAGTCGCTCTAATTCTATGTCGAAGTCGTTTCGCGTGTGAGAGATCGTCAGTATGCGAGTGGCGTTCCGCGTCGTATTTTTAATTGTTTGTTCTAACCCAGAGGGTAGGCCCTCGCTGCAGGCATCTTCCATATCAGATTTGAAGTTGGCCCATTGAATCGTCCGAATGGTATACCGTGGGCCAGATCTAGACGACAAGCCTTTGATGTTCAGATAGGTGGGAATGTGGTCACTCCCATGTGTCTCAATATCTGTAAACCACTTCACATATCTGGCGAGAGAGTTGGAGACAAAAGCAAGGTCGAGGCAGCTGCCGTATGTCACGCCTCGAAGAAAGGTGGGGCTACCATCGTTCAAGAGAGTAAGGTCATAGTTGTAGGCGATGCTTGATAATCTTCGTCCTCTTGCATTTGTCTTTGTACTTCCCCATGCTGGATGGTGTGCATTGAAATCTCCTATGATGACCCATGGGGCGGGGCAAGCACTCAAGATATCCGCTTATCTTTTAGTGTCGAAATTCTTGGAAGGCGATATATATACGCCTATGTGAGTAAACAAGAGTTTGTTCTTTTTAACTGTGGCGCATATATACTGATTGTCGTCGTGGGGCGCAATCGGTTGCAAAACATAGGTGAGTTCCCGACGAACAAAAATGATGATTTTGCTGCATGCACTATTTGTTGATGACATGAAACATTCGTACCCTGACAGTCTGATTGGTTTCGACAAGTTGGGCTCACAAATGACGATGAGTGGAAACACATTGGTGTACACATACTGACAGAAATCTGAAATTCGTGATTTTAGCCCTCTGGCGTTCCACTGCATGACGGACGCTGCCTTGACTTCTTTTCGGAAGGATGGGGTATGGGTAGCCATCTTTCTAGTTGAGGGATTCAAGCACTGGGCTTAAGGCGTCCAGCACTTTAAGTGCGCTTCGAGCAGACGGTGTCCCCATCTCAACTAAAATCGTTCGGATGGCCTCCATGAGGGAACGTAGCACCGAGATGACTTGATCTGTTTTAGGTGAATCATCAATGGCCGGAGAAGGCTCCGGTGGCGCCGTGACCTTCTGAGGTTCCTTAGCATGGGAGCGGCTCGGTAGCGTAGGCCATTCCTCTAAAGAAAGAGTCTTATCTGATGCCCTCGTGGAAGTGGTGGGCCCTTTCGCGTCGCGACTAGGTGGTACCGTAGTGGAGCGGGTACTATCGCTTCGCTTATGCGCCTTTTTTGAAGACGTACGACGGTGCCGACGTCGACGCCGACGCCGGACTACTCCGGCTGCCTCCCTGTGGGCCGAATTGTCTCTGGCCATTTGCTTCAGAACCGCGCGCTCCCTCTTGATGCGGGGACAGTCTTTCGACGACGCTGCGTGAGGGCCGCTACAGTTGGCGCACTTCAGAACTGTGGCACCGCAGGTGACTTCTGCATGAGGTTCAGCGCAACGGGGACACAGAAGCGAGTTGGGACACACGCCCTTTACGTGTCCTAGCCTGAAGCACTGATGGCATTGAAGCGGCTTCTGGATGAATGGTCGAACTGGATGTCGAAAATGTCTGACTTTAACGTGGGAGGGTAAGCAATCCCCCTTGAAGATTACTTTTACGCAGCGCGTATTCCCAAAACGGCGCACTTGCGTAATGATCGTGCCCTCGCTTGCCGGCTTGATGAGGCTAGGTAAATCTTCATTGGGAATGGCAATGTCAAAGTCGTAAATTACACCGGCTATCGATGTGTCGTCGATCGGGATGAAGGGGCGCATTTTGATTCCGCCAAGCTCCGTGATTTCTTGAAGTGTTCCAAGCGCACTCGCTTTGTACACGTCTATGGCGAGTATATTCTTGCGTGGGTTTATTCTGATGTCTTTAATTTGATCCAGCACCGCACGTTCCAGAAAAATGGATAGGGCTTGCCTGTTCAGCAACCGTAGGTTGCTTGACGGTTCTTCCGGCATAAAGATGATGACGTGTGGCCAGCGCGCAGGCCTTGACTTCATAGTCGTAGTGCTCACAGGAGGTGACGGCGCTGTGTTGGCGATCTTTCTCTTCGCCCTCTTACTCCGGACGGGTATGAAGCCGTCGTCGGATGAGTCGTCTTCCGACATAGAGTACAGCTCGGTGTCCTCGGTGTCGCTGGGGGAGCCAACTCGCTTCCTTGCGGTTGACAGCCGTGATGACTTCTGGCCAGGCGGGCCTGTGGCATGCTCCGCGTCCATGGTCGCAAGACGGGGAGGTGAGGCACACCGAAAGGCAAGGAGTTCACCAAAAATGCAGAGAGCGCAGAAACCGGTTGAAAACGAATATGCAGAAGACATATATAATGGTGAATAACCGGGCAAAGGAACAAGAGTTCAGGATCACCATTTACCTTGGTCAAGTAACCACAGGGAACCCTGATCATGAGAGGGAAACTCATAGAAGAATAAAAATGGGTTGGATCGTATACGGCAGACATTGTCCGCTCCTGACTGGAAGCTTACGATTCTCATTGAAAAGGAAGGTGCATAATCAGTGCAGTTCACCGGTGCTAACATATGGGACAGAGACTAGAAGACGGACAAAGAAGCTTGAGAACAAGTTAAGGACCGCACAAAGAGCTATAGAACGAAGAATGCAAGGCATAACCGTGAGAGACAAAAGAGAGCGCTTCGCATCAGAGAGCACACGGGTATAGCAGATATATTAATTTACATTAAGAAAAAAAAACGGAGCTGAGCCGGTCCTGTAATGTGCAGGTTGGATTACCGGTGGACGATTAGGGTTACAGAATGGGTGCCGAGAGAAGGGAAGCGCAGTCGAGGACGGCAGAAAACTAGGAGGGGCGACGAAATTCGAAAATACGCAACCGCTAGTTGGAATCGGCTGGCGCAGGAAAGGGGTAATTGGAGATCACAGGGAGATGCCCTCGTCCTGTCATCATCATCATCATCATCATCATCATCATCAGCCCGGCTACGCCCAACTGCAGGGCAAAGGCCTCTCCCATACTTCTCCAACTACCCCGGTCATGTGCTAATTGTGGCCATGTTGTCCCTGCAGACGTTTTACTCTCCTCCGCGCACCTAACATTCTGGTGCCCCCTGCTACGCTTCCCTTCTCTTGGAATCCAGTTCGTAACACTTAATGACCATAGGTTACCTTCCCTTCTCTTTACATGCCCTGACCATGCCCATTTATTTTTCTTGATTTCAACTAAGATGTCATTAACTCGCGTTTGTTCCCACACCCACTCTGCTCTCTTCTTATCTCTTAACGTTACACCCATCATTCTTATTTCAATAGCTCGTTGCATCGTCCTCAATTTAAGTACAACCCTTTTCGTAAGCCTCCAGATTTCTGCCCCGTAGGTGAGTACTAGTAAGAGACAGCTGGTAAGCACTTTTCTCTTGAGAGATAATGGCAACCTGCTCTTCATGATCTGATAATGCCTGCCAAACGCACCCCAGCCCGCATTCTTATTCTGATTATTTCAGTCTCATGTTACGGATCCGCGGTGACTACCTGCCCTAAGTACATGTATTCTCTTACCACTTCCAGTGCCTCGCTACCTATCGTAAACTGCTGTTCTCTTCCGAGGCTGTTAAACACAACTTCAGTTTTCTGCAGATTAATTTTCAGACCCACCCTTCTCCATTGCCTGTCCAGGTCAGTGAGCATGCATTGCAATTGGTCCCCTGAGTTACTAAGCAAGGTAATATCATCAGCTAATCGCAAGTTACTAAGGTATTCTCTATTAACTCTTATCCCCAATTCTTCCCAATCCAGGTCTCTGAATACCTTCTGTAAACACGCTGCGAATAGCATTAGAGAGATCGTATCTCCCTGCATGACGCCCGTCTTTTTAGGATATTATTGCTTTCTTTATGGAGGACTACGGCGGCTGTGGAGCCGCTATTGTTGTCTTTAAGTGTCTTTAAGTACGGCTCGTCTCACCCTGATTCCGTAATGCCTCCATGACTTTTGTGGTTTCGACTGAATCATACGCTTTCCCGTAATCAATGAAATCTATATATAAGGGTTGGTTATATTCCGCACATTTCTCTATCACCTGATTGATAGCGTGAATATGGTCTATTGTTGAGTAGCCTTTACGGAATGCTGCGTGGTCCTTTGGTTGACGGAAGTCTAAGGTGTTCCTGATTTTATTTGCAATCACCTTAGTTTGCGTCCCCTTTCTTACGGATTAAGATTATGTCAGCGTTCTTCCAAGATTCTGGTACGCTCGAAGTCATGGGGCATTGCTTATACAGCGTGGCCGGTTTTTTCTAGAACATTCTGCCCACCATCCTTCAACACATCTGCTGTAACCTGATCCTCCCCAGCGGCCGTCCCCCTTGGCATAGCTCCCAAGGCTTTCTTTACTTCTTCCGGTGTTATTTGTGGGATGTCCAATTCCTCTAGACTATTCCGTCTTCCATTATCTTCGTGGGTCCCACTGGTACTGTATAAATCTCTATAAAACTGCTATGCCACCTTAACTGCCTTATCCATATTAGTAATGATATTGCCGGCTTTGTCTCTTAACGCATACATCTGATTCTTGCCTATTCCTACTTTCTTCTTCGGTCCTTTAGGCTTCCTCTGTTCCTGAGAGCATGCTCAATTCTATTCATATTATACTTCCTCATGTCAGCTATCTTACGCTTGTTGATACACTTGGAAAGGTCTGCCAGTTCTATTCTAGCTTTAGGGTTAGAGGCTTTCATACATTGGCGTTTCTTAATCAGATCTTTCGTCTCCAGCGATAGCTTACCGGTATCCTGTCTAATGAAATTACCACTGACTTCTATTGCACACTCCTTAATGATGCCCATAAGATTGTCATTCGTTATTTCAACACTAAGGTCCTCTTCCTGAGTTAAAGTGAAATACGTGTTCGGTAGCTTGATCGGAAGTTCCTCTTGTCCCTCTTGTACACTAACTCATTCATCGGCTTCTTATGTACCAGTTTCTTGCGTTCGCTCCTCCTCCTCCTCCTCGTCCTGTAGTGTATGTAGCATAGGCCGCAGGAACGGATTTAGAAATATGATGTAGGAACGAGAAGGGAAAAATGAAAGGTCACAGAAATAACATTAATTGAGCGCACACGTGAAGACGAGCCAAAAAGTTATGCAAGTGGTCGAAGGGAGCTGTGGATTGTGGTACTTCGATAGTGTTCTCCCTGCTTTCTGCACTAGCGATGCACCTGGCCATGTCGAAGAATATTTGCTTTTGAAGAGCCAAGATGGCTACAGAATGATGCAAGCACTGGATCAAGGGTGCGCAGTATTCTGAGGCGCTGACAGTGTATACAGCTTAGTAATATATGTACGAAGAGCATCAAGTGTAGTGTGGCGACAACCTGCGGCCTTGATCGGGCAACCTCTCTGTAGCTGATGATGGCCAGTTCTATTCTGTGGATGTGCCTAGCAAATTCTGACAGTGGTCAGTGCCCTGGCAGTGTTGGCCAAGGGAAAGAAGTTTCCTTGTCCTTGGCATATTTCTTGCAGTCAACACTTCTTGGTTTGATTTATTAAGAAGGTGGCGATGGCAGTGATGAAATGCGCACAATAAGAACTGTGGATGTGCTCGATTATCGTCGGCGAGGGGCGCAAGTTGATGTCCGTCAGCGAGGTTGTTTGAATATCCCCAGTGAACTTTAGGCAAAGGGAAGGTGTTATATGACATGAAGAGTTAATTTAAAAGCACAAGGCAGACGCGCATGTCTAAGTTCGCTGCACGATAGAATGCGCCAAAAGGAAATGCATGAGGAGACTTTATTCTCCTAATAAGAAATGCAGCTTTATATCTTACGAGAAAGTTTATCGAAGCAACGTGAAGAATAAATAAAGATCAAGAGCTCTTAAGGCCGTCTGCTTTGAGGTGGAATAGAAAAAAAAGCCGTTCTAGATTTTAGAAGGCATGGTTCAGTTATTAAAACGGCTGAATATCAATTTGAAACGATACAGTATGCTGTGCCTGGCGTTTTTGCACATGCCGCGCTACATTGCTATGCTACACTCTCTTCGTCAATGGTACTATTGCCACGTGAATTGACAAAGCCTTTGTTAGCGTCGAAAAGTTGGGGTAGCGTCGTCTCGCGAGTGACGTCATGGCGAATATGCCGCTAGCTCCAGTTCGCTTTGCTGCCGTTTACGCACATTCGCTTCATGCGTACACCAGTGGCGTAGCCGGAAATTTCGTTCGGGGAGGGGGGGGGGGGGCCTCACGTTGCAGTTCGGCCTCCTCCATATAGAATTTGTGGATGCATCAAATACATGAATAATAACTGCACTGCCATTGCCAAAGATGCTACAAATGAATTATTCAACGCTACGCAGTGTCAAGACAAGTAAATAATGTATTTGTTCATACATAATATACTCGTATGTCCTACAAATTGGGCCAGAAATTACTGATATCAATGCTTCCATGTTTTTGTATATTTAATAGGTAAAGAAAATATCACACGAACTTTATAACTATATCAGTTCGAAACAAGCAAAAGTAGTGCGTGCCGCTGACATGAAAAATATAAAGGATGTGAAATGAACAAGTTGACAAATATTTTAAGGGAACTTTGTCATTCAAGAACCTTCTTTATATTTGGTACATATGTAACGGCCAGGGAAACATCTCAATGACACTGCCCTTTGTTCTAATGCATTGCGCAGAAGAAGCTGTCACCGGTCGTGTAATGTAATTGCACTGATATTATAGCCGCAACAAAGAGCACACATGAAAAGCAAGCGTTCTGCAAAATATGTGAGGGCGAGTAAAATGAATGTGAGCCAATGCGAATATATAACAAACGGGGTACTTCATGTAAAAGTAGTCTCAATTGAGGATTTAGACATTTGTTCCACTGACTAACGAGTCACGTGATCCCCGTCTCATAAAACTCCTTGGGTTGCTGCTTCAAAAAGTCTTTAACTGAGTCTTTCACGTCATCGTCCGACACAAATCTCTTTCCTTTGAGCTGTTTTTTTTTCTCAATTGCCACAAAATGCGTAAGACGCAAGGTGGCAGGTCTGGGCTGTATGGCGGGCGTTGCAGAGTTTCCCACTTGAACTTTGCCAGTTATGTGTTAACCGCCTCAGCGACGTGGGGACGGGCATTGCCCTGGAGCGAAATGACACCATTCGTCCATTTTTCCCGTTGTTTGTTCTTGATTGCGACACGCAGCCAATCCGGCTTTTCACAATATCGGAAACGATTGATAGCCTCGGCAGGTTTAGCAAATTCGATCAGTAATGGCCCCTGACTATAGAAAAAAAGTCAACAACACCTCTCCGGCGGAAATTGAAAATTGTTAATTGGGGTGGTGAATTTGAATGTTTCCACTGCAAGTTTTGCCGTCGTTTTTCAGGCTCGTAGTATCGGCACCATGATTCGTCTGCGGTCTGAATTGCAGAAGAGAAGTCGTCACCCTCATTGTAATATCAGATCAGATAAGTCAAGGCAGTGCCGAACCATTCCGTCTTTTGGCGGTGGTTCAAAACCTTGGGAATCCATTGCGCACACAAGAGCCGATAACCGAGATGTTCATGAATTATAGTGTGAACCTAACCGTGACTGATGTACCCACGCTCTCCTGGTTCATCGATGCTTACCCTCCGCTCTTGTCTAATGAGCTCATCAATCTTTGCAACTGGGGTGAGGGTGATTGCATGGTGGCTTTGGCCCGGTCATGGATTGTCTTTGAAACTTTCACATTCTTCTTTGACCGCTTGCTCCAATGCTTCAGAGTGGCTAATGAAATGCAATGTTCCACGTATACACGACAGCCATACGACGACTAATTTCTTTTCTGGCAAACACCTTCAGCTGTCAAAAACCTCACGGCACCACGCTGTTATACTTTTGGAGTGTCCATTATGCCACTCAACCATGTTCAACCCAATTTATGAGAGCATTAAAGAACATTTATTCGCACACCTGCGTTTCACTTCTGTAAATGAGCGATGCCTGTGTGCTATCATTGTTATTACCATTATCATTATTATCATTATCATTGCCATTATTCCGCGGGGTTGGTTGGCTAACTTTGATTTGACTCGCCCTCATACATTAGAAATGCGAAGATACAATGGAATATACAAATGCACAGATATAGCTTGATAAAGGGCAAAAAAGTGTCACTGAAAACAAAGTTCACTGCACGAATACACAAAACCTCGCAACAAGACGTTTAAATATCCGTATAAGTCTCCAATAAATCTACGTAGCTAAGAAAAAGTCAGTGTATATAATGCGTCAAACAAGGCAAATAAACATGTTGCACAATTACCAGATACACAGGTCACACAATCCTAAGGCTGGCGCCTCCCCTCCTAAACTCGCCCTGATGTATCTCGCGCGACGGAAGGCGACGCGCTTCGTCCCCGCTTTTCTTCTTTGCGCACACAAGATATATCGTAGCCTCACCCCCCATTCCACCCCCTCATCCATGCGCTTCCACTCGCACATACAGCATGCGGCGCGCAGTCACAATGTTATCGCCCTTGGACTTTATACGGAACATGAGCGCGACGGCGACGGCAGGAACGGGCCTGAAGTGTTCATATAATTGCGATCGCAAACATGATAAGAGTATGCGGCAACTGAAGCGTCCCATGGCCCATTACTTTCCGCAAAAGAAGAAGTAACAAAATCGAACTTTCACCATGCGACAATTCTCGTCTGCTAGCCAGAAAGCTTCGAAAACTCTGCCAGGCGAAAATCCACTCGGCCAGAGAGAAACGAACGAGCACCGAAGTCCGCCGCGCGGTGGTCGGGGCAACACGAGAAAAAGGCACATGAGCTCTGGCTGGCTCTGCCAGCCCGGGGGTAACGAGAACAAGAAAATTGAAGAGGCTTAATGGGTCCTCGTGAATAAAAGTCAAAGTAGAAAATAAATACGGATGTAGTTACCTTTGCTTGCTTTAGTGTCTCCACGTGGATGCTTTGGCGCAGGTGAACGAAATGTTGATATTCTTTTCTCTGATATCACGGCACAAATTTACTGCCACAACGCTTCGTCTCATCAGATCTCACTGCGCGCTTTGTCAACTTACCTGATAATTCATTGATTTAGCTTGTCGCGTTGTGTAGTCCAATGTACGACTTTAGAAAAGTTACTGCGCCTTTGACCTAAAATGTTTATAAGAACATTAAATCCACAAAGTTGCGTAATTCAAAATCTAAAGTAGGACTTTTGAAATGTCAATGCACCTTTCGCTATCAAAAGTTTATGAGAAATTTATACCCATAAAGTTTCCGAATTGTAATACATGTGCTCCTAGATTGCTCGGCCTCCGCGAGCAGCCGCGACGAGCCCGTTCGCCATCAAAACGCCCTTGAAACTTGGTGCTCGGATGGGGCTTCTTGCGTTATGTGACTCCAAGTTCACGTGCGTTGCCGCGAAATCCAGCCAGAGTTGGCAATCTTTGCATCGAAATGTCTTTTCGAGCGTGAAAAAGACATTCTAGACAAAATCCAGAATTATTTCCGGCACCGGGGGTTTTTGCCGACGGTGCATGACAGCATGAAGAAATTTCGGGGGGGGGGGGGCGAAGCCCGATAAGCCCCCCCCCCCCCCCCATGGCGTCCACGGAGTATTCAGCGTGCCAGTCGTATTTCTTTAAAGATGTTTCAGCTTCCTTACGCTCACATGCCTCAACTTCAGTTTCGTTTAGGAAACCGACTGCCTCGTGAGACTTCACGGATTGGATATCACAAGCTATGTAGTTTCAGGTGCTTAGCGTTCCTGCAATACAGAGCTGCGCCGTATTTGTCCGAAAATTATGGAAAGAGATTGCCCTCAAACATAGCACTGAAGTATTTTGCTTGATGTATTGCTCAAGACATAAACAATCTCGTGTTAGCTTTGGCAGATTTATTTATTTATTTATTTATTTAAAATACCTTACAGGCCAATTTAAGGGCATTGAATAAGGGGGGACACAAAGTAAGTGTTTCAACAGGAGTAAATAATATAAACATCAATACAGGCTTTCACAAGATAAGTAAAGCAGTGCAGGAGTGGAGAATATAAATATCTATACATGCATTCACAAGATAAGTAAAACGAAGTTCAATAAATGTTTGTCTAGGCTAAGCTTTAGAGAGCGTAAACACAGTAATATACTCATGCTCACAAAAATATAATAATACAAGTGTGAAAAACAGCGAAGGAAAGCAGGTCAATAACATCCTTATACAATGTTTCTACAGGAAATTCAGCAATTCTTCGCGAAAAGCGTCACGATCTGTTATGCTCGCAATGTTATCAGGAAGGCTGTTCCATACGGTTATGACACGTGGCAGTGCTGATGCGTTAAATGACAGTGTATTACCGAATATGCGCATGAAACTATGGCTATTGTTAAGGCGACGTGACGTGCGCGCTGGTACTTCAAGCGGCAACACATGAGCTCGATTACCATGGACGTATCTATGGAAAAGGCAAAGAAGACTTATCGTGCGACGAGTTTCAAGTGGCTGGAGCGAAATATCTGCATTTTATAAAGCAGCAATCTTGGCATTTCATGCCAAGATTTTAAATTGGTATGTAATACCAATACTCCCTGCCAAACTTTCGTCAACCGTCCTATTGCTTTGGTAAGTATTTTAATCAAGAGTAACAACACGAAAAATGCGCAGATTCTGTATCGGGATTACTACTACTTTCCCCGTTGTGTGAAACATGCCACCAGAAAAACATAGCCCATGGCTATTAACACGTTGGGGCAAAAAATTCGGCAGAGACGATTTAAGACTCCGTACGTGTGCTAATGTGAAAGCACTGTACCGTTTGTAGACCTCGGAAAGCCATGAACCCACTCATGTTATATACTCATGACGTTGTGCCACCTCCTCCCGTTTGGCTGCGCCGTCACCTCCCCGATGACTTCCTCTCATCTTTCGTCCGGATTGCGCTGCCTACCCATACGAACATGTTCAATCGCCAACTCGCACAGCTTGCCGTGTTAATTCACCTTTAGACAGCAAAATAGCTGTGACGTGACATGTGCAATGACGCACGTACTGGACCACACCTTTAGACAGTCGAATAGCTATAACGTGACATGTGCAATCACGCACGTACTGGGCCGCATGTTTAAGCAGCCAGATAGCTGTGAAGGGACATGTTCAATGACGCACATACTGGGCTGCACCTTTAGACAGCCGGATAGTTGTGACGGAACACGTGTAATGACGCACGTACTGGGCCACAACTTTAGAGTGCCGGATAGCTGTGACGGAACATGGGTAATGACACACGTACTAGGCCACACCTTTAGACAGCAAAATAGCTGTGACGTGACATGTGCAATGACGCACGTACTGGGCCACACCTTTAGACAGTCAAATAGCTATAACGTGACATGTGCAATCACGCACGTACTGGGCCGCACCTTTAGACAGCCAAATAGTTGTGACGTGACATGTGCAACGACGCACATACTGGGCCGCACCTTTAGACAGCTAAATAGCTGTGACGTAACATGTGCAATGACGCACGTACTGGGCCGCACGTTGAGGCAGCCAGATAGCTGTGAAGGGACATGTGCAATGACGCACATACTGGGCTGCACCTTTAGGCAGCCGGATAGTTGTGACGGAACACGTGTAATGACGCACGTACTGGGCCACACCTTTAGAGCGCCAGATAGCTGTGACGGAACATGTGTAATGACACACGTACTTGGCCACACCTTTTGAGAGCCAAACAGCTGTGACGTGACATGTGCAAGAACGCACGTACTGGGCCGCGCCTTTATACAGCCAAATAGCTGTGACGTGACACGCGCAATCACGCACCTACTGGGCCACACCTTCAGAAAGCCAAATAGCTCTGACTTGACATGTGCAATGACGCACGTACTGGGCCGCACCTTTAGAAAGCCAAATAGCTTTGACGTGACATGCGCAATAACACACGTACTGGGCTGCACCTTTAGAAATCCTAATAGCTTTGACGTGACATGTGCAATGGCGCACGTACTGCGCAGCTCCTTTAAAAAGCCAAATAGCTTTGACGTGAAATGTGCAATGACGCACGTACTGGGCCGCACCTTTAGAAAGCCAAATAGCTTTGACGTGACATGCTCAATGACGCACGTACTGCGCCGCACCTTTAGAAAGCCAAATAGCTTTGACGTGACATGCGCTATGACGCACGTATGGCGCCGCACCTTTAGAAAGCCAAATAGCTCTGACTTGACATGTGCAATGACGGACATACTCGACCGCACCTTTAGAAAGCCAAATAGCTGACTTGACATGTGCAATGACGCACCTACTGGGCCGCACCTTTACACCCTTTAGAAAGCCAAATAGCTCTGACTTGACATGCGCAATGACGCAGTACTGCGCCGCACCTTTAGAAAGCCAAATAGCTCTGACTTGATATGTGCAATGACGCACGTACTGGGCTGCACCTTCAGAAAGCCAAATAGCTTTGACGTGACATGCGCAATGACGCACGTACTGCGCCGCACCTTTAGAAAGCCAAATAGCTTTGACGTGATATGCGCATTGACGCACGTACTGGGCCGCACCTTTAGAAAGCCAAATAGCTCTGACGTGACACGTGCAATGATGCACGTACTGGGCAGCACCTTTAGAAAGCCAAATAGCTTTGACGTGACATGCTCAATGACGCACGTACTGCGCCGCACCTTTAGAAAGCCAAATAGCTTTGACGTGACATGCGCTATGACGCACGTACGGCGCCGCACCTTTAGAAAGCCAAATAGCTCTGACTTGACATATGCAGTGATGCACGTACTGGGCCGCACCTTTAGAAACCCAAATAGCTCTGACTTCACATGTGCAATCACGCACGTACTGGGCCGCGCCTTTAGAAAGCCAAAGAGCTCTCACTTGACATGTGCAATAATGCACGTACTGGGCCGCACCTTTAGAAAGCCAAATAGCTCTGACTTGACATGTGCAATGACGCACGTACTGGGCCGCACCTTTAGAAAGCCAAATAGCTTTGACGTGACATGTGCAATGACGCACGTACTGGGCTGCACCTTTAGAAAGCCAAATAGCTCTGACTTGACATGTGCAATGACGCACGTACTGGGCCGCACCTATAGAAAGCCAAATAGCTTTGACGTGACATGCGCAATGACACACGTACTGGGCTGCACCTTTAGAAAGCCAAATAGCTTTGACGTGACACGTGCAATGACGCACGTACTGGGCCGCACCTTTAGAAAGCCAAATAGCTTTGACGTGACATGTGCAATGACGCACGTACTGGGCCGCACCTTTAGAAAGCCAAATAGGTCTGACTTGACATGTGCAATGACGCACGTACTCGACCGCACCTTTAGAAAGCCAAATAGCTCTGACTTGACATGTGCAATGACGCACGTACTGGGCCGCACCTTTAGAAAGCCAGATAGCTCTGACTTGACATGTGCAATGACGCACGTACTGGGCCGCACCTTTAGAAAGCCAAATACGTCTGACTTGGCATGTGCAATGATGCACGTACTGGGCCGCACCTTTAGAAAGCCAAATAGCTTTGACGTGACATGCGCAATGACGCATGTACAGGGCTGCACCTTTAGGCAGCCAAATAGCTCTGACGTGACATGTGCAATGGCGCTCGTACTGGGCCGCACCTTTTAGACAACCAAATAGCTTTGACGTGGCATGTGCAATGACGCACGTGCTGGGCCGCACGTTTGGGCAGCCAAATAGCTGTGACGCGACATGTGCAATGAAGTATGTACTGGGCCGCACCTTTAGACAGCCAAATAGCTGTGACGGGACATGTGCAATGACGCACGTACTGGCTCACATCTTTACACAGCCAAATTGCTGTGACGGGATGTGTGCAATGACGCACGTACTGGCCCGCAACTTTAGACACGCAGATAGCTGTGACGGCACATGTGCACTGACGCACGTACGAGGCGCACCTTTAGTCAGGCAGAACCGTAGAGCCACCTTGGCGTCAGGGGAAGGGTGCTCGTCTCGTACCTTGGAGGCCGGCGTTTAGTGCCCACCGAGACAGAAATTTACAAAATTTTCTTTTCGAAGCCGTTAACTTGATTCGTTTACAGGAACTTCACTGAGAAATCTGACGCAATCCGAGCATTTTGTAAATGTGACTGTTTGCATCGTCGGCCAGTTTTGCTACCGTCTTTCGGTAACGCCGACTGGGCGGACTGACTTTTGAGTAATGGGGCATATAATTCTTTACCAGTAATACATTTTACATTCTTTACAAGTACCTTAGCAATGGTTTTCGCACACAACAAAAACGTTACGTGGTTAAGATTGAAATGTAAGGTGTTAAAAGGGACGGAATATTTCATTGTGGTACAGTGTACTAGAAGGCGATAGTGTTTTCAGGGGTGGCAAGCGACGTGCATTGCCGTGAAACGGAAAGTGTGGAAAGGTCCTGCACTTGGACGTCAGCCCACGCGGCAGCAGTGCCGCTACCAACATCTGTTGCATATGCTTTCCTGTCGCTCATTTCTGCTGTTGTCAGTTGTGCTGGTTGTGTGGAGCTATTGTGTGCGCGGGGAACTTTGTGTTGTTAGTGAGTTTTTTGACAGTTTATGCAGTTCAAGCGATGCATTCGTTTCAAACAAAGACTTGTTCCAGTTTAAGTTTTACAACTGCTGTTGTCGCCGCAGTATAAAGATTTGAATGCAGTATAAAGTATTGGATTTCTGTAAGTATCCAACCTTGAAATCACTAATATCACTAAAACTTATAATTACCAATTAAAGAATTATTCATCATCATGAATTATTATAATGAATTAATATAATTCATTGATTGGCAAGTTATAACTAAGTCTGGCTTTGTTTTGCATTACTCATATTTCCTAAATATTTGAGTTATTTATTAAACAATCATTTTGTTAATAATTACTTTTGCTATCCTCAAATGGAGTGTTTTTCTTGGGACATATAGAAGTTACGTAGTCAGTCTCTTCACAGAATGTCCAGGAATATTTCGGGTCATACATGCATAACAAGGAGCAGGTTTTCGTCAATAAGTTTTTGTTGTGGGACTCGTAATTGCAAGAATTGCATGCGCATTTCCACAGCTTCTGATTTTCTGCAGCCTTAACGATGTATAAACAGCAATTTTGACTTCTACAGTCAACTATTGCATTCATACCATATGTGGTGGTGATGTTGGAGCAAGCGGGGTTAGCCTGGCATACATAGCCGGCAATTGTTCCGCCTGATCCTCCTTCGAGCTGAGATCAGGGGTGTGTCACCAGGTGTCGATGAGCCACGTGTCTCGCAGGAAGGCTACCAGTAGTCGTTGCGCTCTCTTCCTGAATGCCGCGGGCCCTCCGAGGAAAACAACGTCTTCAAAGGTCCTGTGCGTGAGACCGCTTTTTTGCAGGTTGTCGACCAACGCTTTTCTTTCTGTGTCAAACTGCAGGCATAGCCAAATGATATGTTCGATGTCGCCAATGTCACCACAGAAAGCACAGAGTGGGGTAGCGCGAAACCCAGTCTTGAATAACCAAGCTGGGGTGTACGCAGAGTCGGTCCTGATGCGGTATAAAAGCGTCGCTTGTTCGCGTGTAAATCCATGAGACACAGGATTCGTGTGGATTCTTGTGCATCTCTCCAAAGTGAAGGCGGATTGCACCCTTAGGGTTTTGAAAAGCTTTTGGAGCTTTCACTTTTGGGACACATGTCAGCGCTAGGCATGCAAGGGCGTCAGCTTCCTCGTTTCCATCAATTCCTGCGTGTGATGGAATCCACTGAAACCTTATGTTAAATCCTTTGCTCGTCAGGTCGTGCCAGAGACTGCCTTGTAAATTTCTCTAGAGGTAGGCCCTGATGTAATCTCTGTAATGCTGACTCGGAATCCGTCAGCACAACGACATCTCGTGCAGAAAAGGCCCGTAGTTTCCGCAAAGCCGCGGTAATTGCGGCGCTTTCTACTGTTGTAGAGAAAACTACGCGATCCAGTCGGCCAGACCATGACACATCAAGGGATGGTATGCAGAATGCCGCTGCACAGCTATCTCCTTGGGCGCACACCGAACCGTCTGTGTACACTTGTAGATGCCTTTGAAACACAGTGCTCAAGTGGTCCAGCACAATAAACTTGGCTTCGGCAGTTGAAATGGTGCGTTTCGTCGGTAGGTGGGGTACACTGAGGCTGCAGGTAACATCCGAAATGACCATGGCGGATCAAGGCGACTTCGTTTAGGCCATTCCAATCCTAAAAATCGGAAGGTGTTCAACGCCGCATGGAAATGTGAGCGAGTTCTTGCTCTTAGCCGCCGGAGAAGTGCCGTGCCTGCGCGTGACTCGCCCAGCCTTAATAGCTGCATCAGCAAGGCCTGAGATGCCAAGAGGCGGAGTGGAAGAGACTCTGCCTCATTAGTGATTTTCTTGTTTAAAGCCGCCGTTGGAACTCCCATCTCCAAGCGAAGTCCCTTTGTGTGCACTGCCTCCAAGCGCTCGAATTGACTCGATGACGGTGATATCAGAGGGAGCTGATAGAAAATGCGGCTTAAGCATGGATATAGGATTGTTTCCCAAACGTACACCTGTCAATCGACGAAGTGCGTTGACTCTTTGCACTGATACAGCCACAACACTTTCAAACGCAGCACGCCATAGTAGCTTGTTGTCGATGGTGACGCCCAGGAATCGAACATGAGTTGCACGAAGAATTGAGTGCTATCTGATATTCAGCGCCAGACGTGTTGACTTGCGTCTCACTCCCGGGAAAAGCATGAAGGCAGATTTTTCTGCTGATAAAGATAGGCCAAGCGTGGATAAGTGGCGATCGATAGTGGAGATTGCGGCCTGGGCTATCCGGGCCAAACGTTTGTGTTGGTACCCCGAGATCCAAATGCAGATGTCATCTGCGTAGATGGACATTTTAACTGCCGTCCGACCTACTTTCATGGCATCTGGAAGGCTGGCCATGGCAACGTTAAAAAGCAAGGGAGATAGGACACTTCCTTGTGGGACGCTGAGGGAAATTCGTCGCTTGTCACTCATTATACTTCCGAGCTTAACTTAGACACATCGATCACTGAGAAATTCATGGACGAATCGAAGAGCATTTCCCGAGAGGCCCATGGCTCGGAGTCCGTTGATGATGCCTGTATGAAGCACACAGTCGTATGCTTTGGCAACGTCCATAAATATGGCGAGTATGGAAAGGCTATCTAAGCGATGGTGCTCGATATGGCTTAGTAGATCCAAGACACTGTCCTGGGCATTCAACCGTGGACGAAATCCGGTCATACTTGATGGCAGGCTATTTCCTTGCTCAAGATACCATGTTAACCTCGTACCTATTAGTCTTTCCATCAACTTTGATACGCATGATGTTAGCGATACTGGCCGATATAAGGTGAGGTTTGCAGGATCCTTTCCGGACTTGAGCACTGGCACCACCCATGCTGTCTTCCACGCTTCTGGGATCTCTCCTGTGCTCCAGACGTGATTAAGTATGTCCAGAAGGGCTCGTTTTCGTTCATATGGCAGATTTGTCAGCATCTGATTGCTGATCGAATCGGGATCCACAGCACAGCGTCTTCTTAATTTGCTAAGCGCGAAATCCCACTCACGAAAGCTGAACGGCGTATCCATGGTATGGAAAGCTTCAGACAACAGAGGGTTCGATACTCCTGCTGATCTGCCAGATGTGTATACGTCTGCAAATTCTTCGGCAAGGGTTTGCAAATCCTTTCCTTGCTTTAAAGCAAGTGCTGCGAATGGCCTGTGTAGGCGAATCTTACCGTATAGGCCATTCATTACTCCCCATATCCTTGTCATGGGAGTAAACGCCGATAAACTCTCACAGAAAGCAGCCCATTGAACTCGTCTTAACCTTTTTGTGTGACGACGGATGACAGCGTTTATCCTGTTGTATTCAGATTTCGCAGATGGATTTCCCGTTTTTCTCATTAGTTTTCGCTCCGCTCTCCTACGCGCTGCGCAGAGGTTCTTTAGTTTCAAATCAGGAGTAGGGAAATTATCTGGCAGTTTCAACATTGAGGTTGCCACTCTTTTGCTCCGCAGCATATCTCCGAACAGCTCACCAGGGGATTCATCCAACATTTCTCTGTGTGTGTCCCAGCGTGCCACAGCACAGAATTGTCGCCCAGCAGTGTGAAATCCGGTGATGTTGGTGAAGATTGGAAAGTGGTCACTGCCCATCCTGTCTGGGGCCGTTGTTGACAATACGACAAGGTCTGTAGAATGGATCACGAGGTCTATGGCACTCCATGAATCTGGTGGTCCGAAGAAAGTCGGTTCGTCATCGTTCGCGATGCCTAAGTCAGCAGCATCCACGGCTGCGACAAGTTCCTTGCCTCGGGAATCTGCAGTCTTATCTCCCCAAAGGGAATTATGCGCTTTAAAGCCGCCACAGAATATTCTAGGAGAGGGGCAACGAATGTAAAGGTCCTTTAAAACGCCTCCATGGAGACCTTCCTGCGCGGCCTTATATACACCGACACCACACTGAGTTTTCGTTTTCCTATGCACACTTGCACAGCGGCGACTTCCAAGAAGGTACAATAAAGGTCTTGCACTGGTAAGGTGACGTGAGGTATTTCTCGCCTGATCTATATCATCGCACTTCCATTTGCGAATGACGGTATACTCGGGTTTCCATGTCTGATGTACCCTGGGATCGTCCTTCCATTTGGGAGACCGGCCTTCGAGAAGGCTAGAATTGGTATAGGTATGTCTCAAAGGAAAAGGCCGAGTTCAGAAAGACGCTGTAGAATACCGGCGCAGTTCCATTGCATTATTAAGGGCACTTTTGGATGACGGAATGGATCAAGTGGGCGAGAAATTGCCATTATGCTACCGAGGGTATGTGGAAGTAGAGCAGGATATTACTGACTCAAGAGCAAGCACTGCTTCCAGCATATCTTTCGTTGAACTAGCAGGCATCTTCGCGACGTGGGAACGTAGTGCCGTGAACAAAGCGCGTATCACATGCTGGCAGTTTTCCTGCTGACTCTTTCCAAGTGGTACTTGAGGTCGGTTTACTGCGGCCGCTTAGGTGCGTTTTTCGGACTCTTTTCGAACAGGTTTCTCAGCGGCTGTGACCGTTTGCGTTGGCTCAATAACTTCGTTTATCGGTGTGAGACGCAGGAAATGAGATGCGTACTCTATTTCCCAACCAGTTAGTTGTGGCGCTCTGGACGTCTTCGTGTTCGATGGTGCGCTTGCACTCTTTGGACCCAGAACAAACAACTTATTTCTGCGCTGAGCTGCTGTCCGCGCAGGACATCGACCGTAGCTAGCAGGATGGTCACCACCGCAATTTGCACACATAAAGTTGTCTTTACTTACACACGTCTTAAAGTCATGAGGTCCCCCACAGCGTTTGCACCTCTGTTCCCCACGACAGTACTTAGCGATATGTCCGAAGCGCTGACACTTAAAATAGGGTGGTGGTGTCTCCACGTAGTCGACAATCTCGTGTCTGGTGAAACCAAGGTTGATCTTCTCCGGGCGTTGAGAATTTGGAGCAAATGGTAGAACCACCGAGTTAGTGCCCCTTGACTCCCATTCAGATGACGAGGTTTGGACCCGACGGATGAGTCTTCTTGCATGGAATACTCCCTGAGGCCTCTGGTAGTTGAGCAGCTCTTCATCCGAGTACCATTTAGGGACTCCTTTTACAATGCACGTTTTTCATATAACTGTGTGGGACACGGGCAGACATGACTATGCCGCCGATATTCTTGGTCTCTAGAAGGATGTTGGCTTGTCCTTCTGTCTCTACATCTAAGAGCAATGCTCCCTGTGCTGTGAAGTGGCTTTTCACTGGTGCTCCACCGAGAATCGTTTCAAGCTCAGAATACAGGACAATAGGGTTTACTTGCCTTAAATCATCGCTTTCGGATGCTGCAATGATTAACACTGGAATGCGTTCCGCCTTTCTTTACGATGGCGCACAATTCGGAAACCACCCTCGTCCATGTCTAGGTCTGAAGGGTTCCCCTCGTTGTCGTCCTCGATGATAGTTGACTCGTCTTCAGATTCACCAGTGTCTTGTCGCTTGCAGTCAGGCTGGCTTGTACAAACCAGCTGGCGTTTCTGACCCGGTGTCAGCCCTTGGGAGGTCATGGCATGGTGCTCGTCGGTGCCAGCTTGGTTCCTTCTAGCACCTTGTGAGGCGGCGGGTGGCGCAGCACCCGTCGGTCTCCGATACGGAAGGTACCTTTTCCGTTCGACAGACGTCTTGAACCGTTCTGACCAGTAATATTACCAGAAAATAACGAAAATAACGATAAATGTAGGCAGAGCTACTCAGACAGGCTAGCATACTGCCAAATTTTATGTAGCGAGTTGGCTCGCTCCCGTTTTCAATATGCTTAGGATTTCTTAGACCCCTTCACGCAATGCTACACCTCTGAACATGTGAGGACCCTGAGCAAAAAAAAATTTGTTATTGACATGCCGTAATTTGCAGGTGCAGCAAGTGAATGAACTACCAAATTGTAGAGAAATCATTGCATCATGGGACGATGGCGATATTTCGGCTGAGCAGAGCAGTGTTCGTCAAGTAAGCATTGCTCCGGAGCCTCCCACTGACAGCCCACAGCCTGGGGTAACAAATTACCTGGGTGCCAGAGCAGGCAGTCGTTGTGCCAGCAGCAAGGCCAAAGGAAGAAAGAGGCCTGCGTCTACAAACTTTGAAGAACTCGTAAGCTTACACAAGCAAGCGGAACAAGGAGCAGCGAAAGCTTCTAAAAAGTTTTGCAAGCGTCACAAGACGTTCATTAAGTTGCAAGCGCAATCTAATGACATCCAGGCAAGCGTGATTAGAATGTTGGAGAAGTATCTTGTACCAGATGATAAATAAAAGGTGATCATATATAGCACAAAACAAATATTCATTTAGCTCTGAAACATTACACAACACAGATTCCTAGTGAAGGGATTGGATTCCAGGGCCTCGCACAGCAGCCATGCATTGACGGGGAACAACCTTCCAGAGACCTAGCCACGGCAATGCTAATACAGACTACCCGGACAGTACCAGTTCCAATTTATAACCACTGGACAAAACAGGACGCAATTGATCAGCTTTCCCAACACTGCACAAACAATCTGAAACACGAGTTACCAATTCTTTAAAAGCTATAAATAAATGTTGGTATAATTACGTTTTCGCAAACTTGGAACTGAATTATTTTTACATTATTTTACGAAAAATGAACAGTTGAAGCCAGTTTACGAAGAAAGCTAGGTCATCGATCAGCACGCAGCTCTAAGGCTACATGCCTGGAAGATCCATGTGCCCCCTCCCTCCCTGTGTTAAGTGCTCATTTCCCAATCTCAAGTTTCAATGAGAGAAAGTGCAAGTGTGCATTGTCTAAAGGAACTATGGAAAATGCACGTTTGCTTACTGACACCAAATGTTGGTGTTATGTGGACCCTATTATATTAAGCAGATTTGAAGGTTCAGTTTCCTTTGTGGTCTGTTCAGTACTAGATTTCACGCGATTTCGCTAAAGAACATTGCACTTGGTCGCACCTACAATTCAGAATTATATGTGTACTGGCTCATCCCATCTCAAATGAACAGAAATATCAAACAGTTATTATGTCTTCAAAGTCGCATGAACATGCGGGGAATTGGGCCTTTTACATGTGTTTACACAGAAGTTTATGTAAAAGCAGTGCACTTCATATTCACAGCAAAAATGCGGGGAAGGTTGGTGTGAAAATTTATCCACCAAAAAAAAGGATCAGTGAGCGTAAACCTGAAACGCATTGTGACAAACCATAAATGAAAAGTGAAAGCACAAGAAAGACATTAAAATGAAGAAAAAGTATGATAAAGCTGAACAATGACTATAACAGTTCGAAATACATTGTAAACTTCATCCTGAGAAGCACCGAGAACTGCATGCTCAGCTAGCTTGGCGAGCAGCAAGGTGCTTGGCAAGAGCATCTCTGACTGCGACTCCGATTGGCTCTTCATGGCGACTTCTGCACAGTGGTTGCGGCCGAACCATGTCTTGGCACGGCACAGCTTCGAAACAGGTGATATCGCAGTGATCTGTGAGTTCTTCACATAGGTTGTGCAGTACACAGCACGTACGTATAATGCGATTGACATCGTCACTATCAACTTCGAGGCCCTTGTGCATGATTCGAAACCGTGCTTTAAGTCGGCCAAGCGCATTCTCTAAAACCCTTTTCGCACTCGACATATGGTAGTTGAACGCTTGCGAGGGGGAACCAACTGGCCCGGCACGAGGAAACGGCTTCATGATGTGGCGCTGCAGGGAAACGCTTGATCAGTAAGAAGGAGAAGGCACACTAAAACACCTTCGACATTTTTTTGCTTCTAGTCGAAAGAGATCACTTGCCAAAACTTTAGGCAGTCGCGAGCTTTCGAACACTGCCATGTCGTGGTTCCTTCCAGGTGAGCCCACGTTGACATACATAAATATGTACCGGTGGTCCACAATAGCCAAAAGAATCGAAATATACCATCCCTTGTAGTTGTAATAGTCGGCTGCATGCTTATTAGGGGGGCGAACCTCCATATTGCAACCGTCCAGGACACCCATACACTGCCGAAAGCTGGTGATTGCTGGAAACTGATGCCGGTGCTCCTTCCGTTCAAGTGGGCGGGGAAGTCGCACTAAGTGCGCCTCTAAGCACCGCACAACCACATCGCAGAACTCTCGGAAGGTAAGGTTCACCGAAGAGTGGCTCACGCCAAAGAGATTAGCCACAGTCCTACCTTCCGCAGAGGTGGGCCGGTACAAGGAAATCGCGACGCGCTTGTCCAAGGAAATTGCTTTGCGCATGACTGTGTCTTGCCGCATCATGCTTTCACACACGCTGACGATGTAATTGAAAGTGCATCGGTTGATTAGGAAGTTCTTCCGGAATTGGCTATATGGAAGCCGGGCAATGTTGCTTCATACCACGAATTTTCAATCGGATACATCCATATTTGCCTTTCGCGTGCGCTAAACAGCACAGCGGCGAGAATCAGCTGACGGCACCACTGCACAGCACACTCCCTTTCTTATTCTAAGTGGTTGATAGCTTGAACGATGCGGGCCTGCTTTATCCGCTGGTCATGCACCCTGCTTTGCAGTGCTGTGAACACAGTCCAGAAAAGGTCGATCGGCACTGAGACGCTGCTCCAGTGGGCGAAGAGGCATCGTGAAGAAACCGACAATAGTACACCAGACACCGAACGCAGAAAACCGAGCACAATAACGACACAACAAATAAAATATAGTAAAGAAGGTAACCGGACGTGGGATTTCACTGCAGGCGGAACACGGAACGAAACGGGAACGTAGATGCGACGCAGGTATGTAGGAGAGATAGCGTCATGGGGGGCAACAGATTTTGTTGGCCGTAAAACCAACTCTGCGGCCGACTGCGACCAGCGTTTGCATATTGACACAATGATGTGGGGCTCCCGCACCGCGGGACGGCGCGCGCGAAGGTCGGCGCCATGAACGACGATGAAGCACGTCAGCGGCACGTTCTTCTCTTGGCCTGCCATTAAACAGAAGCGTATATTTTGTAAGACTCCATATTTAATCTATATTACATTATTTTTCTGGTGGAGGTGCGGGGTACATGCTACCACTCCCAGATCGAACACCGCCTACAAGCCCAGTACGAAGTCCGGTCGAGTTGACTCCAGTTCACGCACGGACAAGCCATCGACTTCAAGGACTGTCACCTCAGCACGAGCCTCTACCCAATCGAGTAATAAGGACGAGTACTCCAGTTCCGTCTTCTTCCTCAACCAGGCCGGCCGAGGTCGTCCTTAACTAGCCGCGAATCCCCACATCCTTCCATTGGGACACCTTCGAAAGTGTTGAGGACTGGCTCGATCACTTGGAGCGTGTCGCAGAATTTAATGGCTGGATTCCAGAGCGCAAGCTACGCAACTCCTACTTTGCTCCCGAGGACTATGCGCGGATATGGTTTGAGAACCGTGGAGAGGCCCTATCGACATGGGACGAATTCCGACGGCAGCTAATGAGCACATACGCCAGCCTCGATCGCAAGGAGCCAGCTGAATCTGCAATGCAGGCGAGAGTGCAGCGGCCGGACGAAAGCGCCTCAATGTTTGTGGAAGATATGTGCCGACTTTTCCGACGCGCGGATCCATCCATGCCGGAAGAAATGAACATCAGGAACTTGATGCGCGGCGTCAAGCAAGAGTTATTCGGTGGACTAATACGCAACCCACCAAAGACTGTTGCAGAGTTTCTCGCTAAAGCCATATCAATGGAAAAGGCACTGCAGCAGTGAACAAGGCAGAATAACCGCGACGTGTCGACTCTATCGCGTGACCCTCTCGCTATACCCTTGAACAATACCGACGCCTTGCGGGAGCTCATTAGGCTTGTTGTCCGAGAAGAGCGTCAAAAGCTTCAGGTAGCTCCGGTATCGGCACCGCGGCTCGCTCTGGCTGAGGTCGTCCGGGAGGAAATCAGACAGGCAGTACAAGTCCCGGAGCGAAGCGAGAAACCACAGCACGAGGTACGGCAGCCACAGCCTCGCATGTCGTATGCGGAAGCTGCAAGAAGTTCGTTGTCCCCGACTTTTTACGATGTGCGCGACGTCCCGGACTTTCATGGTGTGCGCGCCGTTGAACAAGCAAATGGTGACTTCGGGACTCGCCGCATGCCATTCATGTCTGAAAGACGACCACCCCGCAAGAGCGACGTATGGCGCACTGCAGACCGGAGGCCCTTGTGTTTTCATTAAGGGTGATGCCGATCACCTCTACAGGGCGTGTCCTTACCACCGAGCTGGGCTCCGTGGATTTTCACTGAATGTGCCATGCCCGCGCAATGTTGAACGCCCGCTGGAGATTGAAGCCTACCTCGCGGACGCCAGGACCTCGTTTGCCCCACGATTCCATGTCCCTCGGTCACCGTCACCCGCCCGAAACAGGTCTTCCAGCCACATCTTCACGCCGAGCGCAACAAGGCGTCGCTCACGCAGCAAAAAAAAAAAAAAAAAACAGAGTCCAGCGACCTGCGGAGGTGAGGTCGCTGACGTTGCGAACGCTGAAGATACTCTACTAAGATGACCGCGAGGTGACGTAATTGAGACGCAGAGAAAGCAGTGTAGTTCGGTGTCAGTATCTTGCGCCGTACCAGTTGCGACAGATCACCACGAAATCACGGCGTCAATCGACACGGGTGCGGACACGTCTGTTATGAGCCAGAATCTCGCGCGTATCCAGAACAAAGTTTCGACGCAATGGACCGCGACTCAGATTCGCACTGCAGGAGGACACCTCAAAACTCCGATGGGCCGGCGCACGGCACGAGTTCGGGGCTTCACGTACATCGGCGACTTCGTCATTCTTCCTGAATGTTCGAAGGACCTTATCATCGGCATGGATTTCGTTCAGGGGAACGGTGCCATCATCGACTTGCAAGAGTCTATAGTCAGCTTCGCCACTACGCAAGCCATAGCGAACAGCAATGGCAACGACCGTGACATCGCGCTTCACGTAGCGGACGATCACGTCACGTTACCACCCAAGAGCAGCGTGCTTACCCTTGTCCGATGCGACATGGAGGACGACGCCAAAGGAATTGCGGAGTCGAACATCCCTCTGCTTCTTGAGTGCCACTTTTGCATAGCCAGAGGGCTTCTTCAGGTACGTAACAAATGTTCAGTCGTCTTGCCAACAAACTTTAGCAATGAATATCGGCATGTACCACGAGGAACGACAATCGCATTTCTTCGCGAAATGATTGATGTTACTGATATCGCCACATTGGAAATCGCATCGTCTCAGCAATTTGAGTTACCCAGCCTAAAAGAACGGACTCACGTTAACGCTGCTCTGCCAGACCATCAGAAAGACCGTCTACTGAGTCTCGTGAATGAATTTGCGGACTGTTTTTCAACGTCGTCCAAAGTACGGCGCACGTCCATCTCAAAGCACCGCATTATAACGGACGAGTCCGCACGTCCTGTTCGTCAGGGTCCTTGCAGACTGTCTCCAGTGGAAAGGGACGCGATCAAGCATCAGGTAAAAGAGATGCTCCAAGACGACGTTATCCAGCCGTCCACAAGCCCATGGCCCTCCCCTGTAGTGTTAGTGAGAAAGAAAGACAACAAACTATCCTTCTGTGTAGATTATTGAAAGTTGAACTGTGACACCAAGCGCGATGTTTATCCATTGCCACGCATTTACGACGCATTGGATCGTCTACAACATGCCATTTTTTTTTCTTCGTTGGATCTTACATCAGGGTATTGGCAAATAGAAGTTGATAAACTGCATCATGAAAAAACAGCGTTTGTGACACCTGACGGGCTTTATGAGTTCAAAGTTCTCGCCTTCGGTCTCTTTTCCACACCTGCCACCTTTCAGCGGATGATGGATACCGTGCTTGCTGAACTCAAATGGCAAACCTGTCTCGTATACTTGGACGACGTTGTGTTCTCGAGCACGTTTGACGAACATCTCGCACGACTCGAGAGTGTCCTCGCGCCGATCCGTGCTGCCGGCCTCACCATCAGGCCTGAAAAATGCTACTTTGGGTTCCGAGAGCTCGAATTTCTTGGCCATGTCGTTGGTCCTAAAGGCGTCCCATCAAACCCCGACAAGTTAGCTGCCGTAGCCGAGTTTTCGCCACCCACAGACAACAAGGCTGTCCAACGCTTCCTTGGTTTGTGCGAATATCAAAGGCGCTTCGTCGAGGGATTCTCAAAAATTGCTGAGCCTCTGACACGGCTCACACGCGACGATGTGCCTTTCATTTGGTCGGACGAGCAGCATGAGTCGTTCAATGAATGGCGCAAGCGCTTGCGAGCGGTCCCAGTACTTGCTAATTTCAATGAAGACGCTGACAATTAAATTCATACTGACGCCAGCAATACGGGTCTCGGGGCAGTTCTTGTGCAGTGGCAAGCTGGTGCGGAACGCCCCATTGCTTATGCAAGCCGCAGTCTCACCAACGCTGAGAAAGACTACTCAACCACTGAGAAAGAATGCTTAGCGGTTGTGTGGGCAATTGGTAAATTCCAACCCTACATGTGCGGTAGACCCTTTAAGGCTGTCAGCGATCACCATGCCCTATGCTAGCTTGCCAACCTCAAAGATCCTTCAGGCAGACTAGCCAGTTGGAGCCTGCGCTTACAAGCGTACGAAATTACAGTTGTCTACCGTTCTGGAAGGAAGCAAAGCGACGCCGACTGTTTTTCATGCGCACCACTCCCTGCGACGTCCTCTGACCCTGACCATGACTTGCCATTTGTGGGCGTTATCGACGAAATAAAGATGGCTGAGCTCCAGTGCGCTGACCCCGAGCTGCTGCTGCTGATCGAGCACCTTCAAGGAGGTGTAGGTGACTTACCTCGGTCGCTCGTGCACGGCTTATCATCGTACTCTTTGCACAACAACGTCCTTTAGAGGAAAAACTGCGGAAGCGGCGCAAATACGTACCTCCTTGTCGTGCCTTCGGCGCTGCGCAAAGACATTTTGCAAGCCTGCCATGATGAGCCTTGTGCGGGACACCTGGGATTCGCTAAGACA
Source organism: Dermacentor andersoni (assembly GCF_023375885.2). Lineage (NCBI taxonomy): Eukaryota > Metazoa > Arthropoda > Arachnida > Ixodida > Ixodidae > Dermacentor > Dermacentor andersoni. Next base: position 47,296,130 of record NC_092818.1, on the reverse strand, counting down.
TTAGCAAGGATACGCCAGAAGTATTACTGGCCCCGGCTTTTTTCTTCTGTGCAACGGTACGTCAAGACGTGCCGTGATTGTCAGCGCCGCAAGAAACCACCAGTTAAACCAGCTGGCTTTCTCCACCCTGTGAACCCTCCTCAAGCACCGTTCCAACAAATAGGAATGGATCTACTTGGGCCATTCCCGGTGACCTCGTCGCCCAACAAATGGATAGTCATCGCTACCGACTACTTAACCCGGTACGCCGAAACCGAAGCTGCTTCCAAGCCAACTCGTATGAAGTGGCCAAGTTCTTTGTACGCCACATCGTCCTACGACATGGTGCACCGTCTATTCTCATCACCAACCGCGGTGCAGCACTTACAGGCGAACTTATGGAGGACGTTCTCCAGCTAACGCATTGCTCTCATCGCAAGAGCACTGCTTATCACCCGCAAATCAATGGATTAACTTAACGTCTGAACAGAACGCTGGCTGATATGCTCTTCATGTATATCGACGTAGAGCACAAAACGTGGGATGAGATTTTGCCGTATGTAACCTTCGTGTAAACACTACTGTACAAGAGACTACACAGTTTACGCCGTTCGAACTTGTATACGGGCGCCACGTCACGCCAACACTTGACAGCATGCTACCTCTGGCTGATAATAGCCCGCCCAGCAAACGCGCTGAAGAATTCGTACAAAGAGCCGAAGAAGCACGCCAGCTTGCTCGGCATTGTATCCGAAGCCAACAGCATACCGACTCCCTTCGTTACAACCAGGGTCGACGCGACGTCCATTACAACACTGGCGCCTTCATGTGGGTCTGGACGCCCATCCTTCGCCATGGACTCTCGGAAAAGTTGCTCCGCCGGTATTTTGGTCCCTACAAGGTTAGACGCCGCCTCAGTGACGTGATCTACGTAGTCGTCCCTTGCAGTTCTGACCCCGGTTCGCTCCGTCGTCGTCCTCGCCCGGAAGTTGTTCATGTAATGCGCATGAAACCCTACTATGCGCGTAGTGAACGCCGAGATGCACCTGAGGAGCTCCATTTCTTGTCGCCGAAATGGCGCCAAGAAATGTCGCCGGGGGGGGGGGGGGGGGGCAATTGACACAATGATGTTGGGCTCCCGCACCGCGGCACGGCGCGCGCAAAGGTCGGCGCCATGAAAGACGATGAAGCACGTGAGCTGCACGTTCTTCTCCTGGCCCGCCATTAAACAGAAGCGTCTATTTTGTAAGACTCCGTCTTTCATCTGCGTTACAATATTATTCCCAAATTAGGCTAAATACTAACGTACACATTCAAAACGCCGTCTTATACGTTAAAACCCTCAAATATGACAATTGTTTTGCTGAATAATAACATCTTTATACCACTGTAATTAAATGTCGAAGAAAAGTTATTCGAAATGAAGCCTGTACTCAAGAGATCACGCGACGCATCATCAGACCATTAACCGCGATCGGGATAGCCCGTGTAACTCTGGCGGACTACGGCTCGCGTTAACCCTGGTTGAGCGAGTTAACCACGGTTAAGTTTAACCGCGGTTAAGCTGTCCGTGTAACTAGGGTATAAGTAGACAAAAGAGAACAAGAACATAGCTTCATTTTTTTATCCTTGAAATGGGCAAGACCTGGAAACCTGCCGACGGACTGTAATGGCCTTGGAGGGGGAGAAGGAGTTAGGGCCGGCATGATTTTCCAGTGACATTCCCCTTTGTTTATAATGCGTGTTCAAGGAGCTCACCATCTGCTGTAGTGTACATTTGGCATCTCATAGGCACATTTTCTGAGGCGTTCTTGATCATGGTATAGGGGATGAAGTTGCACACTTGACTTCTTTTCCTTTTAGGTTCTCTGATGTTGTGATTGGTGTCCGGTATACTTCATCCTTGGTGTAGCCCCAGAGAATGAAATCGAGAGGAGTTCAATCTGGTGACCATGCCGGCCAAGCATGGGCCTATGCCGCCCAATCCACTGCTGCGCGAATACTTAATGCAGAGCTTTGCTGCTGCTGTGCGCGGGAGCACCATAATGCTGATACCATACCCCTGTATGCCCTGAGGCATTTACCCTCGCATTAAAAATAATATATCATTGATCCTAGCCAATGGAACTTCGCAAAGAAAATCCTCAAGCGTCTTATCAAGGATGTTGTTGATATATCTTTCGCCTATAAGCATGTCATCGAAGAACACGGGGCCAAGGATAGTGCCACCATAAATTCCATGCCACACATCAACCGACCACGGATATTGGTGATGTGTCTTCAAGACCCAGTGACGGATTTCATCGCTCCAATAGCGAGCGCTGTGGATGTTCACTTGGGCATTACGTGAGAAGGTAGTTTTATCAGTCCACACTAATTTTTTGGCAAAGCCTCTGTCCTCTTCCGTCTTGATTACAATCCAGTTGGCAAAGTCCTTTCGTTTTTGGAAATCGCAGGGCTCCAACATCTGGTGCAGGTGCATGTGGTACGGCTCAAGTTGCCTCTTCTAAAATACTCTCCACACTGAAGACTTTGACACTCCAGCTTCAGCGCCCATACTACAAGCACTTGCATGCACTCAAACACTCAAGAAAACTTTGACAGAATATCTTTCTCCACATCCTCGCCCAGGATTGGAGTTATATGTCGTTTTTTCGTTAAAGCCCCAGTTTTTTTCAGCGTTTAATATGCACACACAATCGTCATAAAGCTCGGACGCATACCTGGATTTCAGCGTTGAAATCGCTCAACTGCGCGCCTTCTATGTCCCCTTGACACACTAGAGCCAGAACGATATCTGCTCTTTCCTGATTGGGGTAAGCCATATCTGCTGCTCAACGCAGGTCACAGGCAAATAACGTCGCTGTGGAGAGCACGCAGGGATACGGGCGCCTGAGAAGCACTGGATGTATAGAAGTTGGCGGGAATTCGTTCAAACGACGCACAGTACATAAGGTATGATCTACATCCGGTAAACTGGAAGATCCTTCGGGCGCACTCTCTCAGGGACTGACGCGTCGGTTTTCGTGCACAATGGTGAAGCCAGACTGGGCCACCCAATATTATAACCACGAAGTGATGCGTACGTGCGGCCTGCAAGATCAAAAAAGAACGTCTGGTAGGCAGTAAGTGTGAGAAGGAGAGCAGACTGAGCCAGCACGAAAAGAGTCCTCGTCTGAAGAATACATGCGTAATCATCCTTGAATACTGCCAGCGTTTCCTTTTACCATTAGTTAGTTTTATCTCCATGGGATTTATCCGCTGGTATTGGGTCCTAAGTTTCAAAGTCGTAGCATCATCGTTCAATTCGAAAACTACTACAAGGTTATTTGTGTACAAACGCAAAATTGTAGCAGCCGCCATCGCCTTCCATCGTTCCCACGCGCTTCGCCGTTTCCTTCTTTGAAGCAGAATCAAAATGCTGCTTTCGCCTTTTCCTTTTCGTGGCCTTAGGCATTTGCACCGTCAATCGATAAGAGCCGCATGCCCAGATATCTACACCAGGCATAACGCCATGTCGCGGGCCAGTGTTGATGCAGCTGACTTTGTTCATCCATCGCAAGCTTGGGAGCAGCACAATATCAGTGCGCAAGCGCCCCGTCACGTGGTATTTTTCTTTTTCATTCTCGCGGCCTCTCTTTGGAACGCGAAAAAGGGACCACGTGAGATAAATCGTGTTGGAAACAATTTATTAAGAGGTTTCTCAAGGAGCCCTACAACCTTGCGTATCACACTTGGGGTCTGCAGCCAATACTTAAAAAGGTCACTAATTAAACACACGTAATCCGTCAGTTAAGGGTGAAATAAAAAATAGCCTGAGTAACTCTAAGCCAGTGACAACATTATCCATTCCGTTCAACACGCGTCAGGATTGCCTGTCGTTTTTAACACTTTGGCTGAAGGTATGTGAGGCAACATATATATATATATATATATATGTTGCCTCTAACACTTTGGCTGAAGGTATGTGAGGCAACATATATATATATATATATATATATATATATATATATGTGTGTGTGTGTGTGTGTGTGTGTGTGTGTGTGTGTGTGTGTGTGCGTGCGTGTGTGAATAGATTTTCAAGTACACTTTCAAACTTTTATGCCTATTCGTTGCGATATCTTGAACTTATAGATGAGGTATGATTATCGGTATTTTCTTTCTCGTACAGAACAGAAATTTGACTGCAAGGTGCAGACTTTAAGTTCAATGTTATGACCTGCTTGGCGACGACCTTGGGAAGCTTTTTATCTGTGTCCGCGCGATGTCCGTCCAATCTAACGTTCATTGATTGTCCCGCTTCACTCACATAGTCTTTCTTATATATATATATATATATATATATGTGTGTGTTTGTGTGTGTGTGTGTGTGTGTGTGTGTGTGCGCGTGTGTGTGTGCGTGTGTGGGTTTCCAGTTGGCTGATAAGCATGAATCTTTGCTTTAAATGTAACTTAGTCGTGCTAAACGTGAACATGTTGGTCCACACAAGCGATGCTGTTGCAGACCATGCAATGGCACAAAATACCAGAGTTTTCAAGACGCCTTTTTCGCAGTAAGGGACTTTCGCATAGGCGAAGTTGTCAGCGTCATCGAGTGGTACAGCGCAAAACTGTTTTTCCAATTAGCAGCGCCGTGCGTCCGTCGTTGAAGTTGCTCTCACTCGACTGTTCCAAACTGACAACAATATTTTCTTTAAAGGACCTCCAACAAAATAAGGCGACAGCGTTTTCGGGCTGTCTGGCTTGTATCGATTATTGCAAGCGTTTGCTCGCTCGTTGTCTGGAATTGTACATGTATAAGCGCATTCGCTTCATGCTTCTCAGACGCAGAAGCGGACCGGGCTTTCCGTAATTAGATGAAGCGTTTTCAGGCAACTGACGTTGTCTCGCTTTCCGCCTTCAAGCAGGGAATGAACACGCACAGCTCCCGTTGCTCAATGCTGGCCAACTGCAGAGACGCCTCTCAAACTTGATTAGTGGCCTGCTTTGCCTGTGGGCATAGAAAAACGTAAGAGCTCAAATTAGCCGCCTGCCGCCGCGACCCATCGGAGTGCTCATTCTTTTATTTACGTTTGATGACAGCAGTGTAGACAGGCAGCGAGTCGTGTGTCTTCGTCAGCCCACATATTATGTCAAAGAGCCTCTTCGAGCAGAAAACAACAAACATGCTTAGGATTGCCTGCCTCTTCGTGCACATGACAAGAATTGCGCATTTAAATATCAATGTGGAGCTGCTTCTATTTTGCGAAGTGGCAGAACCAAGCTCATTGTCTGGAACTTTCAATGGGCTGCAAAGTCAAGTTTGGTAGTTGTTTATCGTTAGAAAGATCCATCAGCAAAATGTGGGCCTTTATGGTGGTAGTGCATGCAGGACCAGGAGCAGTGGCTTCTACCGCCGCAAGCCAAAGGCTTTAAGCAGTCAGCAAAGTGAAGCGACCAGCGCATACATTCTTTGGGATCACGCGTACAGCATGCAGAACAGCATACGCTTCAATAAAGAAGCACAAACCAATCATCCGAAGCACATAAACGATGATAAGGGGCTCCTGATAACAGTGCGAAACACATAACGCTTCACGCATATGTTTCCCGGTAAAACTGTTGCCTAAGCTGCCGCGCCGACCACAGCTTGGGGCGTGGGGAGTAACAACCCCAACCTTTCGTATATAAAAGAACCAGAAGAGCAACTGATTTCAATGTTCTCGCAGTAGCGCTATATGTGGCGGCGTTGTGTCAAAACTACAGTTATCCGCCGTAGTTTCTCAGTGGCTATGGTGTTAGGCTGCTGAGCACGAGGTCGCGGGATCGAATCCCAGCCACGGGGGCCGCATTCCGATGGGGGCGAAAACACCCGTGTACTTAGATTTAGGTGCACGTTGAAGAACCCCAGGTCGTCGAAATTTTCGGAGTCCTCCACTATGGCATGCCGCATAATAAGAAAGTTGCTTTGGCACGTAAATCCCTATAATTTTTAAAGCGAAAGTTTTACTGGCCGCACACTTGCGATTTCGCCGTGGCCGTGCTCCGAGGAGGCACATGACGTCACACCGCATTCCTCGTCGTTGCGTTCACCCCTGCTCAGTTCGCCAGCTGCGTCGCATGCCTGATAACATGTCGGAGGATTGAAAAGGAGAGCTCGCGTGTGCCGCAGCCACAGTTGAGGCGGCAGAATGGACGGCGCATATTCTGATAAGCAGGAGGAGGCCTAGAATCGACATCCGAATGAGATGAAGAGGAAACGAATCGCCCAGGAAACAGACGATCAGCGCGCCGAACGACTGGCGAAACGCCGCAACATTGCCAGACAACCAGACTAACCTGCGCTTGCAATCAAGATTAACTAAGGCTAACCATGCTATGCCTTAGTTTTTGCTACGTATATCCTGTCATAGCCGAGCCAAGCCGCTGCCAATTATTTAAAACTACAGTTGCTCCCATTACTGCCAATACACTAAATTACCATTACTACAAAGCAATAAAGCATTGCAAGCCGCCGTCAGTGTTTGTAGGGATAATTTTCAGCACTTTACTGGCCATCCACTTTCGCAGGATAGGGATGGTGAGTAAATTTTTTGTAGAACAGGGAAAAGGCAAATAATACCAGATGAGCGCAGCACTCTGTAGACTAGTCCTAAAGAAATGAACATAAACTTTATTGAATTTTAGGGGGGCTAAGAATCCCTGAGATATTTAAAGAATGGAAGAAATTCCGGAACCCTGAAACCACTAGCACTGAGAAAGCGAAAGACGGCTAATATGATTTCAGCCTCGCAGCTATTGACCAACCTAACATTTCGCAACATTTTAGCAAGTTAACTAATATCACGTATAGTACTGTTCCAACTGAAGTGGAAATTGAGGGAGTGACGTACTGTCCACCAGAGTTGTCGAATAAATTTATTAATCTCTGTTTGTGTGGTTGTACTACAAGTAGCTAACCTCAGCTGGAACAGAAACTTATAATTTTAACTTACTAAAGCGCGTTACTGACGGGATTCGCTCGACAAGGTCCGTCTTTCGAGAAGGGGCTGCTAAAGTGCGTAGTGGGGTTGCAACCGTTGATCCCGTTCCCGACAGGATTTCGCATGTGGACGCTTGTGTTTGCTTGCCCGATTTTTGGACTTTCGTTGGACTGCGAAGCATGTGTGCATTTATTTTTAATGTGTGTCTAAGTGTAACGTAACTAATTTTAGCTTCACACTCCTCATAATTTCATGCAACAAAGAAAAAATCTGACTTGCCGCTATGGCAGAGTAGGTCACTCCCGCGCGGAGTGCCCGGGTTCGAACCCAGCAGAAGATGTATATTTTTATTTATCATTCCTGGCGATAGCTGCGACGGATACCGGCGAAGGCGGTCAACATCGCCAACCGAAAGCGCTAATGGAATGAGCCCATAACAGCTTACGGTGTAAAAAAACGCGAGAACTCATGTCACGGTGACAGCCGATGGTAATGCGATTAGTGTTCGAGCAATATTGCGACACAACGTGTCTAAGAAGTCGCGTTATTTGACAACAGTAGTGGTCAATCTGAGATTTTAGCTGCTTCGGCTATATGTGACACACTCCTATAGTGTCCCACTTTGCTATAACACTCGCTTGCCATAGCTCGCCATGGGCATCGGGGCATGATGACAGCTTTCACATCTATCATTCCTCGCCATTTGGAAACTCTATATCATCATCTTCGCCTGAACACTGCCTATGGAAACGGCTTCAGGTACCGCTTCGGTCAAGTGAGAAGTCCACACTGCAACAACTGTGGCTCAATTGAAACCGTGGAGCATATCCTGTTTGAGTGTCGAGCGTATGCCGATGAGCGTGCATTCTATGAACATTGCATGCATTCGCTTACACAGAGACCTTTGTCATTTGACTGTGTCTTAGGGCCTTTAGCCTGCCTCACACAATAGAGGTGTGCGATAAACTTTTTATTCACATACTTAGAAAACACTGGTCAACTCGACAAACTTTAGTTCTTCTCTGTCACACTCATGCACCTTTCTCGCAGCGAATTCAGTCACCTCATTGTAGGACGGTGCATTGTACTCAAGGACTTTACCATAGCACTCCATTGTCCATGAATCAGAAAACGCAGTGCCCAATTTTTACAAAACTTATTCTTTTTTTGTGCCTCTCTCCTTCTCTCTTTCTCTCCCCAATTCCCTTTCCCATGTGGAGTAGCATGTCAGCAATGTCTGTACACCGGCTAAAATCTCTGCCTTTCAAAAAAGGGTTCTCTCTCTCTCTTTTTATGACGTTGATACAGTCAGGTCGATGAAATGACGAATAAGTAATGACGTCGATGGAACGGAAAAGGCGGCATAAAGACGACGGCATGACGAAAACGAGATGACAGCTCTTAAATGATGACAATGGTACAACAACGAGAGCACGGCGACAGCAAGGTGAGGATAATGGTATTACAACCGATGTATGACGGTGATGGCGTAATGACGGTGGTATGGTGGAGCTGCAATAGTGATGATCGCACGAGCACGATGGCATGACAATGGGCGTATGGCAGTGACTGCATGATGACAACGTACTGAGGGCGATCGCAGGACAATGGCAGCACGATTACTATTGATTGATGAATAAGCAATGACGTCGATGGACCGGCCAAAGGCCGTATGACAATGATTGCGTGGTGACAATGGGATGAGGTCACTGAAGTGATGATGGTGTAAAGCGACAGCGCGAGTACGACGGCATGACGACAACAGTATGACGATGGTTGAGTGACGACGGTGATGTGGCGAAGAATGTATCACGAAGTGTGTGTGACGGCAATGGTATAATGAGAGCCGAATGATGAAGCTGGAGGGACGACGACGGCACGACCACGACGACATGACGACGAAAGCATGGCAACAGATGCACGATAGCGACTGTCTGACGACGACGCAATGACAACGATTGCATGACAACCGTGGCATAATCACTACTGAAGGGCGCCCGCATGATTTAGATATGATGGCGAATAAGTATTGGCGTGACAAAGCGACGAATACGGTGTGACGACGACGGCATGATAACATTGTGATACGTACTGAAGTGCTCACGATAGTAAAACGACAGCGGGGCGACAAAGACATGACGACAATAAAATAAGAACGACCCTGTGATGACGGTGGTGCGACGGTGACGGCATGTCAGATAACGGAGTTAGAATAACGATGGTTTAACGTACGCCACGGTATCATGACGACGGTATGTAGATGAAGGAAAAACGACGGCTGTATGATGACGATGGCGTGACGACGATAGCATGATTAGAGTCGGATAAGAAAACTAATGACCACGACGAAGGAAACACGGGGGCGGGACGACAACGAGCAGATACGCAGTGGTCCAAGGTATTGGACAACTTGGGTCACAGGGTCGCCGTAGAAGGCGCAACGACCACGGCAAGATCTTGAAGCTGCAATAATGACAATGCAGTGACCACAACAGCATCATGACCAGGAATGGGCGGACGGGCGGACGGGCGGACGGACAGACATACAGACAGACAGAAAGACGGATGGACGGACAGACATAATGACAGATAGAAGGACGGACGGACAGAAGGACGTACGGATGGACGGGCGGACGGGCTCAAAACGGCAAAAGTAGCTACGGAATGCTATTCACATTGACGCTTTATTAGCCTAATTAAAAGGCTTTACAAATTTTTGAGATAGCAAATGCTTTATTGTCTTTTTATTGTCGTTTATTGTCTTTTTGCTATAGCCAATTTTCCTCTGTTCAGCATACTGATATGCTTGTCTAACTTAACAAGTGTGTGATGCATTATTAGACCTAATACTGCTAAACACATTGTTGCTTGTTCTTTGAACAAATTAATGTTGAAATGAAATAGCAAGCCAGCATTGAACAAAAAGAAAGGCAACAAGAAAAAACATGTCTGGCAGTCAAGGGACCCAATGGCAACAAAAAGTTCGCAAGGGAATTAACATAAACGCACTGGAACATAAGGTTATTTCAGATAAATCTGATAAAGAGAACCGATACAGCAGGTCACACAAAACACATGAGATCGCAAAGTCCGCTGGGGCGAATACAACAAAAAATCACGACAGAGGTTCCTTGAAGTCAGCTTTCATACATGCACTAATGCGGAAAGCAAGAGGCCGCGTCACACAAATTTACATTATTACTACACTGACCACCGGTTTCAACAATAATAATTAATTCCGTAACCCACCAGAAGGTCACTAGCACACAGCCTTGTAATATATCTGGTGGCCTTAGACTTCAGATCTTTATAAGGCTAAATACATAGGGTCTATTCCGATAATAGTGCGTGTCAGATGGCATAATTCAGTCATTGTTTGGTTCAATGACACCATAGCCGTTAAACTTTGCAGGACGAGTAGCTCTGGCCGTGCTATTAACCTGCAGTATTTTCCTGCTCCTGGCTCACCAGGATGTCGGTTTGCCGGGCAGAAAAAAAGCGCGGTGAAAAATACTAGCACTGTTTGAAAAAGCAAGGTTTGCTGTTGTCGCAGCGAGAAGAATACGGTTCAGCAGCTGCATAATTAAGCTTGCTCCACCGCACCTGGCTAACTTGTTGTGGCTCTGACGGTCATAACATACAAGTAAAATGAATCTCCGATAAGACTACAAAAAAAAAACTAAGACGGACATCATTGTATTCTTCTGTAGTTACGTTCTAATTTCAGGTGGATACCAAAAACCTCCTTATTCAACAAAAATTTGGCATTAGCCACGCAAACGCTTTTAGCTGTGTAAACGCTCTTTCCGCAGACAAATGTCCTCATGCAGGTGTGAAGATTCCTTATTCAGATAATTCTATAAAGAGTACAGCAAGAGAAAGGAAAAAAAAATGCTTAGCTTCTGATAAGCTTTTTACATTTTCACGAAGAATGACTGATTTAACCCTCGTGGACTCGAACTTGCAATTGCCTACATGACGCTGCCCCTAGCGAATATTATATGTGTATATAAGAACGCAAAAGAAGTCAGCCGAGTAGAATATGGAGATGTACTTCAACGGAAACCAATGTTTCCGTTCAAGTCAAAAACTCGGAAATTCTGTCAGCTGTAAATGACTATGGGTGACACTATTCTGCAGGAGTGGGCTAAACTAGAGTGGTGGCTACATCCTCCTTAGAATGGCAACCTAAGGCGGGGTGGTGAGAGCACGGCATACAAGGCGCAGTTGTCTGTTGTGCTCTCAATGTCTGGTCTTAAGGGCTGTTTCTATCCGTTTTGGTAACTATCTTAGACAACGAAGTGCCTTGGAGTAGGTTTCTACAGTCAAAGGCTCCAAAGGCTTCTGAAGGGCAAGGCAGTGCAGCCGGATGAAGACAAATAGGAAGGAAAACAGCTCAGCGCTTCTGTTGTCTCGCTTCCCATCAGTTCTCGCCTTTCTGCGCTGTCTGGCACTCCCTAAGCCATGCAACTTCAACAAACACGTCATCGCGCACCTGATACAACCAGTTGATGCAACCAACTTCAACTGATACTAGAAAGTAAACGTTTGATTCTGTGTATTCAAGTTCTCGGTCCCACAATGCTCTGCGGGTTTGGTTTCGTGTCTTTTGAAACTGATGGCTTCTGGCCTTTTGCTTGAAGCGGTCCCGGCATCTCCCTCTTGATTGCAAACGAGCTCAAAGCAGACGTTCAGAATGATTCAGAATTGAACGTAACGCGTTGTCAGCCATCTATTCTGCTGTATTTGCATTGCGACTTCTCATGGGGAATTTTTCTCTTACGTGCACCGTCGAGCTCGACTCTACTTTGCACACACTGCGACGAAGAACAAACTACAAGCAGCTGTCCGAATTCAAAGTTGATCTTTGTGAAGTGGTGCAATCCAACGGGAACGTTCCGTTCGCCCCGCTCTGCAGGAGTAAGCGCGTGCCTGCGGCTGCAAGCGCCAAAGCCACCGCCTTAATCAAACCGACATTGATGGGTGGGCGGCGCACCAGTGTACAGGACTGCAGGCCGCAGCAACAAATAAAAAGTTAAAAAATCCCCTTCGAGTTCAGAGCGGTGAAGCAAAAGACAGAGTAATGTACGAAATAAAACTCAGCTAAGGTTGCGATGGCAGCCACAAAAAAAAAAAGGCCTTCCCTGGTGACCCACAGCACAAACGGAGCGCTTTCGAGCACGCAGTCGGTCAAACAGGGTGAGGACCCTCAAGCTAACTGACGAGACACACCCAACGCCCAACTCTCACTGGACCCCCTCGAAACCAAGAGGTCTCGGGGATTGTAATATCGTTCAAAGTCAACAAGTACGTCCGTGAAGCAAACGAGGTTTCCGCACAAGTAAAAAAAAACAAAATGGGAGCGGGAAACACGTGAAATGACGAAAAAGAAGACTCAACCGAAAGAGCAGGCAAACACATGCAACGTGCCTCTCGAGCACTGGCAAATGAACGAGGGAGCAAACGGGCCGGCGAAACGAGAAATGGCAACAACGCGGGAGAGCCTTGTTTGAGCGTTGGCGGCGTTTTCGGCTTGTGGCGCTGTCGGCGGCGTCTGGGCGAACGCTGTTGAGCAAACACGTGCGCTTGCTGTTTCGAGCCACCTCGCCATACCCTGCCTCCCTCTTTCCACTTCCCCTATTGCTTCCCTTCCCAAGCCAGTGCGGGCATCGCACTCGGGTGGGATGCGATGCATCGCACGTGCGCGGAGCTATCGACCACAATTGCGACTCAACCGTGCCGGGTAAACTCTTCCGGAACACACAGGTCGGCGGGGGTCGAGTGCGCCTTTATATCGCGGGATGCTAACATAGGCGTTGCGACGCTCCATTTACGTCCTTTGGGAAAGGAAACGAGCACCAAATGTGAGCCCGGCACTCTGGGTCTCCCTAATTCAAGACGCAGCTGAGAGACTGCCTCCCAATGGGTTCCCAGGCTCGAGGTGCGAGGCACAAAATGAACGTCGAACACAGTTCTGTAACTATAGACCAGTCGTGTTCGCGATTATTTGATGTGTGGCGTTTCCCTTCTCACCTTGTACTAGTTGCTTCATTTGCATACCCGCATCATTTTTTCAGAAAAAGAAGGAAGAAACGGAACGGTACATAGAAGCGGTAGGAGCAAGGCAATGCATTTCAAAAGCGTAATTTATGGATTAAAGCAATAAGGTACTGCATAAGCTATGCTACCAAATATGCTTAGACTAAATGCCGCTCCAGATCGTTTTGATAGCTTTTTGCGAATAAAATGATAGGTTTTATTCTGATGCATCTTCTGTGATTCAGCCCCGAAAATAGGCAGGATCGCTTCTACGCAGATTACGGCTTAATTTTCACTCATCTGTCCCCTTCTCTCTTTGTGCCGCGTCTTACAGCGCAGTTAATACCCATGTACCCATTGTTGGCTAAGAAAGCAGTTAAAGTTCACGCAACCTTGAAGTGGTTAAGACATTATACAGTGAATTACGCAGTGAATGCACGTTCATACAAGAAGGGTCGCTACTAATTTCGGCAAAATTCACGGCACTCTTTACATCTACAGCCACTCAGTATATTGTTGCGGTTCAACGTGATCAAGAGACAACACGGGGAGCAAGACGGCGGAACAGCCTGTTAAGAACCACCAGAAAAAATACGTCGTCTTCGTCTCCCTATTCCCCCAGCCCCATTACACGGAGTTCGTTAAAGCACGTATTTTCATCGTCGTCAACATGTCGACATACGGCAAGCGTCATTTTCCCTCTCTCTAAAAGAGCATCGCCCCGATGCTAAACAATAATGTTCGCTTGATGGAAAGGAAAGTCCGTCGTAGAGTCACTCGCTGACATAGGGTTTCATGCGCACTACGTGCACAAGTTCAGAACGGTGTTGGCGGCGCCTTGTGCAGTAAGGGTTATCTGGAACGACGTCGTATGTGACGTCACTTAGCCATCGGAGCACTTTGTAAGGTCCGAAATATCGACTGAGGACTTCCTCAGATAGCCCCGTTTTTTTTCGCGCAGATTCATACTCTGTCACCGGGTTCATAAGTTACAGGTCTGTGATGGGCATTATAGCGCCCTGTGTGGTAATCTTGCTGCCGGTGTATTCACAGGCGTGCGAACTGCCTGGCTTATTCTGCACTTGGCGTAAACACATCGACATTTATGTGAATGCCGTCAGGTTCGTGTCCTAGCATTACATCGAGCATCGTCCTTAATTCTGGTCCGTGACAAGGCTGAGCGGGGTCATCCGTGTAGTTTATTGTTTAGCCGTGTTATAAGCAAACGTGATATAAGGCAGAATCTCGTCCCAATCTTTGTGCTTTATATTCCCGTACATTGAAAGCATGTCTACGAGTGTTTTGTTCAGGCGATTTCTTATCCATTTGTTTGTGGATGGTAGGCTGTTGTCTCTGATGATTTGTGCCACTTAGCAGCAGGACGTGGTCTAAAATACGATTGTGAATGCGGTTCCTCAGCCTGTTATGACGATAGTAGGTGCGCCACGTCTCAGGACAACATTTTCAATGAAAAATCGTGCCAGCTCTGCTGCTGTGCCTTCCTGGATAAATTTTCTTTCGGTGTAGCGAGTAAGATAGTCAGATGCTGCAATTACCCAACGATAACCCGTAGTAGAGCTAGGAAGCGGGCCCAAGAGCTCCATACCGATCTAGTGAAATTGCGTTTGCCGTACTTTGACGGGTTGTAGCATACCGGCTGGTTCCGTTGGAGGTGACTTGCGCCACTGACAATATAGGCAGGTCCGAAACTGGTGTTTCACGGCAACAGGCCGTCCCGGCCAATTGTGTGTTTGTCGTACTCTGTTCAGCGTTCGCGTGTATTCTATAGATGATCAGAAGTGATCTCGTTGTGACATGCTTTCAGTCCTTCACAACGAAGAGCAGTAGGAAATACGAGCGAATAGCTGCATCCGCTCCAAGAGAAGTTAATTTTGTACAGAATTTGTTTCTTACGCAAAACGATAACGATTCTCTTGCGAAGGCTTTAGGTGTGGTCTGTGTTTGTCCGTCCGAGAAATTAATCAGGCCAGTCAACTGAGGGTCTTCACGTTGTTGTTGTGCATTGGTAGACGTGTCGAGAAGACTGAAAATTGATGTTTCTTCTTCATCCGAAGAAGGAGCCGACTCTATAAGTGACCGAGACAGGCAGTCCGCGTCAGTATAGCGTTTTCCCCTACTTGTACGTGACCGTCATATCAAACTCTTGCAGCTCCAGCGTGCTAATCGCCCGGAAGGGTTTTTCAAGGTTTGTGAGCCAGCAGAGCGAATGATGGTCACTGATAACTTTGAAGGGCGACTGTACATATATGGGCGAAATTTTGTAACCACCCATACGGCGGCGAGGCACTCCTTCTCAGTTGTAGATTATTTTGCTTCTTTTCTTGAGAGTGCTCTGCTTGCATAAGCGATCACTCTTTCTGCGTCCTCCTGGCACTGCACAAGCACGGCTCCGAGACCAACCTTGCTGGCATCAGTGTGAAGCATTGCGGGCAAGCATAGTGGGTGTTTGTTAACGGTTTCGGAACTCGGTAAATGCAGCTTTCTGTCCGTCACCCCATACAAAAGCAATGCCATCCCTCATGAGTCCAGTTAACGGTGACGAAACTCTAGCCTCTCCAAGCAAAAGTGACATTTCTCAGCCTTTGGGCTGAGGTCGGCGGACCGCATTGGCTAGAGAACTGCTTTAGGCCAGTAAAGGTGCTCTTCAAACGTTGCGGAAAACACGGTGACATGGTCGACATAGACAAAGCAGGTTTCCACTGCATCCTCGAAAGCACGGTATCCATAAGCCGTTGCAAAGTAGCAGGTGCCGAGCACAAGCCGAAAGGTAAGACTTTACATTCGTATAGCCCATATGGCGTGACAAAAGCGGTTTTCTCGCGGTTTCTCTGATCTACCTTAATTTGCCAATACCCAGTTTTTGTGTCCTTGGAAGGGAAATAACGAGCGTTTCGAAGCCTATCAAGTGAATCCTCTATGCGGGGAAGTGGATACACGTCTTTTTTAGCCGCCTGATTCAGCTTTCTGTAATCGACACGGCAACGCTGGCTGCCCTTCTCCTTGTTTACCAAAACTACAGATGATACCCAGTGGCTCTTGTAAGGCTGAATCGTATCGTCTTCAAGCATTTGCTTTACCTGGTGTTGTATCGCCTCGCGTTCTTTTAGGGCCACACGATAAGGGTTCTGGCAGATCGGTGTCGTTGTGTCCTCTGTGATTATTCGCTGCTTGGCTAGGGGCGTCCGGCCAACCCTTGACGTCGACGCAAAGCGGTCGTGGAACTCGGCGAGGAGAGCAAGAAACCGCTCTTGCGCGTGTTGCGGTAAAGTAGCGTTCACGTAAAGCACAAGTACTGGGACTTGTGCAGACGCTTCCTCGTGTTATAAAAAGCAGCCATGAACATCAGCGACGTCGTCAAAATAGGCCACAGCCAAGTCTTTTGGTAGGTGCCGTCACTCTGTGCTAAAATGGGTTAACAATAGATTCATGCGCACATCGGTGACATTTGGGATGTCTCGTGCAACGGAGATACCGTGAGTAAATACCAACGAGGTTACTTGGTCTGAAACCCCTTCACAATCAAGCAGTACGTCACATGCCACCGGAACAAGGATACATGACCGAGTTGGGACGACCACGTCATTTTCGAAGAGACGGAAGGAGTACTGTTGCGGTGATAGGTAGGAAACTAAATCAGGACTCTTATGAAACGCAACCGAGTGGTCCAGCATGTTGAATATGGCGCCATATTCCCATAGAACATTCATGAGTATATAAATAAATCTTTATAACATGCTGGAGGAACGACGAAAGTGGTGGCGAAGGAAGAATCTCCGATGGTGATTCTCCCAGTACAGCTTCCAGCAGGCATGAGCAGGTGGCCACCCGCAGTCCTTATGTGGTGTCCCGTCCAGGGTGTTTTTACTTTCATGAGGCGAACAGCTAGACCTCGAGTAAATATGAAATAATGGGCACCAGTGCCGAATAGCGCTGTCACTTGCTGTACGTGAACGGAAACAATAAGATTTGCGCTCACAATTTCGTCGGTATTCACAATTTCGCTCGTATCAGGGTTTGCCGGTTTCACGGCGTCTTGCAGCGGGGTTACTGGGTTTTTTCATCGTCTTGTTGTCGGCCGTCAACCTCACCCCCAGAGGTCGCCGTCGTTAGCTTCCCCGGAGTGGGCTGGACCAACACCACCTAGACACGCAAAGCCTTTTCACTCCACTTCGTGACGTCATGCTACCTGGCCCGACTGCCATGTAATCTAATGGGGTTGCACCCGAGTAGGCAACGCTGATTTTTACGTCACCGATTTCATCACGTCAGCCTTGTCAATGGTAATTTCGGGATAGCGTGACGTCACGGATCGGAGTAAACAGGCCTTGGGCTATCTAGGTAGCGTTGGCTGGGCGACCTTCTTCCCGGGAGTCAGCAAAAGGACGTCTATTCGGTGAAGAAGAATGTAGAGGGGACGGAGAGCGTGACCGTCTGCCGAAGTCAGTCTGGTGATTAGGCAGAGAGTTCGTGTTTATCGTGCGCGTTACAGGAGGACCTTGAAAAGCAGTGTCGCCATGGCGTAGCATGTAGTCGTCAGAGGTGCGTCGACCGTCAGACCAGAATTAACGATGCCGTAATCAGGCGTCGCGGTATCAGCAACATCGCACAATATGGCCAGTGCCTAAGCAGTTATAACAGAGGGGGCGCCTATCGACAGTGCGCCATACGTCCGTGTTTCGAATTTGCGGAGGCCTCGAAGCCCCGTCTTCTGGCGGTAACCAGATTGCAGCTAACGGCGGCTGGCCGTAGGACGGGATCGGCACAACGGGCGTACTTCTCAAAGTTTCATCCGGGGTTGATGATCAAGGTGAGGCTCTCGGTGGTTGATGGTAAGACCGCATGGGCTTAACAGAGGGTTGACGTCGGACAGCGTCTGCGTAACTTATGGGGAGCTGCTCGTGACTAGGATCGCCTGCCGAGAACATTTGCCTCATTTCATTACGGACGACTTCAGTGACTGATGCCACGGGTGGGCTCAGTACCGGTGTCCAGAGCTTCCGAAGTTCTTCGCGAATAATCTCCTGAATTAGGTTACGGAGGCAGTTGTGATGTCTAACGGTCGTCGCGTCGTTCAATACCAGTGGCTTCATTTATAAAATCAGCCACGGTACTCGGGGAACTATGCACACGTCGGGTGAACAGTTCTTCTTTGACTCCGCGCATAAGGTTTCGCAATGTTTCCTCAGGCATGTGACTCTCAGCTCTACGACACAGGCAGGTCATGTTTTAGCCAAACAAAGTTACGGCTTCTTTCGTTGTCTAGATGCGCATCTCAATTAGTTGCTCGGCATGGTCCCGTCGATCGACACTTGCAAATGCTTCAATGAGCTGAGGCTGGAAATCATTCCATGTAGCGATGTTCTCATGGTTTTCGAGCCATGTACGAGCACTACCGACAGGGGCGAAATAAAGTTGGGAGAGCTTTTGTTTAGCAGTCCATCCATTGACTTTGGCAACACGTTCGTACTGGTAAGCCAGTCTTCAACGTCGTCATGTGCACCACCATGAAAGCGATCGGTGACCTGTGGTTGCACGACAGTTACCTGGGACGTGCTGTGAGTAGAGCTGTTTTGCGGAACTCGTAGAACCTGTGGTGGGCTGGCGGTCGCCATTGGCAGAGGTAGACAGCGCCCGCAAGAACGTTCCTATAAGAGATGGGAGCTCGGGAAGAGAGGTGCGGGAGCACCAGTACGACGTTTAATTGTTGCTTGCTCTTCGTGTAGTTCCTCGCCTGTTTTTCTGAGCACAACTTCTCAGACGTCACATGGCCTGGGTTAGCTTCGTCTGACCTTGCTCCGTCCTTTTTCGCCGGGCACGTGAATCCCACCGAGTGTTTGTTCTTGTACTACCCTGTCACTGCGATATGTGACAGCTTCGGCGTGTCCTTCAATCTTCTGCAAGTCAGTCATCCCGGTGGTCTGCCCCTTGATCAGCCAATTACCGGCAACTGCCGGTCTATGACGTCAGCCACCAGGAGTATAAATGTCCGGTGCATCAATCCATTCCTCAGTGGGCTAGGTGGCAGCAGGACCAGTACGATGTTGATTCGTTGCTTGATCTTCGTGCAGGCACATTACTACTCCAATGCTGTATGTATCCAATCTGATGATCGCTTTTTGCTGCTGCTTCCTTGCCCAAACATTCTTGTGCCTTATTGTGTGCCCGTTTTATATTGAACGAGTTGTCTTGTCTTGAGCGGGGATGTCGAACTGCCAAAGAAGGGGAATAAACCTCGAGCCTGGAGTGCCACCGGTTCTAACTCCACTCTTGATGAGGCTGCTGATGCACATTCTTCTCCTTCACGCCATGACACTCATGATCTTTCTGCTTACGAAATGTTCCCTGAGCTACTAATCGGGCAAAAAAGTTGGCTCGAGCCATCGCTGACATCAAGTCCGTTCAATAGACTGTCGCCTGCCATTTTGATGCTTTAGAGTCGCATGTTGGGGCACTAGAATCCGCACCTAATGACTCCAGTTCTATTTGTGAATTACGTGCAGAAATCAATTCCTTATCTTGCCAAACTACCAAGCTGGTTTTAAAAAATGATGACCTAGAAAATTGTTCTTGAAGAAATAATCTTCTCCTAAAAAACATCTTCTCCTTCTAAAAAATTTTTGCTTCTCTCTTTTATCATTCCTTCAATAACCGCGCTTTGTGTAGGGTATCTGTGTGTAAGTATCTTGGCGTCATTTTTACGCATAGCAGGTCATGGTCTAATAACGTTGACTACATTTGAAACAAAGCACAAAGAAAAGTTAGGTTACCTACGTGGTACACTATAAAGCTATCGAAAAGATACTAAGCTACTATTATATGTATAAATTGCTTATCCGTCCTGTTCGCTATGCATCTGTCGTTTAGAACCCTTATAATCAGTGTGAGATTAACCAGGCAGAAGCAATTAAACAAAAAAGTTCAAAGAATTACATGTCACCGGTATGATCGTGACTTTTCACCCTACTCTGCACTTGGTTCCTTGAATTTACCTTCGCTCCATTCACGTCACCGCACAGTTTTCCAGCTTGGTCATGTGACTCTTGTCATACCATCGTCGTCGTATAGGCTTCGCGATACAGCCGTCGTCATGCACTCGTTGTTATACCGCCGTAGTGATGCCGTCGTGGTTGTCTCATCATCGTGGCTCTAACTACGACGTCTGACCATCGTCCTGAGGTCGTGGTCAGAGTCATCTAATAGCGCTTTCCTCATTCGTTCGCCGAAGTACCACCTTCGTCGATCCATCCCTTCACGTCAAACTCTTTAGCGATCTCCGTCTTGAATGCACTGTGTATGCGCCACTCGCCGAGTTTAGTCACTGAATACGTGCCGTTGAGTGCGCGGCAAGCGAAGGAACAATGCTCAGCGTTCGTAGGCACCGACTTGCCACGCTTTTCGTCTCAGAGGCCACGCACGGACTTCTCGGCAGTGTCTCTACATGGCGCAGCGTGTTCAAAAAGAAAATCTCAAGAGAGGAGCCCGGTTGCCGCATGAGGCCTTTTTCAGCGTTCGCACGCGTCAGCGCGCCATGCAGTTCGGAGGCCACGCAAAGGCTCCGCAGCGCCGGCGCTAGGTGACACCAAGTTTTCTTAGCGCAGCGCGATGGAGGAGTCCCGCTACAGTACACGCCTGATACATAACTTGTTTCGACTGTAACAATTCCTTGTGTCGCTAACTGATTCAATGCTAAAAGCCATTACTGTCGACAGTAATCGTGAGACGTGTCGTGCCTCAATTTTTCACTTTCAGTCGTGCACAGCTCTTTTGAAGGGCAGCCGCAGCAAATCGGCTACTCACAAGCCATGTCTAGGTTTCTTCCAAAAACTGTCGAAATCTTGTTCTGGGTACTCGAGAATACTTTGAAATTCGGCGTTCTTAAATTCTAAGAATTCTTTCATTCGTTCTAGAGACATTGTTGGCGCCAACTTGTATTTAAGGAAAACAATTGCGATATCCGATATTCCGCGTTAGGCATCCAATTAAACAACTTTTTTGCGAAGATATGTGCGAAAGAAAAGCAAGGCCAAGTAAGCTGTTTCAATTAGCATTGACAAGCCCTCCCATGCCGTGCTAGAATAAATAAGTATGCAGTGTGAAGCAACATTATCGACTGTGCGCATGGTGGTAGTGTGCAGTTAGCATTCCCGGCACCTGGAATGCTAATCGCATCAGTTTGTGGTATGTCTATATGCATCAATGTCCGCACATAGAATGTTTCCCATCAGCAGCGGGATGCCTAGTCGGGGAAACGGGGTTCGAACCCAACCGTCGGGCCAACTTGGATCAATTGATACGTTACTCATGGTAGATAGTGCTCTTTAATTAATCTCTCTGACGTCATGTCTCATTGTCTATAAGTCGCTATTCAATGAACCTTTTTCACGCAAGCTTGGGCCACAGGGTATGTGTAGCTTATCAATGAACCCTTTTCACGCTAAGTTGGTGCACGGGGTATATGGCGCTGCATATTCGCCGCCCTTCAGTGATCCAGACTTTCACGCCATCTTCTGCCAAGGGTATTTGCCGCTCTTGGATAAACAGATTCGACGCCAACTTTAGTCACTAGGTATGTGTCACTAAATGTGTGCCATTATTGTAGTAACCGTTAGGAAAAGCATTTTAACAGCGATAACCCGCAAACTGTAAGACAGAATGCTAATAGCATTCACGTCGCCAGTCTTCGCTAAATGATAGATGCACTACAAATTTTTTTTCAGGAAATCAGGGAAAAATATAAATAGCTTCTGACTTATTATTTTGTTGTTTCCGCACTTGCAACCTCACTGCTTCATTTGACTAAACAGGTGTTTCTCTCTCGAAATAGCTGGGAAGATGTCAAGTACTCAAAGGCAATGTAGAAGATACCTAATGTGTGGATGAACCGCGCGCTTTCATATCGCATTGAACAGTGACGAGGTTACCCATGTTCACACAGTATATCAACCTAAACATATGGAGCAAAAGAGTTCATCGATATGCATGAGGAAACTGCGAATGTATTGTGTGCCTTTAATGCAGTGGCCAAGCCACGAGACGCTGAAATACATCCCCGGTGTCCAAATCTAGGACATATTGAAGAGAGTCAAATGTGGTTGCAACTTTGTTGCAATTCCATGCTTTCTTTTAATGCAAACAAATTGACTGGAAGATTGCTGGATACGAGAAGCCGCATTGACTTCAAAGAGCGGCGCGTTCTGCGAACATGAGACAGTGACCACGTTATTCTCTTCCGTGGCGTCGTTTCAGTGCCATGATTTTAGTTTTTTTACACCGCATAAAGCGTCGTAGAAACCATTAAAGGCCACATGAAAACGAGGTTCAAGTTTGGATCGTCGATACCGCATCAAAGTATGATTTTACAAATGGTCCAAAGTCTCGCACAGACTCCTCTTGTGACGGAAATCTAAACACATGGAAGCTTTTTATTTTTATGCACAAAATTTTCTCTTTTTTACCGTTCCCATCTATGTGTTACCTTTGACCATTAGCCTAGCATTATTTTGACTATACTTGAGGCCTGCAGATGTCATTACAGCACCTCAGAGCGGGGGCATTTGCGTGTCGTATCGCATACTCATTACTAGACATTTCCAAAATCCTTCAGTCCATGGCTACAACGAGATTAGAAACTATTTGTAGAGCAAGTATTGCCGCTGAGTTTAAGGTTGTTATGTAAGGCTGAAGCCACAATCAGTAGTAAGTTTTTTTTTTTAACCAGCATGTGTAAAGAAAAATAACACGTTAAACATTAGTCTCTCGTTGATGCGACAAAGACCTGTGAAGTGTAAAGTAGCTCCAGCCTCACTTCCCTGCTGCTGTAGGCTAGTAGGCAAATATTTTTCTAAATTGTGATAATAAGAAATTAAACACCAGTACGCATTTACGTAATGAATAATTTATCCTATCGTGGCTGTCGACAGCCAAGAGCAGCGTTTCTTAGTGCAAATACTTAAAAATCTGAACACATGACCTTAATTTTAAGTGAATAAATTATTATGAAAACTACTTGATTCGACATCTGGCAGTAGCGATGCTGGATATTGCACCAAGGCTTTACAAAATCTACGAAGAGCGCACCAGTAAAGGGTGGAGCATTATTTACACCGTCAAAATAATGTGATTTTTGTACTTTGGTTGCGGCGATCAAACATTCACAGAACCGACCACATGCTGGGTGTACTAAATAATATGCACCAACCTTTTAGGAACATGCAAATGGCACGTAGCTGGACAGAACAAAGGTAATGTTTGCCGTCGCTTGAAAACAGAGTATTTCTTGAATTCTGCCTAATACATAATTGGCCCTAATTAATTATTCAACTTCTAAGACATTAAAATTGCAATAATTGTGTCAATGAGAAAGTCTAGAGCAACATGAAAAACTCCCGATATAGCTTTCTGTTTCTCAATACGTGCTACATAAAGGTGTTTTTCCGAGCGTGGGCGAAGCCTGCCAGTACACACACTATTGGCGTGCGCGGCCAGGCGCGCGCAAATTCGCGTGTATTGGCGGCCTTCTTCTTTTACGCTAAGCAATCCAATGAAAAATAAGTAAGTTTTGTTGCCTATAATTCCAAATTTAGCATAGCCAATAGATTCTAAAGTTCCCTTTGAAACGTAAATGCCTACGGGTGCAGTGTCTTAACTTATGGATGAGGTAAGTTTCTTTGTATTTTCTGTCTCGCGCAAAGCGTAAATTTCAGTCTAGGATGTAAATTTTGTAACAGATGTGCTCGTCTCTGCAATGTGCGTTCGGCGTCTGGAAAAGGGTCACTAACACAAGGCAGCCAGAACCCGAAAAACTGACAGAGCGAGACACACACGAACGTCAACTTCCTTCTTGCTGACACAGAACTGGCGCCGAAGTGCCCCAGTACAACACTCCCCAGGTAGAAAGGAGCCAACCTGGCAACCTAGGCAGAAGACAGCACAGGCAGGTCGTAGCAGGGTTTAAGCCGTGCGACATGAACTGTTTTGTGCCCTCCACAACGATTGTCGGGAGCTGGCTCCACCGGCTCGATGACATAGTTCATGGATGACGTTTGCTCTATAAGGTTATGTGAGGACCGTAGTATTTGGACAAGAGCTTGGTAGAAAGGCCTTTATTATTCGGCTCGTCGTGACCACTTACATAAAGTTAACGTACCCCGTCATAACACCGTCGCGTGCTCACAATCATTCCTTCCTAGGACTTCAGTCGACTGGAATAATCTACCAACATCTTTAGTAAGCATCAGTGACCCCACTCGTTTTAAGAATGCACTAATCAACATAAAATAATGTATGGTAGCAAATGGCATGATTATGTGCTTATTCGTGAACATTGTCTGCTTGCTAAAGTGTATTCTTTGTGTATTATCATGTTATGTAAGCCTCTGATATTTGTTATGAATGTATTACTACTTTTTTCATATTGCTTTTGTTCGTTGGAAATTCCTTGAACTAATCCTGCATTTTTTACTGTTCGAATGTATTCTCGCCCCTCCCCTCTGCAATGTACAATTATGTACCTTGAGGGTATCACAAATAAATAAATAAATAAAAAAAGGCCGAGTGTGGTGGATGGAACCCATAGCCAAACCACCATTCCTAGGGAATAGCGGGCAGTAGATGCAAAGGCCTCATGGCGAGCTTTTTGATGACAGTGGTCTTGGTGGTAAACGAACGCGCCAGTTGACGGCATTCTTCCGCATAAGCAGCCGTTTCAGATATAGGTTTCGCTTCAGAAATGTCAGGTTGGTATGGCAGATTTGTGTCTATGGAGTATAATCGTTCACGTCCATAGAGAATAAATAAAGGTAAGAAAGCACTGGTAGCTTGGGCCGCAGATTTATAAGCGTAGGTCATGAATGGAAGTACCCGGTGCCAATTCTTGTGATCGTCGGACACGTACATCACCGGCATGTCGGGAAGTATACGACTGAAGCGTTCGGTCATGCCCTTAGTTTGAAGATGGTAGGCTTAGGCGGTGTGATGTACAATATGACATTCTTTTAAGAGGGCTTCGATCACGTTTGAGAGAAAGACGCGGCCACGGTCGCTTAGTAATTAACGTGTCGGACCATGTGGCAGAAAGGCGTGATGAAGAAGCAAGTACGCAACGTCTCTCGCGCTGGCAGCTAGCAGTGCAGATACTTCAGCATGCCCTGTGAGTTGGTCAACGGCGACAATGACCCACCGGTTGCCGTCAGGAGTGTTCGGGAGGGGACCAAAAAAGTCGACTACAAGGTGGTCGAACGGTCGGGTAGGGCAAAGTAATGGCTGTAGAGGACCGGTGGTGCTGTGAGGAGGTGTCCTGCTGCGCTGACACGTAGGGCATGACCAAACACAGTGACGAATGTAACAATACATGCTGCTCCAGTTGTACCGCAGGCGAAGACGGGAGTATGTTTTGAATGTGCCAGCGTGGCCACATTGAGGGTCATCGCGGAAAACGCTGCAAATGTCTGAACGCAGATGACGAAGAATAACAAGGAGCCACGAGCGTCCGTCAGTTAAGTAATTGCGATTGTACAACAAGCCTTCGCGAACGCCAAAGTGTGGAGCTTGACGACGAAGGGTGCGTGAGGATGAGTCAGGCGAAGATTGAGATATATCGTCAAGCAGCGAAGCAATCCCGGTATATTTGCGCTGTTCCGCTGGCATGTCGGTGATGGTAGTGTCGGCGAGTGGTGGTGGCGTCCTCAGTCACTGCAGCGGGAGATAGTAGAGTACGACTGCGGAGCTCCAGGACGAGGAAAGGCACTACCCAGCACCTCCGCAAGATGTACCAGGCCGCCCTGCTGTTTGTCTCAGCAGTGTGGGCACGGCGTCTAGAAAAGGGCCACTAAAACAAGACAGCCAGAGCCCGAAAAACCAACAGAGCGAGACACACGAATGTCAACTTCTTCCTCCGTGCTGGCACAGAACTGGTGCCGAAGTGCTCCGGTACAATATGTAGTATATGGTAGGCAGGTCATAACTTCGATGAAAATACCCACCGTGATTGCTTGGTGGCTGTGGTGTTGCGTTGCTCAGAACGAGGTCTCGGGCTCGAAATGCGGCCACCGTCACTGCATTTCTATGGAGCGAAATGCCAAAATACCCGTGTACTTATGTTTAGGTGCGCGTTAAAAACCCCGAGGTAGTACAAATTTCAGGAGTACCCCACTACAGCATGCCTCATAATCAGATCGTGGTTTTGGCACGTAAAACCGCATAACTTAATTTTTAGCTTTGATGAAATTACACTCCACATACTACAGTCAGATTTGGCTTCTGCGCGAGGTAGAACATACAGAGAAGTTAGGCACATGCAACCAATACGCATCATCGATTTAAAGGGAGCTTTAGAGTCGAATGCGCTATGCTCACTTTTAAGCTATATTCAACGGCACTTAGTTATGTTTCATTGCGTTGCTTAGTTCTTTTGTTATCGGATGTTCAATAATATTCCAACCTCCCTTTTCTTTCAATGATTCCCTTCGTTCTTTACTTATATATTTATTCTTTCTTTTTCCAGGAGCACCATTTTCAGCCGCTACTTTCCTTCTCTCTGCTAGAGAAACGATAGTTCACTGACTTCCAGCAGAGCACATGATCGCACCCCTCGCTCCATCCCCGTCGTGCCGGCCCTTTCTACAAAAAGAGGAAATAACAGTGCCACGTAAACTGGCTGACACATGGCGCTATCTTACATTTCTCCACCGACATCCAGTAGCACAACTTTCTTTTCAGTTCTACAACTGCGGAAGGGGCGGGGGGGGGGGCTGCGAACACCGCTGGGTCGTTGCCTCTGCCTATGCACGTTAGCCTCCTCCCCCTTTAGAAGAACCGTACCTCTATGTACGGTGCCGATGAGAGTATATGTCGCCTTGAAAGACAACTCCACTTGTCGAAACGTTGGCTCCCGCTTTCACCTTGTTCGCGTCTGGCTGATCGTCTTGAATTACCATTTCCCGCATTTCCTGTGTTTTACCTGGATTCATATGTAACATGCATTACCTGGCGGAGGACGCCATAAGGCCTCGGAGTATGGGGAAGTTTTCCGAAATACCAGGCCGCCGAGACGGAGACCAAACTAAAATAAGGGCGCCTGGCTCGTAGCCCAAGTCGTGATGGCGTTGGTCGTGATGGGTCTTCTGTCTTCTCTGTGCTTACGCCGCTGCGGCTGTGGCGTCAGGAGCATACTCAGTCGGCGTGTCCAATGTGGCAGAAAGCGAAGTCTTGAAAGGTAAAGTCGGCTCGCAAACCCGAATAGAAGGTACAAGGGTGAGTAGCGGGCAGCATAGTATAGTTTACCTAGCCGAGTTCACGGCCGCCTGCGCACGCGAGAATTCCTGAACTACAAGGCCAGAACCGCTTAGAAATCGTTCTATATTGAGTTACTCGTTCTGTATTAATCTAAACCGCTCTATAGCGGATAAATCGAAGTTTTTCAGGATGTGGGGCCCTCTGGGCTGTACTTGTTGGCGATAAGGTAGCCTCGCCGCCTACAGTACTATTTGACTGAGCTATGCCGAATGCTCGGTTGCTATAGTCAGAAGTTCGAATCCTTCTATAAGATTTTTTAATCATTTCTTTTATCGATGGTGAGATAAAATTTCACTTCCCTCAGTGCACATCTGCAGGCTTGGAGTGACGCCTGACACCTGCAAAAGATGCCGAGAGCGAGTGGGGCTATACTAACCCTGGTACAACCAAATTAGAAAGGCGCACTTAGCTTGAACAAAAACAATCCCTCACCAGAATACGAATTGGCCTCCCTGGTGCCATATTCGGCCACTACCTTCCTGATGATTCCTAGAATTAACCCATGGCCCTCAGTCCCCAGTAGCTGCGGAGCACCTGACCAAGGCGGTGGTCAGACCTGTAACTCGGGAGAGGGTGCTAAGAATCTCTGGGTTCGGACAGGCCGCCAATGGAAATGGACCGTGTCAACCTTTAACAGCCGAACTCTGTCGAGTGAGGCTAGCTTAGCAGGACTTTTTGAACAACTACCAGACATTTTTTGGGATATCATCAGCCTTAGTGAGATTAGAAGAACTGGTGAGGCTTATACATTGCTGAATAACGGACATGTCCTCTGCTATAGAGGTCTGCCAGATAAGAAGCAATACGGGTTTGAATTCCTTATCCATAAGGAGATAGCGGGCAACATTGACGAATCATGCAGCATTAATGAGAGGGTAGCAGTAGTTGTAATAAAACTTAATAAGACGTATAAAATAAAGGTAGTACAAGCCTACCCTCCAACATCCAGTCTCGATCATGAGGAAGTAGGTCAGTTTTATAAAGATGTTGAATTCGCGATGACAAAAGTACAAACTCAGTATATTGTAGTAATGGGCGACTTCAACGCAAAGGGGGGGTGCGAACAAGCTAGTGAACAAGCAATTGGCAACTACAGCATCGATTCTAAGAACGCTTGAAGAGAGACGCTAGTAGAATTCGCAGAAAGGAACAAGCTTCGAATAATCAACGCCTTTTTCAGGAAGTGTAGCAACAGAAACTGGACCTGGAAACGCCCTAATGGTGCAACAAGAAATAAAATTGATCTCATACCTTCTACCAATCCCAGCGTAGTGCAGGATGTAGAAGTGATAGGTAGGATAAAGGACAGTGATCATAGGCAAGTAAGGACTAGGATTCACCTCAATTTGAAGAGAGAAAGAGTAAAATTGGCCAAGAAGAAACAGATCAACCTCAAAGCAGTAAGGGTAAAAGTAGACTAATTCAGGCTGTTACTTGCAAAGAAATATGCAGCCTTAGAACCTACAGATGAAGATGACATAGAGGTGATGAATTGAACCGTAACTAAGCTGGCTTCAGAGGTAGCTACTGAAGTGGGAGGCTAGGCGTCAAGGCAATCAGTAGGCAAGCTCTTTAAAGTAACAAAAGGCCTAATAAAGAAACGACGAAGAATGAAAGTGCCCAACTCAAGAGATAACACAGAATTCACATAAATGTCCATACTGATCAAGAAGGCGAAATAAGTGATTATCGAAACTATAACGTGACAAAGATTGAAGCTGTAAAAAATGGATGCAGCCTGAAATCAGTGAGAAGGAAACTTGACATAGGACAAACCAAGATGTACGCACTGAAAGATAAGCAGGGTAATATCATCAGCAATCTCGAAGGTATAGTAAAAGGAGCGGAAGAATTCTATACTGACCTGTACAGTACCAAGAGTAGTCAGGATACCTCAATTATAAACAGCAACGAACAGGATACAGAAACTCTTACAGAGACTACACTCTGTACAGGGACTCTGTACAGATACAGAGACTACAATAAGCCTCTCTATATAGGTTTCATAGATTACAAAAAGGCATTTGATTCAGTAGAGATACCAGCCGTCATAAAGGAATTACGTAATCAAGGAGTACAGACCGCTTACCTAAATACCTTGGAATATATCTACAGACATTCCACAGCTATCCTAATTCTACACAAGAAAAGTAAAAAGATACCTATAAAGAAAGGGGTCAGACAGGGAAACACCATCTGTCCAATGCTATTCACGGCGTGCTTGGACGAAAAATTCAAACTAATAAACTGGGAAGGCTTAGGAGTAAGGATCGACGACGAATATCTCAGCAACCTTCGGTTTGCCGATGACATTGTTGTATTCAGCAACACTGCAGACGAGTTACAAATTGACAACCTGAACAGAGAGAGTGTAAGAGTGGGATTGAAGATTAATATGCAGAAGACAAAGGTATTTATGAACAGATTGGCAAGGGAACAAGAGTTCCGGATCGGTAGTCAGCCTCTAGAATATGTGGAGTACGTTTACCTAGCTAGGTCAACTAATCACAGGGAACCCTGATCGGGAGAAGGTAATTCATAGAAGAATAAAAATTGGCTGCATCGATTAGGGCAGACAATGCCAACTCCTGACTGGAAGCATACCATTATCATTAAAATGAAGGTGCACAATCAGTGCATTTTACCGGTGCTCACATAAGGGCAGAGACTTGGAGATTGACAAAGAAGCTTGAGACCAACTTAAGGACGGCACAAAAAGCGATGAAAGGAAGAATTCCAGGCATAACGTTAAGAGACAGAAAGAGAGCGGTTTGGATCAGAGAGCGAATGGTTATAATCGATATTCTAATTAACAAAAAATGGAGCTGAGCAGGTCACGTAATGCGCAGGTTAGATAACCGTTGGCCATTAGGGTTGCAGAATGGGTACCAAGAGAAGGGAAACGCAGTCGAGGACGGCAGAAGACTAGGTGGAGCGACGAGATTAGGAATTTCGTGGGCGCTAGTTAGAATCGGTTGGCGCAGGACAGGGGTAATTGAAGATCGCAGTGAAAGGCCTTCGTGCTGCAGTGGACATAAAATAGCATGATGATGATGATCATCATGATGATGATGGGGAAGTAGCCAGCGGTCTCATGGCGTGAGGAATTGTAAGCAAATGTGACAAATGCTAGAGCAGTGTCGCAGTCTCGATGATCGGGAGAAACCCACAGTCTTGTTCAAAAAACCCACTGTGAACGGCTGGGGAGCAGCTGCGCTCCGCTATCGCGGTGCTGCCACCGTCGGCGCGCGCCGCTGCTCGCTTGCGCCGAGGATAAAGATGATGAGGGAACATCGTCTCTCACTGTCAAGCATCGTTTGATAACAGCGTTCTTGAAAACTAGTGCGGCGAGCGCGGCGTGAACGCGACGGTGGCGAAGCGGATGCCACCCGACCGGCTAGCATGTCGTTTGCAGCGAATGCTGTATGAGCGAGCGGCCGTTGTTCAACGCGATACGCTCAAATTTCGTAATTCCGAGTATCGTATGCTTCAGTTAATATTTTTCGGGACCAAATTAAAGAACAACGCTATGAATAGCCCTGCGCATTCTCAAACACGGACACATTGCGAGAATGGTAGCTAAGATCTGACTTAAGCAGCTTAATGATATATTAAATAATGTGCCACAATGGCATCTCGTATTTGTAATCATGAAAGTAACAAGTAGCAAATTAATCAAGAAATCATAACATTTAGCTGGCACCTGCATCTCTCGACGAAATCACAGGGGGAGCATGCCTTCAAGGCATTGAGCGTGGCTTTGTCTGTGGTTGCCCCGAACAATTACAGCTTGCCCATGTGGTTCACTGTAAACTAGCCAAGGTCTCTGGTTTGAAGGACGCTACGTATAGCCCCTTTTTTAAACTGCCTGTGAAGCCCTTTTTCGTAGAGATGAACGATACCTCAGTAAACTATATCCACAATACTTCTTCTAGTGAACCCGTGACAGCAACCGCACCGCCGGTCTGACGCCTTCACTATGCAGAAATCCTACAATCTCGTCAATCTCGGCGTCAGACCGGCGGGTTTACTTTACACCAATCAAACGCGTGATTCTCAATGCAAACTGGATGAACTTACACTGGCTTCAGCTGTGCATGAAAGTGGGCCCTAACGACGATGAGGAATTGTGCAGGAAGATATCAAAGAAGGCCAGGTAGTGCGCATTTTACAATATACCGAGGGAATGGGTCTAACTCAATCGACTACTCAGGCAGGGCAAACGTCTTCTAGTCCCAAAAGGTTTTCATAATTTCACTTTGGGTTTAATTAAAGAACTTCAATGCCAAACGCACTCGTGTGGTCGTTCCTTAGTGGAAAAGTGCGGTCAACGTATTTGAAGTATTGTTACGGTTGTTACAGGCCCTTTGCGAAGAGAGCCTTTGTAGTCGAAATTACTGCTTCTGGTCTCTGGGCGCTATAACGTAAAACTATTCCAAACTTTTCTATTCCAATTCTGCTATCAGCCCTCCACGACTGGTCATAAACTTTTTTCGACCACCCCCACTTCACCTGTCTGTCACGCGACGTCACGAAAACCGCGATACCTCCCCATCTGATATGATGTGTACACACTGATTATGCATGATTTGACAGAAAAAAGAAAAACAGTTATTTCTGATTCGACCCCTTTTCGACATTAGCCCTCGGCTATTGGTAAAAAGTTTTCGGGCTGCACCCACTTCACGTGCCTGTCACGCCACGTCACAAAACAGCAAAAACTCGCCGCGTCAAAGTGACGTGTACGCGATAAAGATGCATTAATATGCCGAACAAAACTGAATTTTCTTCGGAATAGCCGCAGGCTGCCCCGTTCCGAAGGGAATAGAAGATGGCTGCCGCCGATCGCTCAGACGCTGGCTACTCGCACCTGCCAGACAGCATGGGTGTATTTGCGAATAATAAAGCTTCTTGCGTGGCCGTGTAACGTTTTCGAGCACTTTCGGCACGTTTACCCCTCATTCTGCCAACTCTTCTTTGCTGAGGGTCCGTTTTAGCGTCATTCTTGAGCTTCCGTTGCATGCCGCCGCGATTTTCGACCAGCCATCGCAAGCTAAGTAAGGGAAAGCCGACCAATCGCCGACGCCGGCACCACCCTCTTCATCCGGTTATCGACTTTCAGTGCAGTGGCTCGGCCCCATCGAATCCCTCTCCACTTGAGCGTTCTTCTCGCTGCTTGTCAGCCAATTAGATACGACAAGCCGCTCAGTGTAGGCAATGTTATTCGTTTTTCAAGCAAACAAAAGTTACCTCCTATGAATGAGGAGAGCGTTTCATTGGTCTGTTCAGACAACCCTGAGGGTGACCGCCCGGTTCTTGCGTTGGTGGTTACGCAAATTTGACGTCACGAGATTGGAATAGAAACATATTGGAATAGTTTTACGTTATAGGGCCCTCTTATAAACGAACGTTCATTGAATTTTCCACATATTACAATAAAATCTGGAACAACGCTAGACAGCACTGGGAGATGTCAGTTTACATTTTAACCCTTGTTTTAATCGCACAGTGAAACATATTCAAAAGGTTTATCTAAAAGCATAATGCGAAGGCTCTCGCCTTTAAATGTGTAGGGTAAGATTGTAATAGGTAATTTAGATGATTAGGATCATTCTTATAGTATAATTTGCTGCATGGAAGCCGGGCAGTTTTGCCCAAGCGAGCGCATTTACAAACACGAACCGCCGTACCACGGCGGCCGCAAGACGACCTCGCAGCTGGCAGAACGAACGGTGCACTAGTTTTTCACGGGCGCTGTTATCAAAGGATGCTTTAGAATAAGAAACTTGCTTCCCTCGCCTCTTTAACCTTGGTGCAAGCGAGCAGCGGCGCGCGCTGGCGGCGGCACCGCTGCGGTAGCGGAGCGCAGCCGCTCCCCGGCCGTTCACAGCGGGTTCACGTTTTTTTACCACGACTGTGCAGGGAAAGCATGTCAGTTGTTGTCCGGTGCAGGCGTTCGGCAAGGCCGTTAGTTTAAATATGGTAGGATATGGCAAGCTTGTGTTTAGTTGCACATGATTTAAGTCGTCGATGGCTATGGCTAGGAAGTATTGTCCGTGACCGTTGAAAAGTTTGCGAAGTGCGTCGTGGTGTAAGATAATCTTGTGAAGCAAGAAGTCAGTGATGTTTGTAGCGCAGCTGGTTGGTGGGGCTTTTTTATTGGCATAGCGGGTTTTGTAGTCGTTAGCGGCTGCAATCCACTAATTTCCGGCATGCCGTATAGGAAATCGCCCCATAATATCAACTCCAACGCGAAAAGAAGGCTAGATCGGTATGTCGGGAGGTTTCAGCACACCAGCAGGAGGCATAGCTTGTGTTTCACACACGATCACATAGCGGCAGACAGAGCGGCTGAGACCGGAACAGAAAAAAAAAGTCGCCGAATGCGGTCATACGTCTGAGAGACACCAAGGTGACGAGCGGCAGCAACGTCGCGCAGTTGCTTGAGCACAGCCTGTCGAAGATGAGACGGAAAGTAGGGCATGTTGCGGCGATACAGGGTGTCATTCTTTAGCAAGAATTTGTGAAGAGATGGGTCAGATGGACCAGAGAGCAGGCGTTTCATACGCTGTCGTAACCATTATTCGCGTCGTTGTTCAGCGCCAATGTCGTTCAAGGCAGCCAGGAAGAGAACGCACATCGGTGCGACATTTACTAAAACGTCCGCTCAACCGACTGGATAACGAGTGTGGCAGTCAGGGTCCTGATGTAAACGACCCGACTTGTAAACCAGAGTGTATGTGATTTCCTCGAGGTGTAGGCCCAGTGACCGAGACGACCGGTGGGATTATTGATTGACGAAAGCCAACAAAGGCCGTGGTGATCGGTGGTAACTGTATACGGTCGACCATATAAGTAGGGTTGGCACTTGCCCACAACCCATACGAGTGCCAGACGCTCGCGCTCGGTAATCGAGTAATTGGCTCGGGCGGAGACAGGAGGCTGTTGGCGTAAGCGATAACGCGGTCATGCCCACATTGGCATTGAGCTAAAATTGTGCCACTTACCTAAGCACTAGCTTCAGCGCAAATTTCTGGGGTAGCAGAAGTGTGCAAATGTTCGAGAACTGGAAGCGTTGTGAGTAGCGTGATGAGTTCCGAGAAAGCAGTAGCTTGTTCGAAGCCCCAGCAGAAAGCAACGTCTCTCTTTAAGAGGTCAGTTAGAGGGCAGGAAACATGCGCGAAATTTCTAACATCCGGGTAAAGTAAGAGCTTAGGCCAATAAAGCGTCGAAGAACTTTAGCACATGTCGGCACTGGGGAATTCTGCACTGTAGTGACTACAGTGGGGTCGGGACGAATGCCTGACGAATCGACGAGATGTCCGAGCATGGTTATTTGGCGGTAGCTGAAGTCGCATTTGTACGAAATGAGCTGCAGGCGAGCGATGCGGAAAACAGAAAGAACAGATGAAAGTCGTTCAAGGTGTGTTGCAAAAGTTGAAATGCTTTTGCTAAGTAGCTTGGAGACGACTTCAAACAAACACCTACCCCAACCCCGTAGCCTATCACCACTACTACTCGGACCAATACCATAATAGGTGTAACCAATGTAAGAAAAAAGCGGATCGCTTCCATAATATGAATCGTGCCCAGCAGAAAATTACACAAATCACGATATAAGTAATACTGAGCAGTGAGAGGCCGTGTTCCTCAGCTCCGACCCTGACCTGCAGGCCAAGGTCATCAAAAGAGCTGAAGAAGCCGCCCGAGCCCAGGGGCTCGTGGCTGCCTAACAACAAGGTCATCCGTCAATACATTGTTTTCAAATAATGTCTTTACTCACTCACTCTGCCATAAACTACCTTGGTAAATAAGTCAGAACGCTAAAAGTAACTTGTTGTTGGCCATGCTGAACGATTGTTAGCCGTTTCGAAGAAAGGAAAGGTTTTGAGGAGATAGATATAGAAAATTTGGCAGCTGCTACACTCTTGTAACACAATAAGGCGAAAGCCTGCTGCACGTAATGTAATACATGAAGTTATGCAATCGGGGTTAGACTTCGTTGTAAGACATAACGGTAATGCATTGAGTTTTGCAATCGGGGCTAGTCTTGTCGCAAGACATCACGAGCCGCAATGGGAAGTACATGTGTGGCACTAAGGCGACATCTTCAACGCCATCTATCAACACTTAACGTGGTAACTAAAGTGCAGCATGTAAGTGCACGCACTAGGCCACACTTTTAGACAGCGAGATGACTGCGGCGTGACGTATGCAGTCACACATGCAATAGGCACACGTTTAGTAAGCCAGAACCGTGGAGCAGCAGTGACTTGAGGGAAGCGTGCTCGCCTAGGATCTCGGAGGCCCGTATTCGATTCGCACCCAGACCGAAATGTACCAAATTTTATTTTCAAAGCCACAAACTGACTTTGTTTACAGGAACCTCCCTGAGAAGAGGGACGCAAATCCGAGCATTTTCTGCAGCGTCTACCATTTCTCGCCACGGTGCAGCTTCGTCAACGTCAACCGCCAACATGTACAGCTAACGCATTCGACTTAGTGGTTACGTCCACGCAGCACAATAACAGGAAGCTTAAGCTGTGCGGCAGGAAGTGAACGCAGAGTGCGGTTTCCCTACGCCACAATTAACTTTATTTTATTAACACTGGAAGAACGAAGCTTGAGGTAGAAAAATTTCTCATACCTAAATATCCCAGTCTGCTGCTATGATCCTATCCTCAAGGTGAACCACCTTTCTGACTGGGTGGTAATGCTATTGATTTCGTTCCACGACCTGCGCTGATCCAAAGGAGTGTGCTAGTGAAGGTGAAAGAAAAAAAAAAAAAAAACTTGAAGCCAAAGTTATTCGATTTGTGAACAGGCTGCAATTTGGTGAAACTGCAGCTTTTGCAAAGCAACCCCGATGAAAGAAAATAATGCACATGAATGCCATCATACTTAATCGCTAAGACACAGAAAACTGATATTGTGGAGAATACACTCCCCTCTTTTTTGATAAACGCGGTTACGCCAAAGTCTTGGTTTAGTTACAATGAGGCACCTAGTTTACTTCACATTGATACAGTGAAATTGGATACTAAGTTTATTTCGCAGTGACACCAGTGGTGCAGGAAACGCAGGGTTTCTGGTTAGACGAACGAAATTGGGAGTTCCCTTGAGGTGCAGAAGTTATCAGTAGCATAAGAGTGCGCTTTATCATAATTCCAAAAGTCATCATAGATCCTCAAGTCTAAACAACTGCATCCGTAAACTTTGTTTCTGTAAATGCGAAAATATTACCCGCCAAGTAGCATAGGCCAATATTTCTTGAAAGCAGGAAGCGGAAATGTTAGATATTTTTATTGAATTAGCATATATGTGTACACTCTAGACGCATTTCTGCCGTCGCCGTGAGGTTCCATATAAAGTCCCTGCTGTATAAAGCCATTGCTGTTACGTGCAAAGCCGCATGCTGTACGTGCGAATGAAAGCGTGCGCAGGTGAGCTGGCGATCGTGGCTCAGTCTCATGGACGCAAGGGTGGAAAGTGGGCAG
The DNA here is from genome assembly GCF_023375885.2 of Dermacentor andersoni. NCBI lineage: Eukaryota > Metazoa > Arthropoda > Arachnida > Ixodida > Ixodidae > Dermacentor > Dermacentor andersoni. Next base: position 47,259,340 of record NC_092818.1, on the reverse strand, counting down.
AAAAGGCGCCCTCTTCAGTTGCGCGCAAGGCTCCGTGGCAAGCCAACCGAAGGGGGCCGCGTTCTACTCTGAGCGGCACGGGCAGCCGTGCCAGCCCGCCCACGCCCCTGTATCTCGAAAGCCATCTGCGACAGAGATAAAGTACGGCGTGCGTTGAGCCTTCGCTAGTTAGTTCGCTTTGATGCGAGACGCAGCACGAAGGTCAATTCGCTCGCTGCTGCTGCCGCGCTTCCTCACTGCAGCGTTTTGACAGCAAGTTTCCGCGAACATCCGGTGGCATGTGTTCATGTTCCTTGCGCGCGTGTGACTCCAAGCTTGTTAATTGTGTTAGTATGCTTATGCCTACAAGTTTATATGGCTGATAAAATTACTATCCTTACTTCGTATAGGTGTCCAGTAATTTTCTATCGCTATCGACGCTTCGCCTTTCGGGCGAAGCTGCTACTTTCTTGTAGAAGTGTTCTAATACCCGAACTGACGAGCATATCCCACAAATGTTACTAACTATAACCGGCAAGGTCTCATGATGTTCACCCGAATGAAATGAACGACAGAAATTAGGAGCCCGCTTCAGCTTAACCGTTATGAGTGGAACGCGCTTGAATTCAAAGATACTTCACTGCTTCTCACGCTTCCCGGTAACTGCAGCGTATGTAAACGTTATGTTTACCGTGAAACGCTGGCGGCGAACGCTAGGCATGAAGGCGAGCTTTCTGGTAGAAGCGCAGCCTCTTGCGTGCGCCGCGCAGGTGAGCGCCATCCGGATGGCGTTTCAAGGAACCGAGCGCGCCACTCTATGAATGATAGAAACGCTGGAAAGGGGGGGTGTGTTTCAGTTTCCGCGCAGTTTAACAATGTTTTCTAGTATACTCAAATTACAATCCAACGCTATCAGGTCTGTATGTTGTGTGTCAGTCGTACTTTATGAATTTTCTGCCGAATTTTACTTCAATGACTTCAGTAACACTGGTCGCCACACGGGGCCCTTAACGCTGTCAGGTTAGTGCCAGACATCGTGGCCACATGCTCCGCGCAACGCACATGGGTAAATAAAGCGAGCAAACTAGAGGAAGCACGCGTGCTGCCATAGTGTAACAAAATAATAAAAAAAAGTTTCAGTAACGCTTCCCTTCGTGAATGTGAGCCACGCGCAAGCGCGTTGGTGCTATAGCGCACACTAAGCTATTGGCCCATGGTGCGACTAGATGCCTACACTGTACGCATCGCAAATCGTATTCAAGACAGAGCTCGCGCGGCCACGCCGTACGCAGCAGCCGCCGGAGTAGAACTCCCACTCCTCCCTCCGTGGGAAGACGGCGTGTTTTCGCAGCATCTCCCCCCCCCCCCCCCCCGCCCGTGGGAATACGGCGCGCTTCCCACACTTTCCTCCCTTGCACACGCGACATTGAGATTACTCCCTTGCGCACGATTTGAGTAGCTCACACAGCATAGTGCGCGCGAGGTACGTCTGTATCGCAAAGAAAACCTGTAGCAACTGCCAGAGACGGTCAACCCACCGTGCCTACGCCTACCTTCCCCCACCGCGACGCGCCACCTCGTTTCTCCTTCCCCTTTGGCTCAAGCCCCCTAGACTTCCCTCAAGGTGGGTTCTTTTTTACGTCAGCACCGCCTCTGCAGCGCTCCTTCCCCCCTCTGCCGAGACTGCTGCCCGCTGGAAACTGTACAGTACCTGCTCTGCAAGTGCCCGGCTGCCGCCACCGCGCCAATATCCCTCGTCAACATCTACCGTCAGTATAGCCTTCTTTATTCAGTGGTGGAACTCATTCTGCCAATTTCGGGCTGCAACTTTCCTCATAGGGTGTTGTCCCATGCTCTACCAATCTTCGACGATCATGCCGGTCTTTCCGACCGTCTTTGAGCTTATCCCGTGACGTGCCTAGCCATCCTCTGTTGTCGATCCTGCTGCCATCGCACCTTTCCCTCTCTTCCCCCTTGTGGATGGATCAATGGATGTTATGAGCGTCCCCTTTGGAACGGGGCGGTGGGTTCCGCCACCGAGCTCTTGCTATTATACTGCCTAATGTCCTACCTAGGTTAAAAAAAAGAGAGATAAAAACCAATATGAACTCCCACAACCAAATTTTCTGACCACATTTTGCGAACTTTGCTCTTGTACGTCTCCATTTTCTATCGTTTCCCTACTTTTCTTCCACTAATCTTCCAATTGCCTCTTACTAATCTGAATTGCAGACATGGTTACTTTCCCCTGCTCTCGCTGAACCCAATGGCTTCAAGGAGGCCAGTGGTGACTAAATCGACCGCTGGGCAGATGTCTTCACATTCTAATAAAACATGTTCCAAAGTTTCCCTAGATCTACCGCAGCAAGCACATGCTTCTTCTTCCTTCTTATATCTCGCTTTACAGTTGCATGTCCTAAGGCATCCCGACCTCGCTTCGAAAAGTAATGAGCTTCTCTTTGAGTAATCATAAATTGTTTCTTTCCTGATTTCGTTTCTTCCTCTTAAGTAGTTACTCATGGCCAGTTTCTTTTGCATTGCCGCCACCAATAAGATTATTTCAGCATCTCTGACTATCCGCTTGACGTTCCTTATTGCTCTGTTGCCCATCCTACAAGCTGTATACTTGCTAGTAAGCTTCCTAGTTCTTTTCCTCCACTGTGCACCAATGTTTTTCCTGTACAGACACATCAACACTCTCCCAGCCAATTTAATTTTTCCATATTCCTCAGTCGTTCTTCATAGTCAATTTTAGTGCGAGTTTCCCTCCCTTCAAAGCTAGTACAGCCCATATCACCCTGCACAGCTGCATTTGTAGTCTTCCCGTGAGCACCCAATGCGAGGCGTCCCACTGACCTTTGGTTCCTATCGAGTCCTGATTGTACCTCTGATTTCAAGCACGCAACCGCATTTCCAAAATTAAGTCCAGGAACCATTACAGCTTTCCACATACCCCGGAGCACCTCGTACCTATTGTATCCCCATAGCACTGTGTGCTTCATTATGGCTGCATTTCTCTTCGCCTTGACGGTTATGGCTTTTTCCTGTGTTTCCATATATCTATTGCCTTCGTTTATCCATATACCAAAGTATTTGATTCTGTTACCCGAGGTATTTCCTGGCCCTGTATTGTCACTGCCTGCTCACTGTTTTCATTGAATACCATAACACCTCATTTTCTAACACAAAATTTCAAACCAAAATCGTTGTCTTTCTGTCCACAGATATTAGCCAGACGTTGCAAATCATTTCGCTTGTTAGATAGCAACACAATGTCGTACGCATAAAATAAACCTGAACGCTGCTGCTTTACTACTGTACCCGCCTGTTTGTATGAGAGAATAAACCCGATATTACTTCCTTCCAGCGCCCTTTCCATCCTCACCATGTACATCATAAACAGCAGTGGGATAACTGGCACCTCTGCCTCACTCCCTTGTTGATATCAAGTTTCTCCTCGCTCCTCATCCCTTCCCATTCAATGCAAACAGTACTTTTAGGTAAATCTCTCTCAAAAGCTGTAGACAATCGTAACATAGGCCTTCCGCTTCCAAAATATAATCACAAAATGTTGCGGTGTACGTTGTCATACGCTCCTGTAATGTCTCAAAAGGCCACATATAAGGGTCTGTTTTCTACTCTTGATATTTGAATACACTGAGTAAGAACAAATAAGTTATCATCCTACGCCTACCTATTCTGAAACCATTCTGAAGTTCTCCCAAAATGCCAGTATGCTCTGTCCATGCTTGCAGCTTTAATTTGGTTGCCTGCACTGCTATCCTGTAGATTACCGATGTAATGGTCAACGGTCTATACGAGTGAATTCTGTCTTCCTCCCCCTTAGCTTTATAAATTAAATTCATTCTACGTTGTCGCCAACTGTCTGGTATCCGTCTATCTTTGAACGTTTTGTTCGCTGTTTTCACCAGAGCTTCCTTACTTTTGGTCCTAGTTCATTATTTAGCCTAACGGAAACCTCGTCTTGACATCCGGCTGTGCGCTTAGGATTTTTCTGTTCGGTTTTCTTCCAGTTGAAATTTGTCAGCACCAGCTCCTTTTCCACCTGGTCCTCTTTCATGCTCTCTTTTTTCTTCGAACACAACCTCGTCATTGGCTTGGAAAGATTCGGCTGTTATTTTTCGGTTGTAATTTAAAGCCGCTTCCCCTCCCAGTTTGTTTCCATCTTCGTCTAGAATGTGTTGTAATGCTGTGGACTTCCTGGCTAATAATTTTATGTGGTTCCTAAATAGTCTAGATGCGGCTTGCTTTTTCTCACGTATTTCTGACAACCAACGTTCACTTTGAATTTTTATCTTGGCGTGCACTAGTATTTGAACCAGAGACTTTTTCTCCCGGTATATTTCCCATTTACTGGCTACTTCATCCTGCAGTAACTGCGCCTTCATTGCCCGCCTGTGCTCTCGGGATGCTCTCTGTCGTTCGGCGATCGCTTCTCATTTCTCCCTGTTCCACCAGCTTTGCGGTTTCTGTTTTCCTTTCCATCGAATATGTTCTCTCTGTTTCCCTACTTTTGTCGCTATTACACTTAGAAGCTCACTGTATTCCCACTCTTTACTTGGCGATTTGCCAAGTTCTTCCTTGATTCTAGTGAATATACTAGTTATTTTTTCAGCGTTCAGATTTGGACAGGCCATTTTGCACTCCTTGCTCTCTTTCCCAACTACGGATCGCCATTTTCAAAATGATGCGTTTATGTTCGCTCCCTATGCTGCTGTACCCTCCCTCATTAATGACCATTTTACTTAATTTATCATGACTTGCTTCGGTCATCAGACAGTAATCAAAGGTTGATTGCCGGTTTCCCACTTCTCACGTGATCTGCCCTTCACACTTAGGCCCTGTATTCACGATGGCCTTCCTCACAAAGGTCTAGCATTGACTTCCCCTTGTTGTCGGTATATTCATCTAAATCCTGTTTTGGGGCATTCATGTCACCTAATAGGATAATTTCAGCATCATTCCCGAAATCCTCTATATCAGCACTTATGCATTCCACTAACTCTTTATTCTTCTCTTTGCAATTATTTCTGTTTCGCAAATACTTAAGGCGCAGTCAAGTTTTTCCCACTCATTGTATCTGATAACCGAAGATGTTCTTCACATATTGAATTTACTCTTTCCCATTTCATTCCCTGATGAATGAGCATTCCGACTCCCCCTCCCTTTCTTTCCGATTTAGTTCTGTTACACCCTTCCCAAATATAATTGTCAATCACTCGCCGCTCTTCCGAGTCTCTAAGGTGCATTTCTGCAACCGCATACACCCCTATTCTTTCTCTTTTTAATTGCTCTTCAACCTCTGCCCACGTTTTCTTTCTTCTGCCACCCTTCATACTTAATAGCCTGTGGCATGGCGAGCTCCCTTTCTTGCTTTCCTCCTTTTTCTGTTATTGACGGCCATGCTATTCTGAGTTTCCCCTGGGGACCTTCTTCATCAGTACCTGCTCTGGCCTCCTGAGCGCCCGTGTGCCCCCATAAAAAGCAACAACGTGACAACCAAGTCGCCAGCGCACTTCTCGTGCCAGCCTGTAATTGAAGTGAATTCGGTATCTTTTAAAACCACCACACCTTCTCACTCCCCTGCTTATTTAGACAACCTCGAAACCTTTCTCTCGGCTCATTTTCCATATCGCCTCATTAGCAGCCACTAAGGCTCTTTGTACGTTACTGTAACGTACAGGCACCTCCCTCACCGAGCACACCACGATCTGCACCTGAGGGGACAGCTCGCGCAACTCGTCCACCCCCTTCGCTGAGCGCTGGGCTAGTGCTGTCCCTTTTCTGTTTAAGACGGCATTTAAAAAAATTAATTAGGGGGTTTTACGTGCCAAAACCACTTTCTGATTATGAGGCACGCCGTAGCGGAGGGCTCCAGAAATTTCGACCACCTGCGGATTTTTAACGTGCACCTAAATCTAAGTATACGGATGTTTTCGCATTTCGCCCCCATCGAAAAGCGGACGCCATGACCGGGATTCGATCCCGCGACCTCGTGCTCAGCAGCCCAACATCATAGCCACTGAGCAACCACGGCGGGTTTTAGGACGACATTAAGCCCACCTGCTACTATGACAAAGTTGCGCACGTGGGCATTTTCTGCGATTTTTTCTTTTGCACGCTGCATGACAGAACCCAGTGTCCGGCCTGGAAATCTCCCTACCACCACTTTTTTATCGCATTTCACCCTCTCCACAATTGCTTCTGAGCACCTAGCCAGGTTTGAGTCACCGGCGATAATCACCGTTTCACTCCCTCCCACCTCTCCCTGCTTTTCTTTGTTCTTTTCCGCGTGAATCGGGCTCGACAAGGGCATTGTCCCCTGTGCTCCTGCTATTTTCGCGTGGCGGCTTCAAGGTAGGTGCCGCTCTTTCCACCTAACCCTTCACCACGTTGCACCCATTCCACGTACTTTGCTGGCACTCCCTCTCCTGTCACGTCGGGGGACTGCGTTCCATTGTCACGACCATTCTCTTACACAATGGCGATCCTGTTCAGCTTTTCCACTGCTGCTTCAAGTCTTTCTTCAACTACCTTCCGTGCATCAGGCTCCCTCTTTAGCTCATTTTTGAGCTCTTCCACCTGTTTGACCAGCTCTTCCTGGAACGCCTCTATTTTCTGCAGCTTATTATCGACATCTCAGTGCGTGCCGGTTGACTCGATTCCCTCTCCATTCTCATCCGTCCCCTCATCTGCCTTGAGGGACCCCCTGCACCCTGCCCGCTTTCCCGGCTTTCTTGCCATTTATTGCACGGCTTCTTTTGATGCGAATACTATAATACTATAATAATGCAGATCACGTGCCTTTCAGCAAAAACCAATACGCACAGGATCCAAATCCTCATGATGTCGCGAAGCAACTCTCACCAATGTTTCAAAAGCAGCCAATGCCGCGGAGACCCTGGGTATGACACGCTCTCGCACGCGCTCCACGCCGCGCTCAACCACACGCTCTACCACGTGGCCACGCTCTCACCTTCCTACCAAAACACACCCAGTAAAGCCACTAATAGCTATTATTCTTGCCACCTCCAAGCTGCCGTTTAAAAACTACAAAGACTCAACGTCTCACCCGGCTGCACGTGTTGAAGCACGTGGCGCCAAAGGACGCTCTAACCACCTTGCAAAACGAAATGTACACGAAACACACCCGCGTAAGCGAAATAAGATAGAGACAAAAAAGAAATAAAAAAAATAAAACCTCCCAATTAATACTTAAAGGCTAAAACATCAGCAAATCAAAAACAGAAGCAAGCTCAAAGCATGCACAAGAACTTATGATTCCGTCGCCGCCACGGAGCCCCGAAAAGCAGGTCCATTCGCCACAAAATCTCAAGCCTGTGCAGTGCGGTTGAGGTGTCTTCTATTGAGAGACAGTTACCGCGCCGTACTTAGCCGCACCTTTCCGCCCCCCCCCAACCAAGAATCTCCCTCTCCCTCTAGGTGGCGCAGCCTTGCCGCGCGCTCCTTCGTGCTGTCCCCGGCGAAAGATTCTCTTCCCCTCCACGCGCCTTCCTACTTCGCTTCCTTGGCATCTTCGAACAAACATTCGCCGACTGCGCTAGCATGCCAGTCACGCTTGCGCATAAACAACGTAACCCACGCATTTGCTCTACTCTACGGGAACCATCAATGAGCACCGCATAGCAATCAGATAAACCCTCCCTCACTGCCAACAATGACCTCGGGACACACAACACCAACACCCAGTTCGGCGAGCACATGTTTTGTACTACAATCAAAAAGTATTTCTTTCCTCCACGAGCTTTTCATGCACATCAGCATTGTAGCGCTACTTTTCTCGTAAATTTGTCTGTTTTTCCGTAACGCGACGCACTCGATACTTATACATGAGCTCCTAGAGGAGTATACATGAAAATGTCTTATCAATGCGCATGACCGCTGAGATACATGATTATGACATTACGTATTGAATACTGAAGAGGCATTAAAAGCAAATATAATTACTAAAATGTTAACGAAATCAATAACGGTGAAAGTAAGCCTAAATTAAAGCTAATCAAGGCTAATGAAGCCTAATGGAAAATAAATATTAATAAACAATTATATAAATAAATTTATACTTAAGCTCATCAATAGTAATTATTGAATAATTCATCATCATCAGCAGCAGCAGCAGTCTGGTTACGCCCACTGCAGGGCAAAGGCCTCTACCATACTTCTCCAACTACCCCGGTCATGTACTAATTGTGGCCATGTTGTCCCTGCAAACTGCTTAATCTCATCCGCCCACCTAACTTTCTGCCATTCCGTGCCACGCTTCTCTTCCCTTGGAATCAAGTCCGTAACCCTTATTGACCATCGGTTATCTTCCCTCCTCATTACATGTCCTGCCCATGCCCATTTCTTTTTCTTGATTTCAACTAAGATATCATTAACTCGCGTTTGATCCCTCACCCAATCTGCTCTTTTCTTATCCCTTTACGTCACACCTAGCATTTTTCTTTCCATAGCTCGTTGCGTCGTCCTCAATTTAAGTAGAAGCGTTTTCGTAAGCCTCCAGGTTTCTGCCCCGGACTTGAGTACTGGTAAGACACAGCTGTTATATACTTTTCTTTTCAGGGATAATGGCAACCTGCTGTTCATGATCTGAGAATGCCTGCCAAACGCACCCCAGTCCATTTTTATTCTTCTGATTATTTCAGTCTCATGATCCGGATCCGCAGTCACCACCTGTCTTAAGTAGATGTATTCCCTTACCACTTCCAGTACCTCGCTACCTATCGTAAACTGCTGTTCTCTTCCGAGACTGTTAAACATTACTTTGGTTTTCTGCAGATTAATTTTTAGACCCACCCTTCGGCTTTGCCTCTCCAGGTCAGTAAGCATGCATTGCAGTTGGTCCCCTGAGTTCTAAGCAAGAAAATATCATGAGCGAATCGCAAGTTACTACGGTATTCTCCATTAACTCTTATCCCCAATTCTTCCCAATCCAGCTCTCTGAATACCTCCTGTAAAACGCTGTCAATAGCATTGGAGAGATCGTATCTCCCTGCCTGACGCCTTTCTGTATTGGAATTTTGTTGCTTTCTTTATGGAGCACTACGGTGGCTGTGGAACCGCTATAGATATCTTTCAGTATTTTTACATGCAGCTCGTCTACATTCTGATTTCGCAATGCCTCCATGACTGCTGAGGTTTTGACTGAATAAAATGCTTTCTCGTAATCAATGAAAACTATATATAAGGGTTGATTACATTCCGCACATTTCTGTGTCACCTGATTAATAGTGTGAATATGGTCTATTGTTTAGTAGCCTTTACGGAATCCTGCCTGGTCCTTTGGTTGACGGAAGTCTAAGGTGTTTCTGATTCTATTTGCAATTACCTTAGTAAGTACTTTGTAGGCAACGGACAGTCAGCTGATCGGTCTATAATTTTTCAAGTCTTTGGCGTCCCCCTTCTTTTGGATTAGGAATATGTTAGCATTTTTCCAAGATTCCGGTACGCTCGAAGTGATGAGGCATTGTGTATACAGGGTGGCCACTTTTTCTAGAACAATCTGCCCACCCTCCTTCAACAAATCTGCTGTTACCTGGTCCTCCCCAGCTGCCTACCCCTTTGCCTAGCTCCAAAGGCTTTCTTTACTTCTTCCGGCGTTACTTGTGGAATTTCAGGTTCCTCTAGACTATTCTGTCTTCCATTATCGTCGTGGGTGCCACTGGTACTGTATAAATCTCTATAGAACTCCTCAGCCACTTGAACGATCTCATCCATATTAGTAATGATAGTGCCGACGTTGTCTCTTGACGCATACATCTGATTCTTGCCTATTCCTAGTTTCTTCTTCCCTGCTTTTAGGCTTCCTGCGTTACTGAGAGCAAGTTCAATTCTATCCATATTATACTTCCTTATGTCAGCTGTCTTACGCTTGTTGATTAACTTGGAAAGTTCTGCCAGTTCTATTCTAGCTGCAGGGTTAGAGGCTTTCATACATTGGCGTTTCTTGATCAGATCTTTCGTCTCCTGCGATAGCTTACTCGTATCCTGTCTAACGGAGTTGCCACCGACTTCTATTGCAGACTCCTTAATGATGCCATAAGATTGTCGTTCATTGCTTCAACACTAAGGTCATCTTCCTGTGTTAAAGCCGAATACCTGTTCTGTAGCTTGATCCTGTATTCCTCTATTTCCCCTCTTACCGCTTACTCATTGATCGGCTTCTTATGTACCAGTTTCTTCCGTTCCCTCCTCAAGTCTAGGCTAACTCGACATCTTACCATCCTATGGTCATTGTAGCGCACCTTGCCGACCACGCCCACATCTTCTATGATGCCCAGGGTTAGCGCAGAGTATAAAATCTATTTCATTTCTAGTCTCGTTATTCGGGCTCCTCCACGTCCACTTTCGGCTATCCTGCTAGCGGAAGAAGGTATTTATTATCCGCATCTTATTTAGGCCTAAATAAGAATCATTGAGTTTATCCGAACATTTTAAGGATTGGTAAACAATAAATTGATTGAGGCTAACAAGGATTAAGATAGGGTAATTGAGATGAAAAACTATCTTTATCACCAATTACGAATGCTCTAAAATTCAGTCAAGATTAGCGACCGTAATGAAAATTGTTTTCAACATATTCATTAACCCTAATCCAGAATAATTACGATTATGTGTGCTTTGCCCAATAATATTTATTGCGGCTTATTATGTCCCCCAATTTGGTAATTGAAACTGTTCATGGCAAACTTGCAGCGCAAAAAGTCAGCCTTGGCACAATCAGTCGCGCTGTACCTAACTCGACTATTCAATCAACCATTCGTTGCAGGAGTGCAAGATGAGCGATTAGATATTTAGCTTCCACATTATCTGACAAGTTCCCCTATTGAGTTTCTGCTGTACTGTTTCACGAGAGAGCTGACACTGCAGAACTGTTTTTGCAACATCTACTATGGCAGAGCCTGGGCTTATCGGGGCAGGCCGTAGCAAAGCTACGCACGTGTCTTGTGCGAGTCAGGACATTTATTTCTTTTATTTTTGTTTTTGTTTCAGGCACTGAAATCTCCTCCCTTTACTGCATCCTTTCTTACTCCTATTTGACAGTGGGCGTGGCCGTGGCTTGATGAACAAAATCTTGCCATTTTGTCTCAGTACAGCCACAGTGCCGTAATTTTTACACAGAAAAATGCGTAGAAGATGCGCACAAAGATGCGCATATGGAGCAATCAAAATAAATTCTTACTTTTCTAGAGTGTAAAATGCTCTTTATACATCAGGGCTGGCATTCACAAATAACCTTTACGCTGGAATTGTTCATAATAGAATTTTTTTCTTTCCCCTATGCTGCACGGGCAATAGCGAAGGCGGCTTGCCTATGGCAAAGATAACTTACGAACGATACGTTTATTGGATACGGCCCCATATCCTCGTTTCTCAAAAACAGTCGCCGTCTACATATCCAGCCTCTTGGCAGGTGCTTTTTGGGACATGCAGTGAGTTCTTCCAAGCAAACCTAAATAAAGAGCATTTCTTTCGAGCTTCGACTATACAAGTGTTCTTACAGCTGGTATGCACCCGCAAATGACCAGCCCACAAACTCGGCAGAACACGAAACACTGCCACCAATCCAAAACCATTCTGCAACAGAAGCTTCCACGTGTGTCAGAGAACGCATTAGCACAAACAACCTATTTCAAGTGGACATTGGTGAGCAAGCTCCACCTTCCTTGATAGGATGCTTCCTGTAGCAATCGCAATGAAAAGAATGGTACGCCCGTACCTATATGCAGCCTCTCTCACGTATCCTTGCGGACACAGAAAAGTCGGAAGTAGGAAGGGTCGGACTTGCCGAACGTAATTTGTATTCACAATAGATGGCACCTTCAATGGCTACTGCGGCTCCGGCCTCGGCGCTCGTAGTGCAACTTACTCAAAGAACACACGAGAACGGAATGACTCTGCCCATTTCCGAATGTATCACGTGACTGGACAACCGAAAGAACAGGCTTCAAGAGGCCACGTTTTCTTTCTTTTTCTTATAACGACACAAGCTGACGTACTTGCATCCATTGACGCGACTCACGTGTCTACGCGTTTTGTGAAATTTGCGCTACGAAGTACAGTGGTAGCACATATTGAATCTACCTATGTCATGTTTGCTTTTGTCAATTAAGCATGGTGACAACGAAGCACAGTAAACACGCGATGCAACGGAGGACTCACCAGCGACCCATTCACTTTTGTGAACTTAAAAAAATATATTATGGGGTTTCACGGGCGAAAAGCAACTTTCTGGTTATTAGGCATGCCGTAGTGGAGGACTCCAGAAATTACGACCACCTTGGGTTCTTTAACGTGCACCTAAATCTAAGCACCGCGGCAATGGAACTAGCAATGGAACTGCAGAATTTCAGGCGCAAGCAGGGACTCCTGCAGCAATTCATTTATACCAAAGGCACACCACCAGATATAATTATGCTTCAAGAATCTAATTATACACCCATGCTGCGAGGGTACAAGTGCCAAGAGAGCGGACGAACCGCAACCCTCGTTAGCAACAAGATTATAGCCATAGCCCATGACGAGATTGAGGTTACACAGATTGAACATGTAATAACAGAGGTTATACCTTAGAAGAAAAGGAAAGCCAGGAGCACCTTCATAGTAAACCTATACAGCCCCCCAAGGCAGAAGAAAGCAGATTTTATTAAGCTCGTCGCCGGGTCGAACAAGCTGGCCGGGAAGAACACCCTATTTATAGCGGGAGATTTTAACGCTAAGAGTCGGAGCTGGGGCTACCTCAATGACGAAAAGAAGGGGCGAAATATCTGTGTAGCTGCAGAGAGCATCAGATGCGAGCTCCTTACGGATGAGAATCAACCAACTAGACAGGGCAACACCGGTATCCCAGACACGTGTCCCGACCTAACCTTCGTCAAAGGAGCAAAGCAAGTGGAATGGGAGAACCTGCTAGAAAACCTTGGCAGTGACCATCACACTATAAGAATAAGCACCGTAGCAGAAAATGTCACGAGGAAGATCGGCACAACTCGCCTCACGGATTGGGACGCCTTTAGACACCACTGCCGGCAGCTGGAGGGCAACATCACCTCAATAGGGGAGTGGTGCCAACAACTTAAACAAATACAGGAAATGTATACCAAGGAGGTAGATCGAACCGAAGAAACACCTGAGGTAGACAAGCAGCTACTCCAGCTATGGGAGGCAAGACGCGGTCTCACCAGGAGGGGGAAAAGGCAGAAATTTAATATGAAGTTACAGAAGAAAATAGCTGCGGTAACACTCCAAGCAGAAGAGTACGCTACACACCTAGCCAGGCAAGCGTGGCAACAGTTCAGCACCTCGCTGAATGGGACACTTAGCACGGCTAAAACATGGCGTATTCTTAAGGCTCTAATGGACCCTACTAAGACTAAAACAGAAAGCGGCAAAGCAATTCAAAGGCTAGTGCACCAATATCAGGGAATAGAGGAGCAGGTCCTCGATGAAGTCAGAACCAAATGATACGGCACTGACGAACCCAAGGGATATGAAGGAGATTATCTCGGAGAAGAAAACTCAGATAAGGACAAGCCTATCACCAGAGAGGAAGTCACCGTGGCAATGAGAGCCATCACGAAAAACACAGCGGCAGGACCAGATCGAATTAGAAACTCTCTCATAAGGAGCCTAAGCGATGAGGCAGTAGATCAGCTGACGGCCTACCTCAACAAGCTTTGGGAAGAAGGAAAGATACCAGCCGAGTGGAAGCATGCTGTGGTAGTCATCATTCCCAAACCAGGCAAGAAGCTGCAGATCGAGAATCTCAGACCAATCTCCCTCACTTCTTGCCTGGGAAAACTATACGAGAGGATCGTCACGAAACACATCCAGCAACACCTAGAAAACAAGAGGCTGTACCCAGACATCATGTTCGGCTTCAGGGTGAACCTCTCGACGCAGGACGTGCTTCTGCAACTTAAAGAAGAGGTCCTGGAGACAATGCCCAAGAATGGGGAAAACATAGTCATGGCACTTGATATAAAATGTGCTTTTGACAACGTCAGCCATGCCGCTATAATGGAGGGGCTAAATAACGCCAACTACGGGAGAAGAATCCAGGACTATGTCAAAGACTTCCTGACCAACATAACGGCCACAGTGGGACTAGGGGAGTTGAGGAGTGATGTCTTCATCACCCCAAGCAAAGGCACACCCCAAGGCTCAGTCATCTTGCCCATACTCTTTAATGTGGCGATGATCAGCCTAGCAGAACGACTCAGCTGAATCCCGGGCATCCAGCACGCGATGTACGTAGACGACATCACGGTCTGGGTGAACCATGCATCCCTGGGAGAGAAACAGCAGAAGCTACAAAAAGTAGCAAGCTGCGTAGAAAGATTTGTAAAGGAAAGAGGACTAGCCTGCTCTGCAGAGAGGTCTGAGCTACTGAGGGTAGGAAGGCACCCCTCTGATGCACCACTCGAGGTGAAACTGGAGGGGCAATACATCCCGGAGAGGAACATATAAGAGTCCTGGGAATGTGGCTACAAGCAAGCAGGAAATGCAGCCACACACTCAGCCTGCTCAGCAAGTCGGCTAAATAGGTAGGCAGAATGATAACCAGAGTCTCCCACCAAAGGCATGGGATGAAAGAAGACGACACGCTAAAGCTCGTCACAAGCCTCATAGTCAGCAGGGTAATCTACTCGCTGCCATACCACCCCATGATCAAGAGCGAAACGGAACAAGCAGAGACAATCCTGCGGAAGGCCTAGAAGGCGGCACTCCACCTACCAAGAAACACACCGAACGACAAGCTGCTACAGCTAGGGATCAGCAACACCTTCACCGAACTGGCAGAAGCACAGCTTGGAGCACAGTTTCACCGACTCAGAGACACGGCTATGGAAAGAGCGCTCCTGACAAGGTTAGGTGGCGACCCAAGGAGGCATCTCGATCGATCCGCCGATATACCCGACAAGATCCGTAAGACCCTGCAGGTCAATCCCATTCCGAAAAACACGGATCCAAATCTCCACGCGGCCAGAAGGCAGGCGCGGGCAGATTATGTGAAAAGGCATTTAGCCAAACTAGAAAACGCGGTTTTCACGGATGCAACGCTGTATCCATGGAATAAACATACAAATTACATTAAGGCAGCTTCGATAGTGGTTGACAACGCAGGCAAGCGAATCACCTGCGCCACTACACGTAGCGCCAGGATAGTGGAAGCGGAGGAGGTCGCTGTTGCGCTGGCAGCGGCTGAGGGCTATCGAAAAGACAAATCAATGGTCATTTTAACGGATTCAAAAGAGACATGCAGGAACTACACAAAGGGTAAAATGTGCAGGGCTGCCTTAGCTATCCTCCGCAAGGCAGAACACCTTAGACACACCGCAACCCAGAAACTAAACTGGATTCCGGCACACACGGGAATAGAAGGAAATGAAAGGGCAGACAGCTTGGCTCGCGAGATCACGTACCGAGTCGAGCGGCCACACGCCCTGGAACAGCACTTCACCGTGGAGTTCGGCTATTCAGAGTTACTGGACTACCACAGAGGCAAGAGAATTAGATACTCCCCGCCACACAAAGCCTTAACACAGCAAGAAGCAGCTAGTTGGCGGAGGCTGCAAACGGGAACCTTGTCTAACTTACATATACTAAGCAAGATGTATCCTACACAATTTAGGAACACATGCCCGTGGTGCGGGGCAACCCCCACACTTTACCATATAACCTGGGAGTGTAAACGTAACTACACATTCCACCAACACAAAACCCCGAGTGCGGAGCAGTGGGAGAGCCGGCTTACCAGCTGCGAGCTCGCCGCCCAAAGGGCAATGGTGCAGCACGCAAGCGAAGCAGCGCGGCTCAGTGGAGCCCTGGACTAGGGGCCCAACCCTGCTGAGAAGGTCAAGCGTCTGCAGCGATGAAGACGAAGACCGAACGCTAAACCTTTAACGGACCAAATAAAGTTTTCTCTCTCTCTCTCTCGCATTTCGCTCCCATCGAAATGCGGCCACCGTGGCCGAAATTTGATCACGCGCTCAGCAGCCTAACACCATAGCCACTAAGCAACCACAGCGGGTACTTTTGTTAACTTGATCCACCTGAATCACGACACACAAAAAAAGCGCAGCAGCTACGACGATACAACAGCGATGGTCCGTAGCCGTCGGTCGAATAGCACAATTTGCGTCCACATTCCTGCCGCACTTTGGGCGGAATACTTTTTTAGGATTTAGGCTTATAAACAATGGACAAGCTATCGTGCTCCGAACTTTTTTTAATAGAAAGCAGGAATTATTCTAGGCGAATGAGTCTATGTGCATCTTCTTTGAAGTCTCGTTGACAAACCACCAGTAATTTTTTATTCGCTGACATCCAAGTATGAAATGCAGAGCAATAATTATCTATGCTTTATTGGTGCTTCTGATTGTCAAGATGTCAATTAGCGGTTGTAGATAATAGCAATACATATTAAAATTAGTTCTTTCCAGCAAGCTGAACATCGTGTGTCAAGTTTTTCAGCGAAAATGAGACAGTCCGCGAATGAGGAATAGAAAATGTCGCATAACTACGCGCCAGCGCACCGGGAACGTGGAACCGTTCCCATTTCGCGCGATTTCTTTCTTTTCTTTTACAAAAAAAAAGCAAGAACGTGATCAGCATCTTGGTCTAAACACCTTTGTCGTGTGTTAAGGTCCTCTGCAGCAACCCCACTGACATTTCCACACTAAGAACAACAAATGAAAAGGAGGTTGCAAGCATCGCAAATGGAGCGAAATGGGCCGCGATTGCATCTCTACTCGGGAGATCTCGAGAGGTAGCGCGTGGGTGACGAGTATCCAAAATTCACAGCAGCCGCCGCAGACAAACAGACATCCACTCATGCAGTGCTTTGTTTCCATATCGGGTATTGGTGAATACGCTCGCCGCGTGCCATCGGTTAACAGACGGCGGCGCGCTGCTCCGGCGCCATCTCGCTGCGGTCATCGCCGCAGAGCCCGTCCTGCGCGGCACTACGCCTTTCCTCTCACGCTTACGCCATACCCTTCTCGTTCCCTTTCCTCCTCGCGCTCTCTTTGCTGTCGCCGTCTTTCATCCGCCGCTGCGATCCGAGTTCGTTTTCATCCTTCGCTGTGCTTGTTCGCTTGGTTACGCCGAGGGAAGACAACGAAGAATGACAGCGATATACACCGACGATGAGTGCAGGAAAGGTCGCCTAAGAGCTGCGCTCTGAAATAGCACTTTCTAGGTGCGACAAAATAAACAGGCACAAAAGACATCACAACCTTTTTCATCTGCATAGAAGTAAGAAGTTTGGTTGTGAATAGCAAGGTGGACAGCGTGAACTACGGTATAAAGGGCAAAAAGAGCAACGCATGCGCTCCTTCTCGTCATTTTTATTCTCTACGCTGTTCGCCATGCAAAATGGTTACTTTAGGTGGTTGCTTTACGCACATGGGAAGCCATTTCGCCTTCTATCACTTTATTTTATAATCCGATTCTCTATGTGTAAGTAAGGCAGTAAATAAATATATTGTGAACTTTTAAACAATTCTATTTGTATTTCCATCAGGAAACTTATCCCAATGTGTTATATCTCGCCCAAGCAAATAAACGCCGGAACCTACTTTAGTCGTGCAACTCAACACCATTGAGGTGAATTGCAAATAACGCAACAAGACCAAAGAAATAAGAGTTGCGAGAGGACGTGTGTTTACTGCGCATTATTGCAAAGATGAGGATTATTGGCCTTGCAGAGAGTTATCACACAACTAAATATTCTGCTAAATTTGGAATTATGTTCTATGTCATCTGCACTCATTCGATGTCGAACGGACTGGTTGGAAAATCGGCTGTAATATTTGAAGCGAGATTTGATAAGATGCCCAAAATGGCTGCATGAAAATTTGCTATGCAAAAGTGCCTGTACGGGCAAGTTTTACTAAATACCTTAGAAATAATAACTTTTTGCACACGTTCCAACCATGTAGTGTAAGCTATGTAGTACTGACAGCCACACCTCGTTAGTAAACACGCTAACACGAACATCTCTTTCGTAATATCGACCTTTATATTACAGGATACGATGTATGGTTCATGCTACCTGCTATCTCATTCTAGCTTTACTGGACCAACCTAACTTTAACATCAATGCATCTGTAGCAGATTTTTCTGTAAGTGGCAGTGGTTACATTACACTTTTATTTGCCCGCAAGAAAGACAATATTTCCCATTTTCCGATTCTGTATCCATTGTGACACCACAAGCTTCACACACAAAAAGAAAAAGAAGAGGTGGCAATGCAATTTTTGTCGTGGTCAATGCAGCGCGAGCTTGGATTCTCTTCAGAGTGCCCGCATGAGAGCCGTCTGGTTCTTAGTTCGAGTCGAACTAATAAAGTAAAATTTCTTTATTTATTTTGTCGAAGCATTCCGGATTCCTGCTACAAAGGTGTTTGAGTTCTTATATTTTAGCTATTTGGCACTGCAAAAAAGCGCCTTAGCTTTCTGTTGACTTAGGTACGAATAAGGCCGCAAAATGTCAACGTATATGCATTGGTTCTCCTATAGGGCCAAGCGATTAAAAAAAAATAGCTTAGTTCATTGCAAGCACGCCAGTCCATGAAGCATTTTAGCAAGTAACCTATTTCGTGTAGCTTCAGTTCCTTCTTTTAGGTTCAGCCTTCTATGTGTACACGTGTCTTGTGTTTGCTCAACGTTCTTCGAAAGAGCATTCTTAACTTTGTGTCTATTTGCATGCGGTGCCACGACGGCTTGCGCAATAATGTCGCCGTCTCTGCTGGTGACAGCTCTGCGACTTCCCTTAACATGTGTGCAAATAGGTAAACATCCAGGCCAAAAATAAATTCGCTTCTTTCTTCTTTATTCGATACTAATATTTGAAAAACGCTGGCAACTTGAAACTAAAGGTACAGAAAGTTAAATCGGTTATTTCACGTTGCTGCGAGCTCTTGGATGCGTTCTAGAAACTAGAAAATGGCAAGAGTTAGTATGGTTTTTTTTTTTTTTTTTTTTTTTTTTTCTGCACGATCTTTCTATCTCAGTAAAGCAGACTTTGAGGGTGCATGGAACGAATTAGCGAAGATTATTTGCACGTTTACAGGTTCCCCCAATAAAGAGTTTCGCGATTCAAACTTTTAACGCGATCGCGTTAAGGGCTTCGTGTCGCAACAAATCCGGTGTCGACACCGGCGGCGGCACCTCTAGCCGCGAAAATTGTCTCGAACTACGTATCCCGATCCGCGCACGCTCCCAGCGTGGCGCAAAGGCCTTCTGAACTGAATGCGTCGGAAAATTCGTAAAGTGCGACTTACACACAACGTCCCGTATTCCACTAGGTTGTTCTTGAAGAGCAAGTGCTATATGTATGTCGCGTCAACCGATAGCGTGTGCGATATGTCTTTGACCAGCGGTCACCTGTAGCGCATACTTGTTTTTTGAAGCAGGTGTTCACACCTCTTTCAAGTAACGCTCGTTTGTCATAGCTACCATCTCATCCAAATAGTTAATCTAGCGATGTTAGTTTTCTTTTTTTCCAATGCTGGCAGTGTTGTTAACAAGCGTGATAACCTTTCTGATCTAACTGACACGTGTAGTACTGATGTCTTTCTACTTGGGGAGACATGGATGTCGTGCAAAGTACGTCTTAGCGAAATATTTGAGTGTAAAAAGGTGTTGGAGTTTTACCGCTTTGATCTTGGCTCTAGATCAAGAGGAGGTGCTATGACAGCCGTTTCTGATCACATTGCCTGTTATCATATTCCCATTAGGTCCGCTTTAGAAATTGTTTGCGCATGCTTAAGCATTAACCACTTCCATATAACTTTTTGGGTTTGCTGTCGGCCACCTAGCGCTGGGTGTAATTTATCTTTTGATTTGCTTTATGGTGTGAATGCTATTATCGTTAGGTTCCCTCACTCACCCATCTTTATTTTAGGTGACTTTAATTTCTCTAACGTTGATTAGTCCGGTCCTTTTGCTGTTCTGAAAGAGTCCTCAAATGAAAGTGCCGCCTTCGAGAAAGTAACGATTTGATTTCAACTTCACTTAATTAGTTACTTCTCCAACGAGAACTACTTCTTCAAGAGCTAACGCACTTGATCTTGTTCTAACAACAGCTCCTGATCTCGTGTGTTCACTTCTTTGTTTTTTACCTGGACGGAGCAACCACTGTGTTATAAACTTTTCAATAAAAGCAGCAGTTGAGCGCCCCACCAGTGAACGAAAATAAATCAGGGCTGATTTTTGAGTTATTAATAGTGAGCTAGCAGCCTTCTTAGGAGGCTATATGCCCAGCTCCTACGAGCGCACTGTCGAGGAAAATTGGGCAATGTTTTAAAAATATTCACCGTCTAATAAGCAAACATGTACCTGTGCGGGTCATCCTTCGCAAGCGAAGGTCACCTTACTTTAATGTGTCCTTAAAGTGCCTTCAAAATCTGAAGAAAGCCGTTTCCGAAAAGTACAGCTCAGGAAGGGTCACGGTAACTGAACGGCATATTAACAGATCGTCCGCAAATATAAAAGTGCAACAAAAGACGCAGAGCACACTTTCTTTGGCACTACTCTACCTGCTTTGTTAAAAGACGACGACAAAAAGTTCTCGAGTGTTGTTAAGGGTGCAAGCGAAAACGTGTTGTCAATAACTGATGACCGTGGCGTTGCCGCATCTCATTCGCAATGTTCTTACGTAATAAACGAAGTATTTTCAAAAGCATTTGAAAACGAGAATGTTGGGTGCCTGCCAGAATTTTGTGACATGAACTTTCCTACAATGGTTGCTGTAGTAATTGATTACGATAGTGTTGCTGGTCTTATTAACAATTTAAATGTCTTGTCATCATGCGGCGTCGATGGAGTAAACGCAATTTCTTTTTGAAAAGTTCTGTTGCCTACTCGTCCATTTTCTTGTATGAACTTTTCGCTCAGACTTTAAATTCTGGAGTGTTACATTGTGATTGGAAGGTGGGCAAAGTAGTGTAGTTGCTTAAATCTGGTAGCATTCATTCTGTGCTAAATTATAGACCTATATAATTGACCAGTGTTTCTTGCAAGATCTTTGAAGATGCAATCTATTAATATCAGGTTAACTTTCCTGAAGCTAATTTTTCTCTCACTTTTTGTCAGCATGGTTTCAGGAAGACGTTCTACTGTGATTAACTCTCAGTAGCTCAAGAGTTTGGATTTTATGTTGGTTGTGTATTCTTAGATTTCTCTAAAGCTTTTGACCTTGTCTCCCAGCAATTATTTTCTTTTATGATCAGTCAACTAGATCTTGACCCTAACATTATTGCATGGATAAAAATCTTTTTCATGAAGCGACAGCAATTTGTAACAGGTAATAGCTACGATTCTTCTCCCTGTCCTGTCCTTTCAGGAGTGCCCCTAGGTTCTCTCTTTGGGCCCCTTCTTTTTCTAACTTACATGAACGGCTTACCTGATTGTATTAACTCTTCTATTGGGCTTTTTGCAGACTACTGTGTTTTGTATTGCTTGATTTCCACTGATTCTGATATATCACTACTACAGAATGACCTTAACAATATTTGTGATTGGTGTAACACATGGAAAAATTTACTCAACGCGACGAAGTGCAGACTAATGAAAATTTCTCACAAACTTTCCACTAACGCTTGTAAGGATAACATAAATGGTTCCCCTCTCGAAGAAGTGACTACTTACAAATACTTTGGGGTCCACATTAATTCTAACCTGTCTTTGCAAACAAACGTTACTTATATTGTCAATTCTGACCGCATGCTTGAGTACCTGCACGGTAATTTTACAATGGCACACTTCTGTTAAACTCCTTCTTTATAAAACTTTCGTTCGTTCCAAACCAGAATATGCATCATCTGTGTGGGATCCATTTAGTGAAAGTCGTATTAGTCAGCTTGAAGCTGTGCAGAATCGTAGCGCACGCTTCATTTTTTCCAACTACTCCCGTCTTTCAGTGTTTCATCTATGAAAACAGCGTTACGGCTTCCGTCTCTTTTCTTACTCAGGAGAATAGCGCGTCTCTCCTTGTTTCCTAAGATTTACTACCATAATTAACCCTCGTCTTCAGCAAGAATTGCTTTTCTATCCTTCATTCATAAAACCTCGTATCGACTATCGTCATAAAGTGTTTCTTCCTCATTGTCACACTAACCCACACTTTAATTATTTCGTTCCTCAAACATGTGTATGATTGGAACCACTTGCTCACCTCCACTGTATCTATTACGGACCCCAGTGACTTTAAAAATGCGCTTGAATATGTGGCCTTATATTTTCTCTGTGTGTTTTTTTTAAGTATTTATTGTTAGCACTCCCTTCTGTAACGCGCTATGGGCCCTGAAGGTATACCAATAAATAAATAAATAAATAAATAAATAAATAAATAAATAAATAAATAAATAAATAAATAAATAAATAAATAAATAAATAGGTAAAAAAATAAACCTGCAGAAATGATAGCGTCGTATTGCTGTTGTTTTTTTCACTATACGAGTAAACTTAAGTATGGTACGCAAAAACTCGAACACAATTCCAGCTGCCGTTTGAGGTATTACTAGGAGCGCCGCGCCTACAGTTACTGAATGCGGCTTCCGCAGGGAGCCATATACACTATAACTCTAGGCGTGGCTCGTTCGGCCCCTTCCAACACCATCAAAAAGAATAAAAGAACCACAAAGCTCGTCTTCGTGCATAGCGTTCGCCGCCAGCGTCTCCAAGAAAACTTTACGGTTACACACGCTGCAGTTGCCGGGAAGCGTGAGAAGTAGTTAGGGATCTTTGAATATTATCGCGTCCCACTCTCTTAAAGGGGTAAATATAGCCCAATGTAGCATGAGCGTACGCACACGTTGCGTCGCATTAGCGAGTACCACAGCGTCTATACTTCGACCGATGACTCGACACTGTGGCGCTGCCGACGTAGCCAGACACGGCCAACGCGCTCCGTCAATATTAATATCGTCGGACTATATCGCGCCCTCACTGAAAGGCGAAGCTTAAGCGTCCTCCAAAACTTTTATGCGAAGCATATTACTAGAGCTCAACCCAGCTCCTCAGGCGCGGCGGTGTCGCCTTCAATGCCACGTGACACCATGACGTCACGACAGAGGAGAAACGGGGCTCCAACTCGCGCCGTCGCTCGCGGCGTCGCGGCGGTATATAAGCAGCTGCGCTTGTTTCTAGGTGGCTTTGGCTCAACTCTTGCAAGATGGGCTGGGTGGGAATCGAACCAGGGTCTCCGGAGTGTGAGACGGAGACGCTACCACTGAGCCACGAGTACTTTTTTTTTTCTTTATTTCCAGCTTGGCTACAAGCCTCAAAAGTGTTTGTGATCATAGATCACACCCGTTTTATATGTGTCAAAGTATCAAGCATTGACACCACATCTTCATCGCAGTCATTCACCTTGTACACGTCACGCACCTTCACAACCATTTCCACAAAATATTCATACACAGTTCGGCCTTTCACATCGCAATGTCTATATGCCAACAGACTACGCCATACTGCGTGTAGTCCAAGTAAAAAGATAACATCCATCTGTTCAAAATTGCGTTCAGGGGGTAAAAAACGAATGCCATGTGGATTGAGGGGTAGGTCTATCTTTAACGTTCTCTGTAATATGTCCCAAAAGAATATGGCATTATTACAATCGATGAAAACATGTTCAATCGTTTCAGCTTTGTTGCACAGAAAGCATCTGCTTCCCCATGGCACATACATCCCTCTTTCCTCTAGCCACGTTTTAACAGGCAAGGTTCCCGTGTGAAGCTTGAAGAAGAATGTTTTAACGTTCGCCGGTATACACATATTTTTAACCCTTTTAAGTACGTCTTGCCCAGGCCCTTGTTGAAAAATTAACCGATATAATGGAACAGGGAACACACTTTCAATGAGATCCTTCATAAGACGCTTTCTTTTTACATTGGAGAGGTACTCAAGGGAAAATCTCGCCCTAAGGAAACGATAGGACGTTACAACTTCACGCAAGAACCTTGAAATTGTGTAGTGAGGGCCAATGGCTGAAGAAACAAAAAAATCAGGCATAGAAACTGTTAACATGGTTTGAAAAAAACAACACAGAAACGGGTCTCTTTCGTCCCTTATCAATATGAAACGTGATACAACTTGCTGAAGAAACAAGTGGCACACCGACAGACCACCTTTCTTTACTCGACGAAACAAATTTGTCCTTGATGTTCGCTCCCACGTAGAACACCAGATAAACGTGGCAAATATTCGGTGAAATTTTTGAATGTGCCTACGTGTACAATACAGTGCCTGCAGAAGATACATAATTTTCGCAACGAGAAAAACGTTACAAATAGTGGCACGTGCAAAAATCGACAACTCACGGCCACCCCATGCTTCGGCCATCGCACGCATTTCATCCGTTTTTTCGAGCCAAAGTGACTCGTTCTCACGATACCCATCCAAAGGTAAGTGCTAGGTGTCGTGAGCCACCGAATATTTTCAAAAACACAGGGCGTGGCATTCCAATGGCCATGCCAGAGACCAATACTCTTTTGCTTATTGATTTCACTGCCGCTTTTCTCGCAAAACCTTTCAGTAATTCTTAATAATGAGCTAACACTCTCCCTATCTGCAGCAAATAGGGCAACGTCATCGGCATAAGCTAGAACACGTACTTCACAGGACTGTATCTTAAACCCCCTGATTTCTGTACTATTAACTATTTTTCTACAAAGCGGTTCCAAAAATAAAGCAAAAAGTAAAGGACTTAACGGGCAACCCTGTCGAACGGAAGAAAGTACTTGTATGCGTTGTGATAGTTCACCATTAACAATTAAATTGGTACATGAGCTTTGATATGCCATTTTGATGCCTTTACACATGACGGAACCAAGCCCTACATAATTAATTAATAACAAGAGAACACTATGTGGTACCATATCAAAAGCCATAGCTAGATCTATTTGCAGCATCGCTACTTTGAGGAGAGCGCTATCGCAATATTCTAAAATGCTTCTAGCTGTATGAATATTTGTAAATATTTTCCTACCTCTGATGCCGCATGTCTGATGCGGCCCAACTAACTTCCGTATAACTCCCTGCAGCCTTGCTGCAAGAACTTTCATGAAAACCTTGTAGTCAACATTAGTCAACGTAATTGGCCTGTATCCCGTTACATTACGTAGTATATTTTTTTCTTTGCCTTTTGGGATAAGTACTGTGTGCGCACGATTGAACGATGGTGGTAAAGTCCCCCGCTCGAGTGCCTCTGAAAATACTTCATGCAATGCTGTTGCCATGTCCGTCTTGAACGCCTTGTAAAATGCCGCGGTAATCCCATCCGGACCAGGAGATTTGCCCGAGCTTAGTTCCTCAATAGCCCTCTCAATCTCTTCCATACTAATATTCATTTCTAATAAATTCGTTTCCTCTTTGCCTAGCGTCGGCATTTCTGCCAGAAAGTCATCCTCGTAGCCCGGTGCCTTTGGCTCACGACACGCAAACAAATCTCTATAGTAACTTTCAAATGCCGTCATGATAACTTTCTGTTCTCTGAATATCCTACCATTATATTCTATTTCCAATATTTCATTTCCTCGAGCGTACACCTTTTCATCTGACAAAGCTCGCTTTGTAGGTACTTCCCCCGCGAGGTATTTTTCGGCTCGTGCTCGTATAATTGCACCTCTGTATTTATCCTCCTCTAAGCTTTCTAGTTTTCTTTTAATGACTTGCAGTTCTTGAGTCACCAAACCCGGATTAGCTGTTTCGATTCGCACCAAGTCTTCGAGCTCCTGCCGCAACATCTGTTCATGTTTTTGAGCCTGATACTTCATATGCCCACCTCTTTCTATTGCGTTCAATTTTACCCTTTGTTTAAATAACTCCCATTTTTCTGCGGCACTGCGTAGTGTGTCATTAAAAAATTGATGTATTTCTTTTTTTGTTTCATCTATGAACACGTCATCCTTGAGAAGCTTGGCATTCAATTTCCATCTTTCCCATTCAAGCTTCCTTTTTTGCTTTTGGCCGATCTCGAAGGTCACTAAACAATGATCACTGAAAGAAACAGCATCAACATCGTAGTTCTGACACAAAGGCGCAATCTCCGAACACACATGCACTCGATCTAGTCGTGCATGGCTGGTGCCTTGAAAGTGTGTGAAATGCTGGCGACTTCCACCTCTTGCGAACTGTGCCACATCATTTAAAGAGAATTTGCTCACGCATTCTTTAAGATACGCAGCACTTTCTTCATTTACACTAGCAGTGGTTGAACGGTCATCCTGATTAAGGACACAATTGTAGTCACCCAACACAATCAAACACCTCTCACAATCAAAATACATACTCAATTCGCGAAAGAACAAACATCTTTCATGCGGCTTTGTAGGTGCATAGACACAAATAAATCTAAATTTCGCTTCCCCGTAAGAAAGATCGCACAAAACAAAGCGTCCTTGCAAGCAACTTGTAACCGTTTCAACGACAATTCCAATTGAATTTTTAACAAACAACATACACCCGGCTGATGTTCCCACCGCATGGCTCACGCATACATTATACCTCAAAGAAAATTTTGCTACCAAGCCTTCGGTCGCCTCCTCTCTGCTAACCTTCGTCTCCTGGACCGCAAGCAAATCTAGGTCTCTTTCTTGCATTATGCGTTTGACTTGATATTGCTTGCGACTAGCCCCTAGACCCCGTACATTGAGCGTACCGACGCGTAATGGTGCAGGTATACTAATCATGGTGATTGTAAGCGCGAACCACCAGTACAACGCTAACCGTGGTTCTACCTTGCAGTGCGAATACCAGGGTATTACTTATCGCGTCCCTGACCCCGAACCGGCGACGATGACGCCGACCGGACTTCGGGGACATATTTTTTACCCTTGGCGCCAGCAACGCGGTGCCACTGACGCTCCAGGCGTTTAACCTTGCGTTCGGTGCTGTCCTCCGTCAACTTCGGAATGCCTGTTCTGGGACGCTTCCCGCGTCCCGCGGTCGCCCCTGTAGCGTCTGCTTGATATTCGGCCGTAGTGATCTCGGTGCTGTCACTCATGTCTTCCTCTTCACTTGCTTGACTTAAGGGCAGTGACTCTTGCGTGCAGCCTATTTCGGCGCTTTCCTCAGTTGCCTTCGTCAAGTCCCGACTGTCAGGTGTCGTCCCTCCAGTTTTCTCGGCGTCAGTCTCCCGGGCCTTGTCTTCGCATTCCTTGGTGTTGCTGTTCGGGGCAGACTTTTCGGCCTCCTCCGCGTCCATTATGTTCTCTTGTACTTCTTCTGTTGGGAGAACCGTTTTAGTTACTCTGGCGTAGCTCCTTGCACAATCATTACTTTCGTGTCCGAACGCCCGGCACACACCACAACGTGGCGTCTGGCAGTCCCGTCGAATGTGTCCTTGCCTGCGGCACCTCAAACATAGCGGGAAGCGGCCCGGGGCCACAAGAAGGACGGTGCCACTTCCCAACTTGAAAAGATGAGGCAGGTCATCAAGCTCAACACCTTCCTTAAGTCTCATTCGCACGACTCTCGTCGTGGATGTTGCATGTTCAAAACCGGCGACGGACCAGTTGTCGTTCGACACGTCAAGGCCGTCACCAAAGCTGCTCAACGCTTGCCGAAAGCTCTCACTTTGGACAGCAAAGTCGACCCAGTGCACTTTCACGGTGACGTCTTGTTGGACGGGGTCAATGACAGCGCAGAAGCCGCCCTTGACCTGAAGACCGCCCGTTTTCACCAGAGCATCCTTGTCCACCTTGCTGCGCAACTTGACTAGCCAGACGTGATTCATCTGGTAGGCTCCAATACCCGTGATGTTCTTGATGATACCAGCGTCCTCCAATGGCTCGCGAAAATCTTCCAGCCGATATGGTCTTCTTGCCAGGTCCCCGTGCAAAAAAACGCACTGCTGCATGCTCTCGCCTGAAGGCAATGTCGGCAGCAACATCCTATAATCCGAGGGTGCAGAAGAAAACCTGTCACCGCGGCCAACGGCGGCCGCCAAAGAACCTCGCACGGAGCGAGCCATCACGCGTCCTTTCTCCTCGAAAGCCGAACGCGGAGTGGTGAGCCACGAGTACGATGCTTCAAAGCGGTACAAAGGCGCCTCTAGTGAATGCGGTGTTGCCTTAGAAACTAGCTGTTTCTAAGGCTCAGGCGTGCGTCGCTTGCTCAGGCGCACATTTCGTTGCCGCGCCGAACGCTGCGTTGCTCGACGCTCACCGCGTCCAATGCGGGGCGCGTAGTCGCTGCGCTGTAGCCCATTGTCTTACACCCCTTGGCGGGTCGACGGGAACGCTGTCGCGTTCCACTCTTGAAGGCGAAGCAGAGTAACGCATGAGTTGTTTCTTCGTCTAGCCGAACCAAATATAGCCAAGCAACAGCCGTTCACCAGGCTAAGCAGTGGTTCAACAACTAAAATAAAGGCTAGTATGCTTCGCATCCTGGGCTTAACCTTAGCTAAGCCACAGCCATTTTTTTGCTACTGTGTTGCTCATCGTCGCTACAACGTGACACTATTTTAGTGTGCCACTTAACAGCTTGTCAGTGAACCGAATGGCTCTAGAACTGCAAGGTTCGGCAGAAACCCGCGTCTAGTGAAAAGGAAGCATTGTAAAGAGCAATCAATGAACGTTAGCCTCTAGAGAATAAACCGAAAACGAAATCAAAAGACTCTCTTACTGCAGGGTTCATCGCATATACTCTGTTCGTGCGCCAGGCTATACCGTGCGTAAGGCGGGTGGGCCGTCCGGTTCATTTATTTTTTCAGCGAAGCTGTTTACCTCTACCAACCGGCGATTGTTTCGCGGCGGTCCACAGAAAACTCGGCTACATGTTGAGGGAACCGCACTCGATCTCGCTTACCTCTCTGAACGTGAGATCGCTTGGTCTTCATTCCAAAACTGTAATGCATGACTTCGTACTGAAGGAGGTTCTGGGGCTGTCTCTCGGAAACGTGAACTGACATAGTCGCTGAAGTGACCGGCTACGTTGGAATAACGGCCCCGTAACGAGTGACAACCGCTCTGCCGGAGTCACCGTCTACGCAAGCAAAGAAGCGTGCGTGAGCGCGTACACGCTAATGTCTGACCCGGTCGACTGCGGCGATGTGTGTGCCGTAAAAACTCGCAGTGGAATCGTCACCGTGTACATTTCGCCGAGTACTTCCAAGGCCGGCATAGAGCGGCCCATGCGGTGTTGGCGAGAAATAACACTACGCCTTTCGTTATCGTGGGGGACTTTAACGTCGACATTTAGAACCAGAAAAACAAGTGGTTCGTAGAGCTTGTCTAAAGTGTTACACAGAAAATAAACTACCAGCCACCATCCGTGACTGGTGGGTCGACCTAACGTTGACGAAGAATGTGTCAACTGGCAGAACCGAAAACCTCAGTGTATACCACAGCGATGATAAAGCCGTCGTGAATATCATTGTGGAAAAAATGGTTTTACAGTGTATTTTACGGCGTACTCATTTCATTCATTAAACTAGAGTAGGTTTCGTGGATGGTAAACGCTTCGCTGGCAATCCGCCTTCACAGAGTGGATCGGGCCTTGAATTTTTTTTTCTTTTTTTTTCTTTTATGGCCGGCGTAGCGGTAATATTTCACATTTTAAAAATGGCTAGTGATTCCTAATGCTTAAGTTTTTGAATGAAAGCTTTGCGGTTGCCCTTATCTCCCTCCAACTTACGTTCAATATTTCAAGTTTAGCTATTGTTATATCAGCACACCAATCAAATTGCTGCAGAAGAGCAAGCCGGAAGACTCTGATCCAGTCCAAATTATCGCTAGCGTTGGCAAGAACGAAGACTCAAGCAATACGCTAACTTCAAACTTTTTATTGGTGATAATGATAATGTCTGGATAATACCAAACATGTGCGGCAGCACGTGTTCTTTTTTTTTTTTTTTTGAGTGGCTCCTGCACTGGTAGCGTCACTGCTAAGTGGCCTACAAACATTACCTATGCTTTTCTAACTTGGCCAATCTCTCAGCACGTTGACGGATTGGCGGGAGTATCTTTGTTGCGAGAAGTACCCTGTCCACGTCGCTCTTCGCCCTCAGAAATTGGAACAGGTATCAACTGTTAGCTGTGTCCCGTTATTACGTGGACTACTCACCTGGTTCAACCTTGTACGCCCCTAGTTGATAAATTCAACCCGGGGTAGTTCGTTTCCTGATCTGCCGTGTAATATATCCCCGCAGTGCTTTCGTCGCCTGTTTAAAGATGTCTTGTGTTGTTGGTCAAAATTTGGTTTTGTGATTTTGCCTAGCGAGATCTTCGTATATACCCAGGAATCCTATGCCTGGCAGTTGCGGCTCCAATCTGTCTTTGTTGCTAATAAAGTAGCCATCAGTTTTAGTCTCTTGAAAAGGCTACATGGGGCATAGGCGCTTTTCAAGAGCTTGCGATATAGGCGCGGATAGTCGTGCGTGCCTACTGTGCAGAAGCAACAGCTTTACAGCTGCGCCAGGCAAACGATTGCGTTGCGGATAGTTATAACTAGAAGCAACGTGTCTAAAGCTATCCGCTTTTCGATATACTCTCGGCGTCCGAGCAGGTAAAAAAAAACTGAGGACTGTTATGCGCTCTATTGTCTTCTACATGCTATTACATCGGACATACAAAGATGGGCTTGCAATGGTTTATTGCAGCAGTGGTGGCACACTGGGGAACTTCCCTATCAATATCGATATCACTATTATTAGTGGACAGTTATGGACTACCAGATTGAGAAGGGTGAGAGAAAGGAAATAAACTTCCCTTCACCTCGAATTGATTTCTTTTTCTTCATCTTTTTTTAAGGTGCTTTCATTTCATTTACCCTACGCAATGGCTTATCCTCCTTCTTCGCCACTGAAGGAGCGGAAAAGGGAGTTGTGCGTGCATGTACATAAAAAACGCTGCTTAGGAAGGCAGTTGCTGCGCTGGCGAAGACAACTGCCCTTGCCGAAACATTGTGTCCAGCGTCAGTTCTTGTTCTACTGTGTCTCTCATTTCGAGCCTCATTACTCTGAACTTCTTCTTTGTTAGACAGGTCGTAGTAGGTCGCTATATCAACCATCGCTTTCTCTGCTCAATATCGGTGGGTGCTTGGTGATCAGCCAGCGATCTAAAGAGTGCATCATACGCAGTCATGTCGAGTCGCAGTCATGACAATATCCGTGCAATGTCACAGGAGTACAAACACGTGTCTTTTCCTTGTGTACGGGGCATCAGGACGTCGGTGGGCTTCTTCACGAAACGAAGTACCTTCCTTGTAAATTTGGGTGAGACGGCGCTCATTTCCAGTCATGAGACGTTATGCATAAATGAGTGTTTCGCAGCTGCTATACTTTACCAAAAGGCAGCTGCGCTGCCTTTTGGTGAAGCTTTAGTTTCAGCGAAGCGGGTGAGATAGTCCGTCGCCACGACGATCCACTTATTCCCGGATGTTGACGTTGGAAACGGCCCCAACAAATCCATCCCAATCTGCTGGAATGGTCGGCGAGGAGGTTCGATCGGCTGTAGTAAACCTGCTGGCCTTGTCGTGGTGTCTTGCGTCGCTGACAGTCTCGGCATGTCTTGACGTAACGGGCGACGGTGGCGGTCAGACGCGGCCAGTAATACCTTTCCTGTATCCTCGACAGCGTCCGGGAGAATCTGAGGTGCGCAGCGGCTGGATCGTCATTTAGGTCGTGCAGTACTTCTGGACGCAGCGCTGACGGTACAACAAGAAGGTAGCTGGCGCGGACTGGTGAGAAGTTCTTCTTCACGAGCAGGTTGTTTTGCAGCGTGAACGAAGAAAACCCGCGCTTAAATGCCCTAGGGACAACGTCGGTGTTCCCTTCCAAATACTCGACAAGGCCTTTTAGCTCCGGGTCTGCTCGTTGCTGTTTAGTGAAGCATTCCGTGCTTATTATTCCAAGGAAGGCGTCGTCGTCCTCGTCATCTTGCGGCAGGGGATCGATGGGGGCGCGTGATAAGCAGTCGGCGTCAGAGTGTTTTCTTCCGGACTGGTATAATACGGTGACGTCATATTATTGCAGTCTGAGGCTCCACCGCGCCAGCCGTCCTGAAGGGTCCTTTAAGTCAGCTAGCCAACACAACGCATGATGGTCGCTGACGACTTTGAATGGCCCGCCATAGAGGTAAGGGCGGAATTTTGCTGTAGCCCAAATGACGGTGAGGCATTCCTTTTCAGTCGTAGAATAATTGCCTCCCGCTTTTGACAGCGACCGGCTAGCATAAGATATCACCCCTTCAAGTCCGTCTTTCCTCTGGTCAAGCACGGCACTGAGGCCTAGGCTACTGGCGCCAGTGTGGATTTCGGTATCGGCGTCCTCGTCGAAGTATACAAGTACCGGCGGCGACTGCATGCGTCGTTTGAGTTCTTGAAATGCGTCGGCCTGCGCCGTTTCCCACTTGAACTCGACATCACATTTGGTTAGATGTGTTAGCGGCTCCGCGAAGCGTGAAAAGTTCTTGACAAAGCGCCTATAGTAGGCGCACATGCCAAGGAATCTGCGCACTGCCTTCTTGTGGATTGGTTGCGGGAACTTTGCGATGGCAGCTGTCTTCTGCGGGTCAGGGCGTACTCCAGATTTGCTGATGACGTGGCCTAGGAATAGAAGCTCATCGTAAGCGAAGCAGCTCTTTTTCGGCTTCAGAGCGAGCCCTGATGACTTGACGGCCTCTAATACTGCCGCAAGCAGCCTAAAGTGATCGTCGAAATTTCCGGCGAAGACAACGACGTCATCCAAATAAACAAGACACGTCTGCCACTTCAATCCTGCTAACACCGTGTCCATGACACGTTGAAACGTTGAAGGCGCCGAGCACAGTCCGAATGGCATGACCTTGAACAAGTAGAGGCCGTCTGGCGTGATGAAGGTGGTCTTTTCGCGATCTCGCTCGTCGACTTCTATTTGCCAGTAGCCAGACTTGAGGTCCATCGACGAGAATTATTTGGCGCTGCAGAGCAGATCCAACGCGTCGTCTATCCGTGGAAGGGCGTACACGTCCTTCTTAGTGATCTTGTTCAGTCGACGATAATCGACGCAGAAGCGTAGGGTTCCGTCCTTTTTCTTCACCAGGACTACAGGAGATGCCCGCGGGTTTTTCGACGGCTGAATGATGTCGTCGCGCAGCATTTCGTCGACTTGTTGACTAATAGCTTCACGTTCTCGCGTCGAAACTCGGTTAGGGCTCTGGCGGAGTGGTCGAGCGCACTCTTCGGTTATTATGCGATGCTTTACAACTGGTGTTTGTCGAATC
Organism: Dermacentor andersoni; assembly: GCF_023375885.2. Classification (NCBI taxonomy): domain Eukaryota; kingdom Metazoa; phylum Arthropoda; class Arachnida; order Ixodida; family Ixodidae; genus Dermacentor; species Dermacentor andersoni. The sequence continues at coordinate 47,226,108 of NC_092818.1, read as the reverse complement.
CTCGATGACGTCGAAAAGCAGTCTTTGTATCGTCGGAGAAGACTTCTGATCTGTTGCTGCCTATTCATAGGAAGACTTGGATTTACGTCGAAGTCTGGTTTGGGGACTCTGCTCATCGGGGTAGATGCGGCCGAATCCGAGAGGACAAAGGCATTGCTGGCTTCCACAATTACCTCGATGTACGCGATTGTCGTGCCTTTGTTGACGTGCTTGAACTTTTGGCTGAAGTTGGTTAGCATAACTTCCGCTTTCCCTCTGTGGAGTCGAGCGATCCCTCGTGCGACGCAAATTTCACGGTCGAGCAGTGGATGTTGGTCACCCTCGATGACGCCTTCTACGTCAGCGGGAGTTTCGGTGCCGACGGAAATAATAATGCTGGAGCGCGGCGAGATGCTCACTTGATCTTCGAGCACACTCAAGGCGTGGTGACTACGAGAGCTCTCCGGCGGTATCGCTAGCCAAAACCGGCATTTCTTTTTGTAAGCCGTCAGCACGAACATGACTTCAGTTCCCGTTTAGCACGACTTTTGAAACATGAGATGTTACAATACTCTTATGAAGAAAAAAAACATAACCAACAGAAGCTGGTGCCGCAACGCCTGTTATCACGCTTATTTTGCAACATATTTTGCACTTATCCCCGACCATTATTGAAAACGCGTTTAGAAATAACGTGTCCACTTACGAAAATGCGTACGGTGTTTTCGTTTTTCTCCTGCATAAGGCGACACCTTAATTCAAAAATAGTTTTTACACGTCTTCATGGACGTAAAATATTAGATGTTATGTAGTGTTGTGCTCGCAAAATGCACCTGACCAAACTGGTTCCTATGTCAGATACAAGAATCTTGATTAAATGTTTCGAGCAGCTTGCCTATAACCGCAGTATCCCGGTTCAGAAACTTCGTTAGCGTCCTTTACGACAATTATTGTGCACCGTTACTGTTGAATACTATATCATTAACGTGAAAACGGCACTGATCTGAGGCTGATATTGTCACTCACACGACACACACATTTACTACAAATAGGATAGTCGCTATCGGCACCGCAGAAAGAAATATCAAATAACACACTCTACTGACACCACTAGCATCATTGAGCTGACGCTGTGCTTACCTTTCCTTGAGAGAAAGTGCCCACTATACTCAGATTGATATGTTTTTGTGTTGCTTTTTGTGAAGTTACTCATCTTTCTCTTTTTCGTTATATTGAGTTTGTTTTTGACTAGTCCAGTTGATGTAGTGTTGACACTTCAGACGCTACATATATGAATCTCTAGGAGACTTGTGTGTATTGCACTCGTCGTATATGTTGAACATAACCACGCGTAGGTATAATAGGTCAGGTGGATGAGAAAATGATCTTCCTCTTATTTTTTTAATATTTTAAGCATGCAAGAGAAACCCTGGGCAAATTATTTCGCACCAGTGAAAAATTTATCTCCCACGCAGATGGACGAAGTATCCGCAGTGGCATGCTCTTTCTTTGGGCAATAGGAACATTTATCTGCTGACGCAGTGACCTTTTGTTCTGTTACCTTAATGTCACGCAATGCGTTTCAATTAAAGCCCGCGTTTTCACGATATACGCGAGGAGGACACCCTTCGCTATGCCGTCATCTTGAACTCCGAGACCCAAAAAGCCATTCTCTTTGCAAGCAATGTGGCGCGCATCGTTAAACGACCCATAAGGGACGTCTAAATGTGCGTACCTCGTGCTTAGGTCGTTTCATCTACCTCCGGGAGCTTGTAAAATTACAGGGCGCGATTGCTAGTTCCGCAATTTCTTAGGAGCTTGAGACACTTGCCCGGCATTAGTCATTATTGAACGTGGGCCTATATTTAACCTATAGTACTTACAAAGCTTAGAAGAACATCAGTTCTGTATTTCAGATTTTTTTTTCTCCACTGTTAGAAAAAATGCTAAAAAAATAGTAGTTGTCTGGAGTTTGTGTCATTATACAAGACTAAATGTGCCCACTTCCTTGAAGGTGTCCTTTGGCACATTCGTGTTTCCTGTACTTTACGTCGAAAGGAGACCTAATATCTGCAAAAGACGCCAGCGCAATAAGTTCAAGTTAGCCAAATTTTATGAATGTATACATTATAAACATTCAACACATGTCGCATAGTATTGTCTACCATGCCTTACTTTCGTACCTTTTCGCAATTTCTGCCCTTTGCTACCCGTTTCGTCTGAGTGTTAGAGACGAATGGATACATAAATGGCCCTGGCCGGTGCAAGTTTGTCGATATTATAATGTGCACAAAGCGTGGACTAGAAGTAATTTGTGTTAGCGTAGTGGCGCTTCACACCGCTGGCTTCGGGTGGCTACAAAGCACGTACTGACTGCTTATTGCAACAACGAATGCCGTAGGGCTTTGGTTTCATTGGGGCGTTTAAAGGAGATGCGCCTGTAAATAGCCACCGCTGTATTCGTCGCGTCTGACAGGTTAACTGGAACGCGAGATCGAATCACTGATTGAGCTCGCGTATTGAATTCGTGAATCAGCCAATCATGTAAATCCGCCTTTTGCCACCCGACGGCACTCAGCGCAGCTTCTCATAGCAAGGTCTATGTAAAACTATCACTGCTGCTTCCCGCTTTAGATGCTCCAATTGCTAGTCACAGTTAAAATAAATAAAACCTCAATAAACGACAAACCTGTATCGGTAGTATATTGAACTTATTGCGTCTTTCTTTATTCGCCAGCATCTAAAAAATGATTTTCGTATTGGTAAGACACGACGTCAGCAGTACGGAGTAGAGGAAACTGGAGTAGGAAACGGTATTGTAATTTAGAATAACCCAAACAAATGAATTGCCACAAACAGCGCTAATACATGGGACACAAGGCAACAACGCGAACGGTCGACCGGACAACTGAAGTCAAGTTGACAGCGTAATGCGTATCGCACGTGACTACTGGTTTACTAGAGTTACAGAAGGAGGGGGCGGGGATAAAAGTAACATAATCGCAGACAGAAGTAGCTTGCGCAAATTAGGCAATTTGGAGAGATAGAAGAGAATTATGCGACGTAGCATTTATGTCATAATACCATGATGCAGCCGCGTTCTACAATTATAGGACGCTAACATAGCGTAGCTGCTTTACTTGAAGTCATACTTATGAAAGGTTTTCTTTTTATTGACATTCTTTGGCTTCTTCTTATATGTAATCCTCTAATTCAAATTCTTTTCATAAAGCACTATCATTCGTCCTGTGAAATTATGATGGGTCATAGAGAGAGAGAGAGAGTTGAAATGACGCAGGGATGTAAACCAGTCAATAGTGCGGTTGGCTACAGCCAGCTGGGAGAAGGGATAGGAGGAACAAAATGAGGGGGATAGAGACAGAAGGGTAGGGAGACGCGCGCCGACAGAACTACAGAATCAAAGCGCTCGCACAAGCCAGACGGTATGAGAAAGCACAAAAATGCGTTATCTGCCTTCTGAGCCAATGATAAGCGCGGTCGGTGTTCTGGTATTTTCTGTTCACTCAGAGGACGATCGTCCAGTTTCGTGAATGCGTTGCACATCGATTGTATTTCTGCTTCAAATTGGGGACAGTGGCAAAATAGCTGGTCAATGTTCTCTTCGCAGCCGCAGACATCACATACAGGACTGTCAGCCATTCTAATTATTGCTAAATGAGCTTTCGTAACGGCAGCTTCAAGTTGCAACCCACACAGAAGAGACGCTTCATGTCGGTGCAGTCCGGCAGGAAGTCCGAGTTGCTGCAGCTTCGCAGAAACAGTTTGGGCTTTGTCTTGCAGCGCAGACGGTTCGGCTGGTGCTCAAGCAAAGCGCGGTTCGTCATTCGCTAACTAAGCAAACTATTATTGCACGATATGCAATAAACGCCAACAGCATAGGAGAGCACGTAGACTGCGACTAGTCCAAGGTGAGCAGACAGAAACACGCAAAAATCAAATAAAAATACCATGTCATCTCTTACTAAGGCATCAACTCCAAAACTTACTTCGCCGCTTACGGCATTTCTATGTGGTCATCATCAAGGTCATCAATCTATTTATGCCGACTGCGAGAGGGGGCCTTGCAACTATCTGAAAGTATGTGTGTCTTTGCCTAGAGTGCCCTCATCTTATGCTTGCAATTTTTCTCGTTTTGTTTCAACGTTTTGTTTCTATTTTCTTCTCGTTGTGCCCAATCTGTGCCACTAGTAAACCACCTGTTATCTGCCATATGTATTACATGTCTTGCACGACTAACTTTATTGTTACTATCGTGAACTATATTATCGTGTACCATCACTTGTTCTCTAAGTCACACTACTTTCGTCCTGCCTCTTAACGTCACGTTTATAAGTTTTCGTTCCATCGCCCTTTGCGTGGTCTCCAATTTATTCTGAAGTTCCTTTCCTTACCTCAGCTTTCTACTCCATATATTAGTACCGGTAGAATGCAATCAATGCAGTTTTCTTTTCAGGATTAGTGCAAAGCTGTCAGTCGCAACTTGGTTATGGTTAACCTACAAACATCAATCCATTTTCATTCTGTGAAATTTTTGCTCATGCATAGGGTCATCTTCGAGTAATTGCCTTAGAGAATTTCACTGATTCTGCAGACTCATCAAGAATTCATCTAGATGATCATCAGAATTACAAATTATTGTTCTATTGTCGGACAGTGAAACTTTACCTTTGCCTTCTGTGTATTAATCTTCAATGCTACTCTTACACTTTCTCCCCTGAGGCACTAACTCAATTGTTGGAATTCTTTCTAACCCTTGCTGAGCAGGAAGAGGTCAGAGGTCAGAGGTCAGAAACAGATATTCGCTGTTGATCATCACTACTAATCATTACCAATCCATCGCCTTAAATATTACTTCTAAGCATGCAGTGAATAGCACTGGAGAGATTCTGTCTCCTTGGCTCATCCTTTTCTTGATAGGTATTTTCCTGCTTTTTTCTTGTGGAAAATTACCATTTCTGTGGAGTCTGTGGAGATAGCTGTGGTAGCCACCACATTTAGGTAGCTCTGGAGCTGTGGCGCTATGAATTACGGTAGTGGTGGAGTGCCAGTTTTCATCCTCATGTTAATGAAAAGTGGGTATAAAAGAGATACAGCTCTGAATCGTGTGTAGCAAAAAGCATGCAGCTGGATTACTGAGAAGTAATCAAGCCCCGTGACTGCATTGCCCATATTTACCAGCACGGCTTTCCTTGCTGTTCCAGCATATGTTTCTGTCGAGTGTTAAAGATAAATACTTCAATCAGAGTGCACAGACATTGTTAGCCTGGCAATATGCAAGAATAGAAAAGTTAGGGTTCCAGTACTTGGCTAAAGGGCCCAGAGCATCCACACCCTGTCGTTCATTGTGCGATAGGAATTCACTGCACGGCTGTACGATCAAGAATCATAGTTCCCATTCTAATGCGAACGTAATCCTCGGTGACCAAAATCAAAAGGCGATGTCACATTAGCACCGTTTCAATACCGTACTGCTAAATTACGCTGGTTTCTGACAAATCTTTTTGTTTCGCTAAACAATCACTAGAATCTCTAAATCCCGTGAAATTTCCCTAGACTTCGCAGCACTGCTTGTTGCACACGCGCGCATTCCAGATGCACAGCTCGTTGATCATGGTCAGATTTGTAAGTACGGCAGTGGCCGACATGCTTCGGAAAGGGGCAGGCGAAAAGCCAGCCACATTTCCCTTCATAGGGCATGTCAAACGCATTAGAACATAACACATATCCGTGCTGCCCCAATGGAGTGCAGGAAAACAATTTTTTATAGATTTCTGATGCAAGTTCTGAAGCACACCTTTCTGATAGTTGAAATTTGGAGCCACACTGATGGCATAATTTTTTCACGTGCAGGTCTCAAAGGACCGCACAAATGCGGTTCGAAAAATATAGCTCTGCATTAAAGTTGTTTAAAGTGAAAATATCGCAGTATGATAAAATATTGCGGATAATTATCCTAGTGGTGGCATGGAAAGGAGGTAGGACACGAGGCCTCAAATCTGAAGGCTGCAAGTTCGAATCTTCGTCCAGTCCACTACATCCGGGCTTGGAGTGTCGCCTCACATCGACAAAAAAATGCCAAAAGCCCGGGGACTACACAAGTTAGTGCAGGTACAGCCAAAATAGGAAGGCACACTATAAGCTTGAACAAAAAACAGAAACACTCCCTCATCAAAACAGGAACTTGCCTCCCTGGTGCAGTATTGGACCATTACCTCCCGCATGGCTCTTACAATTAGGTTATGGCCCTCAGCCCTCAACGGCTTCGGAGCACATGACCGACGCAGCGATCAGGCCAACGACGCGGCAGAGGGTGTTAAGAATCACAGGATCCTGACAAGCCGCCACTGGAAACTCAACCTGGCAAAGTTTATTCCGTGAGCCCTCTGGACTGAGTCTAGCTTAGCAGGGCTCTTTGAGGAATTATCAGGCATTGCTTGGGATATTATTGGCCTTAGTTAGGTTACAGGAACTGTTGAGGCTCATACGGTGCTTATTTAAGGCCATGTTCTCTGCTACAGAGGCTTTCCAGGTAAGATAAAATGTGGGGTAGGATTTGTAATCCACATGGACATAGCGGACAACATTTCTGAATCCAAGAGCATTAATTAGAGGCTAGCAGTCGTCGCAGTTAGGCTAAATAGGAAATATGGATTAAAGGTAGTGCAAGCTAACAATCCAACCTCTAGTCATTATGACGGTGAAATAGAACAGCTTTGCGAATATCTTGAAATAGTAATGAGAAATGTACGAACTCGGTGTAGTGTAGTCATGAGTGGTTTCAATGCAAAAGTGTGGAAAAAAGCGGCCAGATGAAAAAGATGAAGATAGTATATAGGTAATGAATTAGACCGTAACTAGGCTAACTTCAGAAGCAGCAATTTAAGCGGAAGGTAAGGAACCAATGCAACCAGTAGGTAAGCTCGCCCAAGTAACAAAGAAAAGAATGAAGAAACGACAAAACATGAAGAAAAAACAGCGTTCAGTACATGAAATATTTTGCAGAAAAACGTAAAAATCAGCTTCAGTTCGCTGAATCAAAAAGGTATTCGAAATTATAACGTGGGAAAGACTGAGGAAGCAGTAAAATTTAGGTGCAGCATGAGATCAGTCAGAAGAAAACTTGGTATAACACAAAGCATGATGTATACAGTGAAAGATCAGCAGGGTAACGTCATCAGCAATTTCGATGTTATTCTAAAAGCAGCACATGAATTCAGTACTTGCGTACAGTACCGAGAGAAGTCATGCTACATTCACTGGAAGTTGTCATAACAAGGTAACGATGCTCCTTGTATAACTAGATATGAAGTTAGAAAGACATGTCCTAGAAAAAAAGTTGCCAAAGATGCTGGACTAACAGGCCATTTAATCAGAGATGGAGGAGATATCATGCCAGTAAAGCTTGCGGCCCTTCATACGCAATGTCTCACGATTTCAAGTGTAAAAGAGAGCTGGGATAATGTCAACATTGTGCTAATCTGAAGCAAGGGAGAAGTTAAGGAATCGAACAATTAGATACCCATTAGCATGCATTAGTATTGCATGTAATATTCATAAAGCGATGTACCAATGTAATCAGAACAACACACGACTTCAATCAACCTACAGGCTGGCTTCAGGAAGGGATATTCAAATCTCGATCACATCCATGCCATCAATCAGGCAATTAAGAAATCTGCGTGTACAATCAGCTCGTATATACGGCTTTCATCGAATATGAAAATGCACTTGAGTCAATAAAGATACCAGCAGTCATGAAAGCATTGCGCAATCAAGGACTACACGAAGCATACCTGAATATCTTCGGAAATGTCTACAATGTTTTCACAGCTATGTGGCTCTCCACAAGTAAAGTAGAAAATTACCTATCATTAGTGGGGTCAGGCAAGGAGATCATCGCTTCAAAGTTCGTGTAGCTCTGCAGAGCACAGTTACCTACTCATACTCATTCTTGCCGATAACTTTTCTCGAGTGGAACCGCCTGCCTGCGTCGCTATCGCTATCACTGATACAGACCATTTTGGCAGAGTAATTACAAACGAATTATGAACCTACTTCAAAACTACGTCACTACCGCGTGGTCACTTATTGCTATTGTTTCTTTCATTGCTTTTATTCCGTGTTTTCGTTTTTATATTCTTGTTAATTGATATTTAAGTGTTTCTTTTTACTGTGTTACTTTGGTGCTCATTTACCTGTAGTTGCTGTATTTTCCTTGAGATATAACTATGTTCTTCACTTGTCCGTGTGTTTATTTTATATGTACTGACATACTAAAGCCGCTCCCTCTATACTGCTTCTTGTGCGCCCTGCGGGTAATAAATAAATAAATAAATAAATAAATAAATAAATAAATAAATAAATAAATAAATAAACAAATAAATAATAAATAACCAATCGCTGCAATGATATTCACTACATGTTTTCAAATATTTAGACTGGGATGGCCTAGAAGTGAGCATCAATGACGATTACATCAGCAACCTTAGGTTTGCAGACGACATTCTCTTGGTCAACAACACCAAAGAATAAATCTAACAAACGATTAAGCACGTTAACTCAAAAAATGGGTCTGAAGCTTATTATGCAGTGTACGAAGGTATTGTTCAATAGGCTGGCATGATCGCCAGTAAGCCTCTAGAGACTGTACAGGAGTACGTTCCTGTAGGTCGGTTACTATACAAGGGGGCCTGGCCATCCGAAACAAATTTACAGAAGAATAAAAATCGGTTGGAGTGAATACAGCAAGCATTACCAAATCCTGAATGGTAGCTTCCCACTTTCATTGATAAGAAACGTGTCCAATCATTGCATTCTAGCGGTGCTAACACATGGGGCAGAAACTTAGAGGTTAACAAAGCTCGAGAACAAGTTAAGGACTGCGCAAAGAGCGATAGAAAGAAAAAAGCTAGGCTTTACGTTAAGAGACAGGAAGAGAGCCATATGCATCAGGTAGCAAACACAGATAGCCGATATTCTGGCCGACATAAAGACAAAAAATATAGCTTGGCAGGCCATTTGCTGCGTGGGTAGGTAACCAGAGGACCATTAATGTTGCACAATCGATGCCAAGGGAAGTAAAATGCAGTAGAGAAAGGAAGAAAATTAGGTGAGGTGAAGAAATTAGGAGATTTGCAGGTACAAGTTGGAATCAGATAGTGGACAATATAGGTAACTGGAGATCGCTTGGAGATGCATTCGCCCCACAGTGGACACAAAAATAGGCGGCCTATTATTATGATGATGACGAAGATGTTGGAATCTTTACAGATATTTGTTAAGACATTCATTCCTCCGTTAGGCGTAGCCTTGATGACTGCTGGTATTTGCACTGAATCAAATTCCTTTTCGTAATTTATGAAAACCATATACAGAAGCTGGTTGTGCTCCGCCGATTGCTGAATTACCTGATTGATGACATGGATGTGATCCATCGATGAACACTCCTTCATGAGACGAGCTTGCTCTGTGGATCTACTTAAATTCAATATTGCCGTTATTTCAATGGCAATCACGTTGTGAGATATTTTGTGCAATACCAAAAGTAAGCTAATGAGCCTATACTTGCTCATATATCTTTAACGTTTTCGTTTCTATGGGTTATTACGACCTTGACATTCTTCGAACTTTCTTCTTCAAGTCTCGATTCTCTGAGAATAAAGGGTCGCAAGTTCTTCGAAGAGTAAGTTCGCCTCCATTTATGATTAAAGGGATTGCTGCTCAATTTTCTCGGGTCGATTCGCCCCTGGACATTTCTTCTAAGGCCCATTTAACATCATCGCTGTTACAAGAAAACTCGCTTTTCCTGATTTTCAGTACTTCCAATCAAGATTTCGTGGCTTTTGAGAGCATTAAAGAGTTCAGTTTGGACATTCCTCTGCTGTGCTTACTGTATCGTCAAAATTGCTCATGGCATTACTCTTCTTTTATTAAATACTTATTCTTATTTTATTTTACACATACTGCGAGACACTTCTCGTATCCAAGCTGAAGGAGCCTCCCCTCTTTCAAAACAAAACAGAACAACAACAACAAGGATACGAGCAAGCAATCTAAAGAAATACAGAATGTAAATAACATATAAATGGCAGTCTATATACCAGCTGTGAAATTGACGCTCCAGTTCGTGCACAAAATCAGTGCCATCAAAAATACTTGCAGGTAATTCACTCCACTCAAAGACAAGTTCAGAAAAGAAACTGCACCTAAACGTATTTCTACCGGCGAAAATAGGCGCCAGTGCTATATCATGTTCCTAGTCGTTCCTAATGTTCCTATTTCAGTGGGGCGTTACACTTTTTCAGATGGTAAGTTTAATATTTCCGGAAAGACAGTTAAAGAAAGCGCTAGGCGGCTATCTTTCCTGCGGTACTTAAGAGAAAGAATGGTGTGCAGACGCACAATGGAAATGGCGAGTGATGTGTTCCGTACATATTCGAAAAATCCCCCACTGTCTTTCTGTGAACGCGCTCGGGTGTTCTGATGTCGTTTTCACTGTGTGGTGCCCACATGATCACGGCATATTCAAGCTTTGCTCTGACACAAGCGTTCTATGTGAGAAGGTTAACACTAGCTGGCGTATTTTCAAGTTTTCTCGGAAGAAGCCACATTTTTGCTGTGGCCATGAACAAACAGCGTATATGTTTCTTGACCAATAAAAGTTTTTTCCTTAAGGTGAATGAATTAATTGAATTCACAAGTGTTACATGCGGAAACCACGGTTTCATTATGAGGGACACCGAAGTGGGGCTCCAGATTTTTTACTCTCAGGGGATCTTCAATGTGCCCCGAATGCACGGGACAAGTCCGTTCTTGCATTTCGCCACCCATTGAAATGCGGCCGCCGCGGCCAGGACTTCATCCCGCGTCTTCGTGCTTAGCAACGCCACACCATAGCCGCTAAGTGACTCCGGTGGGTTTTTGCTGTTTAAGGTGGCGCTCGGCTACTCGTATTGATTCACCTGTAGCGGGGGGCGGTTTTGTGTTAATAAGTATAAGTGCTAAGCTGCTTGTTCTTATGCGGAACAGGACCGTGTTGCAGTGCTCAATTCTATGTTCCAGCGTAAGCATTAATCATCGATGTAATGCAAATTATTTTTCCACCACACTGTCATCTTAGCAATATAATTTCTTAAAAATAAAACAATCATCCGCCAACAGCAAGATGCACAATCATGAGAAATCGGGTAAGTTATCCGCAAATAATTAAAGCATGCCGTAGTGGTTCCAATACACTTCCTTCGGCTACGCCAGAGGTTACAGGTGTATATCTGTCTCACACTGCTTAATATATACAAAGTACTCTCCCTGCCTAAGGTAAGCCACAATCCACTGAATAAAATCACCGCTCAACCACTGATTAGCCAGCGAAGCTGAAATCCGCGGCCACAGTGTTTATCACTTGGTTAATCCCGACGGTTCATTACACGACGGTTTGGTAGGCTGCCGGATCTTTGGTACGCAATTGTTGCTTGCGCTTGGCTGCACGGGCATGTTCTTGTGCCCGGGCTGCAGCATCGGTACGGCGTAAATGAGATCGTTCCCCATTCTGCTCGCTGCGTTGCTAATCGAAAGCTGCTTGCTCCTCAGGAGTATGTACGACGCGTGGCCTACCCATTTTGGAGCCGTAGACAAACAGTATTGACGTCACAGATGACGCAACGAATCGCGCGCCTCTTTTTCTCTTTGTTTTCTCTCGCTTGCGCATGGGGTTGCGCCGCAGTAGTTTTCGGCGTACAGGTGACAGAGGGGCCTATGGACGAATTGGCTCGCCAGGTACAGCTTCGCTGTAATATGCAATGAAAGAATAATACAATCAAGTTTACGTAACATCTTTCCATGAGAATGGAATGGAATGGAAAAAATTTATTGCTCTATATGTCAGAGAGATCGGCGGTGTGCCGGTGTCTTCATGACTTGAGCCCTGGCCGCTTCACAAGGTCGCCGCCCCTATTCCAGGGCACCGCTGAGTCTTGCTGCCTCGCAAGCGTGCTGCACAATTGCCCATTGGGCTGCGAGCCCGCTGCTGGTGAGCAGGCCCTCCCATTGTTCCGCACTTGGGTTATTTACTTTATGGAATGCAAAATTACGCTTGCATTCCCACGTGATGTGGTACAACGGGGGGGTTGCCCCGCACCACGGACATGTATCCCTGTACTGGGCAGTGAACATTTTGTGTAGTGTGTGCAGGTTGAAGAACGTACCCGTTTGCAGTCTTCGCCAGTTGACTGCCTCGTGTTGTGTGAGCGATGTGTGAGCGATGTGTATTCAAGCCTCCTTCCTCTGTAGTGGTTAAGTATTCTTGCACACGTCGGCTCCACCGTTAAGGGGGCCTCCAGGGTTTCCGACTGCCCTGCTCGGTGCGTGAGTTCGCTAACTTGGCCGTCCACCCTTGAGTTGCCCTCTATCCCGGTGTGTGCCGGTATCCAGAAGATCCTATGTTTTATGTTTTTGCTGGGATGCTCTGTTTCGAGAAGGATTCTCAGTGCTGCCATACTAACTCTGCCTTGTATGTAGTTCCTGCATGTTGCTTTGGAGTCTGTTAGAATTAGCAGATATTTGTTCCTGCGGTAACCTTCAGCCGCCGCTAGAGCTACGGCGACTTCTTCCCCCTCCGTTACCATGCAGTTTCTCAGGGTCGCGCAGCTAATTGGTTCTCCCGTGTGGTCTACCTCGGCTGCCGCGACTCTAAACATTCTAGTGTTGCGGTCCTATGGTTATACGGCCGCGTCTGTGTATTCTAAAAAAAATTATGGGGTTTTACGTGCCAAAACCACTTTCGGATTATGAGGCACGTCGCAGTGGAGGACTCCGGAAATTTCGACCACCTAGGGTTCTTTAACGTGCACATAAATATAAGTACACGGGTGTTTTCGCATTTCACCCCCATCGAAATGCGGCCGCCGTGGTCGGGATTCGACCCCGCGACCTCGTGCTCAACAGCCTAACACCATAGCCGCTGAGCAACCACGGCGGGTCTGTGTTTTCTAGTGTGCCTAGGTTTTGTTCCACGTAATCTGCTCGTGCCTATCTTCTGGCGGGGCAAGAGAATTCACGAACCACATGCTTTTGGTAACTCCAAAACCGAAACATTATGCCTTTAAGCTAGGTCACAAAACTAGCGCTAATTCAAGCACGGTCAACACAAGCTGCGTGTTTGTCGATATTTGTTTCCGAAAGTTCTGCAAATGAGATTAATGGGATGCTCCATTCCGTTAGAAAATTATAAATTCAGGTCGTGATCACGTCTTATTAAAGCTTACAACTTGTATTAGTGATGAAAATGGGCCGATGGTTTGTTGCTTAAAGCCACCGTGTTTTTTTATATATGAATTGGAGTATAAGCGACTTGCTCTAGTCATTCGATGTTTTCCGCATAGCAAGTGACAGGTCAAGGAAATGTGTCAAAAATTGAACGATTTGTCGTGAATAGTAATACAATAACCATTTCAGATAATGTCCGTAGACTATGCCCTTTCGTAGGAAAGCATTTTTAGCAAAAGGCCGATCGTAACGTACAGCGCAGAATCTTGGTGAAAAAGCGTTTGAATTCTTGAAGACATGTGCTTGCCTACTTGCTGATCCCGTCCCGGTTCCCGGTCAGCTGGCAAGTGTTCCCTAGTAACTGCGCGAGTTATGATCAGGAGAGGTTTTCGTTGTATAAATAGTAGCGTTGACACGTCTACTACCGAGTAATTGATGACACAGAAACAAGATTATGTGCGAATGCAATATAGCGAATCGATAATAACAGTGACTGCACTCGTCTGCTCAAAACCACTATATGGCAGCGTCAAAGAACACATCTCAGTCAGTAACTGGGCTCAGCACATATCTCCAAAGCTGTACACCACTTAGCATGACAAACACCTTTTATGAAGCGGTCCGATTGTTAAGCGACGCAATACATAAGACTTGGTTTGAATGTGGTGAGTTAGCTTGAACGGAGGCACACCGTGTTTTTAAGCTTCAAAGAGCATCACGCCGTAAATCTCGGAGGCCATGCGGCTGACACCTTTCCGCGTGGTCCATTTCATTGCGTTTGTAAACAACAAGCACGTCACATTTCCTTCAGTTGAGCGCCCTTTTCCGGTGTAAACGCCGGCAAGTAAGAAAATATTGCAAGATTGTTTTAGGCCTACCTTAGTGTAACCCAGTAAAACAGTCTTGTAAACTAAAGCGCAAGGTTATAATGCTAGTCTCTTCAGGGTGGAGTAATGGGCTTGGAAGTATGTTCGAGAGCCCACATTGTAGCCATGGTGGTTCGGTAAGACCGCAACTAATCTCAAGTACGTATTTATTTACGTTGTCCACGTGTTCAAATGGGATGTTGAACATAACATGTTCAATTGGTGTTTCATAGTGTTCTACCAGAGGTATAAGTAGTGAAAGACATACTGCGCAAGGCCTCCACCCCTCCTGCCTACGCACCATCATCTCATCCGCCCACCTAACTTTCTGCCGCCCCCTGCTAGGCTTCCCTTCCCTTGGAATCCAGTCCGTAACCCTTAATAACCATCGGTTTTCTTCCCTCATTACATGTCCTGCCCATGCCCATTTCTTTTTCTTGATTTCAACTAAGATGTCATTAACTCGCGTTTTTCCCTCACTCAATCTGCTCTTTTCTTATCCCTTAACGTTACACCCATCATTCTTCTTTCCATAGCTCGTCGCGTCGACCTTAATTTAAGTAGAACTCTTCTCGTGAGCCTCCAGGTTTCTGCCCCGTACGTGAGTACTGGTAAGATACAGCTGCTATACACTTTTCTCTTGAGGGATGATGGCAGCCTGCTGTTCATGATCTGAGAATGCTTGCCAAACGCAGCACAGGGGCACATAAGCTCTGCTCGACCCCCCCCCCCCCCCCCCCCCCCCGTCTCGCCGCTGAAGAAGGAGAGTGTTGAACTCCAGAAAGTCGGATTCTTAAACAAAACTTTTTGGGAGTTTTCTTGGTCTTTGATGAAGTTATTATTACCTACTAGTCAAATATCTGCACGCCGGATATTTACTTCTGAAGCTTTGAAGCCGTATTACGAATATAAGCTGTCCGTAGTATGGATTAATCTGGATCCCTGACGCTTACTTATGCTCGCCGATACGATTAGTTGGTTTATTACACTATGTTTGTAGAGGACTCAGATTGCTCTTAACTTACGAGTGAAATATGGCAAGAGATTCAGAAATAATTATTTAGCAGTAAGAGATACTGGCGGCACATGGTGTCATTAGCTGCATGGCCATCAAGCCGTGATCGCCAGGGTTTTCGTAAGAGTCCCGATATTACTTAGACTGTCCTTAAGGTAGCGTTGATTTATTGCAAAGTACATAAGTGATTTGAAATCAGTAATATTACCTATGTATGTCTCGCACATTGGCAATGTTTTCACAATGAATTGTAATTTTTATTTATGCTGCCACCGTGATATTACTTTGAGAATTTTACCTCCTTTTCTTGTTTTATCTATGTGCCGGCATCTTTAAACTGAAGAGCATATTTTTACATAAAGCAAGACGGCTGATATTGTTACGGACAATTTGCTTTGGTTCTCGTACTCTTCTACAGTTTATTACATGCATATTGACTAGGAGCATAGCAACCTAATATTTTCAAAAGGTTGTCTGTTTTCTGCGCAACACTGAGGCTAGCTGGCAGGTTCCGGCGCTTGACCTCCACTTTTGACGTCATTGGCACCGAACGAAAATCGCGAAAAAGAAAGAGCAGGGCAATCACGCATATGTCGGTGACATTACTCAGGCTACGCGAGCTCATGCGCGACATTTCTCAAAAGATGTTTATCCTCGACTGCCGTCTTTGCCACAATAAAACAACAAATAAAAATGAAATGTCTCGTGATTCCCCAGAATTTTAGTGGCACTTAGCACATGCCCGAATAGGTTGCTGCTCACGGTGAGAGCGTCAAGAATTATTGCTAACGAAGCAGCTACGTCACGTCGCAGAAGTTCAGCACATAGCAACAAGTGGGCGGCCGCTTGGGGCCACACGAAGCAGGGACAGTGCAGATATGCGACAGCGTTTCTGCGTCTCATCCTAAATGTCCGAGAGCTATAAAAACGAAGAAAGAAGCGCTGTAACGACGAACGTTACAAGCGCCCCGTGAGCGGAAAAGCGTCAAAGGCTGTTTTCGCGCCACATAAATGGTTTTCTTCCCCTTCTCCCCCACGCCCAAATACGGCCGCTAAAACAGCTCTTCGGATGGCTCGTCCCTTCTTGAGACGGGCGATGGATTATGTATTCTCGCACGCGCAAACAGCGTCGGTGGGTAACATGGAAGCACGTCAGAGCCGCTCGGCGTATATGTGGGCACGAGATGGACGCGTCACGCGTTCGCCGGGCCAGCCGGGCGAGCGCTAGGGCTTGGTCGGCCGGGGCCCGGGGGCCAATCGACGGCCGAACCGGGCGGGGCGGGGCGGAGTCGAGGCCACGGCCGGCCTCTTCGGCGGCGCGCTTTTTAAGGCGCCCGTGACGCTTGACCGGCGCGACGACGTTTAAGACGAGCCCAGGAACCGATCAGAGCGCGTGGCGGCACGTGGAGCTAGCCAAACGTCATCGTGCCCGAAAGTGAGGAGATGCCGAGCCGCGGTGCCTGGGGTTCCTCGTCGGCCGCCTGCCCCGTGGCAGCGGGCTGCCTGCTGCTCACCCTCCTGTTGCTGCAACAGCCCCACGCTGTGGAGCCGGCCAAGCGATTGGACTGCCGGGCCTTCTGCCGCCTCACGGGCTTCCGCTTCAACGCGGGCCTCTGCAAGTGCGGCTACATGCTCTTCGCTAGCAAGCGCTCGCAGCAGCCCCCTCTGTGAGTTCTCCTTTGGCGTTTGCTCTTGCACATTTTGCTTAGTTCTCTCACTGTTCATCTCCTTGCGCCTGTGTTCCAAGCGAAAGTGCGCAACTTTTTTTTTCTCCACTGTATTTCCGACTTACGAAACTGAAAGAGCGTTCCGCATACATGTGAAAAATATACACCAGGGGGGGGGGGGGGGAGGTATTCTGTAAGAATCCGCCTAGTGGACTGTCCATTTCGGGTGCTGCTGATTGGCTAGGGCCACTCGTCTCTTCGTCTCTCGTACAGCTGCATCTAATCAGCAGCGGCCGAAATGGACAGTCCCCTAGGTGGACTCTTACAGAATACCCCCTCAGTATTCTATTCCTTCTTACTGCTTATGTACAGAAAACAATAAACATATTATACGTCGTTACAGCAAAATAGAATTAGTGTCATCAGGAATAGCGTTGCTCCTATATTTGCTTATTGCCAGGAAATATTCTTTCTTACATTAGATTCTAATAAAAATGAGTTTTCCACCCGAACTTAGATCCTCACTGACGATAGCTATAGGGTGTTCGTACGGCGCTGTGTGGGTCAGATGTGCTTTTCTGTTGTCCTTGTTCAGCTTGTGCTACAACAAAATTAGACAGATCCTCACACTTATTGCTATTTGGTTTTTTAAATGTAAAAAAAAAATATCCAATGCGGGGAACGCCGTTCTATGAAGCTAAAACAAAATATTTTCAAACGTTTTTTTTTTTTTTTTTTTTTTGCCTACAGGTGGAACCAATGTTGAACGAGATTAGCGGTTCAAGTTCCTTATGCAATTGGAACTACATTTCCAAAGCATTTCTTTGGTAGAAACTGCTTCCCTTTGCTAGCGGCATGTCGACGTCGGTAGTTTCTAGCGCCTGCTCTTACGAACGATAAAAGTTCAAGAAATTTCTCAACATGGCCCCTAGAAGCACAGTTCCCACTTTCATCGTTCATCAGCTGCTCGTAATTGATAGGCCACCTAAGGAAGGGGCATGTCTTATCGGACGACTGGCTGTCACCTGTACACGTGTTGTATAGGTGTTGTATAATTATTGTATACGTGCGATCTATGTTATTACGCGCTCAGGCAAACACAGTGATTCTACTTGGCGTTAAGTATTTGTCCTCAACTGAAAAGTTACGAAAACCATGTCCTAGTTAACACGAGCATGATATTCTACTTTTCGTAGATTTAAACTTTAATTAGCGACCACGTGTTACCACCAGGGTGTTCAAGATAACAAAATCACATAAACAAACAAAAGCAATTGCATCATTATAGCAGTCAAGGATAAACAGAGACTGATTGGCAGCAGCCGTGTGTGGAGGGCACCTAGACTTTGTTCAACTTCGAAAACACCTTACGTGAAAAAAGTTTTTTTTTTTGGGGGGGGGGGGAAGGGAAAGGGGGCGTATTCGACAAGAAGTTCTCGCATCGCAGGTCTCCGTTCAGCTTTGGCTTCTCAAACCGTATTCCCTTTAACGGAACGTGGGGACTGACAGGTTCCTTGATGGGGTATAGGATCAAATTGCACCTAAGCGTGCATGTTATGCTGGACTCATTGTACACATAATTCGCGATGATTTAGGGCCAATTACCAAGAGCACTTACGAAGAAACTGTTGGGTCATTTGGCGCCTCAATGCGGATCTCGGATGTAATTCACGACATTTATGAATGATAAGGGCGCTCCCTTATTTTGCGGCCCCCTTCGCTAATAATATATCCGACACAACAATTTCATAGCATCCGCTCTTCTAGCGTAAGAACGCCTTCTGAATAAAGCTCTAGTTCCACAAATCACTTCCTAGTGGTACTGCTATCCTTGCGTTGACATCTAAGTGGGTGTGATATAGTGGGCCTAACACCAGGAACATTATGAAATGGCGTACGCTGGGGTGCAGCATTTCTGGAATGTTTGCTGGGCTTCTTTGTCGTGGCTGTAGCAGTAGAATTGCTCGTGTCTTGTTTCGTCTACTTCGTGACTTCTTCCGCGCGAAATTATTCAAACAATATGGAGGAGCGACGGGACAACGTATTCAATAATAATTTCTGTCAGCGTTTGCTGATATCTATATGTAACAGTTGAAGACTCTTTAGGGGTGCGTTAAAAATTCTCGACGCATTACACCGTTGACATAATTTAGTATATTTACCCCCTTTCATTACTGTTTTCAGCTATTATAACTTCAATAGGCCTGAAAAAAAACATCGCGTATTCGTTAGAACCCTCGGGAAATTGTTTTAGTACTGCTTATTCTTTCACTCACTAAATACTTTGCAGATTTCTCGCTTCTTTAGCAGTTATTCGTATACCAGGAGTTTCATCTACGTGCGTAGTTGTCGAGTGGACCTGCGAGTTACGGCTCCCTAGCTCCTACAGCTAGCAGTACTGCTAGGCTCATCACGTGAATTGCATTCGAATATATTGAGATGAAAAATACTTACGTGCAAGTGTACACAATGATATTTAAATACACGCAACCTAACACAACACTGAAATCTCGAGACGAAAATATAATCATAAAAGTATACACCTTAACGGCAAGTTGCCGCAACTGTAAGCGTATTTAGGTTAAGAAAGCTGGAAATAATAATAAAAGTTGCTACAGCCGGCTCTCTAATACAATGACACCAAGAAGAGTTTCGTACGCTTGGTATCAAATTGATGTTAATAACACGAGCTCGGCGAGTAATGAGCAGGTGAAAAAAAAAATAGACTCATAACTTCAGTATGAATCCACATGCATCGCAGTACTACGTTGTCGACTGACGTCTTCGCTGCGCTAAAGAGAACGTTCTCGCTTTCGGGCTTCAAATCAGAAAACGAGGGTTCACTCACAGTTCCTCCCTTTCCCTATTTACACGGATAGCGTGTGATGTGATTGTGCAGTAGATGTTCCCGCACTGACATGGCCTGGTTAGAAAGTTGAAACATAATCTAAAGCCCTATTCTAATCGTCATGATCTAATGGGCCAATCGCAATATATTCTTAGTCTACTGAAGGAGAAAAAGACACAGACACGGAAATGTAGAAAGGCTACAAAGTCTGCCTTTTAACTGATCGTTTATTCAGAGGATTTAACTCTTACATATTGCGACACTGAAAGACAACATGAAAGTGAAACAATGAAACGTTCAAAGGCTCTATGACACGGTCTTCGAACCTTCTCAATTTAATTTTGCAAATGAGTGTAGAGGGCCTCATGTTGTTACAAACACAGACAGAAAATAAGAACTGTGCTATCAGCGCTCATTTGTAACTCGAAATTTCAACTCGACAGGGGTGCCTCTAGACCAGTCGCGCCGATTGCAACCGTCATTTTGGCATGTAATGTGTGACGTCAGGAAATCGTGGGCCAGTACTGCGGCGTCTGCTTTGCAGCAGTGCTAGACCCCATCGAACATTTAGCTCTGCTTGCACAGGCACACGACGACGCAGCAAGAGCGTCACCGTTAAATTGAGCCTGCATTTATTTCACTTGCGCGATAAAAGGCAGAAGAAAAGCACCTAGGCAAACATGTAAATAAAACCTGACGCATAGTGGCCATGACCTATTTCCAGCTTTTCTAACAAGTTCCGGTGTTAGCAATACACAAGCACACGGCCTGCGAAATTGCCGTTTGCTACTGAAGGGAGCCATTCTTGGACGTGCGAGTTCATTTCGCCACCACTCAGTCTTCCCAGACTTCTCTGCGGTGAACTGTGAAGACCGAACTAACAAATGAATTCCCTACCACGCCGACTTCCTTCAAGTTTCGACACCTTGATATGGTAGGCACACAGCTGAAATGCACGGCATAATACAAGCTCTAGAATTTGGTGCCACAACCCCTTGAATTAAAACTGCGAGGATAAAAGAGAACTGTGACAATAAGGTGTAATCAAGACAGCTAATTGGTATTCTTTATGGACTCGTTTTGCTTACTCACAGACAACTGCACATATTTTCTAATATTGAAAGCTCTTGTAACTTCATGATTCATTTGTCTATGTACCTCGGAGAAACGGACGTGTTTGCAAACGCGAATGCGGAACCACATGGAGACATTGACGTGATATTTGAATCTAATGGTGTGTTTTTCCAGTGAATTAAATTATCCTTTCAAACTAACATAAACACAAGAACTTGTTAGGCCAGTGTAAACCTTGACGCCAGTCAGCGGGTATTGTCAGCTAAGTTCGTAAAACAACACGCAAAGTGCGTGGCTTGTTTTTCTGAGTGATTGTTCCCGTACCAGAGTGACGCATGTTTGTATCACCCCCCCCCCCCCCCATTCATTCGCTCTAACTAATAATTGATTCGCCCGCATTAATGGCACGCACAACAATGTCTGTTCCCATGAGTCTACAGGTGTTCAGATAAATATTACTTTGTTTTATCTACTCTTTTTTTCTTCTTTCTGTTTTAACATTGCGTGCATAGAGCCATAACAGCTCTCCAGAAACCTTCAGCTGCAGTCTCTTGTGTAGTCTTTTGTTTTTGCAAGTGTCTATTTCATGCTTTATATTGCGACCAAATCATACTTTGCAGCGATACTCTACTCTACACTTGACACCAGAACTCCATATTCGTAAGATTTCGCACTTGCGCACATGCTACTGTGAAATATGGGATAAAATGGATCGCCCAGGGTGATATGTCCTTTCTACTGCAATTTTGCCGTACCTATTTTGCTTTCCCTGCAGGATGCGTCTTCGTTTTATCGCTCTTTAAGAAAAACAAAAACGACTAACTGGAGAAAGATTTTTGTTTTACATAAAGTAACAAAGTTAATGCACCCGCAGTGCTCGCTGAGGATGATCGGTTATATTCAAGCTGTGAAGAGGGATGTGAGAGCACACATACACAAATGAATATTCGAAAACAATATTATCCATACCTTTTTTATTTATTGAAAGACTTTTCCCACCTTGCACTATAAGAAAATCAAATATAACACTGCTGAATTGGTTTAACAGGTCGTACCTCTAGACCGTGTATTGCGATTAGCAGGCGGGCCAGAGTGGTCGCCTCGGGCCTACAGCTGGATCTTTTTGGTCTCCTCGTTGAGTACCAAGATGCCTTTACATTCTCCGCAAGATGGCCTTAAGCGTTTGAAGCAGAAAGAGAAATCCTTGCGAAAAATATGTTAAACTAAACCACCATTATTATTGACAATGTGTTATGCTGCGCAAATGTATTACTCGAGGGCGTCGTAAGCTGGAGATTATTTCCTAGGGCAGTCGGTATTCGCAAAGGCCCATGCGGCCTGCTTTTTGTAAATCAGTGAGTCATGCGTAATTGGAACTTAGATCTTGACTTTTCACATCCGCGCACAGACTTGTTAAAGGGTCGCAAGCCTTGAGATAGCGCGATCGATTCACTCTGCTTCATTCCAGATTCCACTGTGCTTCCCTGTAAAACTCAAAAAGAGTTCCAAATTAATAAAGAAAGCCTCTTCACCTTTATTTTTTGGCAATAAAAATTGCATTTGTACAGAAATAGTTGTAAATTTTATTCGCGTAAAGACCTTCAATATGATGATTGTTTAATTAGTAATTGCATCTCTAAACTATACACAGCTGAAACTTCAGTTCAGGATATTGAAAGCGCCACTAAACACTATGAGCTAAGTTTTCACGCTTAAGTCAGAATTTTCAGTTATGAAACTCAGCGTGGCTTCAAAGTCATAACTTGTCCATCGCAGGGTTAAAAAAGCGCTGTGTGTTCTGGTATGCAATTTTGCAAGTGGAGTGTCGCCCTTGCTAAACAGTCCCAATTGCTATATGGAGAGGGATTTATACTCTCCTGAAAGGAATGATGTCAACATTTCCTTAATACTTCGAACTCCCCGATGTTTCTTGTGACTATGCATGTGACTTTGCTGAACCGGTTCTTGGGCTAGTTGGTACACACTTATGGCGCATATAACAGGGGACAAACAGAAGCTCTCACTATCATTCTTAAAATATTATGCTGTGAGCCGGTGCCTTCTAGTGGGACCACAAATGGCAAGAGCATCGGCATCCAATGACAGAACAACACCTTTTTGCCAGCGAGGGCAATAAAAGAGGATACTTTAGCACGCGGGCAAATTTGATATTGCTGTTCATATACGTGCAAAAAAAAAAGACAGGCTCTCATTAGGCGACGGCTCAAACTGTTTAGGGAGATTAGTTGCATTTGAGAGAGCATGTTTAATTCCAGTCACGCTTGGCAGAGGAATTTAAATTTATTGCTTCAAATATTTTTCCAAAATTGCTGGAGATTGAGAAGCGAAATCAAACCTAAAGAAATACAAATCTATTACTCTGCACTAAAACATGTATTAGATTTCTGTAAGCTGCATTTGCCAGAGTACCTAAAGTGAAAAAACCCGGCATTTGAGTTCACAGCTTACGCAAAAGCGTCAGAGTGATTACGAGGACTTTGTAGAATTTCTACTCTAAAATTAATTGGCTATTTAGGAATCATGTATGACGCATCATATTTGTATGTTTTATATTTCCTGAGAGATGGAGTTTATATAACGTCGATAGCGTTTCTATTGATGAGTTAAAAAGCTGTAAACTGCTTTGACCAGTTTTCTGCATCTTGTGAAAGCCGAAATTTTCATAAAAGGTTGAATCCGATAAGTGAAAAGGCATCTTGTCCGTCTATTGTTGCAATAGCAGGAGAAAAGTGTCCTCACCTTACCCAGGTGCTTCGCGTGCTCCACGACGATAGTAGCGACAGTTGCTGCAGTGTCAGCTCTTGTTTGTTAGACAAGCAATGGTGTGGCATTGCCTAAGACACGGCCACAATGGGCCGATATGGCACCGTTGCCGACAGGCCGGACAAGCCGATGCCCCTCATCGGCTGACTAATTGGCAGGCCTTATCGTTCAAACACCATTTCATTATGTCGTGCCCAAAGCGAAGCCGTCCGACTATTCTACCACAATTTTTTGAAGTATGACTTGGTTTTCGGCAGGAAATACCGACAAAACTTGTCTACGTAGCATCGTCCAACAGGTCTCCGCGCAATGGGCCGCGCAGAGAGCAAATTGCACTCGGAACGCAATTACCGCAATGTATTCACTACATATGTATATATATATATACATCATAAGAAGCCAACAAACATTGTCACCAAGCACAGCATAGGGGAAATTACTTGCACTTACTAAGTGAATTAAAAAAAATCATAAATAAATGGAAATTAAAGTGGATGAAAAAACAACTCGCCGCAGGTGGGGAACGATCCCACATCTTCGCATTACGCGTACGATGCTCTAAACAAGTGAGCTACCGCGGCGCCGTTTCCCCATCCAATTACTTGGGTATTTATATTTCGACTAGAACCCTGGGAATGTAATATACATATATATATGAGTGTGCGCTGAAAATGAGCTGCTTGCTCAAGCAGTTCACGTGGATAACTTCAGTACTCTCTTACATTGCCTGTAAAGTTCGAGTTCGAGTGCATGTCCAAGCCATTCAGTGGAGGAAATCCTTAGCGCACTCGACAAGTAATATGGGCCATGCAATCATGCTAAGAAAGCTGCTAGTTCAGGTCAACGCTTTGTTCCTATGATGGCTATTCTGTCTTCCAGACAAGTGCTCCCTACGGCTGTTTGAACAGAGTGTTTAACGTGTGCTGGAGTGCACCGATGTACCGCTTAAATTAGATTTATTTTCGGTCAATTAAACTGCTGTAGTGTCCCTAAAGCGGGCGCCAGTTGTCATGTTTTCATACAAGACGCCTCTTGGGAAAAGATATTGCGCACTACCAACGATAAAGAAAACAAGAGAAGAAACGCGTTAGCTTGTTTCTTTCCCATTTCGTCGCCATGTGTTCTAGACAATATATGTTCTCGAGCATTATGAACTAACTCGCCAAGCGGCTATTTTTATTAGGATACTCCTTATTTGTTTCTGAAAGAAGGCACCTTTTCAGGCACCAAATTAGCAATGTTTCTTGTTCATTAGCACTCTTCGCCATTGGAATGCAGCCTTCACTAATAATATGTCCAGTGACAGTATGGGCTGTAGTTTTCTCTCACGAACCTTTCTAGCGTAAACGGTTTTCGTGCATACAGGCCCAGGGGTGTTATGCAGGAAGTCCCGACTTTGGCTAAGTTCAGGATCTCTGCCCTCAGATGAATGAGTTAAGACAATCGATACATAACATTCAACCCAAAGAACGTCTCCACTTTTATTGGCTTATCTAGATTCTTCTTGAACAACCATCGCTTGGGCGCTACCACAACATTAGCAGCCGATAAAGGAACCACGTGGTCAAATAGCCGGTGCCGTTGATTTCTTTGTAGTTTCAGCCTTTGCCTTTGAAAGTAAGTTCTTGAAAAAAAATTTGTGTTTTTATTACGTACTTTGTAATAGTTTATACGGATCTTAATGTGCGCAACACGTGCGCGGAGCGTTTTAAAATAATTTGCAACTCATTACATTTGGCAATGTACCGCGGGGGATCAGCAGGTAGATAATATCCGATAGAGGAGACATACCTGTGACACTCTTGAGAAAGGTGAGGAACGCGACTTCCGCCAAGTGTATGGATAGATAGCGGGGCAGTCACGGTATGGTGATATTGTAATATTACTTTGATAACAACACGGGGCGCTGGCACGTTGCTTTGCCCAGCCTACTCTCTTTGAAACGAGGAACGGGTGTGCGGAGGGGGCGCTCGTGTTGACATACGTGGCGTTTCCTCCACATTTATTGCTTGCTGCTTTCGCACTCTCCGCGCTACCTTTCTTCACTGACTGCTATCAAAGAAACTCAGGTGACCGAGAAACTCAGGGCGTCCTGTCTGCATAGATGCCCGGATTGCAGTATTTATAAGGTCTGCAACAGGCAGACAGAATTACGAAAGCCTTTTAATGGCTAGTCTTCTTCGCCATTCGCTGTCCGCATTTGCTAATGTTATGTTATTCTGTTGTTTGCCATTGCCATTCGTTAATGATACGTCCAACAACGCCAGTACCTGGCAGCCATCCTTACGAACAGTTTTAGATTAAGTGTTCGTTTGTGAATACGGATCCAGGCCCGTGTCACAGACAGACCTTAAGTTCGAACTCTCTTACGAACGATTGTCCAGTGCCAGTAGCAACAAAAACTCGCATGCAAAAGAAACCATGCACGAATTCTTCGTGAGAAGAAATTACAGCCAGTGCTACTAGACATCATTAGCCGAAGCAGCTGGGCAGTGGCCTAGAGAACTTGCAAATGAGAAGTTTTGTCAATTCTCGAATCTTCCCGCATCAACATACTCACCTTGAATGAAGTCACTGTCCCGCAGGAAACGGTACTAGAACGTTTGCACAAATATAAAATTTGGTACGAGCAACAGTGACCTACCGTTTTATGTGTGTATTCCAGGCATGTAACTTATATTGCTTAAGTGTCATCTATGAAATGGATCTAACGCCAAATGGGTAACCATAGCACCGCCAAATCCTATTTTCTCAAAGTAGAATGTATCGTACAACTGTACACGACATATCGTCACAAATTAGCGAGGCCCGCTTGATGAGACTTGTGGCACTTTTTAACATTGAGTGCTTATAACTTGTGAAAAACTGTGTGAGAAAACCTCACTTCAGTACTGTCCACCGGGGACAAAATAAGAACTATTATTAGTGCATAGAACAAAATGATATATAGAAAATCAGCCAGATTATTATACTAAAGCGCTTTTAGTTTGAAAACGAACTCACGCTCACCTGTATTGTACTTTAGTCGACATATGACCTACGTGTGAACGACCTGGACTGATAGGTGTAGTATGACAGAATTGAATTTTATATTGAGTAGGCATCAGAAAACTTGATTCGTTTATGTCAGTTGGGTGCGAGAACAAATAATAATTTATCGTGAATGCCTTATTTTCACGCTACATATTCCAAACACGAATTTGGCCCTAAATATGGCACAACATCACAACTTACTTCTTTCTATTTGCCCTCATATTGATTTGTTCGGGTGATGTCCTAATGAACATCAGTCTTTCCAAGCCGGAAAAAACACCCAGGTTTAGCAGAGATACAATAGTGCTGCGGAATCACCACGGCAACACATAAAATTTTTACCATGGTACTACTGTTTACGACTTGAAAGTAAAAAAAAATTATGGGGTTTAACATGCCAAAACCACTTTCTGATTATGAGGCACGCCGTAGTGGAGGACTCCGGAAATAACTTGAAAGTGGAAGCTGTTTTTTTAGGCTTGATAAAACAGGCTTTAAAGACAGATAAGTTGTTCCTTTGAAAACAAAGGCTAGGGTAGTAGCTGCCTGTACCTTTTAGGAAAGTCAGTTGATGTGTTGAAAAGAACCCTCGGTGACAGCTTCCAGCGATGTGTGTGCTGCAAGGTAGTACAGATGGACTAGTCATTCTCTTCAGAACAGGCACTGATTTTATGAAGTTAACAAATGTGCGTTTCTTGAATCTTTGAAGGAAAACGCGCACTGAGGCCGACTGGTTTGACAGCGCCACTCTGCGCACTTTGGTAATGAAGTAAGCAAAATTCAGTTCGTTTGTAACATTACCCTTCTCTTAGTTTGTATTGCGTCATATTGTTACAAACAAGTAGTAACAGAGAATCCGAGCACACCTAAGCACTTCTCATGAGTTGTAAATGTGGAAGCATTAATGTCCAATGGAAGGCCGCTGAGCGGTGCTGCGAGTTACGAACTCCTCGCGGGCAAGCGAGTGCGTTGAATGCGCTGGCCCAGCGCCTCCTAGATAGCGCGAGACCGCTGCACTTGGATCCGTGACGTCATGCTGCCTTGCCCGACTGCCATAGAGTATAAAGGGGACGCGCGCTAGTAAACCGCGGTAATTTTGAGGTCACCGCTTTTGTCACGCTGGGCTTGGCAATGGAAATTTCTGTCGAAGTCGCATGATGCCGTAAAGCAGAGTTCACAGGCATACAATCCAGGTGCTGGTTTAGCCCAGTGGGTAAGACACTCGGCTTTGATTAAATTATCGGGCTTTACTTGCGGAGCGAGGAGAAGGGCGCCACAGAATCAATCATGAGGAGGAAAGCGGAGGAAGTCACCTTGAAGGACCACCAGGTGGCGCTCACTTCGGCGCATCCACGGCACCGGCCGTGCGGGAGAGAGAAATGGTGGTGGTGGTGGTGGTAGTTGTGGTTGTGGTGGTGGTTGTGGTTGTGGTGGTGAGTTGTGGCAGCAGGCGGGTTTAGCCTGGCGTTTAAGGCTGGCAACTGCTCCGCCCGAGACTCTCTTATAGTATCAATGCACTGTTTCACCACATATCCATCAGACCAGTCTCTCTTAAGATTTGAAGAAGGAGACGTGAAGTTTCTTTGTGGACTGCAGCTGATCCTTCGGGGAACACAAGATGTGGCAGGCAAGCATGCAGAAGGACCTTTTCTTGCAGGTTTTCCAGGAGAGCGTTCCTTTCATCTTGGAATTGCGGGTGGGGCCACAGAAAGAGTTCAATGTCTCCTGTCTCGTCGCATGTCGTAGAGTTCGGAGAACTGAAAAGGCTCCTCTTAAACAACCATGCTGGTGTACTAGCAGAGCCTGTCATTCGATTCAGAATCGAGGATTCCTCTCGACGAATTCTGTTGGATACGCAAGGCATATGGCGTCGAAACCAAAGTGACCCAAACTGATTTCGAATGTCAGACTTTTTTAAGCTTGATTAGTTTTTGGTGCCTTGACTTTGTGACGACTATGAAAAAGAACCAGAAAGCTTGCCTTCGCGCACAGCGTTCCCCGCAAGCGTTTCTCGGTAAAGATTAGAATTGCATAAGCGGCACTCGCTGAGAAGCGACAACTGTGTGGCTGGTCTTTATATATAGCGCCGCGCGTTATGCCTATGCCAGTTAGTGTGGTTCTTCAAAACGTCGCGATATGAAAACCGTATTTAGCTGCGCTCAAACTGTTTTCTCAATCTGATCGTGTTTTTATAGATTAGTTGCTTTATAACGATTACCGAGGCTAAGTTAGAACGCAGGCGAGAGCCTGCGCTGTCGGAGAACGCACGCATAGCACAGACTTCCGAGAGCGAGGTTGACGTGGCGTCGCGGCGATGCTCTCTCTTCCCACGTGACATCTAACACGCCAGCTCAGCGGCCGGTATTCTCTTTCGCCCGCTTTGCTCTGCACGTGACGTGGCGTCGCATCCAATGGGATTTGAAGTGCCGTTTCGCTGTTGCACGCCGGCTTTCAAGCTCAATGAGCCATTTTATGCTTTCGCATCAATAAAGCATCGGAAAGTGAACGTTACTGCGTAATTAAATCCTGACACTCCTCTCACAATCAGTCCAACTTCACCTGCAATATTACCGGAACAACTACCACTTCACATAACCTAACAAACGTCTGCTTCTGCAGAGAGAAGAAAAAATTGTGGAAGCTACTGGTTAGGTTGAAGTGTGGATGTCATAAATAAAACGTGGTTCTTTTCTGAACAGGTACCCATGTTTGAAAGCAACTATTGCGAAAACAAAATTATCTGATAGCCGAGCAGCCCATGATTTAGCAGTTAACGATCGCGTGCGTTTACGAGGGCTAATAAGAAGTAGTCGTTAATATAAAAATACCTTGCGAACTCGGCTACTAGCGTGACTGGTTCGAGAAAATATCGGGAGAAATTGGAAACAATTAACAAAATCAACAGAATAAAGCATGCAGTAATAAAAGAACAATGGTAATGATAGCCTTGTTGAAATAGGTAGTGTACCCGCCGTGGTTGCTCAGTGGCTATGGTGTTGGGCTGCTGAGCACGAGGTCGCGGGATCGAATCCCGGCCACGGCGGCCGCATTTCGATGGGGGCGAAAACACCCATGTACTTAGATTTAGGTGCACGTTAAAGAACCCCAGGTGGTCGAAATTTCCTGAGTCCTCCACTACGGCGTGCCTCATAATAATAAAGTGGTTTTGGCACGTAAAACCTCATAATTTAATTTAATAAACTCGCCCACACAAACTACAGGCGAAGAGAACTTCAACCTCAACCAGATGTCCGAGACATGATAAATTTATCTTTTCGGGAAGTGCTCTGCTCAAAGCATGGGAACTAGGCTGCAATCATTACATCCGTGTAAATCCCAACATGTATGTCGCCCATCTTGTTCCAATGCGAAAATAGATTTTAGTTTTATAGTAAACGTTTATTGCTTTCTTTCTGTGTAGACACTCTATAGGCGGGTGGCACAAGACAAAAAGCCGGTAGGCCGCTTGCATCCTGCAAGCATAATTTTAGCGTAGTGCCAACTAGTTCGCATATATACGGTGCGTCGATCGATAGATAATGGCAATATGACGATAAAAGCTGGAAACTTGTAGATAAGCACGAAGTGTGCCCTGAACTGTTCACTTCTATGCATTTGTTCCTGAGTGCTTAAGTAGTAATATAACTTATTTCGTAGGATGGAGCTTCAAGAGAGAGTTATTGGGGTACCTCTTTCGAGGCTTAATAAAATATTGTCACTGTGTATAAATGAAACTTTTTTGATCACACCTATGATATTCTATTTTCCTTTAGTTATGCGTCTGGAAACCACAGACTGTGAATAATTATTCGTGAATGAATAGTACAAGGGGGCCAATTTCATTGCCGTAAAGTTTCTCTAATTTTTCTTCGGTATCACTAAAATATGTGGCTTTGCGTCGTATTACATAGTTCATTTCGTTACGGTTGTAACGCTTACTCCTTTCTTGGCATGCCGTTTCCAGCCAGGATGAAATGGTTAAATCTTGCAATGATGTTGTTACAGATCACACATACGGGGATTTTTACGAAATGCGTTCGAAATTCCTTAACAACAGTGAAGATAAGATACTTTATGTCATTTTCTATCGTTTACATTTACGACAGATTCATACATTTGAAGATAACTCGGTGTAGAAACCACCAGACTAGTATTGCACATTAGGATAATTAACTTTATAACCGCAAGCGCTATGCAGTTTATTCTGTCGTAAACTTTATTCAGGCCTTCGGATGAGCTTATAACTCTTACTAGAAATCCAGAAAGTGAATGCGTCTATTTTAGAGCCTAACGAATTCCGGCTGACTTTATAAAGAGGGGTGAAACTGAGCACCTGAAGAGCGCGAAATCCATGCCTATGGTAGACGCACATGAATGGCGTAACTGTTTGTGCCTCACAGGTGGGCGAACGTCAAGCGAGCATTGTTATCAAGAAAAAATCTCGGTCGATCACGGTCCCCTACGATAAGGCGCAGGGACGCACGTCACTGAGGGGTGTCTAGTAAGGGCCTGGCTGTTGCGCTTTTAGGCGGCACAGTTTAACTTTCGTCTTAGAAATTGGCCGGAATCCGTTACGCCGATGACAAAAAAATTAACTGACCACGTCAATTTGTTGCATTTCTGGAAACATTTATCAGCTCCTCGGACGGCACGCTTCAAGTGTTGTTTCATTGAAATCAATGACGTAGTTTTCTCTTAATAAAAACGTCATTTGGGCATTTTTTGCATATTCAACTGTCTGTTTCCACTCGTGCTGCGTGTGGCAAGGCTGTATTGATGGGAAATAAATATTATTGTTATTATTACTACGATACAATTATAATTTCTATATTGACCTATTTTCAAACTTGCTCCGTGGTTAATGCAGTTAAAAGTAAATAAGTTAGTTTTCACACCTTTCACGGTTTTGAAGAATTTTGAAGGCATTTTGTGCAACAACCCGGTACAACGTCTGACAAACGACAGGCACCCGTCGCAACGCCATACGTCCAAGTGTACGCCCTACCAGCTGATGAGCCATGCTGTGAGTGGCAATGCTGGCGCGGTGAGGGGCTGCAGCTGTTTCAGAAACAAGACTGATTGGCCTGCGTATGAGCAATCTGCCGGCCTGTACTTACGTTGGTGGTGAAATGGTTGACAAATGTGAATTGAGGATAATAGAGAAACAAACAAATATGATTTCACCGATGACCTTCGTGACACGTTCGCTTTGCCGTGCAGGGACCAACTTTGTAGAAATAGAGAAAAACGGTGTTCCTGCGCATATATATATATATATATATATATATATATATATATATATATATTCCCGAATTTTAAATGTCCGCATTCTCCGTTCTAGTCCCTGTAGTAGAAGTAGAAATTGCATTTATCGGGAGGTCGCTTCGACGAAATTACTTAATGACAGTTGAAACGTTATATTGAGTAAACATTACGCAAGAGGTAATTACGCTAGAATTACCAGTGCACTTTGATTATTCAATGAAGAATATATGCTAACTATTTTTGATAGCACAGCCAACGAAAAATTGAATATATTCAAAAGCAAAGTCGCAACACTAGTACCGGAATATGTACCAACTCGGGATCTTTCTTCAAAGAAACGCTCGCCCTGGTCTTTAACTGCACTCAGAAGCTTGGCAAATAAGTAAATAAAAACGGCTTTTTTTTTTCATATAGCGAAGTAGGCCAGAACATCAAATCGTTCACGCGCACATAGCGAGGTTTTGAGCACTCACTGAAAAGTGATTAGGGAAGCTAAGCAGCGTTCTTGTTTTTGTTTTTTCAATAGTACATTAACTTCACTTCTTTCAAGGAACCGAAATAAGTTTCGCATTACAATCAGGCCAGAAAAAAATTCTTTATCCCTTGCAGACACTGATGATAATGTCGTAGGCAGTTAAGATTACACTGCTGTTCTAAACGACACCGTCGCGAATGCTCTTCACCCCGTGCATAATGAAACGCTTTTTTTCTATGAAGCCCGTCGTTATTCAGTTTGCAGGAATTTTGACGCTGATTCAGGATTTGAAGTTGTCGTCTATAGCTTTGGTGTTGACGAAATTATTGAAAAGTTTTCTTTTTTTTTGAAAAACGCTGCAGTCTATTGATATGCGTATTTTATGTACTTTTTCGCTCAGTCCCACAAAAGTGCGTGATTGCCAGCAGATAGGAAAGTGTGGAAGGTGGTCCCTTCCACATTATCCTTTTTTATTATAGACATATCTCATTAAGAAGCGTTCCCGGCAAGCTTCTTGAGGATGTATTCTACTCGCACAATGTCTCCTTTCAAGAATATAGGTTGTGGGCTCGAATCCCGGCCAAAGCGGAGGCATTTTGATGGGGGTGAACGCGGAAACATCCGTGTACTTAAATTGAGGCGTACGTTAAAAAAATCTGGTGATCCAAATTAGTCCAGAGTCCCCAACTACGGCGTGACTCGTATTCAAATCGTGATTTTGGCATGTGAAATCCAATAATGTAATTCTTCTTATTAGAATCTAAGGCATCCTTCAGCCCTTCTCCTGCAGCATGGTTTCCATGAAAATTATTCATGTGACACGCAATTAATATCCTTCACGAACTTAGCTTCCTCCTTAGAGTTCTACTAGTCGATTGTACCTTCCTAGACTTCCCAAGGCGTTCGATCCCGCCCCCCATCAAAAGCTCCTCCTAAATGTAGATTGCAACATACTGAAGCGGAAAGAATGCTTTCTAACTAACCACACGAAGTTTGGAACCGCGAATGAGTTAGTGTCGCAGAATTGTGCAGTGAATTTTGGTGTACCACAGGGCTCGTTTTAAGACCATTACTGTTTTCTAGCTGATATATGTTAGTGATCTCGTCAACGTATTCACACCTTCAAGTAAACTCTTCGCAGATGACTGTGTCCTTGACCGCGAGGTAACAAGTGTGCAAGGATTGTTCATTCTGCGGAGTGATGTTGACAAGATTTGTAACTGGTATTGTCTGTGGCAAATGGCCGTAAACACAACCAAACGCAAAGTAACAGCAGTTTCCTGACAATCTAAACTTTCTAACACCGTTCACTAAAACGTACGTGGTGTTCCAGTTGAAGCAATCACCTCACATCAGTATCTTGATGTGC
The DNA here is from genome assembly GCF_023375885.2 of Dermacentor andersoni. Lineage (NCBI taxonomy): Eukaryota > Metazoa > Arthropoda > Arachnida > Ixodida > Ixodidae > Dermacentor > Dermacentor andersoni. The sequence continues at coordinate 47,192,449 of NC_092818.1, read as the reverse complement.
ACGTAGTTAAGTATCTTTCCTGGCAAACACACGTCACTAGAATTATCAGCAATTCGAATAAAACACTTGGTTACTTACGCAGAAATTTTTCACAGCCCCACAACACCGAAAACTCCTTCTGTAAAATTCACTTATCACACCCAAGCTAGAGCACACCTCATCTGTAAGCGATCCTGGACACCGCACACTAGCAAACAACATTGAATCAATTCAATACCGATCAGTTCGTTTCATTGCTTCTAGTTATTCGCACACAGCTGGTGTTTTATTTGTTCAGTAAAGTAAAACAGTGTTCAAGCCAATATACAGGTTAGAACGAAAACATTGAGCCTCTATTTGTCTCATAAAAGTTTCCTTTGGAATAAACAGTTCAAATGCGATTTTTTTTTAAAGAACCATGATATGTGTCTTCCCGAGTTGATCGCACGCAAAAAGATTTGGTTGCTTTTTGCCGAACGAATGCATTCTTTGACCCTGTTCTGCTCATGACGAGTACTGAGCGGAACCACCTTCCCTCTCTCATTACTTTCATTCAAGACACAACGACTTGCAAAGCAGGCCTCAGTGGCTACATACGGCATATATTGCGCTGGTTCTGCAGCCATACCTTGACAGTATTTTGTGTGATGTTTGTGGTACTTCTGATTTTCTTTATTGGAGCGGAATTACGCTGGAATTGTAATATAATTCTTTTTTAATTTTTATCTCATTACCTTTATTTTCAGGCTCTCTTTTTATGTGTATTATACCTACGCCCTCTATAAGAGCCAATAGGCCCAGTGGGTGTCGTAATAAATTCATCACAAATAGAGAAATTGCAATTTTTTATAGCACGACCCCTAATCAAGAGGCATGCTACATTATATTGACTACACTCAATTAGAAGCGAATATTAATGCAGATAGTAGTTTAATTTAGAAGAAATTTAAAAAGAAGTTCATTATCAAATCTATTTTCCTGTAAGGTGTTGGCCGCATAAGGTGCATTATAACAGAAACAAATGACTGTGGGATATCTCTTTAGTAACAGATTAGAAATGCACTTCACCACCGAACGTACTTCTAGTGCCGTAACCCGGGTGCCAAATCACAAAGCTTTTCATTCATAAGTGCTTTTTGCCATTTGTCAGCCCCGTTTACTAATGTAACGCCCGTCATCACTATTGATTAAAGTATGCTCTTACGAAGAGCTCTTTCGTAATACTCTTTTGTGGATATGAAACTCATAACCCGTGTTGACAAAAAGCTTGTATGTACTAATTGTTCGTTAAAATAAAGTCCATCCAATCCTAATTCAGGAAATACTATCAGTGAAGGCACCCGGTAAATTTCAAAGAGCACTTAAGAACGATACATTTATTGAATTTGGCCCAAAATTATTGGCGCAGTTCCTGTTTTTCAATCGTCTATGCACTTTGGTATGTTTCGATTGAAAAACTGCAGTGCAGTGGTGTCATGTGTTAGACTTCGTTTCCGGCTTTCGTATATATTGTTTTACATGACAGCGCTTTCGGGTGGAATTGAGTAAACTCCGTTTAGTATATTGATAATGGCGCTGACAGCGTCATTCGAGGCTTTGTAGCGCAGGCCAATACAAATAAAATCCCGCTCTTAAACGACGCATTCTATTTTTTCGGCTATATGTGGAACACACTGCCTGCCTGACGGGTCCTCTTTGCTATGACCCTCGCTCGTCAGGGTCATGCATGGCCATGATGGCATGACGATGGCTTTATGAGAATGAAGCAGTGATGACGGCGATGGAAAGGCGAAAGCATAACGGCAGTGGAAATGACGAATACAGTATGCCGGCGACAGCATGGCAACAACGGAAGCTGATTCCGAAACGATGACAATGGTATAATGAAGACAGCATGGACGAAGCCGCGAAGAGGACCGCGGAATCGCAACAACTGTATGACAACGGTGGCGTGACAAGGACTGAGTGATGACAATGACGTGATGATGGTGCTGTGACAACGACGGACGGACAAGTGTCTGATGACGAAGCAGGAATGACGATGATGGGTGCACCACGGGAGCGCCACGATGGCGGCATGACAACGAATGCCTGAAGATCACCGTGTGACGATGACTCAATGGCGACAATGGTAGGAGAACGCGGCATGATCCCCATTCAATGAAGACACCATGATTACGGTGGCTTGATGTCACGAGGCTGGTAAAGGTGTTACGTGAAATTCCTAGACGCCTGTCTACGGTCTAATGCGCAAAGTTCGAGCTCATATGCATAGATTGTAGGGTTCGAAACCAACCGTCGAGCAACCTTTTTTTTTAAGTCATGGTATAGCAGTTATCCAAAAAAGAATTATGGGGCTTTACGTGCCCAAACCACGATCAGATTATGAGGCACGCTGTAGTGGGGGACTCCGGAAATTTAGACCACCTCGGGTTCTTTGACGTGCACCTAAATATACGTACACGGGTGTTTTCGCCTCCATCGAAATGCGGCCGCCGTGACCGGGATTCGATCCCACGATTTCGGGCTTAACAGCCCAACTCCATAGCCGCTAAGCAACGGCGGTGGGTAGCAGTGCTCCAAAGCGGGGTTAATAGGCTAAGAATACCGACCGAAATAAACCTAGCAAAATACGAGAAAGAATGTGCTATCGCCTTTAACATGAGCTTCAACGCGCATATCATGCCATCCCCCCCTCCAAGACCTCCTCCCCCCGGTGGAGCTGTTGCATCCGTGGACGTCAACTTGTGACACCCTGGAGAAAAAAGCGGAAAGCGTGTCGCCATTTCATCAATGCGCATAACTCTGCTTTCCGCGATTCTTGTGTTTCTCAGAACCATAATAAGTTAGTAGCATTGACTGTTGAGCCAGTAGGTGCAAATCGTAGTGTCATTTAGCGAAATAAGGGCGGAAAGGAACGACGTGGACAAGCACAGCAAATAATACCAATAACACGTTGGTGCACCCAGCAGCGTGGACGTCTTTATACGGCAGCGCAACCTGTTTCGGCGCCAGTGCAAAACCTCTTAACGCTCGTTCGGGCACTTTTTGTTCCGGAACGATAATCGTCACCTATATTGCGTGCCTTTTCTTTCTTTAAAGGGCTGTACCCGATATTTCCAGGCCACTATCGATATGCGCGTTATCAGCCTGACATCGCATTCTTGACAAGAGAGCTGCGAGTCCAGAAACCGTCGCGGTATAGCTTTGTGGCTATGCTCTGGCGTTGCTAAGCTCGAAGTCGTGGCGTCGCTTCCAGCTGTGGTGACCACAATTCAGTGCTGGTGAAACGCAAAAAAACGTACGTGTACTCATATTTAGGTGGACGTTAAAGAACCCCAGATGGTTAAATTTAATCCTAAGTCTCCCAGTGCGGTTTCACTCATCATTAAATTGTTCTTTTGACTTGTAAACCCCAAGAACAAATTTTTCATCTCATACGGAATTCTTCAGGAAGCGCGGACAAGACACATATCGATTATTTACGAGCATAGGATGAAGGTACGCCCCAAATAATGCAAACTGTTGTTAGAGTGATCACGACCCGCACCCTACGACTTCGCAACTGTTGCCGCTTTTGTTTTATCTATCTATCTATCTATCTATCTATCTATCTATCTATCTATCTATCTATCTATCTATCTATCTATCTATCTATCTATCTATCTATCTATCTATCTATCTATCTATCTGAAATTTTCTTCTTTATTTTCTTGCCAGTTGTTTTAAGGCTGCGTGTAGAAAGCAGACCATTTGAAATCACCGGCCCATGGCGCATTGCTGGAATGGCTAAACCTCCTGCAATTTTTTATCAAGAGTGTCGCAAGTTAACGCCACCAGCTCGACCGGCAGAGTGCTCCGGCCACGAATCCCACGTTGCGGCTCATACAGAACCTGATTGCGCGCTGGTGTATGTAGCATGCTTATTTTTTTGTCGCCAGTTGCACGATTGGCAAAGCGCGGTGGACTGGGCGAGAAATCACGCTGTCGAGTCATGTGGTAGCATTGGGTCGGTGATAGTTAGCATTGCGGGAACGATATTAACAGCCACTGAGTAAAGAAAATGAAACCAGTAATAAGCTTTCTACTGTGCAGGCGTTAGGAGGCCCGGTAAACAAATGAAAATACTGAGATCTCAACTGAAGCAACCTTCAAATGGGAAGTAATATCGCGCTCTCTATAACCTGCAACGGCTGCGCACGTTGCAAGACGCTCTCCCAGGTTGAAAAGCAGCGTCGATCGGCGCCGTGTTCCCGACCTGAAGGCAGAGCGTTCTCCTGTTCAGCTTTCGAACGTTGCTCCATCATGCCTTATTTCACCCCTTTCCAACAGTTTCGTCTTGGTCTTTCCCTCTCTCTCTCTCTGTATTTCACTTACCCATCGCCCTCAGATGCAGGGTAGCAAACTGGACTCAGTCTGGTTAACCTCCCTGCCTTTCCTTCCTCCCTTCTCTCTGTCTCTCTCTTTCTCTATGGTATTTCACGGATCTCGGTCTCACAAAAATGGTAAGGATATACGGTGGCCCCATTTTGTACTAGCCATGCGTCATTGTTCTGCGCACTTCAGCAGGCGAAATAGCGACGTTTATATTGCGATTGCCCGCAGAACGAGAGAAAGGACGAATGTAGGCATTGAGTGGCAATGCAAAAAACAGCTTCGTGACGGCTCATTGAGGGGCGATAAATCAAGGTACAGGCAGTTTTCATTTGCAGAAGCATGAGCAATACTCAGCTCGCACAAAACGCTGGCACCCGTCTGTTGAGAATATTTTCGGGAGACACATTTCGTCGTAGAGCCTGAAAGAGAGAGCGAAAACCAGCAAGAACCGGAGACGTTCAAAAGAGTAGCAGCGAAAACCTCTATAAGCCAAGAAACCACCGGTGCCAATCGCCAACCTGAGAGAGAGCTTTGCGAGTTCATGATCCTAATTAGAATGGGAGAATTCGTTCAGTGGTACAAAAGCCTATAAGTAACGGGATAATGGTGCGCCTTCCCACGATGTCAGTAGCGCGCTCTTACCAATTTGCATACAGTTAAACGAAATGCTAAAGTGATCGACTATGTCAAGCACTCACGTTCAGAACTCACGTTCAGGACCTTCCATCAGTTTACAGAAACAGAATATTACGATGCGATTCATTTTCCGCTATGCAATAGGTACTACAGAATATACCGGGTTATGAAAGGGCGCAGCCCTTTCATAACCTTCAAACTTAAAAGTCTTTCAAACTTAAAAGTTCAAACTCATTCAGCACGCGGCTCCATGCACTTTCCTGATATGTAACCCGATAAGAGACGCTGTCGGAAATGGAGTTTTGAAGATAGTGTGCTAAAAGCTGCATGTAATGCCTTTATTATAAATCGCTCCTCTTTAGAGTAAGTTAATGTAGTAAGCCAAGCGTAGGGTGTTTAAACTTTGCCCGTAAACGCGTCATTGGGCTGCTGTGTTCTGTGTTGTGGTCTCTCGCGGAACATCCACAGTGGTTGCGCTTACACAAGGCTTTAGTTCGTAATATATTCGACGTACTACGAAAAGATGAGCAACCTTCCGCCCTTCATGTTTTCTTAGTCTTCCGTTCCGTTCATTATACTCCACAGGTGCCCGTGTCGGTGCCATGTCAGCAGTTTCCTGCGAGCTCCCTTGCAGCTAAGCCTTCCGGTTGTTGCACCATTTCACTTCAGCATCTACTCTCTCTCCCCCTTTCACCCGTCAACTGCCTCTGCCTTCCACGCCGAACGCGTTAAGATGACGCTTCTCAGAATGCGTGCTTGCCTCGCCGAATGACGGGGCTCGCCTATGCTTTCGGAGCGACGCGCTCACTCGGAGTTCAGGCCAGTGGCTGAATGGACGCCGAGGAAAACGTGAGAATGTTCATGTCTCACCTCCTTCCCCTCCCCTCCTCGAGCGCCCTTTCGCTGGGTCTCGCCGAAGTGTTGAGCGACGCTCGCCAGTGCCAAAATTAGCTGGCCTTCGCAGGCAATTAACCTGCACGCGGGAAAGCGGAGAACAGGTGGAGAGTATATCGACCATAAAGCTGGCGGAGCATCATGCTTGCCCCCACTTCATTCAATATTCACCAGCTCTAGCGTCAACGAAGTCGTCCCCCCCGCTCTTTTCACGCCACACTTATTTTTTTCCTGGCTCGGAAGCGGTGTTATGGCTCTTCACATCCGAGGATGGGGAAAACTGCCACTGAACGCCGGGCGATTTGCATTTCACACCTCGCTGAGACAAGCATGCTTTGGAACGAACTGCATGGATGTACGGCAGCATAGTTGCCGAGTCATCGAAATAGTGTTTACCCTGCTTGAATGGCTTAAACGTGACGGTGTGCCATTTGAACGCCACCATGCTCAGATGACGAATGCGACACTTCCCAGTTTTGGTCAATGGCTGAGAATGCGACTTTGAGATAAAGTGATATGTCATTTTACGTTGAAATCCCTTCTGCAAATTTATGGCTTACTCCTTACATGCCATTTGAATACTCAACGCGGCGACGCGGAGATATTAGGGAACAAATATTGCAGTTTATTTTTTTCACTAGCATGCCACCAGCGACAGGTCAGTTGCCCTGCATGCCTCCTATTCGGTCATCTAATTAGGCTTTCCTCTGTGCACCCTGTGACCTTCTAGGGACAAATTCAATATAGTACCAACCCTCTGCCCGAGATAAACATAGCGGAAGTACCACTCGACAGGATCTTCTGTCACTGGTCTTGCGGTGACAGACTTGCGTTCTTAACTGTGGCCTCTTTTGCGGCACTGCGCACTTCGGACAACTGCGAAAAAAAACGTATTCCAGTGTTGACTAAAGTATTCAAGCAGAACTTTTTGTTGAGCTAGCTGGTACATATTACTTAAGTACTAAAGCGCCAAACAGACGACACAAGAATAGACACGGACGAGCGCTTGTTCGGGCCTCTTCTTGTGTCGTCTGTTTGGCGCTTTAATGCTTCAGTAACGCTGACTAAAGTATTTGACATTTGGAAGCTAAATATTCTTTCTGAAATAATTGTCTGGTTGTGTTGGGTAAATTATTGTACATTACCAGCGTCGCCACATCCTCAATTAAAGCATTCTGTACGCCTTTTTCCTCTTTTGTCTTCCTTTTTCGACAACCAGTCCACAAAAAATGTCGAAGAGGCATATGTACATCAGGGCCTCCACCCGTTATTAAGATCTTTTATGAAACTTTCTGCTTGTCATTCGTCTTTCCAGCCTTGAAAAAAGACTTGTTCTTGTTATATCCCTGACGTTGAGTGCCATAAATCCCACTTTACAATTACATACATTGAGATAATTAGCTAATTAACATTTATATTATTCTCCTTGGGACAAATTACCTATACGTCAAATTGAAGGCATGCGGTAGTGAACTAATGTTCGGCTAAAAGGAATCCTAAATTTAGCTCCACTTTCAGGATACCCATTCACAAAATCAGCGAAAATAGTCAGTGGCGTTGTGCATCTCGGTGCAAGGTGCATATCGCACACTTTTGGGAAACCGTTAACAGAAACGCCAAGGTGTCTTGTAGCACCCTTTAAGGCTGGACGTGTCTAAAGTGGAGCTGGTCCCACGATTTCTGGTAAGCTAACATGATTTCATTCCAGCTGGTTAGAATTTTGCAATTATAAAATGCAACAATTGACAATGTCGACGGCAGCAGAACTCGCAACGCTTCGAGTCACACAGCACTTTACACGGACAAACCAACACAAAAGACGGCTCGAAGACGGCACTACGCCGCGGTCCGCATGAACAGTTGGTATTTGAAATCACAAAAGCCATATGCTACTTGACTACGAAAGGACGTGAAATAATTTTTCAGTAGCTAGCAACACTGTAGTATCAGCGACAATGAACGTGCCGATCAAGCTGCTCGTTCAGCTCGTGCAGAGTACAACTGCCTATCGATCCCGCTGTCTAGGAGACATGCTGCAAGGATGATCCGCCTACTTCCACGCCAATGCACTACGTCAGAGCGGGATGAAGCACATTTTATGCACGCTCGTTTATACACCCTGTATCCAACTTTAAGCCTCCCACTTCCACCAAGACTTCCCCGAAGAGACGCAACCCTTTTGTGTTGGCTGTGGCTGGGCGTCGTGTTTACCAACAACTACGCGTTTTGCGAATGGATGGCCCACACCGCAGCATGTGGCGATTGCGGTGACGAAACATTCGTCATCTTCTTTGCCAGCTCCCGCAGTACAGTGTGCAGAGGCAATCGCTTTCCGTCGTGCTGAACCAGTTGGATGACGGGCCTCTATCGAAAGAAAGAATTCTGGAACATCGATGCGACTTGACTTCGGATCAGAAGGCCATACAAGCGCTACTGCGCTTCTTGAAATCGACCGGCTTGTGTGAACGCCTGTGATTGTAACGCCTTTTCTGTCACTGCTCCTTTTTTTTTCCTTTTTTCCTACTATTTTCTTTTTTTTTCTTTTTTCGTGTTTTTCTTCCTGGCGCTTTGTTTTATTTACAACCTTAACGTCCCCTACCCCAAAGAAAGGTTGCAACGCGGAAACTAGCATCTGGTTAACCTCCCTGCCCTTTCACTGTCTCTCTCTCTCTAAAATGTGACTTAACATAGTAATTACGGGTAAATTAGTGAATATTTCAATGAGCCAGGGAGGCACAGCCATTTTATATGCAAATAACTTTTGCCTCTTCTACAAATGCACACGAAAAGATTGCTTTCATAGGCAATTTTGTAAAAAAGCATGGTAAAATAAGAACAGCAAAAATTAAATGATAACATACGTTTCTTCACTACACCCACTCGCCTGTAGACGCTGAGGCAAAAAAAAATGCGGAAAAGTAAGGGAACCGCTGGTAACCTGCATCTTGATGATTGCAGCAGAGGCGGCACAAGTGGTGGTCCCTAAACTCCCAGTGACCAGTCAAACATTCATGACGTGGCCTTATATTTTTGACACATGCATCAATAATACACAACGTCGTTTTCTAAAAAATTGGCAGTGGCTCAGCTCGGCTATGCCAGGATATACGTAGCGAAAGCTAAGGCATAGCATGGTTAGTGTTGGTTAATCTTGATTGCAAGTCCGCGTTAGTCTGGTTGTCTAGCTATGTTGCCGCGTTTAGCCAGTCGTTCAGCGCGCTGTTCGTTTGTTTCCTGTGTGATTCGTTTCCTCTTCATCTCGTTCCGATGTCGATTCCAGGCATCCTCCTACTTATCAGAATTGTCTCCGCCCACACTCCCGCCTCAACTGTGGTTGCGGCGCACGCGAGCTCTTCTTTTCAATCCCCCGACATGTTATCAGGCATGCGACTCAGCTGGCGAAGCGAGTGGAGGCGAACGCAACGACGAGGAACGCGGGGTGACGAGGAAAGCGGTGTGACGTGATGTGCTTCCTCGGAGCACGGCCACGGCGAAATCGCAAGTTGGCGGCCAGTAAAGCTTTCGCGTTAAAATAAAAAAAAAACGTTGCATACTTATTTCTGCGCCGTGATGGTAGCGCTCTCAGACGTGCCGTACCGCCGTGGTTGCTCAGTGGCTATGGTGTTGGGCTGCTGAGCACGAGGTCGCGCGATCGAATCCCGGCCACGGCGGCCGCATTTCGATGGGGGCGAAATGCGAAAACACCCGCGTACTTAGATTTAGGTACACGTTACAGAACCCCAGGTGGTCAAAATTTCCGGAGTCCTCCACTACGGCGTGCCTCATAATCAGAAAGTGGTTTTGGCACGTAAAACCCCATAATTTAATTAGCTTTAATTTCAGACGTGCCGCGTATTACGGAACAGCGTATCGAGCTTGCTGTGTGGCCGCTTGCTGTGCTGTGACGGATCATTGCCACATCGAGGCACATCATTGGTGTAAATCCAGCGCCGGCGTCGCTGCCCTGAAATGCTTAAGTGACTGGCTGGATGCGGTGTTTGTTCATGCACGCCACGTTAGAGAGCGCTTCAATCACTGCCACAAATGTGCAAGTCACTGGCATATTTTTCAAAATTTTAGCGCGCTTTCTTTAGGACGCACAAATTTTTTTTTAATGTAAATGTAGGAAGTTCAAAGCTGCTGAATTAGACGTTTCCGAGAGGCCTCTACAATTTTATCATGGGGGAGTTCTGCTTCAATGTCAACACTCACGAAGTCTGGTAGTTATTCTCTACTAATTATGTAATTAAGTAGAACACAACATAATTGCATGACTTGCTCTGTACAATAGCCAAAAATATGCACTCACTTGCGTCGTGCAAGAGTGCTCCGGTATATTTCTAAACTTCGGTTAAAATTAGCGGGGCAACTGTGTATATAAGAGCTAGGAAAGTGTGTCGGCCAGGGCTTCTCGGAAGGCTAACCAGGTAGCCCCGATTCAAAAGACTGGTAAGCCAGCAAGTTTGCTATCAGATCTAAGACCATTACGTTTTATTAACTTCATGAGGAACATCCTGGATTAACTGCTGAACTGCAGCAGTGCTAGTTTGAGTTGCTCAAGGTTTTTCTGAGAAAATGTCTGGTATCAGTCTATGGTACAGTGTTTAGACTCGGTTCTAATCTTCATATCACTGACGTTCGCCACGAAAACTCACCATGAAGGATGACAATTGCTGCTTTTCCGGACGTATGACAGGCTTTCTAAACAGTTAGTCACGTGTATATTTTGCATGTGGATGGTGGTTCTGTTTAGTTTTAGATTTCCTACTTTGACGCAATATTGTCACGTGGTGGTGACGTAGAAGAACACAGTAGCAATACTGTGAACGAGAAAACTAACTTTTATTGGGCGAACTTGTGCCCACAAAACAGGCTACACTTCTAGCACAACGAAAGCGGCGAACACAGTCGGCGATCGTCGGAAATCTGATCAGCGGGTCAAGCGCGTCGGCTTTTATACAGCATTCATCGAATGTTCCAGACTAATTCTTCGGACCCGCGTGCCTTCCACAAAGTTCTACACCATACGCGTCACGCGATGAAATCAGATAACACAAGGTTCGGCGACAACAGACACGCGGATAGAAGCGTCGATAACTTTCCAGAAACGTCGGATACATGCAGGCGCGTCCCTCGCTGTGTGATTACAGTTAAGCGGCGAAACGTAGTTGCCCGATGAAGATAAGTACACGTGTCAATATCTTCATGTTGGCGAGCAACGGTGCCAGCACGCGTCACGTGTCTCAAAAGCAGGGGTGCTTCGAAGAAGCGTGTCAAACCGTATATATTTCGACCTAGGTTTGCACAAATCGTCCAACTACTGCCCACGTCAGTCCTGATATCAATGTATGCAGACGATGCCTGCCTATTGTCCTTGGACTACGACGATGCTGAAGTACAAGAAGTCCTGAAGGCATATTCTGTATAGCAAAGCGCTTTCTGTTAGGGTGCGATGTCGGCGGATAATCCAACTTAGCGGAACTACAGCCTGCGTTGCGTGGTGTCCGAAAGAAGGTTTCTCTCGGTTAAGATAGTGTGACTTATACAATCCGTTGTAACTTAGGACTTACAGCACACACATTGCTTTTCGACAGCAAGGTTTTTGAAGTGAAAAGTCCGTAGCGCGGGCCTTTGCAAGGAAGCGGCATCACAGAACACCTGTACAAACTTAGAGAAGGGAAATTGTACCTTCCGCGGTGCAACACAAATAAGAGTAGCGATGACGTGGCGAACTAATGTGTGCGACCGAGAGATGGTGCTGGCACTATTATCATCATCATTACGTAGTGAGCAATATGGCCGCTACGGTAGCGGCTGGAGGGGTTCGTTGTGCTGCTCGCTCACTGGTTTTGGGTGTTTTGCTACCGCTTTCGGGCCGGTGTTTGTGTGTACGATACTCTAAAATGACTATCGATACTTTATTATATCGCCAGGTGACCCAGAGGCCTCAACTGGCAAAAAAAAACAAGTCAGTCATGTAAGCTTACATGGTTTATTGTCAATCGTGAATGAAGCAGTACATGACCACAATTTTCGTACAGGTCAGGTGGAGCTAATGCTGTCAGTTACTGAGTTTACAACATACAGAAACACAGATAGTAATCTATTTAGCAGAATTGAAAGCTGAAATAGAGAGAATTTTTCTCATCGCGTTTGGCGTGCCGCTAAAGCAAGAACAACGATATTATGCTCGCCTGCGCTAGTACATGTGTTGCATACAGTACTGTTTGACGTGTTCCATACTATATCTATGTTGTCTGCCTTCGACAATTTCAGCTAGATTAAAGAAAGAAACATAAGAAGTGCTCAGCTAACATGTACTATCAGTAAGGTAAGCTCGAGCTCCAATGTCGCATTGTTGTCATAACACATTGGCGATAGGCGCGAAGTCTAGAGGGGAAAAAACGTTATGCTAAATTTTAGATCACATATTGTGTGTTCTTGATATTTCTACTGCGCATTTATTGTTCAGCAGCGGCAGTAAAGACTTTGATACAAGTGGAGTACCTGTAGGAAGGCCGGGAACGTTATGGAGACGACAGTGCCTACAAGGACCTCTGCCAATATTGTGTGTAAACAACGACACTAAATAAACATATAAGTATGCCCAATTAATGTTCACGGATCCTTGTAAAATGCAATTTACGGTTTCATGTTGAAAAAACATCTCGGTTTGCGTGTTCAAACAATGCAAAAAGGTTACAAGGAGATGAACACGTCAGTTGAGTTACAGATGTGAGCAAGGGAAGCCTAATCCTGTAGCCAACGTTTCAAAACTCAAACATATTTGTGAGGGCGGTGACGATGATAAGTTCCCACGCTGCGGCTTCCCTTACTCGTCCACTGTTGATTGGCTGAATGTTAAGCCAAACTTCGAGTATATTTCAAAAACACACTGTCCTCAGGTATGTCATCTGCTTTTTGAAGAGAAAGAAAAATTGATTTTATTGGTTCGTCATGTTTGAGAAGTGTGGAGTAGGCCAGTTGTGTGAAGTTGCCGGTTCTAGCGGTGCAGGGCTAGCCTAGTTACAGATTTTCGCAAATGAAAAATACAATATACAGATCTACTTCTAACCCTATTACTTACCACCTTTACAATGCTCCTTTAGATTTCATCATGTGCTATAAATATATTGGTGTACACATTACAAAAAACTTTAATTAGACCAATATAGAGTGTGTCATTAACAATGCAATTCACCTGCTCGGGTACTTACAGTGCAACTTTTCCAAAGCGCTGTCTACTTTAAAACTACACCTTTACATGATGCTAATATGCTCAAAACTAGAATATGGATCTGTAATACGGGATCCCAGTCGCGTTAGTCTTACTACTTCACTTGAACTAGTACAAAATAACTCTGCTCATTTCGTTCTTTCTAATTATAACTGTACCACGAGTATAACCTTAATGAAGCTAACCAGCACTTATCCCCCTAGCTAGTCGCCATGTTTCGCTATTTCATAAAATTTTCCGTCATACCACACTTCACGACGACTTCATACCGCGGCCTCAAGTACATTTCAATCTACATCGATCATCGCACTTATGCAGGGATTGATTCTTGCTACACAAAGTTTTTCTTTCAATCTTTCATCCCCCGTACCTCTCAGGAATGGAACCACCTTCCCTCAAGTATCGTAGCCATCACCGATAACAAACTTTTTTTTGCAGAACATTAGCTAACATTGCATAATCAGGGGAATCATTGTATTACCAAAACTCACTGCTCTTGTTTTTACTCTAATGCTTTGTAACCACTTCCCTCTTTAATGGCGAATGGCCCTGAGCGTACATTAAATAGAATATAGAATAATAAAGTGAAGAGTGACTGCCACAGTTTCAGTGAACATGAAGCATCATTTCCTCAAAATTGCACTGAGCGGCTTTGAAGGATTTAAAATTCTTTGCAGTTTCATGTAACAAATTAACGCTTTGAAGGAGCATGTGATACTCGTTGGTAATGCCCGTCAACTTGATTTTCAAATAGCAGATGACAGAATTTGTGCATTACCAAGTAGAAGCTTGCTACATGACGAGAAAAGAAACAAGTTGGGACTCAACTTGTTATTTCTCCGATTGTCATGAAATCCCCTTAAAATCAAGCAAGCTTGTATGTCCCATTTTAGCGTTCCCGCTCGGTATGATACAATACTGTAGACTGTTGCTTTCTTGATAGGGCTCACAGCCCTCTATCTGGTAAACTTGCAAACATTTCATGGTGAGGCACGTAGTTCAAGACGACCTATTGTCATTATGGTGTCCGCTGAGCTTCTTATGGCTTGGCGCGGGCAGCTTGCAAACCTATAATCTTTATTTTGTCCTTCTTCCTGAAAAGAGAAATCATGAAGCCATGACAAACATGCAAGCAAAGAATGATGAAACAAAAGTTAGTCTAATAAATAAAAAAATCACAGTTCTTATTGAAGTGTTCAGAAACATACCTTGCGAGGATTCTGGCTCTGTGGTGACACATTCACTGGTGACTTGTACGTCCAGAGACAATAGAATCCAAAGTGGTGATCGAATGTGAGCAGCATCTTGGAGGGTGGAGGCAAAAGAAGAAAGCCTCAGTTGCATGGTGGAAGCGTGGGTGAGTTTGTGATTCATGTATGACTAAGAACAGTGCACAAAACGCTCCATGACAGAAAACACACACACACACAACACTGTTTTGAGTGTGCATGCATTTCTTTCGATGGTGCCCTTGTGCGGGCTGTGATTAGTCAAGCCTCGCTTAAATTTTTTGCCAGCTACTGCGTAATAAAAACTAATTTTATTATGTATCAAATGATATTAATCCAACTGTATCACCGGAAGTACACTTGAACTAATGTGCAGCGAATTTATCGCAGTGTATCATTCATGCAGACACAGCCAAACTATTTTTATACTGTACTCCGTGTTAGCGATTTTTGCAACGTGGCAAAATAACAAGAGCCTGTTTTAATTGCCTTTAAAGAGCAATAACCTTATTATGATTTTCCACGTTGCGAAATATGACTACAGCAATCCGTTTTACCCGCTCAGCTCCCGAAGAAATTGAAAGTCGAAAATGCGAAGCAGTGTTTTTTGACTCACCGGTGCACACACCCAGAAGCTGCAGGTTAATCCGCTTTCTTGGGTAGTTTCCAGACAGACTGTGCTCGGTTCCAGCGATGTGTTTTCACGCTAGCTAATGCATTTTATTCAAGCAACCGGTCATTACGAGGCTAGACGCGGCAGCGTGATGAAGCAATTGCAGCCTGATGAAGATGCTAATATTTTATACGACGAAGTCTTGCACAAAATACCAGAGTTGTATGAATGCGCTTTTCCACTTGTAACAATGGCAAAGTGCAGAAAAGGAAGGAAGCCTTGGATTACACGTGACCTGCTCAGGCGAATCAAGGTACGAAATGGGCTTTTCTCCAAGTTTTTAAAATCTGATGACTTCACAGTTCTGAAAGAGTATAAAAAAAGTTAGAAATCAGTTACGTGCAGACATTAAAAATCTAGAATTCAATACTACGCTCATAAATTTTCAAATATCTCTTTTGACCCTCAAAAAACGTGGCGTACAGTCAAAGATCTTCTACAGAAATTATTTAAAAAATGTACCTACATAAATGACAATTGTAGGAACGGTTCTGAGTGGTAAAGCCCTTGCCAATGAGTTCAACAGACATATTTTGGCATTTGCAGATTTTCCTGCAGGAACGCCCAGTAATATTGGAAAATACATGGAACATAATCTTCAGCACAGCCTTTTCTTATATCCAGCTACTCCTGCAGAGATTAATGATATTATATTAGGTTTCAAAAATAACTGTTCTTGCGGTTTTGATGGCATTAAGGTAGCACCAATTAAAGCAATTGCTGACCTTATAGTTCATCTACTTTGTAATATAACAAATATAATCTTGACAACAGGTATATTCCCCGAAAGAATGAAGTTGGCAAGAGTTGCTGTTTTGTTTAGAGGCGGTGCTGCAAATATAAGTAGTAATTAAAGACCTATATCTGTTCTACCGTTGTTTTCCAAAATAGTAGAAAAAATGATTAATACACGGATTACTGCCTATCTTAACCAACAAAAGTTAATCTGTGCCAGCCAGTACGGATTTCGGAGGAAGAAATCAACTGAATCTGCATTGCTCAGTATTAAGGATAAACTTGTTAACAACATAGAAAATCAATTGTACACATTAGGTGTTTTTCTAGATTTCAGCAAAGCGTTTGATTCTATTAAACATAATATACTTCTTAGCAAACTACCGTATTATGGAATACGAGGCACTTCACTTAAATTATTGCAGAACTACCTTTCCAGTCGTTCCCAGTATGTTGTTATTAATAATGCCACGTCTAATTTTGAGCTAATAAAATTTGGGGTTCCTCAGCGGTCAATTCTAGGACCTACTCTGTTTCTTTTATACATCAATGACACGGTGCCTCTCCCACAAACCCCTTCTATTATCCTTTACGCTGAAGACAGAAGTGTATTTTTTTCTGGTGACAATTTAGGTTCCTTAATTCCACGTGTAAGCTTATGGCTTAAGAATCTATCTGACTAGCTTGTTACAAATGAACTCTCATTAAATGTTGACAAAACTAAGTACATTGTTTTTTACCCCTGTTAACAGACCTGTTTATATTAATAATGATGTGGCATTCGAGTCGCGACCGCTAAAAAAGGCAAAAAATTTTTAGGTGTTCAGTTTCATGAAAACCTTCGTCGGTCTTGCCATATTCACTATATTAGGCGCAATATTGCACGTTGTATTGGTATGCTTAATCAGTTTCGCTTATTGTTTCCTCGTTATATACGACGTCAACTGTATTTTAATACTGTTCATTCGCGACTGCATTACTGCCTGCTTGTTTGGGGCACCACTACTAGTTCTAACATGGAAAGCCTCCATCGATTACAGAAAAGTGCGCGCTTTATTGAAAATCTACCACAACGTGAATCAACATCTGTATATTTTTCGCAGAATCGCATCCTGGGCATTGAATCACTATATAAACTGCGATTATCAGAGCTTGCATTTTCAGATTTCGAAATTGATCCACAACTCTTCTCTTTGAGGTATACCAAACATGAATCCCATAACGAGTTTAGGAGAACCAACTTCATCAAGTTTAAATGTAGGAGGAATTACGGGACACGACTGTTAACTTGGCGAATTCCTAATCTGTTAACCCTTTATCTTGCTCTGATTGACATCATGGAAAACTGTTCCTTTTGGCCTGCTTTCCGAAACCAGGCAAAGAGATTTTTCTTAAATCGTGTACAAACCAGTTAGAAACATTTTTTCCTTTGTTTTTTTTTGTGAAGTGAACATATTTGTCATGTAAACATTTTTTTTATTGTCGTATAGGAGATCCAGTTAGGATTCCCTGCTTTGTTTTTTTTTCTTTTGCTCAAGTGAACATGTTTGTAGTTATACATTCTTAATTAGATTCATTTGAATGTACAGTGTATGTAGATTACTGTATGTAAATTGTCACAGTCTTCCTGTAAACAAAGATTTGTTTGTACTTCGTAACTTACCGTGAAACTGTGCCTGCGTGAATTCAGGGTGTCTAGGGCCTAGTCAGGTGACCATGTGTGTCGCCTTTAGCGCTCTTCACCCGGACAACTGTATATTGTCTAAATTTCAATGAAGTCAACGTCAAAGACCACTGACGACGGAAGCCGTGCATGTACACATTACGCCAGTGAAACGCCGCCGCTGATAAAATTCGCCGGCTTTAAACACGATCGTCTGCTAGTGGTTAGCGAATGTCGGACGCATAAACTGGTTGAGATATTATTGCTGGCTAATTAAGACGAACCTGCGTGATACTGCACCAAGGAAGCGACCACCCCGTTCGCAAATATAACCACCGTACAATTTGAATCGATAAACGGCACGGACTGCAATTGATACCAGTGGGCTGCTGCTTATCACACGTCAACGAGGTCTCAAAACCTTTATTCGAGTATTAAACCACAGGTTTTAGTAACGTAAGTTTAATAAAAAGAATTGTCTGTTTATTTTGCAGAAAGTTAGACGTTAACTATGTTTGACGGTTATGTGTACATTTATAGATCAAACATTGAGCCGCGTTAAACTCCCCTAGCAGAAAAAATACAAATTAAAGTATGCGACCAAATGACACTACGTTCACTTACGCGCTTATGCTGGAACGCACCACGGTTGATTTTTCGCCCTCTGTGGCAATCGCTAGTACTTCAGAGTGCGCGGGGCCTGGCGGCATCACTCAGCCTCTCAGCCAATCACACTGTAGCGCCTGTTGTACGAATGCATCTCTTCCTTGAGGTTACCCTGGACCCAACGCTAACACGTGGGGAGCTCATAAATCCAACACTGAAGAGCGAATTAATCAGGGACTGAATATTTAACGAGTTATCGAAGGTACAAGATTAGGTGGCACAGCGGAATCCTTGGAGCGAGAACATGCACTTATCTACTACCGGTTATGCAAGGACCCGTCAAATTAACGTAGGCTAAACAAAACCGCTCGCAGTCTCCGAATTTCCTCCGTTTACCGCGTTTGATCCTCCGTAGCGCTATGATCACAGAAGCAGAACCCGATATTAGTTCTGAGAACCGACATTAAACAGCCTCCTTCACAGCCTCATCACGCTTTCCGGGACGTTTAGTATCGTCGAAATATAGAGGGAATTGGCGATGCGCTGCGTTTGAGCAAAGTTCCTTACGCTGCTGCAAATGCGTAGGTTCCAGGAGGGTTACAAATATCTATTCACGGACGAGTTTACATCAAATGACAGCTCGCACGCGGCTTTCCATATATCTTAAGTGGACAGAAGCAACCGACTTTCCCTGAAGACATTGCCTGCATAGCAGGCTTTTGCTATTTTAAAAGCAGCACGATTGATTCTCCCACGTAACCGCAATACATACTCAATAGTATCTTCCAGCACTAAAGGAATCCTAAACATTAAACCAATTTCCCCTTACGGGTGTTTTACTGTGGCCATAACAAACACGCTTCCACTTTAATAAAAACATTTCCACATACCGCAAGTGCCATACAATGGGTGCTATCAGTTATTATAACATCCTTATCTCGAAACGGTGCAAGGCATGCAATTGAAGATACTGCTTAAAGGCCATGCATTCACGCGCTATTCATTATTGCAACTATCTATTCCAGTGAAGAATCACCGGGCAGCACCACCTAAATAGGCTTAAAACCATTATGATAAATTCAGCAGAGTTTCTTTCTGTTGTAATTCTAAAATTTACAAGCGACACGGCGATGACTAAAAGACAACAGCGCTTTAACATTCAAGCACATAGTATACAATGAACAAAGCAGTCCACGCACAGAGCTGACAATACGGCACACTCGCATACAGACACTGCTCGCGCAGCCTTCATCAATGTACCTAATAACCGGCTCATATAACCGTGGTCTTCGAACCTACAGTGTAGTGCCAGTGGGCGAATCTCTGTTCTCTTTTATTAAAAAATAAATATCAGCACGATGCTTGTTTTAATAAGGTCAGCTAATGGGCACCTAAGTACCCCACAGATCTATTATTACAAAACTGTACTATATTTATTGCGTTTCAACGAACAACTCCCAATTATCAGCACAGGGGTGAAATGCACAAATAACGGTTCTTTTTGACAGCCCATAGCACCATACTCACCAAAAGCGTACTTGAGAGGAACAATACAAACTTACGAAAACTAATAGATTGCTTTCGTAATAAATACACCCTTGGTACCAACATTTTTGCGGACTTCCGCTTGGCGAAAGTGTGTTTTGGTGCTCAAACACGATTTAATAATCTATGAAAAATTAGGAAGCCATTCACCAAGGCATCTTTCGCTGGTCATGAAGTCGGTCTCCATTTGCTGGTCAGCTGTGTTGAGTAGTAGGAAATCAAATGGCAATTAGGTTAGCCTTCTGCATCGCTTATATTAAGTACTCTGACATCTATGGCATCTTCTTTATCAGGCACTAAGAATGTTATTTTCACCCTGCGACAGAATGTTTCGAAGACATTTGGTGTGACGAACCGTCAATCATCACTCATGTACCCCGTGGACTCGTTCCTGCAGTTTTCAGCGAACCAAAAGATTAATCGCACGTACGACACGCTTCTCCATTGATTACGCGCCGATGCCGCCTAGGCGTTTCACTTCTTGTGTCACATAAAAGAAATAATGCGTGACATATTGTTTATTTACTTATTAATTTATTTACAATTTACTGCTGTATTTTTTCAATACATAGAAGGAGTGAGTGCAGAATCGAAAATACTATGTTACAAAACTGAAAAAGTACGACAACGAAAACCACAGCAATGCTTACGCAGGAGTAGGGCGACGTAGGAGAAATAAATAAAAAAAGATGGTTATAAGATATGAAGTACAAGGCTAAATAATTGAAAGAAAAAGTACAAGAACAAAGCAGCAACATAGCAATGCTCGCATAGAATAATGACTGTATACCTCTTTAACAAATTCTTTGTTTGCTAAATTTCGCAGAGCACCATCGAGGCTCTTTCATAGCTCCATGATTTGAGAGAAAAAATGAATTCTTATGGAAATTCAGGTGAAATCTGACCAGTGCAATTATTAAGGGGTTGGTGCGTCGACTGTGACTGCCAGGATGACGGACCAGAGCGATGGGTGCTTGAATTTGTGACGATGCATGAGAAATCTGGTGCTGTGAGATAAACCGCTCGTACGTGCGCCTCTGATGCAATGATTAAAGCGAAAAACGGCGGCTGCCCGAAAAGCGGAAGAAGTTACGGTCATAGCATAGATCAATCTGATGGCTTTTAGGGATAGATTCAAGCTTAGCAACATGGCACGTGTGGGGAGGAGACAACGCCGTAGAAGCAAAGGCAAAACTTCGTTGAACTAGAGCCCTTTCTAAAAATTAAATTTTTGGCTTTTGCGCGTCAAAACCACTTTCTAATTATGAGGAACGCAGTAGTGGAGCAATCCAGAAATTTTGACTACCTGGGGTTCTTTAACGTTCACCTAAATCTAAGTACACGGGTGTTTTCGCATTTCGCCCCCCATCGAAACGCGGCCGCGGTGCCGAGATTCCATCCCGCGACCTAGTGCTTAGCAGCCCAACACAATAGCCACTAAGCAACCAGGGCGGGTACAGCCTTACACGCCGTTAAACTGCATTCTTTAGTTGCCTCTTTGAAGGATTAGTTTAAAAACGCGAGCTTCATAGGACTTTACTGCCTATTGCATCGATATGTTTGTGCCATGTTAAGTTATACGTGAATGTGAGACTATTTCAACTGCATAGCATGTTTTCATTTGCATGCGCTTCAATTACGGAATTTCATATAAAAAAGGACATTATAAAAAGACATTGATATTGCTTTTTCTATGCCATTTGCAACTCCTCCCTCCATTTACAAAAGCGTCAAAACATGTACACTCTGGTCATGGATGTTAGGGACATTGGAATACAGGATGCACACCTCCGCATACAAGCGGATGTTAACAGGAGCTTCAGCAACCAATTCATCCTAATGTATAATACTGATACATGCATATTGCGTGCTTCTTGTGACCAATGCACGCCGGCACGCCGACGAAGACGACGAACGCTCTCTGGCTCTGGAGCTTACGGCTGTACTGGCCACCGCTGCAGTTAACCTTTGCAAATGTACTTTCTAAACAGTCTCCAGTCTTAATCCTTTGTTTGCGTAACATTTTGGTGGAGGTGCGAGGCATCTGGGAGGGGAATACAGATCGCCGTGAGGCGGAGCAGTCGGCACCGGTCGGGCGTCAAGTAAGGAGACTGAGCAGGCAGCAGGAAAAGCTAGGTTTGAACATTTTTGCCCTGCAGCTGCCTGAATGAGAGAGATTGCTGGCGCTGGTTGGTCAATGGTGGGTTCAAGTGGGCGTGAATGGAAAGGCGCAGGACTTGTAGGCTCGAGTTTGCGGCGAACAATACGTGTGACGTGCTCATTTAAGGGCGGTGAAGTGGTAAGGTCAACGCAAGACCACGTCGCAGCCGTGTTAGGAAGCTGGGAGAACTGTGGAATGACGCGGCGGCATTCCTTGACAATGACGTCGATGGAGGACACATTGTTGAAGACCAACAAGTTGAACGTGTCGTCCGCGATCCCTTTTAGTACGTGGCTGACTTTGTCAACTTCGATCATTTTCTCATCGACTTCCCGGTAAACAGCGAGCACGTCTTGTATGTACGTGACATGCTATGCAGTAGAAGACTGAACTCGGGTAGCAAGCGCTTTTCTAGCAGTCCGCTGCCGACCGGTGGGATTTCCAAAGAGGTCTACGAGCTTTTCCTTGGAAGCATCCCAGCTAGAGATCTCGTCCTCTGTGTCCGGAAACAGACACGAGGAGTTCCGCCCAAGTAGAATAGGACATTGGCTAGCATAGTGGTAGGGTCGTAGCGGTTGTTTTGGCTAACACCTTCATACAGGGTATGTTGGCCGGAGAATATGCGAGGATCGCGGGGATTGGTAACCGTAACGTACGTTGTTGTCGGGGTGCCCGCGTGCGTTGGCCACAAGAAATACGCAATATGAATGTATTATAGCATAACAATATAAATAAGAAACAGTAGCGTCACAAGAACGGAGCCCTGAAATACAGCAGATCTCACTTTCACGGTGGTTGACTTTTCATGGTTTAAAATTACGAACTGTGATCTCATCTCTAAGTAATCGGCAATCCAGTCTAGTAGTTTAGTGCCACGAAGGAAAACACCAAGATTTGTTAGTATATAAGCTTCCAATACTGCCCAAATGTTTCCGAGTAATCTATGAATATGACATCGAGCTTATCTCTAAACTCAAGTGCAGATCCAATATTGTGAGCGAATTTAATAAGCTTCGTCATCGTGTAAAATCCGGCCCTCAAACTGTGCTCGTGACCTGAGAGGAGGTAGTTTTGTTGGATGATCATAACGGCTTCACTGAGCACCAACGATGCAACGCACCGAAAGATGAGACAGAGCTATCGCCGCCATCGTTTGCATTCCGTACGCGTTTCCCTGCGTTCAACCCGAACGCGCGCAGTGTCCATTATTACAGCCAGCGTCTCTGACGGCAGCTCGCCAAGTTTCAACCTTGAAGAAGCGTTGGACTCGCTCGTCGTGTAGCGTCGAAGTCGCTGCCACTTCTTGCCGCGCAACGTTTGGGATTTACCAATATCCTGTTGTAGATCTGTGTTTACTTGTGTTTACTTGTGTTTACGCAATTGCATACATGCGTAAACACATGCACGTGACATTTACAATATTGGAGACCACGGAATTTCGAAAATTTCTGGCTATTTGCTGGCTACGGTGAGAATGTAATCCACTGGCGGCTCCACACAAGCCTCTTCCGACACTACGGTGCCTCAAGCAACCTCCGCTCTTTCGTTCCACCTTCCGAAATTCCTGTCAGCATCACGTAAATGCATGCAGATGACATCTACAATGTCATCACAGAATCTCCTTAGTATAACCAAGAACGGGTTGGTCTACGTGACCATTTTAACATCCATAACAGTCTCCGACTCACAGTGGACAAAGTGCTGGGGCCGTGGTCGTGCTGCGATGAGAGGATTGCCGTGAGCGCTCTTAGCGGTTACTGAGTAGACTGAATTTATGGAGCCCACATAACTGAGGTTGCGGGCTTCGTCTTTCCTGTATTGTGATGCTGTTTATATGCATCAATATCAAGCCCATTGTTATGACCGCTACCGGGCAGGTATGGCATCCTGCCGGACGGCCAGGAGCATACTAACGCTCACACAAGAACGTCGACGCTGCGCCCATTTAATCAGTGACAGCCCTTTTGTCAAGACATTCTCAAGGAGCTCTGGCACGTGTGATGACGTCAGTTTGACATCGCGGCGAACGCGGTTTTGTCCTCTTCGTTGTCACTTTCACTTTGCAACACTCTTCCCTCCTTAAGGTGAGTACCGCTGTACGGATTTTCTTATACGGGTCGATCTACGAAGCATAGCTGCTTCAGCCTCTTCTGGTAGCATCGGCACACCAGCCGGTTGATCTTGCGAAGGTTGTGCCGGCACAGGACTGTATCGAGGACGGACTTGATCTATGTGACGTTGAAGCTCACATTCGGCCGCTTCGTCGGTGAACATTCGGGATCCTCTTGTTTCTATCACTGTGGGTGGCAGCCACCTTTCTCACTCTCCAAAGCTGCGAGCCCAAACAGGAGTGCCCGGGTTCACCTTGCTTTCTTGATCTGCCTGTGGAGAGATAGGAAATGTTACGGACGGTGGAAGGCACGTGTCTAACCGAGAACGGATCTGATATCCCAAAAGACGTTGAGACGGTGATTGTCCATCATCCAGGGGCGTTCTACGGTAGTTAAGTGGCAGTTTATCCAATCCTTCAGACAAGTCACCTGACCGAACCTTCTTGAGGCGATCTTTCAGCGTCCGCACTGTGCGTTCAGCAAGCCCGTTCGATTGGGGGTGATATGGTGCCGTATGCAAATGCTTTATGTTATTTTCTGTCAGAAACATGGTGAAAGTCTCTGACGTGAAGTGAGTTCCGTTGTCTGTCACAATGATTCTTGGTATGCCCAGACTACGGAAGATTTCACGCAAGGATGTAACTGTCGATTGCGCTGTGGCTTGACGCACTGTAATTGCTTCGATCCATTTCGAATGTGAATTTATGGCCACTAGGATCATGATGTTATTCACTGGACCAGCATAATCCAAATTTACACGTCACCAATTCTCGTGCGTTAGTGGCCAGCTTACTGGTATTTTCAGCGGTGGCATTGCGCTTGCTTGTATGCATGTAGTACAATTCCTACTGATTTGTTCGATAGCTCCGTCGATGCCGGGCCACCAAACGACCGTACGAGCCAATGCCTTCATTGCAGATATTCCCTAGTGCGTTTCGTGCAGGAGTTGCAGCATGTCACCACGAGCAGCCTCGGGAATCACGACTATGTGGCCCCAGTAAATGAAACCTTCGTAAATGGTTAGCTCATTCTTTCGTGCGAAGTATGGTTCCAACCGCGTATCGGGTGATTTGGGCTCCTTTGGCCATCCATGAAGCACGTGGGACGTGACATTTCGAAGTACTTTATATTTCTCGGTCAACTGTCTCATTGCTTGCAAAGAAAGGGGCGTGTCATCCAGCTGCTGCAACTAGTGCACGTACTCGTGTAGCTCCTCTGATGTGTCCTCGGTGGTTTCTAGGGGAAGCCGACTTAGCGCGCCTGCATTCAGGTTGTCCGAGCCACGTTTGTACTCTGTGTTGTACTGGTATGCTCCCAACAGCAAGGACCAACGCTGAATTCTTGCGGCAGCCATGATGGGCGTTGGACGATCTTCACAAAATAGACCCACCAGCTGCTTGTGATCTGTGATCAAGGTGAATGTTCTTCCCAGTAGGTAGTCCCGAAACTTTGATACCCCGAACACTAGGGCCAATGCTTCATGCTCAAGTTGTGAACAATTCCGTTCCGTTTTGGCAAGTCTTCGAGAGCGAAAACCTATAGGCTTGTCAACATTGCCAATGCGATGGGACAGCACCACTCCGATTCCGTTCGGTGAAGCATCGCACTCCAAGCGCAGCGGCAGTGAGGGATCGAAGGGTGTAAGCATTTTGGCATTGCATAAAGCATTTTTTGACTTCTGAAACGCTTTCCGTTGTTGAGAGCCCCAATTCCAGCGACGTTCTTTCGTTAGCAAATCGTAGAGCTCGGATAGCAGACTGGCCATATTGGGAATAAACTTGCTGTAATAAGTGAGAAGACCTAAGTTCCTACTTGGGTCTTCTCCGATGTGTGTCAATCCCCGATGTGTGTTAATGACAGTCAGCTTCTTTGACTGCTCATCCAGTAACGCAGTTCACTCACGCACTTGGGTGTTGGCGCCTTCATAATAGCGTCCATGTTCTTCTCCAGAGGGTGCAGCCCTCCCGTACTGATTTTGTAGCCAAGGTACGAAACCTCAGACATTCTGAAGGTGCACTTGTCGTTCCTTAGCCTGACGCCGTACTCTCGAAAGCGCTGGAAAACTGCCTTGAGGTTCTTTCCGCCTTCATTCCCCTTCTCGGCATCCAGGACTTCGTCCAAGCACGCCTGGAATCCCGGCAACCCGTTAAGGACGCTGTCCATTATTCACTGAAAAATAGCTGGGGCAGAAGACCCACCAAATGGCAGACGATTTAAGCAGAATAATCACCGATATGTGTTAATGACAGTCAGCTTCTTTGACTGCTCATCCAGGGAAACCTGGTTGTAGGCGTCTCGAAGGTCCAATGTGCTGTAAACGTCACCCTCGTGCAGTGCAGCAAAAAGGTCATTGATTACCGGTAGTGGGTAATGCTCTGTCACACAGCTGGCATTTATCGTTAGCTTCTAATCGCCACACAATCGAACTGTTCCGTCTTTCTTCATTACCGGAACTATGGGCGTCACCCACTCCGAGTGAGACACCGGGGACAGTACTCCGGATTTAACAAGCCTGCACAGCTCGTTAGAAATCTGTTCTCGCATTGCATATGAAAGTGACCTGCCTTTGAACAACTTTGGAACCGCATCCTCCTTCATGTATAGATGAGTGGGCGGAAACTTGAACAGACCCAGTTCAGGTCCAAACACGTCCTCGTATACTCACACAGGATTGCTCGCAAGTTTAGCCCTTGCTCCTTAATGCTGTACACGCTCAAATCCGCAGCCCCTTCATTGTTCAGTGCCTGGATGAGATCACGGCCGCACAGGCTCGGTCTGGAGACGCGAACAAGTCAGTGACGCCGTAACAGTCGTGCCGCAGTATAGGCAACGGACCCAAGTATCATGACAACTTCAAGCTGGATTTTTCAAGGCAGGGCCAGCTTGTGTGATGATAGCAGTAGACGTTCCAGGACACCACGCACACGGGTGAGCCGGCGTCAATTTCCATCACAATGGCGGCTCCACCCCAGCGAAAATTGCGTCGTAACGAGCTGACGAGTCCGTGCGGTTTGTTTCGGCTTTAGCGTATACAACTGTGCGGAGAGCTCGGCTTCGGTATTTTCTATTAAGCCGCTGCTCAGCGCCAAGCTCTGCTGCGGTCGCTTTCCTTTAGATCAACACACGGTAGCTAGGTGCCCCTTTTTCCTACAGTTGAAACATTTGGCGAGTTTAAAGGCACAAGCCGCCTCACCGTTCTCACGGCTTCCACACCGGTGACAGCCTTTAGACGATCCACTCGTCTTACTGCACGTTTTTCCTGCCTGTCGCTGCCGTCTATCGCCCGCTAGCCGGTGAAGCTCGGGCTCTTCCTTAAGTTCTGTCTGCTTCCTAAGCTGAACACCCTGTCGCGCAGCCTCTGCTGCAATTACGATGTTTTCTGCCTCTTGCAACGCCAGTTTCGAGCGAGAAAGCAGTGCCTTCTGCACGCCACTGCTGTGAATTCGGCATGCTATCCTGTCTCGCAACAGGTGGTTCAACATGGTCCCGAAGTTGCGTTTATCAGCCAGGCGTCGAAGCTCCACGATAAACTGCTGAGCTGATTCCTCTTCCCTTTGAATGCGGGTAAAGAACTTGAAGCTTGCGGCTATCTCATTTGGCGTGGGTGCGTAAAATTCTTGGAGAATGGTAACTGCTTCCGCATAGGTTAACTAGCTCACCTTCCGCGGGGCACAACGCCCACTCAGTACGTCGATAGGCTACGAACCCAGTGCCGAGATGAGAAGCGCCCTTTTTTGAGCGTTGTCGACGGTGTCATTACCTTCGAAGTACGATTCGACTCTGATGTAGTACGACGACCACTTGTCCTTTGCGTCCTCGAACTGTGGAACTGGGTCCGCCATGGCAGGTGTGTTTGCCGTCATCAAGGTTCTGGTTCGTTGCTCATCGCCATTGTTATGACTGCTACCGGGCCGGTACGGCATCCGGCCGGATAACGCTCACACAAGAACGGGAACACTGCGCCCGTTTAATCAGTGACAGCCCTTTTGTCAAGACGTTCTCAAGCAGCTCTGGCACGTGTGATGACGTCAGTTTGGCATCACGGAGAACGCGGTTTTCCCTTCTTCGTTGTCACTTTCACTTTGCAGCATCCGCCTATACATGGAAGGTCTCCAGAGTGTAGACTCTTTCACTCCCGTGTTACAGCTGAATGTCCTACAAGTATTCGACTGTGATTTCGTTCACGGTGTCCATGGAGACGCACTTTGAGAGCTTGGGCGAGTTTGTGCCTCTACAGCGCTTGTTTGTATTTTCTCTTTGCATTTCCTCTTTTATTGTTCATTGAGTAACAAACTCACAATACTGGCACAGCCGGCTGTAACGTAGCCTGCTTTTTTTTTTGCATTCTACATTTCAAAAAAAAAAGTTTTTCTATATTGAAATAAAAAAACGCATACTTATTGTGGATGACTGGCTGAGAATGGGCCAATCATCGACAATACGCAGTGGCATATTTCCAGTGGCTCAAAATAGGGTAGTACAAATATTTAACAAATGATAAATTCAAAGGAACCTTTGTATTTAATGGACTATTATTTAACACATCGGTGAGGTATGGAGATAGTTACTAACCGGCAGTACATATAGCAACTTTATATCTTTATTTCTTATTTTATAATGCCGTACCGAAGGGCACTGACTACCACAGCACTGTCAGTCAAAATTGCGTGCCCTATTCGCGACTCCAAGTAAATGCTCGCGGGCGCGCCGACAACCAGCCGATCAATGTTCAGCCGCAGGTTCACACATTACAGCATGCACTCCAACGTTGCCTCGTAGTTCTCAAATAATCGTGATGCCGCCGTACTCAAGCCCGAAAAGAAGTAAAAGTTGATGTCAAAAGTATTTTGCTGTGTACCATTATGACTATGTCGTTGTGGCAGAGAGATAGCAGTAGACCTTTTCATCGTTTCCTGGAAGTAGCAGACGACGGCAACAGAGAGCGATATGGGTAAGAAACTTGTGCATTGAAAAAAGGTGACTGGCATTATGGTGTGTTCTTTTTTTTGAAGCACTTCAGTCGGGCCGACTTCTTTTTTCCGGGCAAGTAGACCATTGCTTTCTTTTTATATATTTAAACATGTTGCTGGCGTTTCAAATAGTGGATTGCACTTTGTTTAAGCATATTTTAATAAATTAGTGATGTACACTTAATCTTTATTTGGCATTAGTTAGCTTAGTTTTTAACCCAGCATTACTGTTACTAATGGCTTAAGCAGCAGGAATATTCTCGCCAATGTACTTTTGTCCGCAGGCACCGAGCAGCAGCGATAGCTCGGAACGTCTGAAGCTGATCATGACACATGTTATGACATGAGGCGACATAGCGTTTTGATTGGATGTTTTAGTTTAGTGGTGCAAGCAAAAGATACTGTTTTCTGATTCAGTGCGGTGAGTTGTGAGTTTATTTGATCTCTCGGAAGTTAGAACCAACTGCAAAAAGCGCGCGTTTATGATTTGAACCACTCGGCCGGTCCACAGCGCCGCTATAGTTGGCTTTCCGGCACTGTGCACACAACTAAATTCTATTACAACTGGTTCTATTTGTTTCGAAATCACCGATTTGCACTACTACAGGTCACACTTCTCAAGCAAAAACCGTCACGAAATTTCTCAAACCTATTGGAAGAAACGCAAATTGCTCTAATTGGTTATTTACGTCTTACGTTTCACCGGGGTTTGAGAATTCCTACACCCTTAAAAATGTTTGCAGCACATGGGGCTTATTTTGTCCGCCAACAATATTCGTCAACTGCCTTGCTTGCATTTCATTTCTTGAAAACTCTTTGCTCGCAACTTTCCTGTCGAAAATGTTGTCTAACACTGATAATGGGCATGCCTTTCATGACCTAAAATTAGTGGGCCCACAGTGTTACCGAAAAGAAATGCGGGCAAGATAGGTGACGATTATTGTTGTGGTACAAGACAAGCCCCAAAGGGTGCAAATTTTTTACGAGTGTACGGGAAGTGGGTGGCTGCTATGTTCCCAAGCGTGGACCCAACCTTGAGCACTGCCTACTGCGAGCCCAAACAAGCGCCAGTCATCAAACGCAGACGACCTTATCTCGACGTATCAGCTAACTATGAAAAGAAAGGTGCAACCCAACTGGCAAACAAAATTCTCATTTCTTTCAACTTCAAGACAGAGTGACCGGTTAGTGTTGCGCTTTTTAGTTTCGTTCTATCAGTGCAGATCATCCGTATTTAGCTTCTGAAAGCACTACAGACGTTACCACCTGTATTATTAGATGCTATATATGATGTAATACAACTCGAGTGAAAGTACGGAGTTGCCTATGAAGGTCGAAAACAGTCAAGTATCGAAGCTGTGGCTGGAAAGCAACGCCGTGAACAAGTGCTTGCATCTTTTGGAGGCTCTCTATGCACACACACTTCCTTTCTTTAACAACCGGCTCGAAAGGCTCTTTTTCTTAAAAAAAAAAGACTAATGCGGCTCACTAGGCAAGCCACACGTTTGCAAGCACAGCGCAGCAACTTGCGCGGTTTCGTGCCTTAACTCTTTCAGGCCGATCAAAATATTTTAAACAACACCAACGACTTCGGCGACATACCCCGATTCTACACCACAAAAGAGAAGCTTGCACACAGTACAAGCGAAGCAGCCACCGTGAACCTGGCTGTCGCAGCCGTCTCTCCCGCCCCTCCACCTCCCAAAAGAAGAAAAATCGGCTTAAAACAGCACATTTCAGTACCTTCTTTGGCCCCAACTCCATTCACTTCACAAATCATTACTCGCTTACTCTTCCTTAAAGCTCTTACGTTTGTCCAAAGTCATTCAGCGCCGTACGACATTTACGTCTATAGGCATTGGAAATAGCTCCAACATAACGATAACGCTGGCGTCATGGCGACAGCATTGGCAACATTTAGGAGAACGTGGCAAGTATGCGCACCGCAGCGCAGCATATAGAGAGAAGGATAGATAGCACCTGTTGCTCGTGTGCGCAGCTCTTTTTGTTGTCGCACTACAATCCGTATTGTATAAAGTCTGCGTTCGCATGTACTAATTAGACGACTCATGAATTACAGCACAAGGTACAGTGTCACGGTGTAAAAGAAACGATAGACGGATGAAAGCAGCAGGCCTTATCTTCTGCTATTGGGTGGCATCGCAATAAACTTACAAACCAGGTCGTTTTGTTTGAATATTTATTCCTCAGCTATTTATATTCCTACTGTCAGCGCGCGGAGGAGCTAAGTGTAGCCGTGGAGGACAGCACTCAGTGTTTCCATTTTTTTCCTGGTCTGTTGGCAGTGTGCGCAGGGCCACAACGATAAAACAAACCATTCATTTGCTCTTCAACGCACATTGCCAGAGCATATAGTATACTGAGCTTAACGCGGAGACAGCTCAATAAGGAGAGTGGCTAAGTGGACTTATGCTGATACCAGTGAACAAGATGGGTGCTCGCAAATGTTCTAAATTATTAGAACATTTCTGTTGCTAGAAGAGCAATAATTTATGTGGTGCATTTCCATTCGCACGAGTTCATTTTTTAATTCCTTGACGCATGCGCACCTGGAAGTGCCTGGCAATTTCCCTCTTCCCACAAACACCTCTTCAAAGCTATATTTGTGTCAGAGCAGAATAAATCCAAGTAGTCGGTAGTCAGCGCTTTTCCTGTGTTCCTCCCTTGTCCGCGTTCTTTAATTAATTTTTCGCGCTGTATTTCACCAATGCATTGTTACCAACTATGTCGCATTCATACCCGTTTAAGTTCTAATTTTGTTCACAAGTAAGGCTCGTCCTAGGAAACGCCATGTCGCACAACCCCAGGCTTCATAGCATTTCGCCGCGGAAACTATGTCAATAGGTTTCCCCAGCAGCATATCTTTGCTGCTCTACACGGAAGCTATCAGTTTGATTTTTCGCAATTATTCTGCGAAATACTGTGCAATATTTCTAAAGGGAAGTTTTGTTTAGAACATTTCAAATGGTTTAGAAGCCTGCTACGTTTTTACAAAACCTGTGGGGATGAGCTGACGCGTCGATCTGTGAATCAAAAATGGAAAGGCAAGCCTGCAGCAAATCGCTCGGCTGTCCCGAAAGGAACTATGACGGGGCTGTATTGGATCACAAAACGCAACATGGTATGAGGCTGCCGTTTCACCAGGCTACATAGGAACTGCTCATGTGGCCCTACTTTCCTCGCAAGCTTCTCGGAGCACTGGCAGCCTGTTTACCAAGTCCAATCCCATTGCGCTCTTTTACCTGCATTAAATTTAGCGCCTGCTTCATAACGAATCAAGTAAAGTGTCAGGCGTAACAGCATCCGAGCCGACAGGCATGCTCGCTTGCGCGCCGGCGATGGCAGCGCCGGCAGTTAGCGGAGCACGCGCGTGGCAGAGCATAATGCAAAGCACCTTTGACAACCGTCCGAGAACCTACGCGCATTTGCGCGTTTCGTTTGGCTTAATGCCGGCAGCGCATTCTCGAGAACGCCTCGCTGAGACGCTGTTTCTGATGCCCCAGCGTCCTCCAGCGAGCTTATTTGTCTCTTCTAAAGAGATTTCAAAGGTCACAACGATCTTTCGTGAATCTTTTATAAGGGAATGCGGCGTAAATTGCGTTAGGCTTGCTTTCTGTGCTCTTATAAATGGCAGTGAACGAGCGAAAACGTGTGTCGACTATGTTCTATACAGGTTGAAGGGTAAGGCGCAATAAATCTAACATTTCGCAATGACTTAGAATGTTTATTCAAATTCAGTACCGCCAGAACTGCCCTACGTGCTAGAACAACTTCAAATGTAACACCGAGCGAAATTTTGTTTTTGGGCCAACTTGTGCTAGTTCTTGCGCGAAGGAGTATCAATTATTCTGAACAGGATGATCAACACACTTGTCTTACTTGAGCTTCGGGAACTTCTCTTATAAAAAGCGCAATTCTGTGCCATTTGGTCCTGAGCTGAACCTATTAACTTATTTTCGATATCAACCGCCACATGCAGAATTTCGTGGCCGTGTGCGTTAAGTTTTATGTACAAGTTCAAATGAGGTAGTTTTCATGTTTATCGTCTGTGGGCGATAATAATTACATTCACTGAAGTAAACGTTGAGTATCGCTGCTGATTTGGAGATCAAGGAAAGCGTAAGAATATGCACACACGGAAAGCTCCAACTTGTGGAACGTATCGCGACAAAGCTTTATTCAATATTGTCGTGGCCCCTCTTGCCAACATTACTTTCAATGCCTAAAAAAGTATTCTTAACATTCCGGAGGATCTCCACAACACACATTGAAACATAGTTCACGCAATGTATTTCTTTTAATGGAAACAAGAGACCTAACTGACTTCGTGTCTTTAGGTGTTTCCGGAACAATCTAAACAAACACCTCCGAGAAGCAAAACGGATGCACATGACCAATCCTTTTTCTCCCGAAGGGTGTAGGGAACGACATAGAGGAATCAATCTTATTAGACATCAATAGATGCGAGGCATTGACAAACACCCGATTAGCCGATTCCTTTAACGAGTACTTCACATCATTAGTCAAGAGTAAGCACGATCCGAATTGCCTTAGGTGCTTAACAACACGAATCATGGAGAGTACATTTTTTGTTTACCATTACGGTGCAAGAAATTGTAACTTCCGTCATGTCACTGTGAAGCAGTATGTGTACTGATCGGTGCTCATGACCTCCAGATACAGCCTTTAATATATGCTATCAATACAATCTCGGCCACCTTAGAACATGTAATTGCCCTTATGTTTTCCATCGGCACATTCGCCAAACGACATATCAAAGGTATCTGCGATGTTCAAGGGCCGTGATATCAAGGACTTCTCTAGTTACAGGCAAATTTCACTGATTCCCTTGTTTTAAAACTGCATTGAAGAGTTGATATATGCACGTATGTCCGGCTTTTCAATGAAGCACAGCATTATCACGCCATGCCAGTACAGCTTTAGGAGAGGCTGCTCAAGGGAAATGGTCTTTCTCAGCCAAAAAAAAAAACACATCTTGCAGTCTTTTGAAAATCGACTATATACACTAGGCATATTCGTTGATTACTCTAGAGAATTTCTATCAATTAGTCACTAGTCCTTACTTGAGAAACTGGAATATGGCTTTAGAGGTGTTCCCCCCCTTAACACTTCTCATGTCCTACTTTTATCATCGGCGACAGCAACCGCTGTCGACGATGATGAAAGTACGACATGAGAAGTGTTAACCGCTCTCTATCCCAATTAAAACAAATTTATGCTAGTGTGCCTCAGGACAGTATCTTAGACCCATTACTCTTCAAACATATATGTGAAGGATGTAGTAAACATGGACACTTAGACAAAATTTATTATATACGCAAACGATGCAAGTATTTTCATAACAGGATGTAATCCTTCTACCCTCGTAGGAAAAGGCAACGTATTCTTAAGTAAACTTCAGGCTTAGGGTCTCGCCAACTTGTTGAACTTGAATGCTGCAATGACGAAAGCAGTTTTATTTCTCATCAACACAAAACACTCAATATAACCAGCACTTTAAAGTTAGGATCATCAGATATACCAATATCACGCGAAGCTAAAAGCCTTGGCGTCGTTTTTGAAGAACAGATGGCGGTGACAGTTCAAGTAAATAAAACATTAACGGCGGCCGCATTTCGATGGGGGCATAACGCCAAAACGTCTGTGTGCTTAGATTTAGGTGCATGTTAAAGAACCTCAGATGGTCCAAATTTTTGGAGTCCCTCACTACGTCGTGCCTCATAACCAGATCGTAGTTCTGGCACGTAAAACACCACAAGTTAAAAGAAACATTAAATAAAATTTCAGAAGCTATAGGGGTGTTGCTCAAATATCGCTACATCCTACCTCAGAATATGAAATTTTTAATTTAGAAATCCCTCTTTTTTGTCTAAATCATCGTACTGTTATGTAGTCTGGGGCAGGATAACAAAAACGAACACGCAGAAGGTACAGCAACTTGAAAAGTAAGCCCTTTGCTATATCATTAATGCTGCGCACGACGCACACGGAACTAATATTTAAGGATTTAAATCTATTACCAGCAAATTACCTTTATCATAAAATGTTAAATAAACGCTATAGAATAGAATCAAAAAATAACATTCCATTTCTTAATAAATTGTGCGCGATATGCCAGCTTGATGGTGCCCATACAGTGAGTGAAATGTTAAAAATATTAGATACCTGTACTGGTCAATAATTAAGAGCTCCAAATATAATACAATACCACACCTATCTGTTTTATTTGCTTTGCTGTGACCCTCCTATTTTCTCAGTGGTTTCCTTTCACAATACGGTTTGTTATTTCATGTATTATGTGTGTACTCGTGTCAACCTGCTTGTGTCTACAAGCGTTGTTTGCGTAACACTTTTTATTATGCTTTCTCTTTTTACTACTACTATCACATTAGTATTGTTTACGACCTTTTAATTAATACGCCTGACTTCTGTACGATGTTCTGTTTATTTCTGTCGAAGTGATATATTTCTCATGCGCTTTATCTATCAATACTCGAGGGTGCAATCCCTGTAAAGCCTGATAGATAGCTTTTTGACTATAGCCGCCAAGTGCCTTTAGTCTTAAAAATTGATTGATTGATTGATTGATTGATTGATTGATTGATTGATTGATTGATTGATTGATTGATTGATTGATTGATTGATTGATTGATTGATTGATTGATTGATTGATTGATTGATTGATTGATTGATTGATTGATTGATTGGACATTTGTAAGAGTGTAGTGACACCTGCTACACGGGGCCAGATATAAAATAATGCTGGGCCGGTTCCGGTGGAAGTTCGGGGCCGAGCAACGGCCCGTAACCCTGTAAGGCAGAGGCTACAAGCACTGACTCACCAGTGGCTAATACCCTCGAAAGCACCGAAAATGGGGTAGTGTTTCAGTTTCCGCGTAACAAAATCATGTGTTCTCGTATATCAAATTACAATCCGACGCTATTATGTCTGTCGGTTGTGTGTAAGTCAGACTTTACGAAGATTCTGACGCATTTTAGTTTGAGAAATTCATTTAGCTCAGTAACGCCTCTGCGCCACGCGTGGTTGGGGCCCGGGATGATTTTTGCTGATGGACGACGCCACCGACGGCGGACGCCCAGATCCGGTCTTGTGCGACAAGGGGCCCTTAACACTGTCGCGTTAGTACATCGCACGGTTAGTGCGCCCCATCCTCATCCCCAACTAGGCCAGGAAGATATTCTCTTTCATCGGCTTCGATAAGCCGTTCAATAGCTTTACAACTTTTCATTCCTTACGGCCTTCCCGTTATTGTTAAAGGGGTCATAGTAAAAGCCAATGTCAGATTTCCACTGCATTGATCTACAGCAAACATTGCCCCCATTACCCCGGCTTATAACTACTAGCGCGTTTCGGCAAATCTGGTTCGTGTTTCGGGCTGGCTTAATGATTCATTACATTCAGCAAAACTAAATAACGGTTCTGAAAATCTTTTTTTTCTTCAAATAAGTTCTAGACTCTCTACTGACTCACCACTTGAACATTTTCCTCGTTTACGTTTTTCATGTTTCCCAAAATGTATACCTAAATAAATTACTGATTTAACAGGAAAGGGAAAGTGAGGAGCACGCTGGCAGCTGCCACCAGACGGGGCACAACGCCTGCCTAAAGGATTTTTATACAGACCATAAAACAGACACAATTGCGAGCAACCCATGCAAGTGCAAACTTCGAATTCAGTACCTTCACACAGAAAGCGCAGAAAGTCCTGTCAGCAGAAGGATTTTTTTTTCATGGCATTCAGGATAACGAGAAGCCGAGCTCTCCGTCCAGCTTATCTGAGGCTTATGTGAGCACACGCTTTCGCTACGAGTGTCATACATGCAGTGGTGGACGTCGAGCTTAATGCGCGTTCATTCGTTTCAGGACTTCGGGCTACCTCAGCGGGGGCCAGGACCCCAGCGAAGGCGGCGGCTACCGGAGTCTACCACCTGCCGAGCGCTTTCAGCTTGAAGTCGCGGTGCCCTCGCCCCTGTCGCGGCACCCGTCTGTCAGCAGCTCCGCCCTGTACGGAGGCCACGGTGCGTCGCATTCCACCGACTCTGCTGACCCGGTGCCCGCGACGGCGGCCAGGGCTGCGGCCGCGGCGCTCCTAGGACACAAGCCCGATGCCGGACCCGACGCCGATGACGCCTACTACCGCTGACTGTGGCCCCGGAACGACTACGGAACACGACCGGAGGCCTCGAGCGTCGAGGTGCCCACTTCCCCACTGTCCGTTGTCGTTTACCCTTGCTGAATCAGCGTCGCATCGCAGATTTTTAATGAACCATGAACTATTTGTGTTCCTTTTTGACCGTATTAGAATAATTTAGGTTTAAATTTGCATAAATCTTCTCAAAACTTGTGGAGTGAGTACATTTTCTTATAAACTCTGTAAAAACGATAACTACTAAAACAATAAGTACCAAAACCGAAGCTCAACACATGGTGTTGGAGAGCTGCTGCGCGTGGCGCCTTTGACGACGTCAGAACCTACTCTTAGCGAACACGCAGAGCGTCGGCACGGCATCGCCATTCTAGCACCTGCCGCTTAGCGAGCCTAAAGAGTTCCATCAAGCCCAACCAAAAAAGGCTTAAAAAACAAAAGAAGCCGTTCAATATCGCATCCTATTCCATATAGACGCCTGGGCTTATATATATATCATGAACCAACGTTATGCAAAATTATGGAATATTGTGCGACCGGCTTTAAATGTCGAAGTTTTATTGGTAATTGATGAACAAACGATATGCTCCCTCGTACAACTGTGCCCATACGGTTTTAACGAGTCCAACTACACAGTTGCGCACAACAAAAGAAATCGTGTCACACATCGCCCTGAACTGGCCTGAATTGATGGTACAGTTGAAGGCATGGCATAAAGCTATACCGCGGAATATCTGCTCGTAGTTTGTAGCCTTCTTAGATAATTTACCAGGTTTTAGTCAATGCTCTATACTTTCTAACTACTTTCGTAGATTTTCGGCAATCGTTTGAGTTTGCGATGTGGCTGCCATCCACGCTTTCCTTCCGTGCAGGACCAGTACTGAAGGGAAAGCTCCCTTTGCTCCGTTCCACTGAAACAAGTGCGCAGAGAAACTTGGATCAAGGCAGAAAACCATGGGCAATGGATGAACCCCTTCCAAGTCTCCCATCCGGCAGTGACATGGCATTGTCCTTCAGTGCTCAAAACCTGCCCTCAAGCCCACATGTTGACTCCATATGTCATTTGTGAAATAAAACCCAAGCAAAAGAAACGCGCGGTGATGCTTTCACTTTAATGGCTCCACAGAGAAAGCCGCTAAACGAAATAATTACTCAAGTTCGATTCTTTATGAAGTTCTGTATTATTTTAAAGTGTAAACAGGTTGCTCTCTGCTCGTAACACAATAAATGAATGAAATGAATATTATATGGCTTTGAGATACTGGCAAAAGTTACTTTTATCGCCAGGAACAGCTGCCGTGGCCACATCTCTTGCCAGATATGTGAATAACGTCAGCGACAAACATATTCAAATCGCTAGAACAACGCAAAAGAACGACGTTAACGGACAAATTGGCGTCTACGCGACCTCTGGACCAATGGCTGTGCCTCTGCGGCGAACGAGCTCGACACGCTAGCTTGCGCTAGCCCGCACTGCTAGTTTGACCAGTGTTATTACGTACGGCGAAACCAAAGGGATGCGTATTGGCACGGTCAAACAGGATTGCCGCTTCGAGAACCTACCCGCGCAGTCACCATGAGAATAGTTCCGCTATTTTGACAATGCACGGTAACACCGCCACGGTGCCATAGCATAAACAAAGGAAGGAGCTGCCAGCTGCAGCCCTTAGATGCTGTTTTTCATCGGGCGTTAGGCAAGTCGTAAGGCGCTTATTATTCCCCGCAAGTGCAGAGCAAGAAAAAAGGAGACACGAACACAAAAACGCAAACACATATCAAACTAGCACAGACGCTTACCAAGAGTGAGTGTTGCAAACTTCTAAAGCATTTCTGCTGCAAAGCCAAGGTCTTTCCATGAGGCTAGAATGAGGTCGTAACTTTCTTTCTGTAAGCATGGCTCCGCACTGGATGATGGCGACGTAGCAAAATACGCCACCTAATCTATTACCGCTCCAGAAAGGTCGTTGACACGGCCTAAGCACGTGTCGACCGCAGGATTCCGGCCTACGTAGAGGTAGCACGATCTCGCGCAAGACTGCAACAGCGCTCCACGTAAATCTAAGAGTAGGGAACAACGAAATATTAACTCGGCTCCCTTGGTAGCTCTACGATTGCTGTGGGGGCAACCGTAGAACACGAACACCTGTGGGAGTTGGCACTGCGTTTAATGGTACGGTAACTAAATACTGTAGCGTTAAAGTTGTGCAATTAGATTGTACCCTTCCAAGTTTTTATAGGGGGCATGAAGCCGTTATTGTTCCGAATACGTCAGTGGGACGGAATGCAAGCGGGGAAATGGTCTGACGAAGGAGCCGTGGGAACCAAACCGCCGGTGTCTGCTCCAGTTTGAAACTTGATGACGGGTTTTACGCTGAGCTCTTAAAGACACGGCTCCTTGGACTGGAGAAAATGTGAGTGCCGTTGCTGGAATTATAAAGTATCACTATCAGTGTACATGTTTTAAGGTATTTATTTATTTATTTATTTATTTATTTATTTATTTATTTATTTATTTATTTATTTATTTATTATACCTCAAAGGCCCCAGAGACGGGGTATTACATAAGGGATGGGCTTAGTTTAACAAAACAGTGACTCGAGAGCAGCCTTGAAGTGATGTGCGTCGGAGTGGTACATCGGCCGACAGACCGTTCCAGTCCCTTGCGGTTTTCAGAAAAAATTCTCGTAGATGGGAGGTAGTCTGCGCCGGGGGAGGATACACAGCTTTCCTGTGGTTAATGCGGCTGGACTGACGATGGGCCGGTAATATAGCTGAAATCTGGAGTGGCGAATGGTGGAACTTGTGCAAAAGACACAGTCTAGAAATATGACGTCGTGATTCTAGATTAGTAAGACCGGCACGGGTTTTTAGTTCTGACACGCTCGCATGACAAGAATATTAAGAGTAAATAAACCGGGCTGCACTGTTTTGAACTTATTCAAGTATATTAGATAGGCTATGTTGATGAGGATCTCAGACAGAGCATGCATATTCGAACTTTGGGCGGACATATATGTAACATAAGCTAATAATTTTACTGATGGGGAAGCAATTCTTAGGTTCCGGCGGAAAAAACCGAGGGTTCGATTCCCGGCATTGGCTAAGTTAAGGACATAATGTGACCAAGTTAAGGTAGTTGAAAAGGTTATGCCGAGGTATTTTGTGAGTCAACGAATGAAATTTCGAAGCCGTATATGGTGTATTTCCCTTATTGGTGATGCTGTCTGCGATAGAAACTAGTGAGGTTTTTTTTAGTATTTAAAAACATCAACATGTCGATAATGGCATATCTTTTTCTTCAGTTGATATACACATGTTCAGTGACTCCAATATTTTATAAATCTGCTATCGTGTGAGGCAACTACTGCGTTCAAGGTTTGCTGAACAGTGGTTATAAGTTTTACATATTCGAGAATTCAAATTGCGTGAGAAATCCTGGAACTCTAAATCGGCATCTACCACCTACGGTGTTGTAATTGTTTAATGTACAGGTGTTTTGCTGGCAATCAATTCAGTGCCTCGATTAGTTCTTTGGAAATGAATGGCACTACTTCCAACTCGCAACTGGGAAATGGCAGTTTAGTCATCTTTATTTACTGCACAAGAAGATGAGATGAGTCACGTTTGACATCTGACCTTTCAAGGAACTGTAGCCTAGCAGTCTAGTGTTTTCATGAAACTTGCTGAAATATTGACGCATATTGTCTCATCAAAAATGCGTGTTGTTTCCTCTGGATTTATATAACAGATAAAGCCATAAAAATTATAAGCACTTCGGAACCAACGCTATAACGACTACAATCTTCTGGAAACCCATCGTATGTCGTGGCATTTCCGAAGCAGTGGCATTAACTTTAGGAATGCATTATTAACACGTCACGTTTAGAAACGTCCTACCGTTCATCAAAGCATGACGACCACTTTCAGCGCCGTAGGAAATGCATATTGTTGGGGTTAAATTTAACCATATTCTTGGTTAAATTTAGGTACAAACTCCTTGTAAGGTGTGATCTCTTTGTCTTTGCGTATACAGAGTGAGTCTTTCTGAGGCTGTCACTGTTGGTTTTTATTAAAATTTGTCATTGCCCTTCAGGCATCGTGGCAGGACGCACATCGGTGTGGAACGCGATTCAATCGTTGTTCACAAAGAAGGCGTCGACGTCCTTGTCGAAGAAGCGTTCGGCGCCGCCGTTCTTCTTCACGCGCAGCGAGTCCTTGAAGGGGCGCTGCTTCACGTACGCCGTCTCTGGCAGCGGCGATGCCGCATGCACTGCGACACGCCCGCCCGCCATGGGGCTGAACACAGCTTCCTGGAAAGAAAGCAACATGGCACGCTTTACTATCAACAGCGTGCGGGCTTCGGTACGTAGTAAATCGAAGGGCGTCGCAGATATTCGGGCAACGGTAGACGACAATGGCAGAACATGCATCGTAGAACAAGGCAATTGTAGAACATGTAATGAGGGCCAATGTGTTTGTAACTCGGCTTCTATGCGTCAGGTTTAAGCGCCACAAACACAAAGTCAATGACAACACAGTGCGCTACGACAGCCCCTTCACTAAACGCGAAAAAAGAATATTTAAGCATAGAGAAGTGTTGGAGCTATTCACTCAAGACGCGCGGCCTAGAAAACCATGGTGACATCTGTCAAAGTGCTAGCGGCTTAATTATTAATGAATATGACGACATGCCTATGCACTCTTGTGCGCTCATTCTGAACAAAATGAACGACAAAGGCACCTTTAAGTTCCGCTAGTTTAATATCATCGGAAACAAGCGCCTACAACACATCGCCGCTCTGACGGGTCGGATGTAAGATTCAAGTGATCAGAAGTGGAGAGGAGGTTACATGTTAATCAGGGAACTATTACATCGGACGGATGCGCACAAAGACATACAGCTTCCACGGGCGCCTTGTTGGATTCTTTATGCTGCTACCTCATAAACAGTCAAAGAACTCA
Source organism: Dermacentor andersoni (assembly GCF_023375885.2). Lineage (NCBI taxonomy): Eukaryota > Metazoa > Arthropoda > Arachnida > Ixodida > Ixodidae > Dermacentor > Dermacentor andersoni. The sequence continues at coordinate 47,150,460 of NC_092818.1, read as the reverse complement.
CAACTCACACGTCACATTGACGCGGTGAGTTTTTGCGACATTGTGACGTCGCGTGAGAGGCAGGTAAAGTGGCTGTAGCCCGAAAATTGTTTATCAATAACCGAGGGCTAATGGCGAAGAGGCGTCGAATCAGAAATAACTATTTTTCTTTTCTTCGGTCAAATTACGCATAATCCGTGTGTTCACGTCATATCAGATGGGGAGCTATCGCAGTTTTTGTGACGTCGCGTGACAGACAGGTGAATTGGGGGTGGTCCAAAAAAGTTTTTAACCAATCGCGGAGGGCTGATTGCAGAATTGGAATAGAAAAGTTTGGAATAGCTTTACGTTATAGCGCCCTTAGTTATCTTAAAGAACAGAACACTTTCGGAACTGTGAGGTAAGAATAGGGGCCGTATAGCGTAAAACTATTCCAATATGTTGTTATTCCAATCTCCTGACGTCAAACTTGCGTAAGCGCCGACGCAAGCATCGGGCGGTCACCCACAGGGTTGTCTGAACAAACCAATGAAATGCTCCCCTCGTTCATAGGAGGTGACTGTTGTTCTCTTGAAAAACGAATAACATTGCCTGCACTGAGTGGCTTGTCTTCTCTAATTGGCTCACAAGAGGCGAGGAGCATGCTCAAGTGGAAAGGGATTCGATGGGGCCGAGCCATTGTACTGAATATTGATAACCGGATGAAGAGGCTGGTGCCGCCGTCGGCGATTGGTCCGCTTTCTCTTGCTTAGCTTGCAGTGGCTCGTCGACAATCGCGGCGGCATGCAACGGAACCTTAAGAATGACGCTAAAACGTATCCTCAGAAAAGAAGAGTTGGTAGAACGAGGTCGTAAACGTGCCGAAAGTTATCTAAAAGGTTACACGGCCACGTAAAAAGGTTTATTACACGCAAATAAACCCATGCTCTCCGGCAGGGGCGAGTAGCCAGTGGAAGAGCGATCAGTGGCAGCCATCTTTTATTCCTTTCGCAACGGGGCAGCCTGCGGCTATTCACAAGAAAATTCAGTTTTGTTCGGCATATTAATACATATTTAACGCGTACACGTCAATTTGACGCAGTAAGATTTTGCGGTTTTTTGACGTCGCGTGAGAGGCAGGTGAAGTGGGTGCAGCCCGAAAACTTTTGACCAATAACCGAGGGCTAATGGCAAAAAGGCGTCGAATCAGAAATAACTATTTTTGTTTTGTTCGGTCAAATTAGGCATACTCAGTGCGTAGACGTCATATAAGATGAGGAGCTATCGCAGTTTTCATAACGTCACGTGACAGACAAGTAAAGTGGGAGTGGCCCAAAAAAGTTTTTGACCAATCGCGGTGGGCTGATTGTAGAATTGGAATAGATTTACGTTATAGCGCCCTAGCTTCCTGAAAAACCTGTATGGGCTTCCTTTGTAGTCTCATGCTACATTCCGGTGGATGACAATGTTCCCTTCTGCCAACATATTGGGTGAGCATGAGGCGCTTGTGCCAAGAAAAAGCAACCAACACTCAAAGTACAACATTACAGCAGTGAAAAACATTGCTCGTTCGTCGAGTATGAATCGATGAATCCATTGGACGTCAGCTATTTCTACAGTTGGCACCAGAACTTTCACAGTGATGGCTGGTACGTCCTCGCGTGCCACATTTTAGAATGTACGACAGTATTCCCGTCTCACGCCGTGGTAAATTAGCTGCTATACCGTCGCGCTGCTGAGCTCGGGGGCGCAAGCCGCTGTGGTCGCGCTACAATATGTACAAATTGCGAAAAAGTCTCGAGCATTTAGGTTTAGGCGCACGATAAATAAAGAACCATAGGCGGTCGAAATTAATCCGGAATCCCTCATTAACGGTGCGGCTCGAAAGAGAGTTGGGTTTTGGCAGGTACAACTCCAGAATTTCATTTGCGTTTTAGCTCTTTGCCCCTCCCGTAATTTGATTAGACAAGACTCTCTGGCTATACGCATCGGCGAAGAAGTTGGGTATAATAATGCATTCATTATATGCCATTCTCCAAGTGACAACCTAACGTAAGTACTATTCTGGTGAAAGACAGCCAGAGCCTAAGCGTAATATGGTATGCGCGCTAGAATGTAAAGGTAGCTCCGCATGACAAAGCAAAAGAAGGAACAACATCGGTCCTTTAGAGAGGCTCTGGAACACGTTTCTAACTGATCATAGAGTGGCGTCACTAAGAAGGGACGTCGTCTCACCAGCCTCATGCAGCAAAATTTTTTTCGAATGCTTCAAATATAAGTGGAGTTATCGCACGGATACAGCGGCTTTCTCGCTATTTCCATCTCCGCTAGCTCGCTGGAAGCTGCACAAGGCAGACGCCGAGGTGCCAAAGACTCTTCCAAGAGTTGAGTCCCTCGGTGGCGAAAAGGCTCGTCGGAGCACCCCGTGGTGGCCGCGGCAGGCTACGCTGCGTAGCACACCGCTGCTATGCATTACTGCTATGTATTACTGTGTATGCTCTCGTGAATTCAGCCCTAATCGTTGTTGGCGAGTTCTGCTACTTGCGATGAGGCTGCACGACGACTTACCCAAAGCGAGAACAAGCAATTGTTCGCCGTTTTCGATACGAGATTGTCAATTCCCTGTTGCTTGCAGTGCAATATCATTTGGCTCACATGTTCACAGGGCACCCTTTCGCAGATGGGGCACGTTTTTCCTATGGTACTCAAAAACTGGTTCAGGGCCCCTTTAAATAACTTGGGTCTACTAAACCCTATAAAGCTATGAAATGCCCTTTCCAATGAAAAATGCCTATTAAGCACGTCTGGGCTGCTTGCACGAAACTTTATCCCTCTTTCGTTTCCGTTTTCTTTTATACCCCCCCCCCCCCCGCCCTGTCACTTCTGAGTCGCGTATTATAGCGCATAAGGTTAACCCGATCATTTTGCCTGTCTACTAACAAGACCCTTTCTCTCTTACACCGATGGCCTGTTGTGCAATATGTCGTTACATCAGCGGCAGCAAGCAGCGCAACTTACGCCTCGTTTCCTCTGCGGAGATGCCGCGCAGGTGACAACGAGGCACAGGACCATGACGCTGAAAACGCTGGTCCACCTTTCCATCGCTGCTTGGCGAGCCATAAATTGATGGGTGTCGGAGCGCTTGGCTTTCGAACAGGTGGTCCTTTAACAAAAGTACCACACGTTACCATGGTCACGCCGTCTGATCATCGTGTCTCTGCTTGTACACTATTTCAGGGATTACCGTATTGAACAGGTTGTCCCGCATAACTTGAGCCAAAGTCTTAGAAATGAAAGGCACTCCGAACGCCAGTTCAACCAAATGCATAATGTTGGCACTGGCCTAGAGTTACTCAGGCTATTTTTTGTTTTCCCCTAACTAGCGGATTATTTATCTTTAAGTAATCAACTTTTCAAGTATTCGCTGCATCCCCCCAGTGTGATACGCAAAGTTGTAGAGCACCTTGAGAACCCTCTCAATAACTTGTTTCCAACACGATATGTCTCACGTGGTCCTTTTTTCTGCGATCCAAATAAAGTCCGTGAAATATGAAAAAATACCACGTGACGGTCCGTTCGCGCGTAGTTATTGTGCTGCTCTCAAGCGTGCGATGTATGAACGAGGTCGGCAATTCTCGGCCAGCAGCATGCATTTGCTCCATCATGCGATAAGAGCCGCATGCCCAGATACCTACACCAGGCATAACGCCCTGTCGCGGGCCAGTCTCACCGCAGCCGACCTTGTTCATCAATCGCACGCTTGAGAGCAGCACAATAGCAGTGCACAAGCGTCCCGTCACGTGATATCTTTTTCATATTTCACGGGCTTTATTTGGATCGCGGAAAAAAGGACCACGTGAGTTATATCGTGTTGGAAACAATTATTTGAGAGGTTTCTCAAGGTGCCCCAAAACTTTGCGTATCACACTGGGGGGATGCAGCGAATACTTAAAAAGTTGATTAATTAACCATAACTAATCCCTTAGTTAAGAGGGTAATAAAAGATAGCCTGAGTAACTCTAGGCCAGTGCCAGCCTTATGCATTCGATTCAACTCGCGTCCGGAGTGCGTTTCATTTAACAAAACTTTGACTCAAATTAATGTAGGATAACCTGTATGTAAAAAATAAAGAAAGAAGATTTGCTTAATCTAAAAGGAAACGGGAATTATCCGCGCGCGAATTTGCAGTCTAGGTTATGAGGCCAGACCTAAAGCCTACCAGCACTTCGCCTGTGGAAAAAATAAAGAAAACGTTATTGAAGTTTTGTTCCACCTGTGGTCCATCAAGGAAAATAAACTAGAGGAGAGAGAGAAAGCAAGGACAGGAAAGGCAGGGAGGTCAACCAGAAGAGTATCCGGTTTGCTACCCTACACTGGGGGTGGGGGAAAGGGGAATAGAAAAAGGAGAAAGGGAGAGAGTGAGCACTGAGTACGTCTGGGCGGGACACTATGCACAGGGACACTATAAGCGGTCTCTTAAACCGGTGCACCTCAAGTATTGCAGTAATGCACGAACTAGAGGAGAGCGACCAAGAACAGATTGGGGAACCAGGTCAATTAACAAAAGCCTTCTTTTTTATGATAATTGATTATCCAGACGCACATCTTTTTCACTGTTCTTACCGGGCCATTATGGCAGTGCTTAAGCGTAATCACGCTTTCTCATCGTGCTTACCTTAAGGTGAATAGCTCAAGTGCGCGCGCTACAGAGCCTACTCTTTATTCATCAAATGTTAACATTTATTGCTTACATTTACATTAACAGTTATTGCGTTGATACGCAGAGACGACACATAAAAAGCTATAGCAAACATAGAAGCTCCAATTAGCCGTAAATGCTTCTTCAAAGATTTCGCAAACACATACATTAGCATTGCCCGTAAAAATATCTGCTGTATCGTTTCAAAGGCTAGCGCAGAATTACTCCAATATTGCGATAGAAGCGTGACAACTGTCTTTGGGAAATACCAGTTCTTTCTTTGCATTTAGAGCAAAGAAAACAGTCCGAGAAACTTATGTGACCGCTCAAAGGAGTGTTGACGGACATGTTTATCTTGTTCGCGTTTATTTAATGGACAGCTGTCGGAACGCACTCATCACGCTTTGGAGCATCAATTCCTTGAGAGTGCCGCGAACAATGAATCGCGTTACTTTTTAATGTAGAAAGGGAGAGTGTTCACGTCATCGAAATGTGGCAGTCACGTGGTGCCACGTAGCACGGGCACGTACACACGCAATACAACGGTGCTGTCAAAAGCCGAGCCCATTCAGCATTCTTCAGGTCACGTGGAGTGAGAGCGGGTTTCCCTGTGCTTCAAAGAGAAAAGTACCGTTTGGTGGCTTTCGTAAGCGCCACGATTTTATGACATTGAAACACCACCCTGTGATTACTAAAACGCTCATGAATCGCCTGTGACACCCCGTTACTACCGTCTCCACTTTCGGGGACGTGAACAAACACCTCCTTCACGTTCGAAGCCTCGCGGCAGTTGGAGCCCATTGTCAATGTGGCGCATCAAATCCGATGGGAATGATTATAAGAGGCGCTCCCAAACGATTTAATTTTTACGCAGTATGCAAATAATGGGAAATCGACCGCTATACCGAACACAGTGAAAAAGGTGGTTCGCAAAAATTGTGTGTCAGCACTTCTTTATGCCGGACGGAGGTAACAAGTGCACAATCGCACGACGTGACATGCGCGCTTTATTTACTTATTGCCGAAAGATGCTTTGCGTATTTTGCCAAACACACGTGTGCATTTTCTTTTTCTGCTGCAACCACACTTCCTTTCCCGTGTGCATTCATTGACGTCACTAGCAGAAAGCCCAGCAATTAAGACTGCTCGTTCTCACTTTTTACTCAAAGTGCACGTTTGCCACCTAGAGATATTCCTATAGAAGTTTACACTATCAAATAATAACATCTATTATAGAGGAAGCAACTGATTCGATTAATAACTTATGCTCTACTGACTATATACTAAACTCGCAGAAGCTTGAACAGCTCAAAATAATTGTACTTGCTCAGTTTCTAAACGCAAGTAGCCTACATAACACACCGCAACCAGCCGTACAAATGTTTCTCGTTAGTGGCCCCTTTAGAGCGTAATTTCTATGACGTAACACTTCAATAAGTTAAATCGGCAACATCGTCGTACCGTTTTTTTAAACGAATGAAATTATATTCCATGGTTTTGCGCGACAAAACCACAACGTGCTTATGAGGTACGCCGCAGTGAGGAACTCCGAATCAATTTTTGATCACGTGGGGTTCTTTCACGTGCACCCAAATCTAGTTAAACGAGCGTTCTTGAATTTAGCCTCCGTCGAAACGCGGCTGCCACGGCCTACATGTGACCCCGCGACCATGAGCATATAGCCGCAACGTTATAAGCCACTAAGTCACTGCGGTGGGTTGCTACTTTCCTGAACACATCACTGCAGTGAATTCGTTATTTAAATGTACAATTCCCTAGACTTAGGTGTTTGCGCGAAACATTTAAGTGTTCGCTGTCTCAAGCGGCACCCTGGACATAATGGCTATAAATTTCGAAAGGTTGCTCCCACTGCAGACATGTTGCAATGTTCCTTTAACCCTCTCTGTGGCTCGAACCCCGTCGCGGCGGCTGCGTTGCGGGGGCGACGGAATGCAAAAAGTCTCGTCTACCGTGCATCGGAAACGCGTTGAAAGAACCCCAGATTGACAAAATTAATACAGAACCTGTCCACTACCGCGTGCCTAATAATCATATAGTTTTGGCACGTAGAACCAAGGAGTTTAATTTCCTAACTTCAATTTGTGACATGAGCAACTCGTTATCACATGGCCGTTCAAGACACGCAAAATTGTGTGTTTTGTAGGATCGGCCCTGATGCTGCAATCCGGCGAAATTCGGTGGTCGTGCTATGGAAAAGCGTGAAGTTAACAAGCACCTACTGCATGCAACTAATTTGATCAAAGGCGGTGCTTGCCTATGCAACGACCTTGAGAGCTTACTAATGTTAAATAACGGTGTTGTTGTTTGCTGCACATTACAGGTAATCAAATAGCATGTGCAAGAGCGAGCTACTCTGTTCGTAACTGCTTCGCATTTCTCTCTCTCTCTCTCTCTCTCTTTTCAGAGACAGTAGAGTTGCGCGGTATCTCTTGGTGAACTGCTCAAACCGGTAAAGGAAGTTGAAACTAACACGCAATGATTTCTGCTCGACATTGGGGCCTAATTTCAGAATTAATACAGACTGAGACTTCTATTTGAAACTCACTAATGCAAAGTTATTATTACTATGAGTTTAATACGAACACTAGCTTCTTATGCAGTACGGATTCTGTGAACGTGCACAATTATCCATCTCCTAACCATTCACGGAAGCTCTTGATTGGTCGGCAAATCAGTGCATCCCTTCTAGTAAGTTTTGCTATCGACCCATTGAGAGTTGTCTACTGAAGGATCGCCACACAGCAACGAAGCACGTCTGCGCAGTACTTGACGTTATTGCAAGCTTCAAATGTGGCTGCATGCAACAAACGGGGGTTTCTCCTATCCGCAGTCTCCGACGTTGCGTTCGCCTTACAATATATTCTAATGCTGTTATTGCAACGCATTTCGCCAGGCTTAAAGTTCACATGAAGACCAAGAAACACTGCTATGACTGGTTTTCTCTATGCTTTACAGAACACTGCGCTTACCGCGTCCAACAGCCGTAGTACCCTCGCTGCTTCGTCAACCTCTTCTTTGCATGCAAAGGTGCCAACCATATTTACGAAATTAGACAGGTGCGAAGCCCTAATATTCTGCATCCCTCTCAAGCCAGTTTAGATAGACGAACGCATGACGTTTACCTGAAAGAATTTTGTTCATTTACTTGAAAAACGTATGAACGAAATGTGCGTTTTAAAGAAGCGCCGTATTCTGGTCAATTCAATAAAAAAGTTTGGGCTCACGAGAAGTATGCAGCAGTGGCTTGACTTCAGTTTTATGCCTGTCTATGTGTATCGACCTATTTTGAGTTGTTATAAAGTAATGATCACGTTGATTACACGTTGTAGTCTATGCGATAGCTCAAGGCATTCTGGTATGACAGTGTACCAAACTGTACTAGCGTTGTGCAAAGAGCGCGCTAAAACATGCCAGAGCGCTTGACGTGTCTTTCTCGGTGCCTATATTTAAGCGCACCCGCTCATGAGCAAAATTTGTTATCTCCCGCACTAAAGCTCACTATCTATCTATAGCAGCCGCTTACGCTGGCCCAGTGCCCTAAGTTGTCTGCCAGCTTGGGCCACTAGGTGAGTGCTCGTGGTCGTGATACCGTCCTTGTCGATGCTTCGTCATCATTCAGACTTTTACATGCGACTCTCAGAGTGCCATCGTCGTCTCGCCTTGTGACAAATATTCCTCATGCTTTAGTTGTCATGCCGCCGTGTGAGACAGCCGTGGTCGTTCAACCGCCATCACTCCAGCTTCGTCATTCGACTCTTGTCATGTCGTCGTTGTCACGCCATCGTAGTCACACAGTCGTCGTCATACCATTGTCGTCATGACATCGTTGGCATGCGATCGTTTTTACGATCGTCATCTGTTAGGAAAGGTCCTCTCATCATCATCGTGGCGCTGTCGTCATCATTGCCTTCTACGCCGACTGAGTGGCCCGTGTTGTCTAATTGGCTTGGGTCACTAAGTACACTCTTAAGCCAAAATTACACCCTTTTGCCACACAATAATAATCGTCATCTGTCTTGTCCGCATCTGTCGAGCCCGGTACTTCCAAGTCACGAATGGCAGGCCCGTTATCAGCATGACAGAGCATTCTCGACAGGCAACTAGAGAGTGCAGTGTTTTCAAGCAAGGAAGCGTAAGCAAGACAGATGACGAATATTGTTGTGTGGCAAATATACACCCCAACGGGTGTACATTTGCTTAAGAGTGTAGGTGCTCTTCACCGTGATGCCCGTCGTGGTCGTTTCATCCCTTCATTTCAGGTGTGGCACCTTGCTCTTCTCATGCCATCATTGTCCCACCTTCGACGCATTACTCCGTGGCCCCTAGTTATCTAATATATTGGGCCCTATGCTTGTCGTCGGGATGTCGCTGTGGTCGTTCTGTCATCTTTATTGCAGGCTCGTTATATGATTCTCTTCATGTCGTTGTCGTCTCGCCTTCAGAGCCAATGACCAGCCGAAATTGACTAATAGTTTTGGCCACTAGGTATGTGCTTGCGGCCGTGATGACCAAGGGTCATTACATCGTCGTCACTCAAACTTTGTCATTGGGCTCTCGCCATGCCGTCATCGTCACGCAGTAGCTCCAACAGAGTCGTCATGCAATGGCCGCCATACCGTCTTCGTGAGGCCGTTGGGGTCGTACCATTGTCACCACTCCAGCTTCGTCATTCCACTTTCGCTGTGCCGTCGTTGTCTTCGTGATACAGTCGTCACCCCATCGTCGTCATTCTGTCGTCTTCACGCCGTTGCCATGGCATCGTCCTCATTGCTTCGTCGTCATACAGTCGTACTGATGCATTCGTTGTCATACCGCCGTTGTGATGTAATCATGGTTGTTCCATCGTCGTCATTCTAAATCCATCATCCGACTGTCTCGATGCCATTCTGGTGACGACATCAACCCACGGTTGTTCTCAAACCATTGTCGTTTTCTCCTGTTGTCCCTTTCGCTGTTGTTCAACAATCGGAATCCATTCAAAACCGTCCTCTGATTGCCATAAGAGCGCCTTTGTCTTTCATTGACGTCATTTTTTCTTCGTCATTCTATCATAGCCATGCAAACGTCATTTAATTGGGAGCATACCACAGTTGTCATGCAATCATCATCACTGCGTCATCGTCTTCAAACAGTCGCTATCACGTGTCAATTCTCATGCAGTTGTCTTCATGCCATTGTGGTTGTGTCATCATCTGTTATGGTTAAGTGGCGCTGCCGAACCTGTAACCATCAGAAGCTGGTGTGTGCGACGCTGAGGTTTGCTTGTATGTGCAGACGTTCCGATCGTTTTCGCGATGTATTCTTTTCATTTCATTAAACCTCGTTTATTCCAACATCGTGTACACATCAGAAGTGGGTTGAGGTTCCATTCCTACGATGATTAAGAAGGCCATCGAACATTCGTAAGTGACTGGTACGCGCTACTGCGGAGAATGCCTAGCTATAGTGAGCCGCGATGCTAGGCCTGACCCGTGACCCGTCAATCGAGTCCAAGAGTGTCTTCGAGATGCTGGTGAAAGTGTTGTGTCAGAACTAACAGCTCCTCGAGAAACTTGCGGCGCAGGCGCACATGAGAGTGACTTCGGAAGCGTCAAGAACCGTGTCAACTATCTCAGGGCACGAGGGCGACTTCGCAGCGAAGGAATATATTTTAGAGTTCAACCAAAAGGTAAGCTTGCCAGGAGGGAGCGCCGAAGAGAAGCTCACCGGGATGAAGTTAAAACCACCAGGTCCTGCGCGCTACTGGAAGCAGTCCACAGGAGGAAGTTATTCTTCGTGGCCGTCCTGGGAAGCCGCCTTCCGAGATGCCTACATTCGTCCACCATCGAAGACACAGCAATGGACGCTCATGGAAAAGTGCGTCCAACGCAAAGGGGAGCATTGCGGGAGCTATGTTCGTGAGAGAGAAGAGATTTGTACCCGCCTTGGCCTCACTGTGGAGGAAATAGAAAAAGAAGTCGTGATAGGACCGGTGTCGAGAGAATTAAATTACGCCAGGAGGAACCGTGTCGACAAGTCCATTAATCACCTGCTGCGCGGCAATAAAAGCTACGAATGCTTCGAGGACAAAAACCGTGAAGCAAAGTTAATTAATGGCAGGTGAAAAGCACGGGAACGAAAAGCCTGCGCCCATTTCGAAGACAATCGAACGGCCGTCACGAACGGACGAGAATGCTGTGTTGTGAAGGAGACACGCCAGCAGGGATTACACTGCTATAATTTCCAAGAATGTGCGCATCTCTGACACGATTTCCTGAGTCCACCACGTGCGAAGAAATACACTTCTTGCGGCAAACAATTGCTCGGCGTCAATGTTTGCCTTGATCTCAAAGGAAACACACTACACATGCTCCACGTAAAAGCCATGAATGAGGATGAAAGGTCTGGACTGTCACAGTGGTTGAAAAGTGCAAGCGTCAATGGCGAACCTGCAGCCGCTATTCTGTACACTGGTGCGCAGTTCATATTGATCGAATCAAAATGTACCCTGCAGATAGGCAAAAGAGTAGCCAGCCCAAATAACTGACCAGTTACGCGGTAATGGTGTGACTTGCGAAACAATGGGCGAGATCGAGGCTGGTTTAGAAGTTGACAGTAACTTGTTCAAGGGCGTGACAATGCACGCTGTTCCAGACGATACCTTCACAAAGGCAGACGTGATCATGCGAACGGACATCATTGACTGACGAAATCTTGGGCGGATGAGTAAAGAAGGCCCCACCATGCTGCTGGATGTGAGATGCAACCCGTTACTCAGCGACATTAAAAACAACATCGACCAAGAGCGAGTGGCCTTGTCTACCAGTGAAAAGGTAAAGCTTGAAGGTAACAGAGTTCAGTGGTTTACCGTGGTCCCAGATTGTGTGGAACCTATTGGTTTCGTGCTTTCATTTGGAGACAATGAAGGTGGACTACTTGTCAACGAATACGTGAGTACTCGTGTGAACACCCCCGGCGATTTCATCTGGCGTTTGAATCTAAAGGAACCATTTCATAACTGGGTTTTCGGGCAAGCCCAATCCCGTACAGTGCGCTATAGGCGACATGTGCTGCCGTAACTTAATTGGCAGAACGTCGCATCAGTAACGTGGAATATGTTCGTTCAGCTCCTCCCAGAGGTGCGTTGGTGCTTTAAAAGCAGACAGTCCTGGAAAGCTGGCCTATACAATTGTCGCACGACTAGTCGTGAAGGCACTCTGGAAGTGTTTGCTTCGAGTGGGCTATTACAGCGCCTATAGTTATCACGGACGCTCCCCACCTCCTCAATTAATTTTCTTTTCGTACGTTTCAGGCATTTCTGAGCTACTTTCCGTCTTCAATTTCCCCTTATCCGCGCTCCTAGCAGAGGTAACAAACCTGAATAACTTCCGGTTAGCCTCCCTGCCGTTCCACACTTCGTTTTTCTCTTTCTCTTTATCTCTCCCTCTCTCTCATTCACAGATAATTCACTTTACTTTGTCGTGTCTAGCCCTTAATTTACGTTATATTTATTCTCTCCCATGCATTCCTTTCCTTCATTCTATGTTGTCTTCGTGCGGTTGTAACGAACAAAACATTGAGCTTACCGTTCACCTTATATTTCTTGATCGCGCTTAAGGTGATGTTCTAGTAAACCCCCAGGTAGTAGAAATGATTGAGCATCCACAAATACGTATCTCATATCACGTGTAATACTTTACGTATAATCTGAGAAATTAGACTGTATCAATATTGATTTAAATTCTTGATGGGACAATCAGTCAAGCAATTAAATGTGCTCGTAGAATCTAAACTCGTATTTAAGCTCAAAATACGGTGGTCCCCGGTGGTCCTCGGAAAGGCGCTGGTCCTGGGTTCGAGTCCCGGACCAGGACGAATTTTTCCTCAACTGCGAAGCTTTTGTTTCGAGGAACCCGTATGGGTTTCCTTTGTAACAATTGGTACGGTTGGGTGGATGTCTCATTTTCTCTTTAATAATTAAGCTAAAGCAGTAGTTAAGCAAAAAGTCATGCGATTTCTTTAAATATCATGCATTCAAGTTCTTCATAAACGTTGGCCATCCTTTCTGAGGCAACTCGTCTCTGTTTATGACCTTTTATACCACGTTGTGCTACTCCGTCTGTCAGCCCCCTTCTTGGTTTTCGATTTCAATACAGCGTTTCTGTTTCACGTCTACCGCTTAATTGCGCCCAAAAGCAGTGTAAGCGGATACGGAAAATATGCGGTAAGCTAAGTTCTGGTGTTCTACGTGCCAAAAGCATAGCTTTGATTATTGGGCACGTTGTAGTGAGGGGACTCCGGTAATATTTAGACCATCTGAGACACGTTAACGTGGGCCTATACCTCAGTACCCGACGCTTTTGCATTTCGCCTCCATCAAAAGTGGCCACCGCGAAAGATATCGAACCCACGACCTCGAGTTCCGTGACGCATAGAGTTAGTCGCTGCACTACTACCGCGATGGCTAAGAAAGCCTGTACTGCGATTCGTATACAGGCGCCCAGAAGACCGGCCCACGCTCCTGCCCCAGGCAACGCACTGACATCGCCAGGAACACGTTCCCAGCAAAGAGCCATCTGGTAAAAGCCCGCGAGTTCGTGTCCCGGTCCAGGCATTGGCGTCCCGCGGGTACGTACGCTCTGCCCCTCGCTTCCGCGCCAGCGTTACTACGCTTTTTCGACGTGGTGGTCGCTAATTCTGCTCCTGTATGCGCAGACGCAGCGGTTGCAGTCACCATTAGGAAGATGAACGAGCACGATTTGCGCGTCCCGCTCGGCTCTTCCCGCACGGTATTGGAGACCGGCGGTCGACGCGCGGTTTCTACGCAAGGTGGACTTACCCGACGAGGCTCATGAGTATTGCTGCCCTCCCCCCCCCCCCCTCCTCGCCCCCGCTGCGTGAGAGGAACCCGTACCGTACACTACGGGACATGTATATGCATGCGGATGTGGGAAAACACTCTCCCTGTTTAATTCTGGCAAACGAGGCGCGAGACCTCTTGTGAAAGAAAGCTCGCCACGAGTTTTGTCTTGCGGCTAAAAAATTTCTTTCGCAAACGTACCATAGGAACGGAAATGCAAATGTAGGCCCGAGACAATACAATGGAATGCTGAGTGTGCTACATATTGTGGGCCAGGTCATACCGTGGCACCGCCATGCGGAGTCATCCGTGTGACGCGCAAGGTTGGATTGCTCCGCCAGCCCTCTCCTGCTCAGCGCGCAACCCATTTCACGTCGTTTATTATTATTATTATTATTATTATTATTATTATTATTATTATTATTATTATTCACTGTGATGAAATCAATAAAGTGCTGCTATGGCTTTGTCGCTCACTGTGCGATATGCAAATTAACGGTTCCGAAAAGATGGCTTCCTTATAAAGCCTTAGACACAGCCCTCACTGTCAGCGTTGTCTGCTATGGCCACCGACATGGAAACCAGGGAGGCCGTGTCCACTGCGTTTGTAACAGGTACAAAATCATTTCGTCGAATTAAAAGTAAGCATCAAATATGCTTTAGCGTGCTCTTGCGCTAAAGAAACATACTTTTGCTGCAACAAAGGCACGCAACGTGTAGACCGTGTAATCTCATTCATTGTACGTTTGCATCGCCGTGATTGCTCAGTGGCTGTGGTGTTGGGCTGCTGAGCACGAGGTCGCGGGGTCAAATCCTGGCCACGGCGGGCGCATTTTTATGGGGCCGAAATGCGAGAACACCCGTGTACTTAGATTTCGGCGCACGTTAAAGAACACCAGGTGATCGAAATTTACGAAGTGCTCCACTACGGCGTGCCTCATAATCAGAAAGTGGTTTTGACACGTAAAACCCCACAATTTAAGTTAATCTGTGAACGGGCTGCGGTTGACACGACAAACAAAGTCCATTCGCTAATTTATATCCCCGCGTAACACGGTACAACTTGTTACTCCCTGATGTGGGAAGCAACTCAGCATGCTTCGAGCTGTACGCAACCGCGGCCTCTCTGGCGTGATTTGACGCATATACACGGGAGCACGCATACATACGCACGTGCTCGCATCACTCCGAGAATTTAGTTGTGTTATATTTATGGCAGGCGTTATCTTTGTGAAGAAGTAGCTAGATAACCTTTTGCATTTTCGCCAGTGTGATGATGATGACGAGCACACGTCTGTCTGCGGCACGATTTTAACGTTTATCTGTTGCTTCTTATTGCGCGAACGAGCCAGATCGCGATTGAATTTACCGACAATTGACTCACTTCCGCAGTTTCCACAAAGGGGTCGATCAAGGTCGAGAAATTTGGTTTCGGTTGGGCTCGCTCGTGATCGAAAGTGCACCATGTGACACCCGGCCATATTATATGGCGCATTTCAATCGGCTAGCACGCTGCAAGGTAAGCCTTACCGTTGTCTAAATGGCGATTGCAAGTGTCCTGCATTTATAATTTCATTGATAGGCAGTATGACACAACGTGGCTGATGTTAGAAGGTACATCTGAGTTTGAAGTTTTAAGCTCGCCAATTAAGTTGTCGTCTGTAGTGTAAAGCAACATAAAGAGGAAGAAGTGACATAAGAGGAGAAGTGACAGGAACGTTTGCCTAGCTATTTATAATTTTCTATGTGGCACAAAAAGAACGCCTTGTTAAGAGTTTTTGGTTTCGAGAATTGATTTATTTCTACTACAGTTTAGGAAATTCAAAAAGTAAAAGCACAAATTCACAGTTTAAATCTTACTATTATTATTCATAATTTACCTTACTCAAGTTTATCTTTTTTTCTTGCTTTTTCTTTTTAACATTCATATCAACGCAAGGCTAACTATATAGACTATATATATAACTATATAGATACTAGACGACGACGAAGTTTCCCTGCTAAGGTGGCTGCTCACCGCTCCTGTGAAAAATATCGCCTTCCGCGTAAATACGTTCCATACATCAAGAGACTGGACCCCAAGACATCTGAGGACGCCCCGGATGCTCATGCGCAGTCCGGTTTTTTGACATTCAGCGAATGTCACTCCATCGGCCCTGCAGCTGAGTTGTTCACTGGGACTAGGCCTAGTGCCTCCGGTGACGCGCTGGCGGCGGTAGATTCGCCGGCGCCGCTCATCACGACGGCGTTACCGGCCGCACAATTGACACCTGAGCCTGGATCCCAGCTCCTGGTTCCTGCTCCAAGTCCTTCGGCTACAGCCCACCCATCGCCTTCCCAAAATGCACATCAGACCGTGAGTGATCTGCCCTCAGGCCGGAGCCCGGCGATGGCTTCCCAGACACCGATCGGGAATGGGACTCCAGTTGTTGTGCATGATGAAACGAGTACTCCTATGGACTTGTCTTCTGCGCTACCATTTGTGCCGTCGGCCCCCCGTGGTTCTCAGAAGCGTCCTTCGGAGCAATCTGCACCAGATTCGTGTTCGGCCAACAGCGGCTCCCAAGGCAAGCGTTCCTGTCTAACGACTGACCACCCAGTTGTGTCGACACCGGGCTCGGTTTGCTATAAAGCAACCATTAAAGCTCTGGCCCCCACAAGCCTCACGGAGATTCCGAACAGGATTATTCAGGCGAACCTAGACGCTTGTCTTGGCACCACAGGCTTCCGCGGCTTCACGGCCCGGAAGAAGTCAAATACCATCGCTGTGTGGCTCCCGACATTGGCTGCTGTCGAGCGTTTACAAACGCTTCAACGTCTCTCGATAACGAGCGAAGTCACCGTGCCGGTCCAGGTGTACCTGGTAGAGGGCTCGGATCTACAGCGCTGTGTCGTTTACAACGTTGACGTTGGAGAGGACCAGACTGCTCTCCAGCGTGAGCTCTACTGTCCTACTCACCGTGTCATTCAAGCGCGTTACATGGGAAAGGGGCGCTCTTGCATCGTCACGTTGCAGGGCCCACCAACTCCCCCAGCCCGCCTGTACTACTATGGCTGCATTCTACGACCTCGGCCATATAGACCCAGTGTCGTCTATTGTTACAAATGTTTCCGACCGGGCCACATGCGCCGATCCTGTCCATTTACAGCGCCAGATGAAGCTGTATTAGCTGGTGCAGTGTCTTATCGATGTGGACTCTGCAAGACCGACGGCCACGAGATCACTTCTCCAACTTGTCCCACAAAGCAAAAGGCCACTCAGAAGGTTCGTCGCGGGATTCCTAAGCAATGGCCTCAGCATGCTGCAACACAACCAGTGCTGACATCTAACAGGTTTGCGGCGCTCCAGTGGGATGACGACGACTGGCCAGAGCTTTCCGAGCCCGATCCGCCTGCACCCCATTCCCAACAGACTTACAGTGACAAAGTTCGCAAAGACCGCCGTCGTCCGCTGGTTATACAGAAGCAGAGCGGGCCGGAACATCCGCGTGATGATATGGCAGCAGTTGACAATCAAATTGCCCGCCCTTTAGCGGAGGTATCCAAGCTCCGACAACACCGTGAACTACTTGCGCGTCGGCGACGTGCAGTGGAATCTCACACCACTACAAGTATCGATTCCGCTGCATCATCGTCTCTGTCACGCCCTGCTGTATCGGTCGCAGAGTCTACCAGATCTTCAGCTCCGTTGCCGGATAACTCTACAACATCCCTTTTGCGGTTCATGGTCAGCCAGTTATCCAGCCTGGCATCTGTGATTTTGCAACGTCTGGACTCGTAATCAAAATGGAGGGCACTGGTGTTTGTGGCGTGCTTCAATGGAACTGTAGAGGGCTCTCCACGAAAGTGGGGGAGCTTAAATCCTGTCTACGTATGAACAAGCTGCAGGTGTGGGCCCTGTTACTACAGGAGACCAACGCCTTGCCTGCCATTCCGGGCTTCAGTGGATACGTGTCTCCTTCGATGAGTGACCATCGCGTGCACACAGCTGCCCCTCCAGGAAAGGCGGCAGTGTATGTGGATACGCGTTATCCTCAGGTCTGCCTTTCTCTTGAAAACTGGTGTAACTCATATCAGGACGTAGTGGCAGTAGCTGTGAAGTTACCCAAGGCAACTGTTGTGGTAGTGTCATACTACATAAGACCAGCCGGTGGCTCTTCTTCAAGAATTAATCTGGGCTGGTTAGTGAATGTCCGTCGCCAATACCCAGCGTGTCCTATTTTAGTTGGTGGTGATTTCAACGCCCCTCACCCAGATTGGGGGTACCCTACTTCTAGCCCTCGAGGTAGGCGTGTGCGGGACGCCTTCGCGGATGCGTTGTTTGTTCTACTCAACCATCCCGATTCAGCAACGCGAGCTGTGCCTCAAGCTCGACGTACAACATACGCACCGGATCTTACGTGGTGGTCGGGTCCCGGCACTCCCACTTGGCACCTGGAGCCCGACTGCTGGGGTAGTGACCACCACCCTATCATCATCGGCCTTCATCCGTCGCAGGCCCGCCGATTGCGCCGCAAGTGTTCTGTGGTCAACTGGGACAAATTTCGCACCGTTCTCCAAGATACCTCTGTGGACTCGTCACCACTACTTGTTGACCGCATACAAAGCGCGCTCAATGAAGCTACAACCATCAGCTGGGTAGACGTCGATCGACCGGCACCGGATATCGGCCTGCTCAACTTGTGGGCAGCTCGCAGACAAGCTGAGCTGGCAGCATCCCGAGACCCCACTTCTGCACAAGCACGTACAAGACTGAATTTCCTTACTGCTAAGGCCCGCAGATATGAACGCGACCTCTCGCGGAGGCACTGGCATACGTGGTGTGAGCGGTTTTCATCGAAGACATCGAATGCTTCTCTCTGGCGAACCTTCCGTGCCATGGAACACGGTGGCCGCCGTCCAGACGCGGCAGCCACAGCCTGCTTCGCTGCTGGCTTGTCGCCGGATGATTTCGCCAGAGAAGCAGCCCGGAAGTTTTTCCCGCAGTACGACGTGTTGCCTCACACAGCCAATGGTGCTCCCTTGGCAGGCATTCCGACACATATCGACAGGTTACCATCTACAGCAGTCTCCGAGGGGATTGCAAGCTCTTTCACCATGCCTGAGTTGCTTGCAGCGATAGATGGTACCAGTCGCAAGACAGCACCAGGTCCAGACTCTATTACTTATGAGGCCTACAAGAACCTGAGTTCCGCTGTGCTGCCTCAACTCCTCGACACCATTAACAAGGTATGGCTAGATGGCGTTGTCCCTGGAGGCTGGAAGTCAGCTATTGTGATCCCGATTCCGAAACCAAGCAAGCCGCCGACTGACCTTGGCAACTTCCGACCCATTTCCTTAACGTCTACGTTGTGCAAGCTTGCTGAGAAAATCCTAGCCACACGAATGTCGTGGTGGCTAGAGCACCACGGTTTCTACCACCCTGCTCAAATTGGCTTCCGTCCATCCATAGGTACTGAAGATGGGCTGGCTGTCTTGGCATCCGCGGTTTTATCGTCAACTCGTAGCCACAGTGTCCGTACTGTCCTCGCTATGGACGTCGAAAAGGCGTATGATAACATCAGTCATGCTGCCATCTTGGCTTCAATTGACATGCTGCATTTTCCGCCTAGAGTACGGAATTTTGTCAAATCTTTCCTTGAAGACCGACATTTTGCAATTCGCCTCAGTGGTGACGCCGTCGGCTCATTTGTCCCTCTTCGTGGCGTAC
The DNA here is from genome assembly GCF_023375885.2 of Dermacentor andersoni. Lineage (NCBI taxonomy): Eukaryota > Metazoa > Arthropoda > Arachnida > Ixodida > Ixodidae > Dermacentor > Dermacentor andersoni. Next base: position 47,131,233 of record NC_092818.1, on the reverse strand, counting down.
CCCAGGGATCTATCACCCACATTATTCAATATTGCTTTCATCCCGCTTGCATGGCGCTTGCACGATGTACCCGGCATAAAGTTCTTGTTGTACGCTGATGACATCACGGTATGGAGCACTCATCACGACCTGCAGACTCAAGCCGCTGCCCTTCAATCAGCTTTAGATATCACGGCGACTTACGCCTCTTCGGTCGGCCTTAGGCTTTCCGTCAGCAAATCTGCTTACATGTCAGTCGCGAATCGCTGGGGCCGGCGTAAACTCTATGGAACACCCATTCGTCTTCATCTATCCGGAACCCCTCTTCAACAATGTTCAACTATAAAAATTCTGGGTCTGATGGTGCACGAGTCGGGAACCGGAACTGCTTGGCTCTCCAGCGCTAAAAAGCAGGCAATTCAGACGTTGGGTCTGATTAGGCGCATTGCTCCTAAAATGGGCGGCGCCCGCTCATATGTTGCGCGATAATTGGTGAAGGCGGTAGTGCAACCACGCCTTATTTATCAAGCCCAATTCCAGCATTTGACGAGGGCACAATGGGATCGCCTTGAGGCTGTTAATCGCGAGGCAATGAGGGTCATCACTTGCCTTCCCCGCATCACCCCGATCGTGGCTCTCCAAGAAAATGCACAGCTCAACACACTAGATGAGCTGGTGCAGCAGCGACGTGATGCTCGCAAGCTTAAGACCAGCCTTTCACACGCACCGTGTGCTCTCAGGGCTTACGCTTTCTCGAACTCGCTTCTACCACCACCATCGCCAGTTCTTCCTCCCTGGAGTTTTGTCCAGCTGAGTGATAACAAGCCAACTGATATACATCGCCCGACATCAACTCACGCGGCGGCGTCGCTTCGTGACCGAATTGTAGCTCAAGATGCCCACCTTTCGCTTGGCTCCATCGTCCTTTACGTTGATGCAAGCATTAAGGGCTGTGAAACAACCACTGCAATTTATTGTCCATGCGCACCTGCCCTTAATAAGACGACCCGGTTTCAAGTCCAAGAACCTCCTTCCTCCTTTTGTGCTGAGCTCCTTGCTATCCGAGAAGCGTTGTGCTCTGTGGCCGCCTTTCCCATGGTCTCCACGGCCCGCATCGTCATCCGCACTGATGCCCTCCAGGCGACGCGGCTTCTGCGACGCGTCAGTCCCAGCCCTGACATATGCCAACAGATCCATCTTCTGGCGGCACGCATCCCGCAGCCAATATCTGTCGAGTGGATCCCACGCGACCTTCTAAGCTTCCAAAGCCGTGCGGATTCTGCGACCCGTCTAGCGACCTCTCCATCGTCACTGCCTCAACTCTTTCACCTAGATGATGCCACCCTCCTTTTAACAAGAAAGGAGCCCCTCCGGCGCCGCACACGTGCTCTCATACCTCCGTGTGCGGTAAACCTCCCCCGCGGTCTTACCCGTGCAGAGGAGGTTGCGCTTCGGAGGATCCGGGTCGGGGTAGCCCTCACTCCTGCCGTGACTAGGAAGTGGCCGCACTTTCGCCCGCTATATCCTCGTCCTGAGTGTCCACTCTGCAAGTCGCGAAATGTTGAAGCCGACATCCACCACCTGCTGTGGGTTTGCCCTGCACTGAAACCGACGAGGCTCCGGCACCTCGCAGCAGCGGGACTCTCGCCGCATAATCTGAGCCATTACACTGCTTGGACGCAGGGACCGCATTATCGATCCCTCTTGGACTTCATTAAGTCAGCAAATCTTTTTTCATTCATTTAATCATCCTTATTCACCCCCATCACATACCCTTGTATGCCCTGAGGCATTTATCCTCGCATTAAAAAAAAAAAACTATATAGTATTGATCAATACTTTATCTCATGTAGTCACAGTTTATTTTGGATCTTGTATTATTTGTTTTCCTTTTTTTCGTGTATTATTTGTTTATTAACCAATTTATTTTATTTTATTTATTGAATCATACTACCACCCGATTCGTGGCATATCCCCCACAGTGGGTTTGTGCCATTAACTGAGGCTTCATCATCATCATCATCTTCTATAAGCAAGGACTCTCATGAGCTGGAAATAACAATAAAGGAAAGACAGATGACAGCGGCATCGTGTTTTTTCAAAGCAAGGTGAAGGCGTATTGTCTTCTATCTAAAAGACAGCCTTTTTTTCTGTAGCCATATTGAGGCCTTTATATCGATACGGAAGAATATTCGTAGCTAAGTGTTCTCAATCTAATCAGTGATTATTTGTATCTCCATGTAGGCATTAATCTCTACACCAATTGCGGAGATCCCATTCCCAAAGTCGCGTCCATTCGAACCTTGGGAATGACACGATGCGGCGGTTGGGCATGGCCTGACTGTCCCAACGTGGGAGTGGTCCGCAGCGCGCTGAGTCTCGCACCTCAGGACCTTATTAAAGTTTTGCATCCAGCCATCCATCCATGTAGGCAGCACAAGTGCAAGTACTTGATAGCACTGGCACTGGACATTCATGCAACAGACGCTGTATTTTCTTTTTTTCTACTGATATGCCTCAGCAGCGGAGTAAAGAACAGCTGACAGATACGAGGAAGAAGCACGAAGGTGGGATTATTGTGGAGTTGCCAAGCTCTATAAATGTAAATGGAACTAATTTAGCCGTAAATTATTTCCTGGAAATTGGGTAACTAAAGCTACAGTGTAACATAAGGAAGTTGCAATAGTTGCACATGGCATGCAAGAAATCAGTAGGCAGTTTTTATCACTGAATAAATGAAATGAGGAAATGGCTTGATTATCAGTGCTTGTATAGGGTTCTTTTTGCAACACATGTAAACTGCAGCAAATAAAACTAACAAATATAAACATAATGCTGCATGATAGCCTGATAACAATGACATTTGTTTTAAAGTACACTTCAATTTTATATGATGAGAAGCGAACGAACAAGGACGCCAAGGACAACATAGCGGAAATTACTTGTAATCACCTATTGAATTAAAGAAATTATAACTTAATGACAGTGAAAATGGAAGACAAAATAACTTGCCGTAGGTGGGGAATGATCCCACGTCTTCGCATTACGCGTGCGATGCTCTGTAGCAATACTGCTCATCGTACGCGTAATGCGAAGACGTGCGATCGTTCCCCTCGTGCGGCAAGCTATTTTTCATCCACTTTCATCGTCAATAATATATCATTTCTTTAATTCAATTAGTAAGTAGAAGTAATTTCCCCTATGTTGTCCTTGACGTCCCTGTTCGTTGCCTTCTCATGATATAATGAATACAAATCGGGCCCCTCAGTTAACCCCTTTCTTCTCGTTCAATTCATTTTTATGAAATATTCATATAAACTCAAGCTGAGTATATAATCTCATTTTGTTCTAACCGGGAAAGGTACCTGTATACCTAAAAAAAACGTCCTCGTGACGCTCCTCCGTAGATTTCCCCATGTCAGTTCGGCCCTACTCAGCAGTGAAGGCATAAGCATGCATGCAATGAAGCTCGTAGCTGCTTGTGATATGGTTGCATGATTGCATGATTGCATGATTATTTAGATTTATTCAGTCTTTAAGCTACCACATCTTTTACCGAGGCATATTGAATAACGATAAACGCACGTGTAAATCCAAGAAGACATAGGGCAGAAAAAGTACTAAACTGTTGATATTATTCACCTCATAGCATTCATGCAAGAACGGTCATCAATGATTTGCCCATGCCTTCTTGCTTGACAGGAAACAATGTTGTAGCATCAAGGTTGTCTTCACTAGCAGTGAAGAAAGACAAGTCAGAGGGAACATGCTTACCTCCAGCATCCCTTCCAACCACACCCCAGGAGAATAGTAATGCAATTGTGCAGCAGCAAGACGTCCTCATCGCGCGACCACGAGCATTCACTGAGGTAGTTGCACAAGCAGTAGGAGCTGGAGTAAAGTCTGCAGATTTCGCGTGCAAATACATTCAGCATGCATTCACAGCCTCGAAAATAGAAGGAATCACATAACTACACTACAAGCAAATTCACGGCACTGAATGCTGTACATAAAAGGGATGGTGGCAGCTTCCATTGCCTATATTTTTTACACAACGGTGTGCACATTAAGTAAAAAAAATGGGGCCGCATGATGTGCGTCCACTTTTGAAATCGATAATAAGAGAGCAAAATGTTCAAATTGCTGCAGTGTCAAGAAGGATTTTGCTATAGAACACAGCAAAGGAGGTCTGCCCAGTCACTAGATCGCATTAATATCCTCATGTTGAAAGAGATTGGCCTCTTAATTTCAAAGGAACGCCCTTGTATTGGAGCATCCCCAGAAGAACTAGTCTCTTGCGATTGTTGCCCGCGGATGATTCTAGAGGTATAATGTCCAATTTGTGTAGAGAAATTCAGGCAGAAGGAGATGGAAGTGCCTAAAAATGAAAGGCTGCACTTTAAAAAAATCAGCCAGGTATTTCTCTTAAGCTAAATTTCAAATGAAGCTTCCAAATGTTGACATGAGTGAAATTTTTTCAAGCCCCCAAAAACTTTATTTTGTCTTAATTTTGATGAAGTTCATTGCCCGTCTGTTGTAGAGAGGGCCCTGTACTTCGTCAAGCAATGTTTGCCTGGTATAGCGCAATGAGATAATAACATGCGCTATAGCTGTTGTTTGAGCTGCGTGCTTATCTCAATAACTTGCTCATGATGCCAGTTGATACCATAAATAGTGCAATAAAGAATATTAGTTTTAATAATAAAACCATGGTGTTTAATTTACTACACTCTAAAAACTAAGAGAGTTCCGGGCACTCTCTTTGAGGGAGTAGCTGCTTGTCCCATATTTCACTCTCTTTTCGAGAGTAGATCGACCCTCTTTGAGAGAGAGTAGGTCAACTCCTCCTGACAGAGTTTTGTTACTCCACCGCAAGGGATTGCTAGTACTCTTCCGCAGAGTGATAATACTCTTCCCACAGGGAGTGCTAGTACTCGTCCGCAGAGTGCTAATACTCTCCCCGCAGGGGTAAAAGTACTCCGCCAGACCGAGTACTTCTACTCCCCCAAACAGAGTGCTTGTACTCCTTGAGAACAGAGTGCTAGTACTCTTCCCAGTACCCTCTTAGCCAAGTCCTGGCCATGCATGCAGGCAGGAAATCTGATCAAATTAGGGCCGCTGATATACTGTTCCCTAGGCGGCTCCTCAGAGACACTGGCCCAATTCCAAGCGGCTTCAGAAGAGGCATGAGCAAAGTTATGCAGGATGTCAAAGTCATTTTTTCCTGGCTATTTGCTGCCTACCATGAGGCATGACTGCTCTGAAGCGGCCTATGCGTATGCGTCGCGAACGCCACTGCGGAGAAAAAAAAGCGAATTCACACTTAATCCGCAATTATCTTCCCAGATTTCGCAATCAGGATTCACATAACCTAATTAGAATACAATTGTCAAGGGAACCACATACTCATGAAGAATCACAATGCGCTATACATCATGTGGATTCGAACCCGCGTACACTCGCATCTATGCAATTCGAAGCACACATCCTAACCATTACACCACAGCGCCAACACTACCAGTCACGTTCTTTTAGAGGTTATATATATACCAAATGTATTTGAGGAATCGGCTGCGGTGGGTGGGGTTTCTCTGCTGTGTACTGTGCTATTGTGTACTGGAATACGTTTGCATCATTTCCATTCCTTGCTACAACTAACGAAGGAAGACAACGTAAACGACAACGTGAGAACTACTCATGGCTTGTCGTCACCGCAGGAAAATAACAAATGTGCCGTTCAGCTCACGATCGAGTGCTTCTCCAGTCCATGCATATGTTCTCCGAAAATACGCGGATACAAAGTATCGCGCCAACCATCCACGTATGTGAATTTAATTCGCGCGTATACTGGTGAGCACTGCTGTTTATTTTTTCCGCCAGTTCCATTCATATATGGTCAACTGCGGTGCCAGTACCAGGCATTTCGACGTGCCTAACGCTGCCGTGTAGGCGTTCTTTTAAAGTGCATTAGTTTAGAGTTTGGTTCAGTCCGCTGTGAGCTGTTGTCCTGCATTAGCAGCGGATCGTTAGCGTTTTGAAGCGCATGCATTCCAGCATTTGGAGACTGCTTGTGCCGATAGCCGCGTCAAATGCATTGGCACGCATGTTTAAATGACTAATGTGTCCACTTGTTACGCGTGCACTGCTCGTATCCTGTGGCAGTGCTCGTTCTAAAAGCTTCGAAGACCATCTACACTCATGCGTGTGTTCAATATACATATATGCACAGGATGGACTTGCCGGCTAGTTGGTTGAGCATTTTAGACGAAGAAGCAGCGCAACACAAGGACGACGCAAAAACATGGACCACACCCCGAAGCGCTGGTGTGGTTGATGCTTTTTTTTGTACTTGTGTTTGCGCTGTTTCTTCTTCCACGATACACGCACACCACAGGTACGCGAAAGTTTAGGAGCATGAGTGGTTAACTCTGTTTTCCCCGTTTCCCCTCAGTGTCAATGGCACAGTGCGTTGCCCGGAATTGTGCACGCTTACCCCCATATGCAGAAATGCATCGTAACTTGAAGCCCATGCTTGACTTGATCTAAACGACGCAAGTCGTGAACGCACCAAAAGAAAGGCAGTGAGCGTCTTGGGGGACGTTCGCACCAGGCGTCGTTTATATCAAGCATGAGCTTTGTATTAAGATACATTTCTGAATACAGGGGTTAGTCATCTGCTTCTCACAGAAAATGTCGAAGAAACGCCCACCACAACCAGGCACATTCGTAAACTTAACTAGGCAATACGAAGCTCCATAGAAAAAAGAAGAGTGGTATTAAAAGCTTTCAGTATTTTTCTTTACTCCAAAATGGTTGCGCTCTCGTGGCTTCAATGTACAGAGATAGTGCAGCGTTAGCTAAAAAGCATGAATTTCCGAACTCCATGCCAAAATAAGCTTGTAAAATTATTTAGGCGCTAGAATCCAGGGTTTGTAGCGATCCTTGAAAATCCTTTATTTCTAAAATGCCATTTTCAAGGCATTGAAAACCCTTGAACCTTTAGAAGTACTGGAAAGTCCTTAAACTTGTACACTTGGCTAGACTTAGCAGACATTGCCAAGCGCTTTTTTTTCCTTCTGTGACACTCTCTCGCATGTCACAGAAAATTGTCTCTGGAGGTAATAGAAGGAAAGCGACATCCTTAAAGTTGAAATTACAAAGGAGCTGCAGATACCAGTTTCATGCACATGGAACCGACGACAAATGTACTTGGAGGAGCAGAAGCAGGAAGCTCAACAGTTGAGGCATTCGAAGAGAAGCCGTGAAGACTAAATCGAGAGCTAGAGACACAATAAAAAGAAATTAGAAATGACTGGCTCATTTGATGGTGAAAAGCTGAGGCAACAGATGACATCACATACACTGTCAAACCAAACAGTATTCAGAAACTGCAAATTGTGCAGGTCCAAGTAGTTAATTGTGCTATTGCAGAAAAACTTTGAGCGCTTTCTTGAAATGCTTCCTTGTGTGCGTTTAGTGGTGGGCGGTGAAAGGCAAATTAGCAGTCTTTCAAATGTTTGAAATCAGTGAAATGCGATTTGTTTTGTTTTCTTTTGTTTGCATTAAAGTTAATGATGTTGTTGAACAAGTTATTGCCTGTCCAAACTACTGCACACATCGCACGAGGCCCTTGAAGTTACTGTGTCGGGGCCTCAAAACTCCTTGAAAACCATTGAATTTTTTTCTTCAATATTGCTGCGAACCCAGTAGAACAACTTTGATGGAGTAAAAACCTTGGCTGAACAGGGGCTTATACGCAGAACACAGGAAGACTAGAAATGCAGTAGTAGGCATGGACGGCCCTGAAAAAAATGGGCCACATCTGCTCGTCTGCCTTATGTTTCTGCACCGACTGTCGCATTTTTAATAGAAGTGTACTTTCTGGTCTACTCCAATAAACGCAACATTACCAACTCCAGTGTGGGGCAGTCCTTCAGCCAGTGCAGAACTCTTTCTGTACATCCCAGTCAGCTCTGTCATTTTTCCAGCATTGTAGTACAAGATTTGTTAAACTGGTTTAGCAGAATATGAGCAGTATACTCTTAAATTAGCTGTTTATTTGTATGCACAAGTTCAGGTCCTCAGTTTGGGTGCATGACAAATTGCCATACCTCAATAGATACAAGAAACAATTTCATTACAATTTAATAAAATCCAAACAGTAATATTCACAACAATATAATGACATACATTTCTTTTGGTACGTATACAGCCCATGTCTTGGCACTGTATAAGTTCAACTATACATCGCAAGTACTGTGTCCTGACCACTATTATTCACATGTGTAAAACCATCACAGCAATTCTTCAACAAATATCACAATGATTAGTGACACACTTTGTAACTGCTTTACATGAGCATAATGTATACAAATGGTCCCTGTGTACCTACACATGACTAGTGCCACCCGAGTACTATTACTCACAGGTGTAAAACCAACAAAGCAGTTCTTTAAAAATTATCACAGCGCTTAGTGACGTACATGCTGTAACTCTCTTGTAGAAACTTAATACAAACACGTGAGGACACAGAAAGCTAGCAGTGGGCCTACATGGGAATACCACCGCCTCAATACTAATTCACAAGTGTAAAACCAACCAAGCAGTTCTTTAAAGAATATCACAATGCTTAGTGACATACATTTTCTAACTAGCTTATATAAGCTTTATACAAACATGAGAACATAGACAAAGCTAGCGGTGCACCTACATAGAAGTGCGGCCATCTGAACACGATTATTTGCAAGTGTAAGCTCAACAGAACAGTTCGTTATATGACGCACAATTTGTAACTGCCTTATACAAGCTTAGTGCAAGCATAAGAATGCGGAAAAATATAAATAAGAAACTTGCTCCATGCATACACAAACAGATCAACACAAATGGTAAACACCGCTTTGAAGACACATGTGACTGTGGCAAAGTGCAGAGCTGTGCCGGTTGAAACTGCCATCCACAAAAGTATTGAGCACTGCTTAAACCACAGGCAATAAAGTGCTGAAAGACTGCGTCTCTAACGTGACTATTTTAATTCAAATTTCTTGAATATAGGGCTCTCTTGCAAATAAGGCATCTGATCCAAGTGACCTGATTTTACACCTGCTACATGCATCAATGCACTCAGATATAACTGGTAATAATAATTATAAAAGGCATTTAAAACCTTGATAGTATGATGAAGATACATGACCAGAAAAGTTCTGTCCCCCTCGTACTTGTTAAAGAGGTGCAAGTACGACACATGTTCTTCTTTTTCCTCAATTTTTGCATTAATGGACACCCGGGAACCTCGAACCGACACAAAAAAAAAATATACTGCTATGTTAATAGTGTTATGAATAATTTTTTGTGAAAGCTTTTTTACAGACAAGTTGCAGTCTCGTTTCTGGAGGTTGAGCTGTATCTTGCAAAATAACTTGAAAAATGGTCACATGGGAGCATGACACTATGTCATAATGTTAGTTTCAGTCGACTCTCTTGCCCTACAAGTCGCTGCTCACTGTGGCCAGTGATGCAGCAGTGTCTGTGTGATTTTCATCACACTTCTGTCCTATGCCATCCTTACCAGAGTTGGCGGCACATAGATACCCAAATTTTGAGTGTTGCTTTCTCAGGTGGTTGCTTTTGATTTGCTCAATATCAGTTGGCACTTCAGCTGCATCAAACTTCTTTTTTACCTCTTCAACAACAACATCAACAACAATCTTATGACACCTGTGTTGTCCTTCTAGTTGCCTACAAAGACCAGTTAATCTAGCAACAACACTGACAGTCTCTACTATCTTCTAATGGGGGAGAGGTGTGTCCCACCATGTGTTCCACATTGTTGTCTCTATGTCGGCTGGCTGGGGAGGCAACAACTGTAATATGTTTGCATTTGCATATCTTAAAGTGATGCTTGTAATGTGTTATAACACCTAACTTAGTCTTGCACTTGCTGCACAAGAACACTGGCTCACAGTCGTGGTGAAAAGCTTTTGTATGTTGAGCAAATGAGTTCTATTCACTACAAAAAAAGTCACAGTAATAGCACACATGTTGCTCTACCAGGCCTGGTGTGGTTCCTTCTGACACTGCTGCTGATGCTGACGCGCTGCTGCTTGCCTCGTACACTGTTGCAGCGGCAGTAGACATGGCAGTCTCTGTATCTATTACTGCCGTGTTAGCTGTCATGGTAACTTCAAGTGGTATCGGGCTCACTTCTGCAACAGAGATGTCGTTAGCCCCTTGAGGGCTCTCGTCATCAGGGCCAATAATTTCGTAGGCATTGTCTCCTGCATCGAAGAACCAATAAGAACAGCCTGAATTAATAAACATAGCTCTAAATAGTACGGACATCAAGACTTAACCACAAGCTTTGCATATCAGTGACCAGGCTTAATGAATAATACTTGCAGGAGGAGTTAAAATTGTGTGTGTATATTACAGTAAAGCCTCATTAGAAGAGATATTCAAGAGGCACGAGAAACATGTCTCTCGAAACCAAAAATTTTAAAACACTGAAGAGCCACACTAGATCACTTTATTATGCATCATCACTAAAGTATGTTTAGATATATCTGAAGGAATAATTGCTCAGCGTGGTTTAAAGGGCCCCTAAACCACTTCTCGACATATTTTTGAACATTTCAAGTAAACACGCGTATCGAAATCAGAATGCCGTCACAATCGACGAAGCCAAACGCCACAGTGCGTAGCACTGCGGGAGCACCACAATATGAAGAAAATGACCGCGTGCGCCTCTTTGGACCTATCCTGCACCCCCCAGTTTGTCATGACGTCACCAGGCTGTTTCTGATGATGTCACCACTTTCCGGTGCTGTCGATTGGTCGAATGAAAGTGTACGACTGCCGGCAAGGCCTGCAAGCAAATACACACACTTCTTCTTCCTCGTCGCGTTGCTCGCGATGCCATTGTGGGCAGCCAATGGGGGCAAAGAACAGAAACGCCAACAGAAGGGTCTCCCTATGAGGCTCTTTAACACGAGTCACCATACAGTTCCATTGTATTGGCGAAGTCATTAGGGCCACCCCTCGCAGGACGACGGGCCAGTGCGGCAGCACCAGAGCTCGTTGGTGATGGCCTGTCCCATAACATGTGGAGGTGTACTAGGCGAGGAAAAGACGATACTGTCCAGATGAAAGAGTAAAATGAGTGGGGACTACTTTTCGATAATCAAACACACGTAACTCCACTATTACTGCACCGTTTCGAAAAATTCTCGTGGCTACCTGTTCGTTGCCTTATTGTGTACAACTGCAACACCGCAACTAAATTTCAACCTCGGTGGTTTAGGGGCCTTTAAAGAAGACATTCACAGCTTTTCAGTGATTGTAGATTGTGTTAGCTTCCTTCCCAACTTCTGGAATTTAAATACTTCACTTTGCAAGCCTTGTTGCTCGCAGTACCTTTGAGGTGCTCTTAGACGCTCGTCAGCTTCAACTGCCGACATTTTCTGCCCTGCACTGTCCTCGTTGCCCTCCTTTTCTAGTTCATGCTACAAGAGACATGCGCAATTGTCTTGTGTGAGGATTGTGTGATCTTTACGCCCTTCGGAGCTCACAAGGTGCACGAAGTGAATGTGTCTGGGTTGTGTCCCTTCGAAGTAGTGAATGCTTAAAAAGTCATCCTTAGTTACAAAGGTGTCTCTTGTATACGGTATTGTTAACGTGGCAAACATCGGAAAACCAACCAAACCATTTTCAGATGTCTCTTACAACCAAGTGTATCTTGTAATGAGATTCTACTGTACTGAATATTTTTCACCTATGGATCATCTACATGTACATATAGTCACAAAGACATGTCGTGTGGAATGGCGAATCAGGAAACAGCTCGTACTCTTACTTTTTGTCCCTAACATAAGCAGCTGATAACAATATGATAAAGAAGCAGGCAATGAGGCTAGCATGGAACATAATCCTTCAGCTCTAAACAGTTTTTTGGGCCCACATCATTCCCTCATATGACATAAGGAAACAACTTGATTGCAGTAATGGCTGCATGTGATCCGAGTTGACTGAAACAAACTATACGTAAGGTTGTCCTGTATGTAATTTTATCAGAGTGCTTTTTAGACGTCCTGCTGGCAATCTTGGCTGCACGATGCTTCTCATGCTTTTTGGCACGATTCCTTTTTTTTCCACTCCACTCTTTTTTCTGGTTTTCTCCCCTTTCCCTTTCTCCTTGTGTAAAATAGCACACCTGAAGTATCAAATCTGTTGAACGTGTGTATCAAACCTGTTAACATGTGTGCTTCTCGTCCCTGCCTTTAGTTTACCTGTATGTGTGTGTGTGTGTGTGTACATATATATATATATATATATATATATATATATATATATATATATATATATATATGTCTCTCTCATGTTTTGAAATATATGTACATTTAGGAGTGCCTGCATGCTCTTCTCCCCTGCTCCAGTGACGAAAAGGAGAGCCTGTTTATGTACCATAGTAAAACATTCAAAGGTTTTCCCTGTGCCCATTACATCCCTTATCATATGGATCTGTCACAATACAGAGTAGCAGTAATCCATAATACTAGCCCATCCCAACATAGCTATAAATTAGCACATACCGACATGCTGCGAAACAGCTGTTGCAAAGCCGCTGGTGCTGGCAATTTCCGCAGCACTGCAGTGGTACAGCCGAGTTCCACCTGTATAGTGACAAATGCATATGCATGTTAGCAACTCAGTAGTTGCTGATGGTTTCATAAGCGTTACACTACACAATAAAGTAATCTAGACAACTTTGTTGGAACAAATGCACATAATTAACTCGATTGCACAAATAACTAGATTGGGATTAACTTCCCCCAATCTCTCACTCACTAAGGGATAATACTACTGAAACATCGGGGGAGAGCTCAGATTAACACAGCCCATAAAGGACAAGCTTTCTTTGAGGAAAACAGCTATAACAGCGGTTAGTTTTCTTGATCATTTTATGTGGTAGCTTTGATTTAAATGTCATGCAGTACTATAAAATATGAAGTGCCGCATTTCTAGCAGCAGAAGGCGTCGTCAGCTTCATGGTACAGCTTATTTTTGCAATGTTTGTGTCAGTGAGCCGACACATACAAAGAAAACCGAATTCCCACATACATATATATACAGTGCCAAGTGCACTTCTGAAAATGCAGCCACCAGTTCCAATGCTGCTGAAAGGAAAGGTTATATAGAGTGCGAGACTGCATGGAACTACCACTTATGACTGTAAGTGTATGATCTGCTGATTGGAGAGGTAGTCACATGCTATTTCTAGTCTCTTTTAGAATCATTACTAAAGGATAAATTAAAATCTATTCATAAGTCACGAATTTCACGCATCCACAGTTTGGCTAGATAACTTGTGAGAAAAAAACATGTTTACCTGGAATAGCAACCTTTTTTCCTGCTGCAAAACTTTCCTTCGAATTAATGAAATAACTTTACAGCGTCATAATATATTGCGTTTCTCGCAACTACTTGCCGGCAGTGGCGAGTTAGTATTTATATCTGACTCATTGGGCGACAATACTGCCAAACACAAATGCTTCACGAACACGAGAACACGTTCCTCGCAGAGAATAGCAACCATATATGCCTCTGTGAGACACGATCGCACCTTTGTGGTCAAAATGTACATTAGAACGACATCACTATCTCATTAAAAAGAAAGCCTCAGTACAAGGCAGCAGCCAACTGCATAATGTGAAATTACAACTGATGTCCACTTACTGTTGGCCTGTGTTTGAGTCGCTTCTGGCAGTTGACTGAGTGCTGAGAAATGCACGTCCGGGGTTGTCCCTAAAAAACATACAGGGTTATGTCAAATGTTGAAAATATATATACGCCGGCATTTCATAAGTCGCAAAACAAACGAGTAAACTAATAAACAACTGTAATGTAAACAGAGTACACATCATAAGATAGGATGTCAACTGGCAATGCATTATGCGAAAAACCTAACGCATAGGAGAGACTATATGTATACACACGAAGCTGACACACAATTTAATTCGCTCTAGGTTTTCCCGTGCAATATAATATATTCAAGTTATTATGTCTCGTGGTTAGAGCGAAATTAGTTTAAATTACGCACTAAATTATGTACCCTGGAAAACTTTTCTTCAAGATGCACCTGTGCGTGCTCCGAATGAGTAACATTGTAAAATTTACGTACATGGCATTTAACATAGTTGCTGAACACGAATTTCCTTTGCCCTGTGTCGTGTACAATGAGCTACATATATCTGCCCCCCCCCCCTTTTTTTTGTACTAGCCATACTGCGTGCCACTGCACCTATACGCACGTCAGTAAACCTCACGACACAGAAATAAAAAAAAAGAAGCGCCAATCACCCATGCCTGCATGTTGTACTGGGCCTAACCTAACCAAGCATGGGCTGTTGCTTTTTATAGTAAACACAGGCACCGTGCTCATTGCAAGTATGTATCATGTCACTAAGCAAATATGCAATTTCATTGTACCACTATTTTTTTTATCACATGGATGTACCTGTTGAGAGGTAAGACAAAAAGCAGTCAGTTCTCAGAACTAATCAGCTTTTTTCAAACACATTTCTAACTTTTCAATGTCACTTGCTGCTATGTGTTTGTCTCCAGAGAGCATACTTGATTTGACTTTCCAATCAGATACATTACATAAGTATACCATGTTAAGATGACTGCCTAGAGCACGTGAGAATTTTCATCTTGGTGTAACATACTGTATCATGATTTTGTTGACATTTTGTCAAATGGTACACCCAATATACCCACATACTAGTTTTTGTGTCCAAATTGCATACCAATGTATTTTGATTTCTTGGCATTCGCTCCTCTGCACTACATGAACTCGCGCTGCACTGGCTCTTTCACATCCTCGTGTCCTTGCAGCTGCCTTCTTGCGTTATATAAAGCGGGTGCCTGAAAAATATCAAGTGCAAAAGTCAACACAATGGCATGGTGCAAAACAACATCAAGACAGTCAAGGTCATGGCAATAAAAGAAAGTCTTAGCTCAGTCGTCCTAGTATGATGCATGCAAAACGTCCAAATGACTGCAACAGTCAACTGCTAAACAAACTTCAATTTTCAGATTTAAACAAAAAACAAATAACCAACAGTTCATCCTTGTTTGTCACCAATGTTAGAATACTCCTGCTAATAAATAGAATACTGGTCATTTTCAGACGTCATGGGTCGGTCATAAGTCTGGTATATCTCAAACACCACTTGCGACACATCATAAGCACGTGCCCAGTGTGCCCCCCGCAGCATCCCTGGTTGTGCCACTGCTGAATCCATATTTGAGGATCATAGCTGCAAATGTGATGCTCAGTAGGGATGAAAGTATTGTCCTTCAGTTCAATGGATATATGGATGTGCCTATAAAAAAGGGCAACAAGGCTTGTTATGACAAGCTTACCCATATTTCAATACTAACAAGTAAGTTCACTGCGGCCTGCATCTAAGCTTACTAAAAACATGAAATTATTTTCATTTATGAGGTGCGCAATGGAGTTCATTTTTGACAGACTCAACTACTGCTGCAGTTTGAAATCTAGCATTTTAGATTCTTGAAGGCATGTAAAAGTTGCAATTAAACCGCAGTTATTAGTTTATTAGACCAACTTATTGTTCTGTGCACGACAGACGACTGGTATCACGGAATTAAAGCAACATTTTATTTTGATATTTTATTTCTCTACTAAAAATATTCAAGCGATAAACACATTTTGATCTGCCATGCAGTAGCAAAATGCACACATGACGCTTGTAACCCCCAGAGGAAGGCTGATTTAGCTGTTCATATTGTTGCGTGTGGAAAGACACAGACAGAAGAGGCTATTCACAGGCTATTTACACTGGAGCCAGGTAGCCAGGCTGACACTCGCTCGCACCAAGCGCACCGACCAACTTCGTCGTCGTTCTCGCGGCGGCTCATTTCTTGAGCATCGCTTGAGCATATCGTAATACTACCCCCCGGCGGCAAAAGCACCGTCACGGTGCTGTTAAATATCCAAGGCGCGTGGAGAGTTGTAGGGCTTGAGTCGGGCGACGTGGACGATGTCCCTGGTTGTCACAGCGGAGGACGTAGTGGGCGTGGCTAAAACGATTTCATAGGTGACATCGGCCACTTTGCGGAGCACGCGATATGGGCCTGTGTAACAAGAAAGGAGTTTTTCACATAGGCCAACTTTACGCGAAGGTGACCAAAGCAACACGAGGCTGCCGGGCACAAAATGGACATCACGGTGACGGAGGTCGTAGCGTTGCTTCTGCTTGTCTTGGGACACTTGTAGACGACTGCGCGCAAGTTGGCGAGCATGGTCAGCATGGGCGATTGCATCACGGGCATAAGCGCTAGTGGAAGCTGTGGCGGACGGAAGCACAGTGTCCAGTGGTAGCGTTGGTTCGCGGCCATACAAGAGGTAAAACGGGGAAAAGCCAGCAGTTTCGAGACGGGAAGAGTTATATGCAAAGGTAATGTAAGGTAGAGCCAGGTCCCAGTCACGGTGGTCATCGGAAACGTATTTGGATAGCATGTCTGTAAGGCTGCGGTTCAAGCGCTCAGTGAGGCCGTTCGTTTGGGGATGGTAGGAGGTGGTAAATTTGTGACGTGTTGAGCAGGCACGCATGATGTCGTCGATGATTTTGGCCAAAAACGTACGGCCACGGTCTGTTAGCAATTGACGCGGAGCACCATGCATCAAAATAATATCATGTAGGAGGAAGTCCGCAACATCAGTTGCGCAACTGGTCGGAAGAGCACGGGTCACGGCGTAGCGGGTCGCGTAGTCCACCGCGACTGCAACCCACTTGTTTCCTGATGTAGATTCCGGAAATGGGCCAAGAAGGTCTAAGCCGACACGATGAAAGGGCTCGGCAGGAATGTCGAGCGGCTGCTGGTAACCAGCGGGGAGCTGGGAAGGCTTCTTACGTCGTTGGCAAACTTCACAAGCGGCGACGTAACGTCGTACGGAACGGGCAAGACCAGGCCAGAAAAAACGGCGACGTACACGGTCATAGGTTCGAGATACGCAGAGATGTCCTGCCGTTGGTGCGTCGTGGAGCTCTTCTATAACGATGGAGCGGAGGTGTTTAGGTACTACAAGCAGGAACTCAGAGCCGTCCGGATGAAGGTTACGACGGTACAGAGTACCGTCGCGGAGGACGAAGAAGCGTAGAGTAGCATCGGCCGGAGAGTGCTCAAAACGGTCGATGAGTGCTCTGATGTAGGCGTCACGGCGTTGCTCGTCGGCGAAATGAAGCAGCTGGGATACCGAGAATACGCATGAAGCACTGGCAATATTAGAGGAGTCAGAGTCGTCAACAGGGTAACGCGACAAGCTGTCAGCGTCTTGGTGCAGGCGGCCACTCTTGTTCACCACGGTATATGAAAATTCTTGTAGCCTCAAAGCCCAGCGACCAAGCCGACCTGTAGGATCTTTTAGCGAAGAGAGCCAGCAGAGAGCATGATGGTCAGTTACTACGGAAAAAGGGCGACCCTAAAGGTCAGGACGGAACTTCGCAACCGCCCAGACTACAGCAAGGCATTCTCGTTCCGTAATGGAATAGTTGCGCTGTGATGGTGTGAGGAGGCGGCTCGCATAAGCAATTACGCGATCCTGGCCACGCTGACGCTGGGCTAAGACGGCACCTACGCCATGACCGCTGGCATCTGTACGCAATTCCGTAGGGGCATCAGGGTCGAAGTGGGCGAGAATGGGTGGTGAGGAGAGAAGAGTAACGAGACGAGAGAAGGCGGCGGCTTCTGCAGTACCCCACGAGAATTGTACGCCTTTCTTCAAAAGATTAGTGAGGGGTCTAGCAATTGCCGCAAAATCTTGAATAAAACGACGAAAGTACGAGCATAGCCCTACAAAACGTCGAACGTCTGCGGCTGTCCTCGGAACCGGAAACTCTCTGACAGCGCGAGTTTTGTCGGGATCAGGCTGTACTCCGGAAGAATCAACGAGATAGCCCAGAAGAGTAATTTGCCGGTGGCCAAAACGACATTTGGACGAGTTAAGTTGCAGCTTCGCCTTGCGAAATACATCAAGTATAGTTGTGAGACGTTCAAGGTGAGTGTCGAACGTTGGCGAGAAGACGATGACGTCGTCGAGGTAGCAGAGGCATGTGGACCATTTGAAACCTTGGAGCAAGGAGTCCATCATACGCTCGAAGGTGGCAGGGGCATTGCATAATCCAAACGGCATTACTTTAAATTGGTATAGGCCGTCAGGTGTGATGAACGCGGTTTTTTCGCGGTCCATATCGTCAACAGCAATCTGCCAGTACCCCGAACGAAGATCAATAGACGAGAAATAGCTGGAACCGTGCAGGCAGTCAAGGGCGTCGTCTATACGTGGGAGCGGGTAGACGTCCTTCTTTGTAATGCTGTTCAGATGACGGTAGTCTACACAGAAGCGCCACGTGCCGTCCTTCTTCTTAACCAACACCACAGGTGACGCCCAGGGACTCGAAGAAGGCTCAATGATGTTTTTATCGAGCATTTTGTTGACTTCGTTTTGAATTACTCGGCGTTCTGACGCAGAAACTCGATACGGTCGTCGGTGAATAGGCGTAGCATCGCCAGTAAGAATACGACGCTTGACCGCGAGCGTCTGGCCTAAAGGGCGATCGTCGATGTCGAAAATATCTCGGTAGGACGATAATACTTGGCAAAGCTCTGCAGCCTGCGCCGAGGACAGGTCCGTTGCAACCATTTTCTTTATATTGGGATCGGCACCCGAGCCTGGCGCGAGGGGCCTGCTAAGCTCGCGAGAATGATCGGTCGCTAACGCTGCCACGTATTGGTCGCCGAGACAATTAACGGTGGCGGTACCTTGCGGTAGAATTTGCTTTGCCAATCCAAAGTTGCAGACAGGCATTCGAGTGCGGTTCCCAGTAATATTAAGTACACTGTGAGGCACTGTAACGTCATACCTTATTGGAATGTCGGGCAGAGGAGTGACGAGGTACTCGCCATCAGCAACTGGTGGGAAAGAAAACAGTGCAATGTAGGCTATTGACTTTGGCTGCAGGTGAAGAAAACCGGTGGGACGTAAGCGGCAGTGGGGTGCGTCAGAAGGTTCTGCGAGCATCGGCAACTCAAGGCGAAGGGTACCGGAAGAGCAGTCAATAAGAGCAGAATGTGCGGAGAGAAAATCGAGGCCGAGAATGAGGTCGTGGGGGCAATGAGCAATTACGGTGAAGAGGACAGGAGTGTGGCGGCCGGCGATGCTGACGCGTGCCGTACACATGCCGATGATAGGCACAGTACCGCCATCCGCAACGCGTACGACGCGGGCCGACGCTGGGGTGAGGAGCTTGTTGAGTCGTCGTCGGAAGGCAGCACTCATAATTGAAAGATGTGCTCCTGTATCGATGAGTGCCGTGACAGGATAGCCGTCAACGTCAACGTCAAGAAGGTTTCGGTTCATGGGTAACGTGAGCAGAGGATTGATGGGAGCAGTGGGACATGCCGAAGCCGTTGCAGAGGTGGGCGCGTCACCGGGAGGCATGGTGACAAGCTCGGTGTGCCGACCACTTCTGAGTTCCGTGGTGAGGACGGGGATCGCTGACCTCCACCAGAATGTTGCGTGTGGAATGACACAGACAGAAGAGGCTATTTACAGGCTATTTACACTGGAGCCAGGTAGCCAGGCTGACACTCGCTCGCGCCAAGCGCACCGACCAACTTCGTCGTCGTTCTCGCGGCGGCTCATTTCTTGAGCATCGCTTGAGCATATCGTAATAATATGACATAACTCTGACACGCCAACTCATATTAGCAAATTCACAGGCATGTCCAAAAGAATAAGCGTATGCAAAGCGCCCCTGCAATTGCAATTCCACACAGCAGCCGTTATATTCAATGCCGATGCATAACTAGCTGCAAGACAATTCACCGAGTTCGTAGACATAAGCATCCTTTCAGTTTCGCACCGTGCTCGAAAACCACAACAGGGGACAAAACCAGACTTATAATCACACCATTTCAATGCATGAGCAAAAACAGTTCAGTCTTAGCGATAAACACTGTGAGAGCAATTTAGTGCGCGACGGCTACGAGCGACGGCTTCGAGCGACAAAACGGGCCGTCGCTTGAACAGATGGCTCGGTTCTCGAAATCTAGAAATCATCGCTCGTCGCCCGGAAGTGCTATGAGCGACTAGCGAATAGCGCGAAGCCGGAACTGGATGTACATCGCTCAAATACTACCGATTGTCGCGCGGAACGAGCAAATGATTCAATTTTTATACGTGCAAGGATAATAACCTACTGAAATACCTCCGGAAATATTTTATGCTACTTTTTATAGTAAAATACATCAACGTAAATTACTAAAGCACGCGTCACGCGTGATTGCAGCCCTCATACCAGCAACACCGGGGAGGCGTCGCTCAAAATCGTCGCTTGCACGGAGTACGACTTGTAGGCGACGAGCGAACGCGACAGCCATCTCCATCGCGTCGCTTGTAGCTGTCGCGCGCAAGGTCACTTATATGGGGTTTATACTTTTTTCAGCATAAAACATGGATTCCTCATGCGTTTTCAGTAAGTTCAAGATAACGCGCCCAATTGACCTCTTGCAGCATGCAGCTGAATGCCTGCGGCAAAGTTCCTAACTAGCACTGGTGCTGCACGTAACTTCAGTGGTCGCAGATTCGCCCTCGGCGAGACACCGTCAAGCGCGCGGCTTATTTATAACAAAAGTATGCTGCCAGCAAAATGACGCCTTCTGTTATGTGATTCCTTATTTCAACAGCGTTCCGTACTCAGTAGGCCGCCAAACTGAATAAATTTAAACACACAAAACGCACGCTGATCACGCTCCGCATAGGCTCGGAATCACGGGCTGGTGAACAAACCATTTTAAGCGTCCCCTCGCCTGGCGTCTTATTGAACATACCATAGTTCTGGCAGCGTTTGCGATTTTCAAAGCTCTTACGGATAACGGCAAAGTGATAAAATCACGTGCAGTTATCGCGACGACTGGCTTTTTTTATTGACATCGAGAGACACAGCGCGTATGCCTAGTCCGTTGTCAATCGCGTCGGCTAAGCGCAGCGACGACTTCCTGGCGATAGCATGACATATACGGACAATGTGCACCTAAGTTAGAATTCACTTACCGTGGAGGATTTCTTGTTATATCCAAGGCATGACGAACGACTGTCGTGTTTTCGCGGCGAGGCGAGATGGCTGACACACGATCTCCCTTGGATGACCTTTGTTGCTGCTCCGCTCGCTGGACGGATCACCTTTCTCCGGTGCTGTGTTGTTCCGCGATCTTGAGCACGCGCGCGCGGTGGAGCAACTCCGAGTGAAAAAGTAGAGCGCTCGCTACGCGTTCCTTTGAACTGCGGTGGCCTGTTCACTTAGAAGCAAAACAATGTGTTCTTTGCGCAGCGTGCATGAGTGATACATTGCCGTGTTCGGGGACAGCCACCTACAGTTGAAGCAGAAGATTGCGCTAAGTTTTGTTCTCTATTGCCGCAAGAGTAGAACGGGCATTCTACTCTCTCTCTCTGAAGGGGAGAGTGAAAAGCACATTTCACTTTCTCCTTGGTGACAGAGTGAACAATGCATTTCACTCTCCTCGACATTTTGCGAGAGTAAAACAACTCTTTGAAGAGTAGATCAGCAGCTTCACTCCTGCGATACTCTTCCTAGTTTTTAGAGTGTAGTGCCACGCTGTGCTCTATGAGGGATGCCGTACAGAGGGAATACAGAGTTATGCTGACCACTTCAGTATTTTTAATGTGCAAGTGTCTCAGTAAATCAATACCTTGGCATCGCAACCCCTTCTGAATCTCGTCCCAATGAGTAAGTAAATAAGGTTAAACAGAGTAAATCATATTAAATGAAAAAACATGTTACAAAATACATTACAATGACATAGACAAAACAGATGCAATGAACATCATAAATAACTCTATGAAATATGGGACAAATAATTTTTGCTAGCCACAAGGTTAATGTAATGCCGTAATGTCAGATTTTATGCTTTAGAAATCATGAGGAGCAAAGTATCATAGATAGAGGCTTCAGAGCTCAAGAAAACACTGATACACACACGCACTCACAAGAACTCACATTAAAAAGTGGGGGGGGGGGGGGTGACTATCTAGGGTGTTAATGTGTGCGAGTGCATGCATGTGAGTGCATAGCACACATGTGTGCTTTCTTTCATTCAGAAACTGTTATTAGGATTAAATCATTATCCCAACTAAATCATTTTCTGAAGTGTATTGGACGTTGTTAAGAAAGCAATGAAAAACACACTGAAACAGTTTTCTGTGCATGCATAACGTGTAACTGCACTACAGGCCTTCCTAGTGAATTGGAGCCCTGAAACTGGTGGGATTGAGATGCCCTTTTTGGGCACGTCATTTCACAGCCCTAAAAATTGTCAACACTCAAAATTTGTTTTTACAGGTGGACAATTCCAGCAATTAATATTATAATGTCATCAATGTAAGGGAAGAGCTCAGTGCCAAGGTTTCCGGAGAGAATTTTGAAAAATTTTATTTGTTGAATGACGCCATCCACATGAACACGGGCAGCTGCAATCCTCCGGTTTTGCTGAGCCTCACGCTGTGTGTGTGTTGTTTATTCTTGCGCAAGAATGGCGGGCGAACCATGGTTGCATGGAGCTGAAGGCAGAGACCATCAATGAGAAAGTCCCTGTCGACCATCTCACTATCTATAGAAGGCAGGAACTTTTCAAGAATCTTGCTTTCTTTTGTTATGAAAGAATCTGATGCCTTCCCACGATAGGGCTGCCTTACAAAGCTAATATTCCCTCCTAGTATTTCATACACTAAAACCTTGTCTGTAGAACTTCCGTTATACCACCTGCAGGTTAGCAGCCGAGATTCCAGATCCTTTGGTTTCTGAAGCGGAATCATTGTGCCATCCAAAACAGCACGAACATTTGGGTATTCCTTGAAGCACACAGTCAGGTTATCAACAATAGCGCTTTCGCTTGGCCAGAATGCTGTGCTGCGCAGTATTTGTGCTAGTTTTATTATGCTTGCTTTGAATACATCAGCCACTGTAGTGCGATGAATGCCAAAAAGCACACTAATCATTTAAAACGGCAAGTTGTGGTGCAGTTTTATTATTCCCATTAGCACTGCATATTCGTTGGATAGACAGAAGCTTTCTCCCTGCATAAGTACGCGGCTATCAGTGAACAGATTACAAATATTGTAAAATAACTGGTAGCATGGAAGACCAGTTATTACATTGAGGTAATTAATTTTGAGCTTTTATGTTTCCGATGCTGAATCGCTGATGTCTTTCAGCGTTGAGTGTTCACCTGAATGCCAGTTTCCTTCGCGAAGACAGGTGCTACGGCAGGAACATCTGAAGCACAAGAATGTTAAAATGTTGTTATGCGAAAAATGAAACGCGAGGCAGGTAGCCACAAATACGATGATCAAACTAGCTTTCTAGGCCATCTTTATTGTTTACACCTTGCTGGTCACTGAAGGCAGATGTGCCTGATCTCTGCTGCAGCTCACAGCCAGATGATTCGGGCCGGACTACTTGAGGATCTTCTGAGGGCTCAGCGTTGTGGTGTACTGTCACCAATGCGATGTCCACTGCAAGTAGAAATAAAAATAATGAGTCTAGTTTTTTTTCTATCTATGCCAAGCTACATTGTAAGTGCCCCCTTATAAGAAGGACAACCACCTAAGCAAAAGTTGCATGCTTTCTGTTGTGCTGCTTGCTCTACCTAATTTTGGTTGCTGTCATACTTTGCAAACTTTCACAAAGCTGCACAGACTTCTGTGTCTTATTCGGTCAGTACTTGCTGCAAGCAGTGCAACATCTTGTTTTAAAATGATTTTTTCGTATGATTCACTTCGTGTGGTCACATTAACCACTCACATAAACTTAACTGTCCCATATGAGCTGCTGCATGTTTTAGAGTTCACGTTAAAAATAAAAACTGCAGCAGGAGGCTTTAACCTTTAACCATTTTAGGCGCTAATCAATTCGGTCATTGAAAATGTACCTTCCCTTCACTTCTTTCTTCGTCAGAATTGTAGAAAGCACAGAGCTGCAATATAGATTAAGAATTCGCAAACTCTTTGAAGAGTTTGGCCAAGTTCACAGAATACGGAATCCGTGTGAAAACTCACTACAGGAAGATCAGATATGACAGCAACTAGTTCATGTTCATATTGCTTGAAAATCACCTATCCAGCCACTTGAATATTATGCCTGGTGTGACAGATTATAAATCAGAATGAAAGAAAAAGGGAACCCACTTCATACAATATCATACCCACTGCATACAATCAGTGAACACACACAACTGCTTGCGTTCCCATTCGTTTCACTAGAACAATTTCCACGCGGTATTCAACTTTGGGGACACATGGTGATGTTTAATGGTTCCTAAAAGTAGTAAACTGTTTACAGAAGTACACACACAACCACCATCAGCCAGAAATGTTCTTCTCCCAATAATACGCGGTTGATTAGAGGAGTTTCTATTACATTCTTCTCTTGTTAGCAGTATTTGTGTCAGTTGAACAGATTTGCTTGCGCTACAGTTCACTAAATTTCAGATTCAAGATCAAAGCAATTGCCTATGTATTGAACATCATGATCGCTTTTTTCTGAACACATTTCTCACAATATTCACAGATTTTTTGAAAATACCATTGTATGCACTGTTAGTGGACTACGCAACAAGCATTATTTAACAACTAAAAGCTGAAATGGACACAAATATTTGCACTCCAGCTTGACTAGTGCGCGAACTTTATTATAACTTCGTAATAATGATTGCTACTTTAGAAAATAAAAACAAAAAGTAAAAAAAAGCAGACTTCAATGCTTACTAATGGTTGGCACCCAATCAGCAAACGTGCCAGAGCAGAAGCGATGAAATATTGCGAAGTGCTTATTAAAAGCAAAGAAGTGGTCTGGACATCCTACGAGCATAAGCACATTCCTTCATAAGCGAGGCCCATATAACTGAATGAAAAAAACATTAGCGACCACTTTGTTGCCTCCGGAGTCGGCGACGCCGAGTACGCGGGCGATCCAAAGGGCGCACCGGCAAAGTCCTCACTGGCACGGCTCTGGGCGCAGCCTGTCGAGAAATTTAAAAAAATGTTATACTGGCCGTTTGCGTCCAAAGCACAGTGCTCAGCGAACAAAATGCCATACTAGGAGCGCGTGGCTGCCGTAACTTCTTGGGCCACCGGTGGGCGCTGGGGACACCGAGCTGATGCATTTCTGTATCGCATGAAAGCGAGAGTCTTTATGATGCATCGAAACTGCATGCACCCCTGGTATGCCATCACCAAGCACTCACGAGCGGGGTAACAAGGAGCAACCACCATGTCAAGTATTGCGTATCACTGGCTGAACACTACGTCAGCGATCGTCTCGCGCCGTCTGCTACCCAACGGGCGTTTGCGCTGCGAGTGCCTGCACAGTCTTTCTTCGGGGAAATGCTTGCTGCAAGCACGCGCGTAGGAGCTCGGCTCCTTACTCATTCGAAGCTTCATCAGGCATGCCTCGCGCAGTTTCTTATCTCTGGGGTAAAAGCGAAAGTTCACGCCGTGCTCCTTCCCGTACGTCGCGCACTACTGCACGGAACAGTAAAGTACCATGCTGCCGATAACATTGAGCGAACTTTCAAAGCTTGTGTATTCTCTATACTCCGTTCCATACATAGCAGTCAACGCTGTGGAGGCTAGAGAGACTTCTTACAGCCACTTAGTTCGCGCTTGGATATAGTTCAATGTTTATGACCGCAGTTGTGCATAACTGTTTTTATATAGGCTCAGTAATGAATGAAACATGTTTTAATCTTTCGAAACAAACACACTGTGGTATATGGCTGCTACTGCGTTGTTTAAGATCATTTTATTTTTGTAGTTCTTTTCGTTCTGTCTTTATTTGCAACTTGTTGCGAGGAGGCTCACGTGCATAGTCGCGCCAGCGAACGCTGTTGGCAAACCGCGAAGCATAGATGGAACGCGTGGAGGGATAACTTTTCTTGACCAAACTACTTTCGTCGCTTCCACAGCGTTGACTGCTATTGTGGAAATGACTATAGGCGTCTGCGCGCATGAAGTGAGTGCAAAGCGACGCTATTCCAAAGGAAAAAGCACTAGAAAATCGCGGTTAGAAATCGCATTCCAACCGTCCGCGTTCTTTCCTCGAAAGAAGTTGAGATCAAGTGATCCAACTTTGCAAGTCAAAAAGATTCTAGCACCGGCATCTCCAGTGGTGCGCTCTGCGCCCAATAGGAAAAAAAAAGAGTGTGGCGTCTGAACAACCAGGGCAACTGGAGCCCTTTGGCGATAATTACAGCATATGTATATACGGAAGGAGGTCCAGTAGTTATAAACTGAAAAAACTACGGGACCTCCTTCTTTATATACATATGCTGTAATTATCCCCATTTTGTCATGAATAAACTGATTCTGATTCTTTGCTAATTGATGCACAGCCTTAGCCGAGAACGATGGTGTAACACACTGTGTCTACATTCTGCGGTCTTTGGTGAGCGGGTGCCCTGCGGTGGGTGCACCTTTCGGGTTGTGGATGAAGCAGTTCCATCTTGCTCCTGTGGCAGCTTGCAGTCATTGTCACACCATGGAATTTCGAGCGTTGCCCCTTCAGCAATCTATTGAACTTCACCGCAATAGATCAGCGCAAGTTAATGTGCAGTACTTCTAAAAATGTCTATATTTCAAGAGATCCGCCCGAGTTTCAAGAAGTTTCAAGTAGCAATGTCGAGCCAGTCTACTTTTATCAAGTCTACTTTATTTATTTTTTCATACTACTGAGAGAGAAGCAAAGTGGTAAAACAGGGTGACCTTGCAATTTGTAAACTAATCTCGTTTTATAGCAAGGATTACTAGAATATTTAGCGAATGTACCAGATACATGGAAAAGTATTGGACAAGCATTAAAGAAATACATTATGTGACAGTCTGGAGGGGGACGAATGAACGTTCATTGTGAGAAACAGCGAGAAAGTGTTCTTTCTTCGGAGAATTAGAAAAAAAAAGAATATGGAACGAAGACCGGAGCAATCACAGGGCATGATTGCGTTATAACTGATCATAAAGGATGTAGAACACCTTAATAAAACTAAAGCCGTCCCCTTATTTCACTCTGGTTTTACGATAGGTTAAAGGGGCACCTCAGAGAAAAGCTATTCTTGGCTGTGTTTGTAAATTACCTTTTCATAATACCAAAAACAAGAAAGAGAAAGTCACACTTACCCCAAGAATTGGCTTATTGTGTCAGAAAACACAAACACGAAAGACGGATGGCCAAAGCGCATTCAACTTCTCGCCCCAGCTCACGGTGACGTCATTGATTTTGACGCCATCTACTCGGGCCTTGTAAAATTTTATTGGTAAAAATGAACTACATCGTGTCCCAAAAGCACTAAAGACTTACAGAAGAAGCCTAAAGAATGTTTACTTCCTCATAGTGGCCCACATACCAAAAAGTACACCGCAATTCCTGACGTGACACTCACATACCCACCCTGAAATTTCGGCACGAAATTCAAAATGAAACCTTGATGGCAACTTTTTCTTGTCGTAATTGAATTGAACTAAGAAATTTTACGTGCCGAAACCACCATTTCATTATGCCGCATGCCACAATGGGAGGGCTCCGGATTAATTTTGACCATCAGGGGATCCTTAACGTGCCCCAAATGCACGGAACGCAGGCGTCTTTGCATTTCGCCCTAACTGAAATGCGGTCGCCGCTGCCGGGATTTGATCCCGCGACCTCGTGCTTCAACACCATAGCCCCTAAACCACCGCGGAGGGTCTCTCCTAGTAATGAACGTATACAGCGAAATAAAAAAACGTAGAGTTCTGCAAGGAAACTTTTTTATTCTGATCTGATTCAGTGTTTCTCTTTAGTGTCCTTTAAATGGATACGTATTCCTTTCTTATTTTCTTGGGTGGGGGGGGGGGGGTTCCCACCCCTGCGGCCGGAGCCGGCGTCCCTCGGTTTAACCGATAGAACGAGCACAGCGTAGGATCAGAAAAGTGGAGGAGAAGCGTAGGGCGAAGAGTGAGAAGGAAAGCCTAGTGCCGCGCAAGAAGGGCTCTGTGGCGACGATGGCTACGAGATGGTGCCAGTGTAGCCCGCGTCGTCTGTTCGCCGATAACACCACCGATACCATTTCTGGTAACAAAGCGCTGCATGAGCGAAGGTTTTGTCTGCGGCGCTACTGCGAATCGCGGCCACGCGTCATCCGCGCGCTGCCTCCAAGGACGCTAAAAGAAACATTTTTTTGAAACTTCTTAACCTAAATAGTTCTTTTTAAAGCTCCTTGGCTGCCTCTCGCGATCTCCTGATTATCGATGCGGTCGCGCCACACTTCGCTCCGTTCGCACCCTGTCGCACGAGACAGATTGTCCGCGCCAGACAATAGATCGCGCAATGAAAACACGTATATAGTCGCACTCAAATTTTGCAATAAGGAGTATCGTCATCGTAGGTGACTTTTTTTTTATTGTATTCAATTCCTTTTCATGCTTGCTATTCTTTTTTATGAATATTTTCCAACTCATTTAAATATTTACATAGGTGCTAGTGCAATGTTTATATCTTTTTTGTTTTTGTTGTTGCTGATTTTTTGATGACCTTTCATTAATGTCGAGTTATTATACATGCACGCTCTTTCTTCTGCTTTGTACGCCCTCTTTTTTTCACTCTGCAGGGCGATGCAAAGGCTATGCGTCTGGGAAATGTGTATTTGTTATACTTAAGGGTCGTCTTTGTGGTACGAGAAGGTTGCCGTTTCTCGTTATGCGTGTTTTTAAATACATTTTGCCTGAAATTTTGTCTCCTCATTGTACAATTGTTATTTCGTAGCCATAAATTTTACCACTACAAAATGAGAATAATCTTTGTTAAGAAACAAGGAATTTAGGAGCAGCATTTATGCTCCGAATGACTTCTCAGAACCTGTAGAAAACGCGACAAATATAAGAATGTATCTGGCATCACAGGGCATCACCTCACGAATGTATTCCAAGAATCAGATACTAGCATGACCATTGATATCCTTACGTAGTACTGCTTCAATCTTAAATTTGCTGCTACTAAGGGATCACACTGAGCGAGCAAGCAGTTAGCATATCGGTTTATCAGGACATTGCCATTGGTCGCGATTGTAAGATACTGTCACCAACTTATCAATGTAGACATTTCTTCCATATTTTTCCTGACGGATGCAGTAAGTGGTCGGAAACTCCTTAATGTTTCAGTTAATATCGAATGTTGCTCTTGGTGTGCCAGAAGGATCTATAAGAGTGGCCGTGACTCCAAAGGAGCGGAAGAATAAGAGTCTAAAACTTGTTGAGAAAAAGTATAGTCTTATGTGGTGTTCAGTAAAGAAATGAACGGGGCTAGTTGGTGGACGTTCACGATTATATTGCGCTCAGTATTACACTGACGGAAGAAATAAAGAACGAACATGAACGAAGAAAAAGTGAACGTACGTGGTACAAACCACCAAGTTGTGTAATACCTCTGTCACAGGAGCATGCAAAAACTCTTTTACGAAAGCCGTCTTTTACCAACTTGAACGACTTCTTAATGAAGAGGCATTGCACAGCAGACACACGGCATTGACGACCTCTTTTTAGTGTTTCCTTGTGGACGCGCTACCGAAAGCATGGCGCTCGCGTTCGAAACAAGATGGCGCAAAGTAATGTGACTGATCTCGAAATATAAGTGAAAAGTTGTATGACACGTTCTCCAAATAAGTTAACCACGGCAGATTAAGAGACGTTATAGCAAATATTTATTCTCGGACTTTAAATAGCGTTTGCAGGACTAGCGAAGTGCACAAGTTTGTCTGGCAAGATTGGGGTTGTGTTATCGCGTTAGCTGCAGCGTTCCCGGCATAGGGTGCCTTCTGCGTGCGCCCAGGGCTGTTTCGTGAGTGGTTTTGGCCATAGATGCTCACAATGCTGAGCGCGATTTTTCTCGTCTGCACGGCGCGTGTCTGTAAGCATCATCACGTGACATCCGCGACCCTTTCGACCTGCTTACGAATGTACAGGAGAAAATGAACATCACCGAGTTTACTGCACCTTCTGCGAGACATAAATTATTATGCCTCGCATATTATTAAATTATTATTATGGTATTATGTAGTATGTAAATTATTATCCTAGACATAAATTATTATGTCTCGCATATTATTAAATTATTATTATGTTATTGTGTAGTATGTAAATTATTATCCTAGGCGACAGAAAAATACGCATTCGCTTATTATTTTTTTACATATAATAATTGCTGGTGCCGACTGCTTTCGACGCTACTCCTTTTCAGCCACAAAAGAGATTGACGAACTCCGTTTCCAGAAAAGACCGCTTCCGAAAAACAGTTTGCTCCATGTTGTGTGTCACCGGGCGAAACTCCTTTTCGAGAGAAGTCTTCTTGTTCAAAAGACTTTCGAGTGCCCGCGTGACAGGGTATAAAATGCTGCTACAGAAAACGCTTATTTGGCGTCTGATTGTACATACTCTCCGGTGTTGCGCTAGCTGACATTGCTCTAGGTGCGTAATAAAGAGGCATGCGAAAGGGCTACAGCAACTCTTCTAGCCACTCCTGAAGCGTAGGGCCCTTCCGTGTATGTTATTCGCTTTCCTTATTAACATTCCGAGTCAAAGCACGTCACCGCAAACTGGACCTCCGTTCGCGTGTATTGGATGAATATTTGATTGAAATGTTCGTAACGTCATCGCGTCACGACGAGGCAGGGTTCAAGAGGCATGTGATTAGGCGATATTAGGAAAAAGTAATAGGACGGCACCGTCGTGACTAATACTTACCACGAAGCTAGCAAGTTACGAAAATGTTCGACGGCTGAACACCGCTATCCTCTCTTCCTGATCTAAAAATGCGGGTCACACAACTTGCGGGCACGTATAGCACTCCAATTAGGGATTGCGGATAAGATAATTGGCGATAAAAGTTAATAGAAAATACCTTAGTAACTTGCAATTCGCTGATGATATTGCCTTGCTTAGGAACTCAGGGGACTAATTGCAATACATCCTGACCTGGAAAGACAAAGCAGAAAGGTCGGTCTAAAAATTAATCTGCAGAAAACTAAAGTAATGTTTAACAGTCTCAGAAGAGAAGAGCAGTTTACGCTAGGTAGCGAGGCACTGGAAATGCTAAGGGAATACATCTACTTAGGGCAGGTATTGACCGCGGATCCGGATCATGAGACTGAAATAATCAGAACAATAGGAATGGGCTGGGGTGCGTTTGGCAGGCATTCTCAGGTCATGAACAGCAGGTTGTCATTATCCCTCAAAAGAAAAGTGTCTAACAGCTGTGTCTTACCAGTATCCATCTACGGGGCAGAAATATGGAGGCTTAGAAAAAGCGTTCTACATAAATTGAGAACGACGCAACGAGCTATGGAAAAAACAATGATGGATCTAACGCAAGACATAAGAAAAGAGCAGATTGGGTGAGGGAACAAACGAGAGTTAGTGGCATCTTAGTTGAAATGAATTCCTTCTTCCGCAAGCGGGATAGCCGAAAATGGACGTAGATTAGCCCGAATGGCGAGACTAGAAATGAAATAGACCTTATACTCTGCGCTAACCCTGGCATCATACACGATCTGGAGGTGCTCGGCAAGGTGGGCTGCTGTGATCATATCATGGTAAGAATTCGAATTAGCCTAGACTTGACGATGGAACGGAAAAAACTCGTACACAAGAAGCCGATCAATGAGTTAGCGGTAAGAGGGAAAATAGAGGAATTCCGGATCAAGCTACAGAACAGGTATTCGGCCTTAACTCAGGAAGAGGAACTTAGTGTTGAAGATATAAACGACAACCTTATGGGCATCATTAAGGACTGTGCAATAGAAGTCGGTGGTAACTTCGTTAGACAGGATGCCAGTAAGCTATTCCAGGGGACGAAAGATCTGATCAAGAAACACCAATGTATGCAAGCCTCTAACCCTACTGCTAGAATAGAACTGGCAGAACTTTCCAAGTTAATCAACGAGTGTAAGACAGCTGACATAAGGAAGTATAATATAGATAGAATTGAACATGCTCTCAGGAACGGAGGAAGCCTAAAAGCAGTGATGAAGAAACTAGGAATAGGCAAGAATGAGATGCATGCGTTAAGAGACAAAGCCGGCCTAATGTGGATGAGATCGTTCAAGTGGCTGTGGTGTTCTATAGTGATTTATACAGAACCAGTGGCAGCCATGACGATAACGGAAGAGAAAATAGTCTAGAGGAGTTTTGAAATCCCACAAGTAACGTCGGAAGAAGTAAAGAAAGCCTTGGGAGCTATGCAAAGGGGGAAGGCAGATGGGGATGATCAGGTAACAGCAGGCTTGTTGAAGGATGGTGGGCACATTGTTTTAGAAAAACTGGCCGCCCTTTATACGCAATGCCTCATGACTTCGAGCGTACCGGAATCTTGGAAGAACGCTAACATAATCCTAATCCATAAGAAAGCGGATGCCAAAGACTTGAAAAATCATAGACCGATCAGCTTACTGTTCGTTGCCTACAAAGAATTTTCTAAGGTAATTGCAAATAGAATCAGGAACACGTTAGATTTCCGTCAACCAAAGCACCAGGCAGGATTCCGTAAAGGCTACTCAACAATAGACCACATTCACATTATCAATCAGGTGATAGAGAAATGTGCGGAATATAACCAACCCTTACACATAGCTTTCATTGATTACGAGAAAGCGTTTGATTCAGTCGAAACCTCAGCAGTCATGCAAGCATTACGGAATCAGGGTGTAGACGAGGCGTAAGTAAACATTCTGAAAAATATCTATAGCGGCTCCACAGCCATCGTAGTCCTCCATAAAGAAAGCAACAAAATCGCAATAAAAGGCGTTATGCAGGGAGATACGATCTCTCCAATGCTATTCACAGCGTGTTTATAGGAGGTATTCAGAGAGCTGGATTGGGAAGAACTGGGGGTAAGAGTTAATGGAGAATACCTTAGTAACTTTCGATTCGCTTATGACATTGCTTTGCTTAGTAACACAGGGGACCAACTGCAATGCATGCTCACTGTCCTGGAGAGGCAAAACAGAAGGGTGGGTCTAAAGATTAATTCGCAGAAAACTAAATTATTGTTTAGCAGTCTCGGAAGAGAAGAGCAGTTTACGATCGGTAGCGATGCACTGAAAGTGGTAAAAGAATACATCTACTTGGGACAGGCAGTGACCGCGGATCCGGATCACGAGACTGAAATAATCAGAAGAATAAGAATGGGCTGGGGTGCGTTTGGCAGGCATTCTCAGATCATGAACAGCAGGTTGCCATTATCCCTCAAGAGAAAAGTGTATAACAGCTGTGGCTTACCAGTACTCACGTACGGGGCAGAAACCTGGAGGCTTATGAAAAAGGCTCTACTGAACTTGAGGATGACGCAACGAGCTATGGAACGAAGAATTATAGGTGTAACGTTAAGGGATAAGAAAAGAGCAGATTGGGTGAGGGAAAAAATGCGAGATAATAACATCTTAGTTGAAATCAAGAAAAACAAATGGGCATGGGCGGGACATGTAATCAGGAGGGAAGATAACCGATGGTCATTAAGGGTTACGGACTGGATTCCAAGGGAAGGGAAGCGTACCAGGGGGCGGAAGAAAGATAGGTGGGCGGATGACATTAGGAAGTTTGCAAGGACAACATGGCCACAATTAGCACAAGACTGGGGTAGTTGGGGAAGTCTGGGAGAGGCCTTTGCCCTGCAGTGGGCCTAGCCAGGCTGATGATGATAGCACTCCAGAGGCAAAAAAATTTCGAGTATTTATTGGCGTTTCCATTTTGCTTTTTATTTATTTTTTACTTCCCCGTTTTGGCGGTGGCACTAGACGTAGTTCCCTTGCACTCGGTGTCGTCTACATTGATTTAATTTCCTTTCATTTGATTTTTATTCGCACATTTCAGAAAATGCCCACAAGGAGATGCCAGAGAAGATTACCTGTCTCCTAACAGCGCCTACTCTTCGTGCTGCACTTCAGACCGGTTCATCAAAGCGTAACTCCAACCCAGTTCTGCTTTTGCAATACAGAACTGCAGTAGGCATGGGGCGTTCATTGCTAGTCTTGCGGCCTGTCTATCTGCGCTCTGGGTGCTTCGGCTCCTGAAGCATCGAGGCCGGCCAGTAACAGTGGCAGCTCCGATTCACGTTTGCCGCGAGCACCCACGAATCCCGGTGGCTGCTCGAGAATCACGTCTCGACGCCGACCACGAGCCCCGACGAAACCGGGAGGCATCGCATCCTGTTCGAAAGACAGAAGGGGACACCATTCAACGGCGAAGCACAGGTGGAGAAACGAACGCAGCAGCGTTTTGGCGAACACTCGGATCTCAGAGTCCCCACTCATTTTAAACCACCAGTTCATTCTCTAGATCACGGACCCTCCCGGCAAACTCCTAGTTCACTCAACCCCCAAAATGCGGGTGGTTGACTTAAACAACCACGCCGGAAGATCAAGGATATATCTGGCGGGCTTCGCATAGTCGGCTTTGACGAAATTAACCAGAGGGGCACTGCATTTAGGGACACTGAAAATGCAGTCACTTTAATAAGCAGTTTCCTCTCTCTTTTAATTACGGAGTCAGTTAATCTACCTATTAATAATTACATGAATCAGTCACTTCATCGGTTCGCCAATCAATCATATAGTCAATGAATAAATTAATTATTTCATCAGTCAATCAAATGTTCAGGCAGTATCGATAGCATGATGGATGAAATAAGAGAAGCAGCAGTAACATCGCCGTCATGTTCTCCTTAATGGAGTACTACGTTCATGCTAATTAACTTTAGTATAAGAATATTGTTTGTTTACAGCATATGACGATGGCTGCTGTGGGCCAACACCGGTTGCTGGAAACAAAACTGCATCAGTACCGCCTATGCGTCTCCATGCATTTTCTCCCGAGTGTCCGAACACAATATAATGTTTTTTTTTTTAAATGCTGAAACACGAACAAGCATCCATGCTATCAAATACGCAGTATGTACGTTATTCAGTTTGCAACTCAGTGTGTACAACCATAGATACAGACAGAGATAAGCTGCACTAAAACATAGAAAAGGATTATTAGTGAACAAGGTATAGTCTAATCCGTAAAAGGTAGTGCCCAATGTTACAATTGCCAACATCACGAAATCTTCAGTGAATTTTTGAAGAACAGTGCCTGGATAAGGCTGCACGTGAACGCGACAGAAAACACGCTACACTACTTACAAGCAAGAACTTTGTACCATGGCATCCTGTCATTTTCACTGTAAATTGAGACGCTAGAAAAGGACGGTTGCGGGGATGAAACAGCAAAAATGAAAAGTGTCTCTGACAATGGTACTTTTATAACACTTTAGTTAGTTAAGAATATGCTACTAACTACTTGCTTTTTTTTTCATTAACACAAACTCGCAGAGAAACTATCCCCAACAAGCTGTTTCTGTTTTACTCTCCAAGTATAGCGACGGCAGTGTGCAGAAACAAGTGCTACCATTATCGCCTAATACTGCGTTAGATGACACGTGTGTGCAAGGATATTTTGGTTTAAAGAACACCTTACCTGCCCATCATCGTTGTCTGGTGAGCGTTTGCGTAGCAAAGCAGCGTCTCGTAGTAACCGCTGCAGCAAATATTTCAATTCTGCTCCACTCTGCGTAAAGTAAGTAAATATCGCCAGGAAATCACATACTGATATCAAGTTACCTTTCGAGGAACTACAACCTTTCAAACAATACATATCGCATTTAATGAGAAAGATAATGCAATAGGTTAAGTGATATCCAATCAAACATGACATGCAATCAAGCATGGTGCTCTCTCAAGTGAACTGCACTTTTCAGGCCCAACTGGCGCAGCCGTTACCTGCCCAGATCATTCGCTGTCACGGCAGTGGTGTCCGTTAGAAAAGAGCGCTTCCTCGCCTGTTTCTTCTAAAAGAACATGCCACCGGTGACGGTATCCAGTGCACTTAACGCGATGGGCATCCAGTTTTTGATGAGAAACCGCCGACCAAGGGCTTTCTACTTACGGGCGCCGGTGCCGTGATGGTAACGTGAAGAGACAGATAACAGCTGCTTTAGCAAGGCTCGTCGTAAAGTAGTGCAGTCTCGGCCATAAACTCCCTTTGTATAGGCCTCCTGTACTGATATAGTTGCCAATATTTTTTCGGCACATAAACAGCTGGTCAACTTAAGGTAACTACACCTATACCCTATAAATAAGGATGCGCTATAGCCAGCAGTTATTGATGTTGCACTGCGTCTATCCGTGAGCTCAGCCGCCCCAGTCCAGGAGACCGCTTGGCTTGCTTGTAATTCTGAACCCTGTCCCTTCTTCTCTCTTTCTCTCGCCCACCTGCCTCGGACTGCACTTTATTACCATTATTCGCTCATAGAATTTACTTCTTACCAAAGCCATTTAACTGTCTGTTTAAACAACAGCACGAGGATTACTTCTAGCGACACGTTAGCACTCGCTTGAGTCTACACTACCTGGCCTTGTCTGTATGACTTCGTGCGACATCCGTCTTTTTTTTTTTCGTTAGCTCCAAATTGGTTCTTGTCACTTTACCATGGAGGAAAGGCTCCTTTGCAGGTTCCTTTGATACGGCTCGGGGTCAGCGTTGTACAGTTGCACGTACTGTGCTTGCACGGCGAGCAGGGCCAAGGATCCCGTCAGCAGGGCTAACGCCGGCCCGAACCATGTGACCTCCCTCATGCTGATTTGGCTGGAAAGTATGATATCGTGTCAGTAAAAGTTGTAGTTTTTGATGAGGCAAAATATTCTGCAGAAGAGCGAGGAGAATACAATCGGAGTACGTCCACGTCCGACGGCCATTAGGCGAATACGGGACAAACAAGGCAAGCATCAATATCTACACAGACAACGTTCTGTCGAACATGCTTTTCTTCATCAGGGCCTTGACGAAGGCGAGTTTTTTAGTTGGAACGTTGACTCTTGGCTGAGGTTTGTTTGTTCACCCACTCTTGATTTTGTGACATCCTTTTCAGACCAGTGACACTCTGTGCTAAGTTTATTTTCTTCTGACCGAGTTCTACTTACTGATTTCATTACAACATTTGAATGATATGATGCGGTGCTAGATGTGTAGTGGAGGTGGTGGTGGGTTGCAGTACCAGGCATGTTCACCCTGGTTATCAAGGTCAGTATTGCTCCACCTAAGCGACTACTGTCACTGAACGAAAGCAGTGGTCTTATGAACCGAAGAAGTCGTGATGCTTCTCGAAATAAAAGGTGCTTCAGGCACTCACGTGGAATATCCTTCTTTTGTGCGTTTTCAATAGAAGCGTCCCTCTCATCTCGGCAGTTTGGACACGTACTCAACGAAAATTTTTCATTCGAGAGACCCCTGCCTCCTTGAAGATTTACTTTCTTTTAATGGTGCGATAGCGCTTAAAAATCTCTAATCCAGGTTTGTTTAGTCTTTTTCGTGTTTTCCGTTAGCCATCGCACTGACACCACCCCCGCCAAGCATTCAACGGCGCATTGCCGCTAAAATTTTGTGATGGCACCTGCTCAGCTTGAAACTCGCTATATTGTGAACAAAAGACTTTGCCCCACCAAGCACTACTGGAAATCGAAACCGTGCGCCTGCTGCAACCTACAGCCTTCGCCAAAATTATACAGGCTACTCAGCCCATTCCGCATATATGTCGTTTGACTATTTAGTGAAGTTCCAGTGACACTATCAATATTACAGAGCTCGGGATGGTGAGTACGACCACTTTCTGCATTTGCACCAGCTGTAATACCTTGCAACAAGGCTACACGCATGTGTATTTCCTGTCATGCACTTCCTCAGATAGAAGCTGCATCCGGTAGCTTTGCCTGACTGCGAATAAGTAGCCTCCGCAATGCCTCACCCCCTCCCCAAGGAAAAATGAAATTATGGGGTTTGCATGCCAAAACCACGATCTGATTATGAGGCACGTCGTAGTGCGGAACTCCGGTAAGTTGGAACACCTGGGGTACTTTAACATGCAACCAAGTCTAAGTACACGGGTGTTTTCGCATTTCACTTGCATCGAAATGCGGCCGCCCTGGCCGGGATTCGATCCCGCGACCTCGTGTTCAGTAGCCCAGCACCATCGCCACTAAGCAACCACAGCGGTACCGCCGCCATGCCCCGACTACTGGTTTCGGAATGTAGCATCAGCGAACTCACACTTGCACTCCGTACTGCAGTTTCAACATGACGTGTTTCGGACCCTGATGCGCTATAACGTAAAACTATTCCAAATTGTCCAATTCCAATTCTGCAATCAGCCATCCATGATACAAGAAAAGAAATTTCGGCCCACCCCCACGTTGCCTATCTCTCACGCAACGTCACGAAAACCGCGATATGATATGATGTCAGCACACTGATTATGCATGAGTTGACCAAACGAAAGAAAAATAATTATTTCTTATTCGATTCCTTTTTGCCCATAATACTCTGCCAATGATCAAACGTTTTCGGGCCTCGTCCACTTCGCCTGTCTCTCACGTGACGTCATGAAACCACGAAAGCTCATGGCGTCAAAGAGACGTGTACGCGTTAAAGACGCATTAATATGCCAAACAAAACTGAATTTTTTTCTGAATAGCCCGAGACTGCCCCGTTCCGAAAGGAATAAAAGATGGCTGCCCACTGATTGCTCTGGCACTAGCTGCTGAAAGAGGCCGCGAAGCATGCATTCATTTGCGCATAATATAATTTTTTGCGGCAAAATATCGTTATATATCCCTTTCGGCATATATTTGACATCACTTTGCCAACTCTTCTTTGCTGAGGATTCGTTCTGGCGCCATTTCTAACGTACCCTTGCACGGCGCCGCGATTTTCGACCATCCACCGCAAGCTGAGTAAGGGAAAGCGGATCAATCACAGACGCCGGCACCACCTTCTTCAGAAGGTTATCTACTATCTCTGTGCTGTCTCGACCCATCAAATCTCTCTCCACACGAGCGTGCTCCTCGACTCTTCTCAGCCAATTCGATCAGCATATCTG
Source organism: Dermacentor andersoni (assembly GCF_023375885.2). Classification (NCBI taxonomy): domain Eukaryota; kingdom Metazoa; phylum Arthropoda; class Arachnida; order Ixodida; family Ixodidae; genus Dermacentor; species Dermacentor andersoni. The sequence goes on along the minus strand of NC_092818.1, from coordinate 47,092,168 downwards.
CTTAATGTGGGCAGTGCTATTTGCTATGAAAGGAAAAAAAAATAGGGACCTCCTATAAATGAGGAGCAGATTTGATTGGACTTTCCAAACAATGCTGAGGGTTACGGCCGTAAACTTGCGTAGATGATTACGTAAATTTGACGTCAGGAGATAGGAATAAAAGCAGATTGGAATAGTTTTGCATTATAGGGCCCCTGATAAGGCAGCGCTCCGCGAATTATAGCACATTACGTGTTGTTTTTCATTTCTCTTTATTTATGTACAGGCCAAGTTGCACTACATAGATAGCCGTCAGGCTTACTTTTAAATGCCAGACATGATAAAACGTAGCGCTCGTAAACCAAACACACGGCAAGTACACACCGAGTTGACGAACTCGACCTTCTGTGCAGCCGGAGAGCCCTAGCAGAAAGTGGTGGCAAAACAACTGTCGAGCGACGAGTGTCACTGTAACGTCTGTCCCAAGTGCGGAGAAACAATATAGACCATATAGACTATATAGACCATATGGACGGCGAAGTATCTCATGTGCAAGTGCGAGACGCACAATATCAAACGCAAAATGCACCTGCTTATGCAAAAGACCACCAGCTACGAGGAGTAGATTCGACCGGTTGGCGGTTTATACAAGACCATCGCACGACCTCTCTCGCGTGGCTCTCTCTCCGTTTTTACCGGGGAGTCGGGGCTATTGCACCGGTTATAGATGTCACTTCTCGTACCAAGCTCTCTGCTCGACAATGTGGACGCATTCCTTTATCATCTACACACAGTTAAAATCGTCACCTTATGAGAATAGCCGTGTTGATAATTCTTATGCACAATTGTGAGCTCTCCATTCTGCGGCTTCCGTAATATTCTGCTCAAAATTGCCGTAATATGTGCTCGGCGTTTACCTTCGTCCATACTAACTGCGCAACAACAGGGTTACTAAGAAAGTGCGGATGACAAGTGCGAAAATACTGAACTGGTTTATTTCAGGTAAAAATTAGACAATTAAGAATACCTTCGTTACATGACCACCCTAGTGGCGCAACTGGAAATCCCAAAGAACAACTAAACGAAGGAAATCGCTATCAGCCCTTGAGTGGGCCGAATGGGCATCGCAACCCTTGCTGAATAAGAAGGCAAATTATTTATCTGACCATGTGATAGAGGGCTCATTGACACGGGTGTCACCCTTGTTTCTCATGTGAAATGCTGCTATCATTTCCCTGTCAAGGTTCGTTCGTTTTTCATCTTTTAATAACAGTTTATACCTCCCTCATTGAATCAAGTTTAGGAGTATTGCAACATTTATGTTAAGGAAATATGTATTATAGTTTTCGTCACCACTCTTTATGTAGTCGTTTTTAAGGAGTGAGATAATGCACGGTCTTGAACTCAATATTAGAAGCTAAATTTATTCAAGTACTTCTCATCTACTCTAAAATTAATCTATCGAGTCACCAAGGGAGTTTGTTCTACTTAATTTTTTCTGCTGAATAAGTCCCGCGAATTGCTGAGGTGTGTGTAGATTGCCGCTTCTACAGCGATACTCTATTATTATTTATGCAATGCTTACATCACTGGCAGTACGTATGTTTTCAATTTAGCTGCCTTCTCATTGCGTACAAACTTCTTGCAGAAAAGTTTAGTCAACGTGGCGCCGATTTGACATAAATTTACGACACACACGGCACTTCATCCGACTTTAGTTGAAGCATGTTCGTGAGTTTTGATAAAGTTAGCAAAAGTCAGTGTGAGTGAAGGAAAGTGGAAAAAAGACAGTAAGAAACAGCAGATAAAGGGTCGCTAACTATCATTTTTTTACACTTGATTCACTCAGTCTGAGCTGCGCTAACTTCTACAAAACGTCATTGAATTCCAGCTCACTCAATCCGTCGCCCTTCTTTTTGGCGGGTGTTCTATTCCGTTCCAACATACCGAAGTTTCCTGGTCTGACTAGCACTCCTCCAGCCGTTTTGCTAAACGTCCGGGGGGGGGGGGGGGGGGAATCAGAATTCGACAAGAACACTCCATACCTTTAGCGAGCTTTACCGATACCCCTAGTGTTCATAGAGAAGTTGAACTTCGTCCTCGTTAGTTGCTCGCACTTGAATTTGTAGCAAGGTGTGCAAATGGGCTCTCATTTAAAATTCGAGCGCAATAAAACCCTAAAGTCGAGAGGCCTAGAGTTGAGTAATGCATTTGGTACTGTAGCATTAAATCGGAGGAAATTGTTCACAAGGAAGCTTCGCTCACCTGTGCTGTACGCCGAGCCGCGGAAGCCTCTCCGGCGCAACCTGGTCGTGTCTCTTATATACCGGGCCTCAATGGTCTCGGCGCGTGGTGGTTGGCCAACGTGCGAAACTGTCGCTACGTCGGCGTGACAGGTGGCGAACGGCTGCCGTAATGCGACCTGCCTGGTAATCCAGCCCTGATAGACGCCGAGCGGTTTTAAATCTGCTTAGCGCGATCAAGCGATCGCGTAGGGGACAATCAGAGCGCATTCCAGGCCCCCCTCATTGCGACCTCGTGCGGTCGCCTCGCCTCCGCCCAAGTGCAACGGCGCCGACAGTTCCATGCACTGGGCAACGACGCATGTACTTCGCCGGCCTTAAAGTCCAAGCACTGCGACAGTTGCAGCTTGTATCAACAAACGAGGCGCTGACTTTGCAAGGACCTCCAGGAGAATCGACCGTAATTAGCTGACGCCTATGTGATACGTATGTGGTACGCATTGATACACCATACAAACTTCTATGGTTTGAAAATGTAACAACTTATTGAATTACAGCAAACCTTACTGCAACTTCTTTGCATCTAATTACATTGAAAAACCTGTATAAAATGGAGGTATGAGATGTCTTACACTGAAGTGGTGAGAACACCCGCAATAAGTTTACCACCTTCTAAGTCAATCTAGTCACGAAACAAGCACTGCTGGCTTTGGGAGCTTTGAAATGCCACAAATATGGCGAATGGAACTAAACGTAAAAAAAGAATGTATTATTCGTGTCGCCCGAAACACTAGCAGTCTTCCTATTTATCTTTTCAACAGTGTTCCACTAGAATCCGTCACATCTTATAAATACTTATGTGTCCATATATCATGTAATCTAAATTGGATAGTGCACACAGAAAACATTATTAACAATGTTAACCTTATGCTAGGATGCTTACGTCACAACTTTTCCACTGTTACTTCTTTAGTTAAACTAAAGCTTTACAAAACCTTAATACGACCAAAGCTTGAATACGCTGCCTCTCTCTCGGATCCTATTCATGTAAAGTTAATCGCTGTCCTGGAACTTGGTCAAAGTAACTCGATTTGTTTCATTCTCTCCAACTACAATCGCACTGCTGACATAACAACCATCAAAGCCAGCCTTTCCCTTCCGTCGCTATCCACGCGTTGAAAACTTAGCCGTTTGAATTTATTTCATTTAATATACTACCATACCGGTTCTTCACGATAAATTTATTCTATCACCGCAATATCTGCCCCATAGCATTGATCATCACCATAAGGTAGGTATTCCATTTTCTAAAACAAAAACATTTTCCGAATCTTTTCTTCCGCGCACAGCAATCGAGTGGAACCACCTTCCTGCTGACATTGCATCAATTATTGATAACCCATGTTTTCGCGAGGCACTAACCAACATTGTTTAAGTTCACGCCTGTTTGAAAATGTTATTGTAACTCACTGTGTCTTTTTGTTCTCTTTATGATTGTATTTTTCCCCATTCTCCTCTGCAGTGGCTTTGGCCTTGAGGGCAAATTAATTAATTTATTGACTACTCAATCAATCAATCAAACATTTATTGAGTTCACTAATTCCTAATTAATAATTAATAAATAAGCACGCACTAGGTAATTATTACTTATTTAATTAATTAATGGTGACGGCTTATGCTCAAATTGATCATGCTTACAACTTGATTTAAACACAAATCGTGATGTTGGGATTTCTTAAAGAGTGATGTACGCTTTATATATTCTAACTTCGTTACGTCGGAAATACAGTGGCCTTTTATCACCGTGCGACAGCCTAGGCAGCGCTGCATGTAATTAAAAGGGTTAGGTGTGACGTTTTCCCACGTGGGGCAGCCACAGCGCGTGATTCGAAGAAGCATCCGTCGCTACTAATCGACGTTCGCGCACTCGCCCGAAAGAAATACCGGGCGTTCGGCGCACTTTTTTATTAACGTTCTTCTCGCCAACAGTAGCGCAGCAGCTTTTTCCGGCTACTGGGAATGACTCGATAGCCTGCTTGAAGGTCATTCAGAACAACCTGCACTCCATAAAATTTGTGAACCTCTCAGAGGTGAAGTGCGTTCTTAATTGTACTAAAATTAAAAAGTCGTGCTGACGGATGGAGCAGCACACGTGGCGTAAAGGCTATAAATGGGGATAAGGTACCTCAGAAAGGCTAGTCAACATTTCGACAAGAGGACATATTCTCGTCAAAGGTGGCCTCGTCCTACTCGATAAGTTAGTTTTAGCGGGTTAGTGGAGTGACGTCACGTGAGGTCGTTGTCGGTGACTGCTGGCTGTAAACGGACAAACGGAAAAGAAAATGAGCACTGTCATCTGATGTCTCTTGGTGTGGTTTCTAGCACGAGGGGACAAGAGTGGGAGAGGGTGAAAGCAGAAGAAAAGCAAAGGAAAGGCAAGAAAGAAAAGGACATGGGACGGTGGGGTATTGGGGAAGCAGGAGGTTAGGGAGCCTTGAGAGTTGTCGTAGGTGGTATGCGCTTGTGGTTTTAGAAGAGCCGGTCAGCCAGTCAGTGTGCGAGTAACAAAGGGACACAAGTTGAAAGAATGACCCGAGTAGCGCAGCAGCAATGCATCGGCTATATTTGAAAAAATCAAATTATATTATGGGGTTTTACGTGCCAAAACCACTTTCTGATTATGAGGCACGCCGTAGTGGAGGACTCCGGAAATTTCGGCCACCTGGGCTTCTTTAACGTGCAACTAAATCTAAGTACACGGGCGTTTTCGCATTTCGTCTCCATCGAAATGCGGCCGCCGTGGCGGGATTCCATCCCGCGACCTCGTGCTCAACAGCCCAACACCATAGCCACCAAAACTACGGCGGGTGGTTATATTTGAAGGTGTTAAGTTGGCGACACGGATGCCTGGGTGCAAAAGGTGTGGTAATTGGAAGGGAGCAGCTCGGCCTTTAAAGGTTCGTTTGCCTGAGTATTTCGGCTTAGGCGTCATCATGGCGGCATACAGAAGCGGCGTGACCCTGTGCGGTGGAGGCGCCGAAGAAGGTATCCTGGCGTCTGGGACTCTGGAATGTACCGGTGTGGGTCCCCGAAAAAAAGTCAGTGCCCTTCCACTCTGTGAAGAGGGATGACCAGCGAAGCTTTGTATGTGGGCCCCTTAATGGCGAACTGCACCTCCGCCGCAGGTCGGCCCGGCATTTCAGTATCTTCGGGATTGACACACGTATGGGGAGTGCTTAACGCCTGCTTCACCACCACCGCGGGTCGGCCGGCATTGCACTATTTATTTATTGGTACCTCAAATACCCCATTTGGGGTTTTACATGAGGGGTGGGCATATTTAGATAATATTTTCAATGAATGCCTTGAACGATGAATGACTGGAGTGGTGCACCGCTTCAGCAGGTAGATGATTCCAGTCTTTCGCTGTTTGAATGAAGAAAGAGTTAAGATGAGCGGAGGTGCGAGCTGGAGGGGGATAAACAGCCTTGGAATGGCTATGACGGGACGAAGTGCGATGCGCAGGCGTGATGTCGGTCTGATGAAGTAGTGGGTGATAAAATTTTGTAAAAGAGGCACAGTCTTGCTGTTTTGCGGCGCTGCTTGAGGGTTGGAAGGTTCAGAGATGATTTAAGTTTAGTAACGCTAGTGTGGTAAGAGTAGTCAGAATGAATGAACCTTGCTGCACGATTCTGTATGGATTCTAGTGCTGTTGCCAGGTTAGATTGGTCTGGGTCCCACACTGAGCATGCGTATTCTAGTTTGGCTAGAACGATTGTTAAGTATGCGAGTAGTTTTACTGAGTGCGGAACAAGACGTAGATTACGGCGCAGGTAGCTTAGTACACGATTGGCATCATTGCTAATGTTGCAAATGTGCGAGGACCAACTGAGGTTATTGGACAAGTTAACGCCTAGGTATTTATATGAAGTCACAGCACATATTTCCGAACCGGCGATAATGTAATTAGCTGAAGTAAATGATTGGCGACGATGGAAAGTAAGTAGTGACGTTTTTTTTTTGACGTTGAGGGACATTAGCCCATTATTACACCAAGTTTCAATGACGTTAAGGTCGGACTGGAGAGCGCGAGAATCAGCGCCGTTAGTAATAGGACGATAGATTACACAATCATCAGCAAATAAACGAATTTTGGAAGAACAACCTATCGGTAGGTCGTTAATGTATATTAAGAAGAGTAGTGGCCCTAGGACTGTGCCTTGTGGCACGCCGGAGATAACGGGTGATAAGGTAGACGAGCATTGGTTAGCGTAAACGAACTGTTGACGGTTAGTCAGAAAGTTGTGTATCCATGGGAGAACACAAGGCTTAAGATTAAGACATGATAGTTTTAGAAAGAGCCGTTCATGAGGAACCTTGTCGAAAGCCTTTTGGAAATCTAGGAAGAGGGCGTCTATGAGTATGTTTTGATCAAGATGCGAGCTGATGTCATTAACGAATAGGCCTAGTTGAGTCTCGCAGGACATGCCTTTCTGAAAACCGTGTAGGATTAGGATTAAAGAAATTAGCGGATGTTAGGAAGTTTACAATATGAGAATAAATTATATGCTCCATTAGTTTAGAACAAACACTGATGAGGGAAATTGGACGGTAATTGTGGCACGATGACGATGATCCTTTTTTTGGTACTGGAATTATCTTACCTATTTTCCAGTCTTGCGGCACCACTCCAGATGATAATGATTGCTGAAAGATATGACACAAAAATACACTAGAGATGTGCGCAGTGTTCTTAAGCATTTTGGAATTTATGCCGTCGATGCCGGCTGAGGATGGTAATTTGAGGGATTCAATTAGCTTGGCAATACCATGTGCTTCGATTGTTATGTCTGGCATCGTTGGGTTGTTGAGGTAAGGACAGTCTGGGAGGTCAGTGTTAGGTTCAGAAGTGAACACGGAAGAGAAGACAGAGTTTAGTACTTCAGATACTTTATGGTCTGGAACACGGTTATTATCGTTATCATATAATAATAATGGTTTACGGTTATTTGGGGTAATGTATTTCCAGAATTGTTTGGGATTGTTTTGCAGCATGTTAGGGAGTGTAGTTGAGCAGAAGGTTCGTTTAGCTGTTGCGGCCAAGGAATCGAACTCCTTTTCAGTGACGTAATATTTTTCCCAGGCCGGAGCGGTATTGGAACGCTTGGCTTTACGAAACAATGTTTTATTTTTATTGTTTAGTCGTTTTAATGTGTTGTTGAACCATGGGGACGAAGGTCGCTCTGTTAAAATGATAGTTGGTATGTAAGTCGTAGTGAGTTCGATCATTTTATTTTTAAAAAGCGTCCAGTCGGCGTCTACTGTGCGCTTAGGGAAATCTATAATGTACCAGTTGTAAAACTCGGTTAGTGCATTGTTGATGCTGATGTAATCACCTTTATCGTAGAGTGTTATTTTCTTTTTTTTATTTTTTGCAATGAGGTAGCTGCCAGGATAATTCTGCATGTAGTACCGAGTGATCACTTAGTTCTGGTAGATGTGTTATAGAAGAAACACTGTCGGGATGGGATGTTAAGATAAGGTCGAGTATGTTAGAGCAGTGTTCGTCTTTCCGCGTTGGGGTAGATACTAGCTGCGACAAACCAAAGGTGAGGCATGTGTTAAGAAAATTACATTCAAGGCTATTTTTAGATAGTGTTATGGCTGGTTCGGACCATGTTATATCAGGACAGTTAAAGTCACCTAAGAGGAGTAGTTGCGCATGATTAAATGACTTCGTAACAGTTTGCAGTGCCTCGTGGAAGTGAATAGTGAAGGAAGCATCTGCGTCGGGGGGTCGATAGCATACACCGATAATAGTTTGTAGGTAAGAAGAACTGCACAATACGAATAAAATTTCTAGAGGTGAAGTGATATTGATAATGGAGCAACAAAGGCTGCGATGGGAAGCTATCAGAACACCTCCTCCGCGTTTGCCTACACGATCCCGCCTAAAAATGTCAAAATCATGAAGGAAAGAATTAAGCTCTGTGTTATCGACGGTAGAATTCAGCCACGTTTCTGTTAGTACAAGAAGCTTACAATCAGAAGAATCGATAAGGCTACAGAGTGCTTCGCGTTTGGGCAACAAGCTTCTAATGTTAGTATAAACGAATGATACAGGGATGCTGTCTGGTTTTACGATAGTGCGTGATGGTAGCTTTGAAGTTGATATAACTTTATTTGTAGTGTTATCATACTTGTAAGTTCTGTTATCCACGATTATTTTATCGTACCGGAGTTTGAAAGGTTTCTGTTGCGACTTGCCGAACTCGATTAGTTGTTTACGTGCATGCCGAGTGTTAGCTGAGTAGTCTTCCGATATGCTGTAGTTGGACCCTCTAAGTTGTTTAGCATTTGAAAGAATATGTTGTTTTATTTTGAAATGAGCTAATTTGATAATTATGGGTCTGTTTCTATTAGAGCTGTATCTGCCAATTCCATGAGCGCGCTCGATATCTAAGGGATCCAACTTGATATTAAGGTTAGAAGCACAAAGTTCCACAATTTTCTTCTCTGATTGTTGCCACGTTTCACGCTCAGTATCAGATACCCCAAAATACACAAGGTTAGAACGACGAGCCCTATCTTCTGAATCGTTTAGTCTTGATGAAATGTCGAAAATGGCTTTAGTGTTCGTATCGACCACTGTCCTGATGCAATTAACTTCGGTTTTTAGTGCACTTATGGCGGAAACGTCATTTTCAATTTTTGTTAGTCGCCTTTTAATGTCGTCAAAAATTTTATCGTTCTGCGATAGTTTATTTCGAATTGATTTCATTTCACTTAGAAGAGATGCCTGACCTGAGTTTATTTTATTTCTTCCAATGCTGCCATTATGTCACAGGATGCCTGCGTAGAACTGGAGCGGGTGTTAGGGCCGGGATTCGATTCTATGTCGCCAGAGAGAGCAAGAAGTTGTAAGATGACAGACGTGCAGTCGCGAACAATGGTAATGCAGCAGCCTGGGCTTGGCAGCACTAGCAAAGCGGCATAGCGGGAACGACGCGCATAAATAGCGTAATTGGTTGTTACCTGTAATGCGAAAAGGCGTCGGGCGTCAGTGAACCGCATTGTCGGAGTGCTGCCAAATCCACTGAGGAGAGCGGGGGGGTGACGTGTTTTATGCGTGAAGGTTGATGTCTATGTCGATACGTCGGCTGAGGCAAGGTTGTATGAAGACGATAAATGCGATGAATTTCCGTTCAGGGGTGGTGCGGCGCAGTAGTCAACGGCGCTTGCGTCGTTTTCGGAGCACTGGAGGGTAGACGAGGTTGGCCCGTCTGTAGCACCAGCGCGCTGAGGGTAGGGCGAGCCTACACCACGCACGAAGGCATACAGCTGACTGTAGACGTGAGGCGGCGCTGAGCGTCGGTCAGCATTGGCATTCCCGGGCAGACGATAGAGGATTCTCGGGCAGGTAAATGTATCCCACAAGCGAACACACCTCTTCGGTATTGGCCCACGTATGGGGAGTGCTTCACGCCTGCTTCATCCCCGCCGCGGGTCAGCCCTGCATTGCAGTATCATCGGGATTGGCATACGTATGGAATGTGCTTAATACCTGCTTCACTTCCGCCGCGGGTCGGCCGGGCATTACACAACTTCGGGATCAACCCAAGTATGGGTAGTGCCTAACGCCTGCTTTACCTTCGTCGCGGGTCGGCCCGGCATGGCACTATCTTCGGAATCGGCCCACGTACGGAGATTTTTTAGCTTACAACACGAACATTTCCTTGGACGGTAGGCATACAGCTTCGTTGTGAAAAGAAACAGAAACAAAGAAGTAAAAAGTACCAGAAGGAAAGAAAAGTGCCAATGTTCATTGCAGTGGCTGTCTAATGCTGTAGGTAAATCGCGTTTTGTATTGGCGCGACGGCCGTTGATTGTTGTATGGATTTGGTGTCCAGTCTCACCTATGTGTTGTTTGTTACAAGCGCACATTTTGTACAGTAGACTACATTGCTTGACGTGCAGGTGAAACTCGAAGTTGCCTTCTAAAGGTAAAGGTGCTGCTATCGACACGTTGGCCATCTTTTCTGAGGCCTCTTATCCCTGTCAATAACATTTATGCCATGTTCCAGAGCGTACTAACATTTAAGGGCAAATTTCGTCGATAATATATATAAGGGTGTCTACCAAGTTGGCATTTCCAAATTCCCTGATTTTCCAGGTTTTCCCTGAGTGCCTTTGCTGAATTCGCGAGTGACTCACAACATTGCCTTATGTCAAGGTGGGCTGACATGCATGTTAAACAATTAAAAAATGACTTAATCCGCTTTGAATACAAAGGAGTAGTCTTTATTTTATTCAAGTGACGGTTTAGTAAAATGATCAGCGAATAAAATATCTTCGGAAAAAATGGTAAAGCCCATTGCAAATCGAGCAGAACATATTCAAATACAAATAAAGAGAGATGCGTATAAATGCAAAAATTTTTGAATCTGAGCGATTTCTATCAACTGATAGCAAGCTAATTGGTATGAGGCCCGAACCTTGTCACATGTGAGATTCTCTATCAGCAGCTGGAAAATCAACCTCAATTGTCCTGACATACTCCCAGCCCGCGTACAACGCCTTAGTGTTGCGGTTCTCCGTTTTAAAGAGTTTATTTTAGTTTGGATGAGGAACATCTGCATCTGGGCATCAGTCAACACTGTTTCTTGAGCTCAAGCTCATTCAAAGAAGAGGCGGCACGCTTCCTTTCCCGATCATTTTTCAATGCGACGGTCCTTTCTGTTCTCGTCCTCCTTCCGCAGCGTGTTCCCTCCGAGAACAATTTGAAGGATCCTCTTGGTCTGTTGTAGAGGCAACGTTCAATTTTTCGGACTCCCATTAGGAGCCGCGAAAACGGCTGAAAAAAAATTTATGCATGCCTTTGAAGGTTGTACAGGTCTACGCCCCTACATCCAGTCATGATGACCAGGAAGTCGAAAGCTTAAATGAAGACGTGGAATCCGCGATGGCTAGAGTGAAAACAATATACACTATACTGATGGGCGACTTCAAAGCCAAGGTAGGCAAGAAGCAGGCTGAAGACAAGGCAGTGGGGGAATATGGCATGGGCACTAGGAATAGCAGGGGAGAGTTATTAGTAGAGTTTGCGGAACAGAATATTATGCGGATAATGAATACCTTCTTCCGCAAGCGGGATAGCCGAAAGTGGACGTGGAGGAGCCCGAACAGCAAGACTAGAAATGAAATAGACTTCATACTCTGCGCTAACCCTGGCATCATACAAGATGTGGACGTGCTAAGCAAGGTGCGCTGCAGTGACCATAGGATGGTAAGAACTCGAATTAGCCTAGACTTCAGGAGGGAACGGAAGAAACTGGTACATGAGAAGCCGATCAATGAGTTAGCGGTAAGCGGGAAAATAGAGGAATTCTAGATCAAGCTACAGAACAGGTATACGGCTTTAACTCAGGAAGAGGACCTTAGTGTTGAAGCAATGAACGACAATCTTGTGGGCATCATAAGGAATGTGCAATTGAAGTCGGTGGTAACTCCCGTTAGACAGGATAACAGTAAGCTATTGCAGGAGACGAAATATCTGATCAAGAAACGCCAATGTATGAAAGCCTCTAACCCTAAAGCTAGAATAGAACAGGCAGAATTTTCGAAGTTAATCAACAAGCGTAAGACAGCTGACATAAGGAAGTATAATATCGATAGAATTGAACATGCTCTCAGGAACGGAGGAAGCCTAAAAGCAGTGAAGAAGAAACTAGGAATTGGCTAGAATCAGATGTATGCGTTAAGAGACAACGCCGGCAATATCATTACTAATATGGATGAGATAGTTCATGTGGCTGAGGAGTTCTATAGAGATTTATACAGTACCAGTGACACCCACGACGATAATGGAAGAGAGAATAGTCTAGAGGAATTCGAAATCGCACAGGTACCGCCGGAAGAAGTACAGAAAGCCTTGGGAGCTGTGCAAAGGGGAAAGGCAGCTGGGGAGGATCAGGTAACAGCAGGTTTGTTGAAGGATGGTGGGCAGATTGTTCTAGAGAAACAACCACCCTGTATACGCAATGCCTCATGACCTCAAGCGTACCGGAATCTTGGAAGAACGCTAACATAATCCTAATGCATAAGAAAGGGGACGCCGAAGACTTGAAAAATTATAGACCGATCAGCTTACGGTCAGTTGCCTACAAACTATTCACTAAGGTAATCGCAAATAGAATCAGGAACACCTCAGACTTCTGTCAACCAAAGGACCAGGCAGGATTCTATAAAGGCTACTCAACAATAGACCATATTCATACTATCAATCAGGTGATAGAGAAATGTGCGGAATATAACCAACCCTTATATATAGCTTTCATCGATTACGAGAAGCGTTTGATTCTGTCGAAACCTCAGCAGTCATGGAGGCATTACGTAAACAGGGTGTAGACGAGCCGTATGTAAAAATGCTGAAAGATATCTATAGCGGCTCCACAGCCACTGTAGTCCTCCATAAAGAAAGCAACAAAATCCCAATAAAGAAGAGGGTCAGGCAGGGAGATACGATCTCTCCAATGCTATTCACAGCGTGTTTACAAGAGGTATTCAGTGACCTGAATTGGGAAGAATTGGGGATAAAAGTTAATGGAGAATACATTAGTAACTTGCGATTCGCTGATGATATTGCCTTGCTTAGTAACTCAGGGGACCAATTGCAATGCATGCTCACTGACCTGGAGAGGCAAAGCAGAAGAGTGGGTCTAAAAATTAATCTGCGGAAAACTAAAGTAATGTTTAAAAGTCTCGGAAGAGAACAGCAATTTACAACAGGTAGCCAGGATGTGGAAGTGGTAAGAGAATACATCTACTTGGGACAGGTAGTGACGGCGGATCCGGATCATGAGACGGAAATAATCAGAAGAATAAGAGTGGGCTGGGGTGCGTTTGGCAGGCATTCTGAGATCATGAACAGCAGGTTGCCATTATCCCTCAAGAGAAAAGTGTATAATAGCTATGTCTTGCCAGTACTCACCTACGGGGCGGAAACCTGGAGGCTTAGGAAAAGGGTTCTACTTAAATTGAGGACGACACAACGAGCTATGGAAAGAAGAATGATGGGTGTAACGTTAAGGGATAAGAAAAGAGCAGATTTGGTGAGGGAACAAACGCGAGTGAATGACATCTTAGTTGAAATCAAGAAAAAGAAATGGGCATGGGCAGGACATGTACTGAGGAGGGAAGATGACCGATGGTCATAAAGGGTTACAGACTGGATTGCAAGGGAAGGGAAGCGTAGCAGGGGGCGGGAGAAAGTTAGATGGGCGGATGAGATTAAGAAGTTTGGAGGGACGACATGGCCGGAATTAGTACATGACCGGGGTTGTTAGAGAAGTATGGGAGAGGCCTTTGCCCTGCAGTGGGCGTAACCAGGCTGATGATAATGATGATGTCTTTTACTGCCCTTAAGGGCTCAAATCACCACAGGTACATCCGAAAGAGCTCTGAAGGCCTGCCAGTACACTTATTAGTCATATCGGTGCTGATACTATGACAGGAGACGGCGTTTGCACGTGTGTATAATTGAGGAATACATAATGTTTCCCGTGACAATTGCCCTTTCACGTGCTTGTTAAGCTTCACCGCAATACTTTGCTTATGCTTCGCCGCGTAACTCATTTGTATTAAGGCAAAGTTGACTATCGGGAACCGGCATTATGCAACGCGCCACGCTTTTCGCGCTTCGAAGCCAATCGCGAGGATTACAAAGGTGGAGTCCGTGCCATTAATGACAGTGACGAATTTATTTAGTGAAAAACATTGCAGCGAACAGCAAGAAGCTTAACAGCAAACGTCGAAGGAGCTAGGCGTAGCGTTGCCGCGGTGGTGCCTATGGCCATCAGGGGATCTGCACGCGAGAGCGCCAGTTCGAGGCGGCGACATAATATTAATTGTGCTGGTGGTGTATTTGAGTAATGCCGTTTCGAACCTGCGCTTACGGTAAAAATCCGGAAAATTTGACGGTGAAGGGTTTTTGCTTCCAAAATTTCAGAGGTTCTCATAAATTGACTCTATGGGGTACGTGGTGGTGCCACGAAGCCATCCGAATTATTGGGCATGTCCCAAAAATAGGACGTCCATTGTACATTGCAAACTCCTCCAGCCGATGACGCGGCGTCAAAGTCGATTCGTTACGATCCCTCTCTTTTGGTCGGGCCAGTATTAGGGCGCCTGTCGTTCCTTTTCTCTAAAACGACAGCTAATTTACCCTGATAGAAGCAGAAATTTCCTTAATTTTCCCTGAGTATTTCCAGACTATTCAGAAGCCCTGAGAATTCCCAGTTTTTCCGGTTGGTAGACACTCTGATATTATATCCATGTGGTACGGTGTCTTTACTTTTAGCAGTAACTAAAGAAAAAATAATCCTCATCCGGCATAATTTAACTGTTGCACAACACACTGCTGTTATAATGAGCAACATGGATAGCTTTATTAATATTAATACGAGAAAAGGCATTACGTACTTGGAGAAGTTTGTCGGCTGACATGAAAGATGAGCCTTTTGATAAGTACTTATACGGTGTGAATGTTTTGACTACAGTCATGCATGTTTGTGATGATAAGTGTTACGGCGTGTGTAATAATTTTTCTATTGTCCGTCCTGCATTTTCTCCGGGACCTAGATACGCTCTGCCGACAGTAAGCCAGTTACAGATACGAAGGTAATTAACTAAGGTACGTTGACATCAGAACTATAAAAAAATGTAGTAGGGCCCACCTCACGAAGAATATCGACGTTAATGCGAATAGTAATTAGATGACCGTATCGGTGGCAATACATACCGTATTGCCAACACAGAAACGCGTAATGTATCAGGCGTATCCTCTCACGCGCTTCGCTGTGGACACACTAGGTCGCTCAGTGGGGACGACGCGAAGTTCGGGAGTGACGGTTCAGGGAATGTACACTGAGAGAAGTTTGTTTGAATATATATGACGTCGGTTTGATTCCGCCTAACCACCGAAGCGCTTCTCAAAGATTTTTTTTTTTTGCCATTGACAAATGTTCTTTTTTCATTCAAAAGTGGCACATAGGTACCCACATTGACATAAAAGAGGTTCTTTGAAGGGAGGCACATAAGCAGTGACCCAGGATGCTGTGACGGTTGAGTTCGAACATGGTTCCCTCAGAACGTCAGCTCGATGTTCTGACTAGTAGACCATGAACTTCCCAGTTACCAAGCTGATGGGGAATAGGGTTAGATAGATAGATAGATAGATAGATAGATAGATAGATAGATAGATAGATAGATAGATAGATAGATAGATAGATAGATAGATAGATAGATAGATAGATAGATAGATAGATAGATAGATAGATAGATAGATAGATAGATAGATAGATAGATAGTGATTTATTTCCCATAAATAACACACATTTGAATATGAACGGGTCTTGAAGAAAGCTGCATCACCAGCTTGACTATGTCCTAAAACCCGTTTTATGGCAACAACAGGGGGAACAACAGTGCATGAGGAATGGTAACAATAAAGCAGAATAAAAAGAACGAAAAAGAAACAAACACACCCATTCAAAAATTATAAACCATATCAAGTTACTTAGCTTACATAATATCCCGAAATCGGCAATATGGGAAAAAATACGGCACTCAGATCAGTCATGCGTACTAATAACAGATGTTGCATCAAAACTAATATTGTGATCAACAAGCAGAGAGTATTAAGCATAAAACCAGCACTAGCAGTAATAATAATTATAAGACTAGTTAACGAAGACAGTAAAACATCAACATCATTTGCGATCAGTATGTTGAGTAGGAGAGGCAGCATATTAGCAATCGTTTGCTTTCCAGAGTTAGTGCGTGCTTGCGTTACATACCAGTATTCTGGAGATAATGTTTCATAACGGTGTAAGTTTTGTTTAAGGTTAGTTATGGAACGTATATAACAGTTATTCGATCTACACTCCCTAACGTATGCACGAACTAACCTGTAATTCTATAAACTATACACTTTGTGTACTTTCAGTTCTTGGAAGAGAGGTTCACTTGCGAAGTCCCATGGCACATCACACATCACCCGGATAATTTTTTTCTGAAGGATGAATAGCCGACCTATATTGTGACAAATGTGGTGCCCGAGACAAGACAGCAATAATTCAGATGACTTATGAAAAGGGAGTTATATCGAAGCATCTTTACATTGCGAGGAAGGTACCTAAGGGAAGAAACCAGTCCAACTATCTGTGAAAGTTTAGTGACAAGTGATAGTATGTGGCTATTCCATGATATATCGAGGTCAATATGGTCCCTAGGCTTTTTACTTAGCTCACTAGTTCCATTTTATCTGAATTATGTGTGATGTCAGCAAGCAGCGTGGCGTTTTTATTCTTGGTTTGGAATAATATGGTTTTAGTTTTAGTAGTATTATGAAACCCATTTTATCAGACCACGCATGAAGTTTATCGAGTACTGCATTAGCAGTTCTTAATAAGTCTTAGGTATGACGAGAGGAAAACAGTAGTGCATTGTCATTAGCACAGATGATGTATTTGGTATCATTGTGAGTATTGGCAATATTATTAAAATAGATATTGAAGAGGAGAGGGCCAAGTAGGCTCCCTTGTGGCACTCCTATCCTTGTGTTTCTGAACTGAGAGGAGAGGTTATTGACGTGTGCAAATTGAACTCTGGAGTTTAGATATGATCTAATTAAATCAACGACAACGTCACGAATTTCACAGTTAGTCAATTCTTTTCAGTAGAAGTTTGTGATTAATGCAGTCGAACGCGTTCGCAAAATCTGTTAGTGCAGCAAGTGTGAGCAAGCGCTCTTCAATGTTTTTGAAAATAAACTGTTCTTGATCAATAAGGGCAAGCTGTGCTGACCGTTGTTTATGAAAAGCGTACTGACAGGTAGTTAAGCGGTTTTCATTTTCCAGAAATGCAGAAAGACGTTTAAATATAACCTTCTCCATGCCTTTTGAGAAAACTGGCAAAATGGATATGGGCATGTAATTTGGTATTACACACCTGTCACCACGTTGTAATTACGGGATTTCTTTAGCAACTTGCATTTTATGCGGGAAAACTCCGGCATCGAGGCATAAGTTGTACATGTATACCAGCAATAGGGTAACAATGTCTAGAGCATACTTAATTGGCTTTGTGTGCAGATTGTCTACATCCAGGCTACGGCTGTTGGTCAGCTCAGAAAAAAGACATGTTAATTCTGATTGATTGATTAAGTGCAGGAAGATCGTGTCTGGAACAGTTGTTCTTAGGAAATCGCAGGCTCTCATGCGTGATATTCTTATTAGCGACTAGAAAATCATGGAATGCTTCAGGCAATGCCTCACCACTCATTTGAACACCCTTGCTGACAATCTGCACATGTGACTGGGAAACAGACGCATGACTGCGCAGAACCTTCACCTGTTTCCATGTCCTCTGGCTGTCGCCTTCACACGAGTTGAACAAGTCAGTGCGATAACGGTTTTTCGCGCTGCGAAGCTCGTTCGTGAGGCGATTGTGAAAACGTTTAAACTCGTTCCAGTCGTTTAGACCTCGTGACTTGATAAACTTATCATAAAGGCTATTTTTTTTTTATTTGATTGAGAAGTTCTTTTGTGACGCGTGGCTTGGCGTATCCTTGAAGCTTGTTTTTTTCTTAATACTAAAGGGGAAGTGTCTGTGATAGCAGGAGGAAAACAGTGTGAGGATGCTCTCATATGCGACATGCGGAATTTCAGACGCTTTTCATAGTCCGTGCACCTCACTCTAGTCGAGGGCGCACTTTGAAGGCGTTCTTCGGCGGAGGAAAGGTGGAGTACTGTTCATGAAGCGCCTTGGGTGAAGGAAGCCCCGTCACCTCGACTTGGCTGAGTCGAGGAGAAGCATAGAATGAAGGTGTGTTTGAGAATACGGGGGTAAGTAGTCAATGTAGCGACATATATAAGCAACGGGCAGAATTAGTCCGCAAAGAGTTCAGAAAAGACGCACAAAGACTAAGAATAGAGAAGGTAAAATTTGTTACATTAACATGCAGGGTGGCCGCAAGAAGTAAAAATGGCTGGTAATTCAAACGCAGCTGAATAACGAAGCTATTAGCCCGTACGCCTTCACCGAAACGTATGTATACGAGATATTTGGAACAGGCGCCTGTTATTGACAATTTTGCATGTAACAAAATTACTGGGTCACGAAAAGGCATACGGTCAAGAAATGGGTCACGAAATGCTAATTAGGTGAGGTATCAAGCGCCAAAGGGAGAAAGAGACACGTAAGGACAATTTATTGATTATCGGCACACGGGAAGGCTAAAAGGCGCATGGCCTGGAATAGCTTACCTATGGATAAGTAGTGATAGCATAGGTAAAAGTAAATAATTGATTGATTGCATCATTAGAAGCGAAATTAATGAGAACAAGAGAGTTCAAGAGAGAGTTCACCTTCTGGTAAAAATTAATCCGGTGTTCGACACTACGGCGTGCCACGTTACCAAATCGTGATTTTTTCTCCTAAAACTCCAATATTCAATTAAATCAGTCATGCTGACGGACTACATTTTGTGATGCATCTGGCACACACTGTCTGTCAAATATAGTATTATCTTCTTGTTTTTTAGGCAAGCAGCCGGTGTCCCCCTTAAAGGTACCAACCTTCTATTTCATCATGTCATCATCAGCAAAAGCAGCCAGGGGCAGTAGCTAAACACATAGAAAGACAAACGAATGAGCACGGGAAACGTAGATAGGCCACTAATGCGTTAGAAAATACACTGACAGATTTCCTGGAAAACATCCGTTTCAAGCTAGGCCCGTTTCAAGCGAGGCTACCTTTGCCTTGCCAAAGAGAAACATAATTTCGCAGGTCTGTTAGACGACAAAACATTCAATGCGATACCAAGCATTCAACGCGGCACTAATCATTAGCATTGGGCTGTAGGCGCCTCAGAAAGCTGGAGCGAATAGAAGCACCGCCGACGGCGGTGCAGGCAATGGCGGTGGATGAGAATCCACTGGAGCAATAACAATCAGCGTTCATGGGCAGCCAAGGAAAAGATTACGTATATTTACTTCGAGGTTGTCGGGATGGGCAACAGTACATCAACCTGTAATGGACTGCGCGTTCCGATGGCTTCTATCGCCTGGCGGTGAGACAGCTACAAGCGTGGCCGATCTCGCATTACAGAGTCGACGCGCCATCACGCATGCGTGGTGATGCATTCATATTGCAGCGAGAGCAGCAATAAGCGACGAGACCGTGGCAGGGCAGCGCAATAAGTGCGTGAGCTCGAGGCGTGTGCCACGCCGTGCCGTAGGAATGGCTCGTTTCTTACCCTACCGGTGTTCTAAGGTAATCAAATTTGCAAGTTTGTTGATTAAACATCGTTTTTTGCTCGCAAAGCTTTCAATTTCTGGTACTCGCGGCTGGCGCACACGTTTGCTGTGCGTTCCTCTCAGGCTATATAGAGTATACGAACACAGAATGTCAAACCGATATATAGAGGCTTTGGTTCGGGTTTGGGTTCGCGCTTTTTTGGTTCGGTTCACATTCGGCGAAAATAACAAAGTAGCGAGCTGGTTATAATTATCCTAAACCCGTTCGCTGGAGTTTAAACGACCTCGAAGCAAAAACCATACGCGTGCCTTCGCTTGAAAAACTTGCGTGGCTTTCATAAAAGCGTACAAGTTTCCTTGGCTACTAGCTCTGTAAAGCTACTGCGGACCGTTTTCACTTGCACTGGGCTTAACTTGAAAACAAACTATCACAAAAGTTATGCACGATGTAAAGTTCCCTTACAGAGGTCGCAATTTGTACTACATTCAGTGGGCTTCATGTCACCTTGGGCGCCTATGCAAAGCCTACCTCGTTAGGCCTTCACAAAATTTTCTGCTTCAATGAATTCTTGGAGTTGCTCGCGCTCGTTGCCTATAGCGAGAAAAATGAAGGTAGCTAATCTACTGTTAACTACCAATATTTGTCCTTATGAAAGAAGGCACCTACTTGCAACAGAACATGTCAGATGTCATATCATTTCGTAAAACGGACTTCCCGGCTAGTTGGTTTATGCTCATAACTAAATACCGGGCACAGAAGCAAGGCAGGAAGAGAGAGTTGACTGGATACAGGCACTCGACTCGCAACCAGGTGGAGTCCGTACGAGTTGTGCGGAATGCACTTGTGGTGGTGAGTAGGGGTGTGCGTTGTATGAACGCGAAGTTTGAATTGAACTGAGGGGTCGACCTGTTGGTCACCTAACGGGTGCTACATATGATATAAAACGTGGATTGCAACTGTGGATACGGAGCAATGCATTTTGGAGTGCGAGTGAACGGGAGAAAATAATGTCTACTTTAATCAGGAGGTCATTTAGGCGTTCAATAAACGTTAAGTTCGAACAAAGATATAACGTCGAGGATTTGTATTGTACTGCGATAGCAAATATATGCAAGCTTCAGGCTCATTTCTGCAGGCGACGTCACCGTCATCGTGAGGCTCCGTATGGAGACCAAGGGCGATAAAATTGTCGCTGCGCGTAGTACGCTGCATCTGCGAGTGAAACCTTACGAGCGGTGAGCCGGCGATCGCGGCTCAATCGCGCGCACTGCAACTGCGGAAATCTGGGAGGAAATGTGCCCTCTTTTCTCGCGCACAAGGCTCCGCGAGGAGGGTACGGAGGGAGGTGCGTTCCACTCCGGCGGCCCAGGCGGTTGCACGCGCCCGCCCGGGCAACCGTATCTTGACATTCAGGACCTTGGACTGAGGGTTACTCCCACAGTGCTCTCGCCGTTCATATATTATTAATAAAGATGTTTTACTCTCTCTCTCTCTGCGACGAGGTAAAGACCGCCGCGCGTTGTGTTTCCGCGGCTGAGTTCGCGTTGATGCGACACGCAGCACGAAGGTTAGTTACATCGCTGCTGCTGCCGCGCCTTCTCACTTCATCCTTTTGACAGCCAGTTTCCCGGTCATCGAGTCAGATGTGTTCGTTTTTCTTGTGCGCGCGTGACAGATTGCTTGTTAAATTACCTAGTATACTTATGTTTACAAGTTTATTCCTGCGGTCTGCGGGGCTTCACGATAGGCTGTAAGAACGCCGCCCTCTGCCGCTCTGTAGTGTACGCGGTTTGTTCGTGCTCGTTTCTATTTCTCTCTATCTCCCCTTTCCACTCTCTCTTTTTATCCCCCTTCAGCCTTCCCCCCGTGCAGGGCAGCCAACCGGAACTGCCTCTGGTTAGCCTCCCTGCCTTTCTATGCACCATTTCTCTCTCTCTTTACAAAATTACTAGGCCAATAAAACTACTGTGCTTACTTCGTATAGCAGGTCACTAATTTGCTATCACTATCGATGCTTCGCTTTTTGAGCGTAACTGCGACATCTGAGCATTCAATGCCTTTAACTCCCGTTTTCGGCAACCTTCAAGTGACCTAGAGCCAAGAGCCAGAGCCGTTATCCAGGCACTCAAACGAGGACATCCGGGAAGGTTGCGAGAAGAAAACGAGATCATTCGGCCAACCAGTCAAAACTAAGGAAAATGCAGTCTCTGGCCCCCAAACCTTCGTGCAGGACCTCATTACGTACGCTAGTTACTGCCAAAAGAAGTTACAAAATGTGTTGCTTCGAGTTCTTCGAATCTTTGTTCAGAATATCACTCAAGCTGTAAATTCTAGTGTGCTGAAGTTTCATTGGTCATTTCCTGTAGGGACATTACAGAGGTCGGTACAGGGAACCGCACACTTCATTCTCATCTTTTGGCGTCAGCGATGCGTGAGTTCCGCGGCGCAGGTTTCGCGTTGCCTCGAGAGATGGCACCATGCTGCGTTGCGCCTCTTTCAGGCGCATCTACCCGCCGCTGTGGCTTAGTGGTTCTGGTGTTGCTCTGCTAAGCAAGAAGTCTCGGAATCAAATCCCGGCCGTGGCGGCCGTGTTTCAATGGAGGCAATGGAATAACGCCCGTGTGCCGTGCAATATGCGCACGTTAAAGATTCCCTAGTGGTCAAAAATAGTCCGGATTCTCACACTGTGGCGAGCCCCATATAGTCAAATCGTGGTTTTGGTACGTAAAAACCCAGAATTCAATTCATTCTTCTTCTAACCGGGCAGTGTTCTCTGTCTCTTTGGCGTCTTGTCTTGTATCCTAAACAGTGGCGCATTTCCACAATGGGGGATTGGCCAAGAAGCAGGTGGTTTTCCGTATGCTTAGAAGTAAGGCAAAACTAGATTTGAATAGTAGTGCGTGGTACTATAGAACTGCAATTTAGAAGTGTAATGAAATTATTGTCAAGAATTTGGATGAATTAAATGAACGTAATGAAATGAAATAATAGAAATTATTAAGGATTTTTGAAATTCAGCAAGGTACTCTTTTTGTCTCTCTAATAAAATTGTTAACTGCAAGAAAAGCCTCCCTGTGGCTGGATCCCAGTGAAGACGCCCCAAAAGAAATAATGGTTGGCGAGGATAGCGATAGCCCAAGTTGGATATATGAGTTTTCTAATGGTTTTCTTTGTCTTAGAAAGCTGCGGCACGAAAGAAAATAATGTTCGATAGTTTCAGGTGCACTGCAAGAATAACATGAAGGGGACGTAGCGAGACCAGACCTGTGTAAGTAAATATTTAGAGGAGGTATACGACATCTCAATTTTGTAAAACAAACTTCCAATTGCCTTGAAGGACAGCAAATATTATTCCATGGGAAGCCAAGATAGTGAAATTTAGAAGACGGGGTTAGCATGGATATTGCAGAGTTTTGCGACATAAAGAAATTTCTGTAGCCGCTGTGATATAAGCTGATGTTGGCAAAACATATGATAGGGCCGTTCAGAGATGCTGCTGCGAGTCTATCAGCCATTTCGTTCAAGTGCGACCCACGATGTCCCGGTATCCAAAGCAAACATACTTTCCGTAAGTACGGGGGTACCATCGAGAAAAATGTTCGTTGAATTCTTGAATTTAAAGATGTAGTAACTGCTGTACATACAGATAGCGACTCGGTCACAATAACAGTTAACGGGTCATTTTGGGGAATTTTTCATAATGCTAATATAATCGCTAATAATTCTGCTTGAAATAGAGCTGTGAAGTCGGGAAGGCGAAGTTAGTAAGATCATTGTAAAGACTCAGCGAAGATCCCCACTCCTGCCTTTTCATTGCACACAGAAGCGACAGTAGTTATTACATTGTCAGTGGTTAGCTGGTGTAGGTGGCCGTGTAAGATATTAGTTAAATCTCCCCTTGGTAATAGTTCAGGATAATTTGGAAATATGTCCTCGAAATCAATTTTGAGGTCTCTTAAGGCTTCATTTGAATGGCAAACTTGGCGTATGGACAGATCCAATTTTTGTAACTGTGCTTGCACAAATATTATTTGAGGACCGTGGGATCTCGACCACGATACTTGAAAAAACTCAGACGCTTCAGTGATAAATGCATATTGCGTACATCTTTTTAAAAAATCATAAAATTTTAAAAATGTCTCAATCGAAAGCTTGCGGAATCTGCAATCTAGGGTGGCTATATGAGCTTCCTGATATAAAACAGTGTTGGCAACAAATCTAGGTAGCCCGACGTATGATCGTAGAGCTTCTCTTTCTAAAACTATGAGAGGCTTAATTTTGTAGGCGGGGCCACCGGAAATGATTGCGCAGTCGAATTCTAATATGGGCCGAGCATACATCTTATGTATCATCAGTAAGGTAGCCCTGCGCAGTCCAGAGCGACGGTGGCTGAGCCGATGGAGCATAGCTGCAGCAAGTTCTGCCTTTCTTTTAACATGTTCAATGTGACTCCGCCAGGTGAGCTTGTCATCGTAAATAACACCAAGGCACTTGACTTGTCAACTTGAGGAATGATTTTCTGTCGCTATTGTAAAGATACATGCTATGTAAAAGATATGCTATGATATATTGTAAAGATATATAGATACGTCACGCATGTCTTTCATCAAATTTCTCAAGTGATTCTGATAATTTGTTTGTTGATAGAATGACAGAGTTTACATTCACGGGCGCCGGGATAACTTTACGAGATCGAAGAAATATAAACAGGGCTTTTTTATTGCTAGACTTCGAAAGGTATGTGTAGTGCTTGGAATCATAATCCTCCTTAGTATTTGTGACTGTTCGTTTAAATGTAGTAGCTATATATGTACAATCAGCCCAATTAACATTACATTGGCCGTATAAAAGTTTTTTGCACGCAGCTTTTCTACGTCGAAAATTTCGCTCGCAGTCAGAATTCCACCAGGGACAATATTATCCACCCTTAGTAGATTGCACAACAAATCGAGCTTTTTTGGTGATTGTTTTAGAATTGAACATAGGCTCATTGTTTTAATTTCTCATTCCATGCCCTCCTGAGCCTTTAAAGCTATTTTAACGCATTTTAAAATTATTTCTAATTAATAAAAGTGTCACATTACTATCTAAACTAGTTAACGGAGTAAGCAGTTCAAAAGTTATAGTGAGGTGATCACTGTTCGTTTTGGAATCAAGTCTTACAGGAGGTGACAGACATGCTCGAGGTAGCAAACGTAAGATATAGGGCAGGTCATTACTGACCCCGAACAAAAGTATATGCTCTCGAATTTAAGCAAGAAAAATGATTCGTTAAGACCCAAACCCATAAGGGTTTGCAACAAGTGTCCGTTCGAAAACCCCACGATACATGATGAGAATTAAAATCTCCCACTAGTATGATGTACTTCTGACTGCAAGCAATAGAGGTGTCTAGATAACGGGTATATTGCACTCCAGCGGAGAAGTACGTGTTAATTATAGAAAGAGGTGTTCAACGAGGAAGTATTATATCCAGTGCTCAGATTTCCCAGTCTGGGGAAATTCTCTGGTATGCTATAGTAGCTCTATCGCAGCTGTTTGATGACACAAGCAAAACTAAACCGCCGCCTCAGGATAGGCGATCCAAACGAAAACGTCGGAAATTTTTGAGATGAAAAGTCTGGCTAGCAGCAAACCAAGTTTCCTGTAAAATAATAATATCTGGACAATATTTAGAAATAAGATATAATAAATCTGTTTTAGCGGGAAGTGTGGAACGACAGTTCCACTGAATTACTGTCAAAGTTCCTATGGGGAATAAATGGGGGCTTGGTCTAAAACGCTCTCCTTTAAGAAGTCTTTCTTAGTCGGGATCTCTCTAACGTACTTTTTTGCTAGATTTTTTTTCTCTGTCGTTGACCTTGTTCGTTTAATAAGAGATCGGGGGTCCATATCTACATCTTGACTTTCCATCCCATCTGTGTCGGAGAGACAGATGTGGTCGACTTTGTCAGCAGTTGATGACTTTTATGAATCGTTAGTAGGGAATGGCTGTGCCGTCGATATTTCAATAGGCGGACTCCGCGGTTGACCCGACACCGCACCCTTAATATTCGCTTTATTAGTTAGTTGAAGCCACGGAGCTAGTTGTGAAGATAGCACCTGAAAAAGACAGTCAGTGAGGTTTGTCACAATCGGCTTCGTTGCTTTCTACAATGTCTTTTCTACGAAAGCTGCCACAGCCCCAGAGATCCAGTTTTCCATACACAGTATTTGACGGGCTGTTGTTATACCAGCATTTCCTTGAGTCCTGCTTTCAATTTCTCCAATGGCCTAATGACGAGAGAATCGACGTATATCAATTATTTCGAGGATTTGCACTTCTTTTGACCTTGCAGGGCAATTAGGCTTGCAGGGCAAATGCAAGCCTGCAAGCCTGCCCTGCAGGCTTGCAGGGCAAATGAGCAGGACTCCTTTCGGGAAGAACAGTCATTTGAATTATGGCCTTCTCCAGAAATTCGGCATCGTTTGTTGGACCTGCAACCTTTTATGATGTGCCCAAACCACCAGCATTTTAGACACTGAAGGACACGAGGTGATAGAGGCTCAACTCGGTATATAAGTGGTCATGCCTCGACTTCCGATGGGTGGTTCATTCATGCAAAAGTAGCTATGACTGTTTCTGTGGGCATGCGCTTATTATCACCGACACGGCTGCAACGATTCACAGAATACACGCCTGCCGCTGAAAACATTTCCAACATTTATGCCGGACATAGACTTATGTCGACACCGCAGACAAGGCCTTTGGTACATGCAAGGTGATGACAAATGAAACCGCTCATCGGATGTGTCACAAAAACATCGTACTTCAGTAAATTTTCAAAACAAGCCTGGTCTAGCAAACAGCAAAGAAGGCGCCCTCGGCCAAATTGTCAGATCTCGGTGATTTGTTGAAAATTGGCCGAGGCCCTCCAGAGTTCGGTTTGAATCGCCTTGGAATTCGTCATGCGAATCACTCCGCCATCACTCGGAGCCAAAGCCAGAGCTACGCTACTCGTCCCACTGCGTAAGCAAAGCTCCACCGGCAGATCAGAGGTAGGAACAGAAGCGGACCAGGTGGAAGCCTCCTGGCCTGGCGATGAGAGTGACATTGTAGAGAAATAGGAAATTACTCTGGCACGTTAACGGATATTGAAACAAACAAAAGATTAAAAAATTACGTAAAAGACACAGATCAAACGAAAACCGCCAGGTACTTGACCGGAACCCGTGTTCAGGAGCTCAGGCACAGGCATGCTTCGGACGATTCGAGCCCGGCGTCTATATGAACCGTGTTGCGGTGTGGTGTAGTGGAGTGTGCCGTTGCCAACGTGCACTACACCCATGTGAAGATTGTGGCTAGCGTCATCTCCAACCAATCTGCTTTGCCGGTTGCCATTTGATGCTTACATCTACTCTCGATTACAGGAGAGCTAGCAATATTTTGTTGGCACTTCAAGGTGATGTCATTTAAACAAATGGTGGCGTTCCGAACTCGGGTAAAAGTATCGGCATGACTCTTGGCGAAGTATAGGCATCATGACTTTACTGTGCAGGTGTTGACGTTTGCAGGACGTGCCGGCCAGAGACAGTATTAAGTACCTCACTTGAAAGAGTGTGCTTGTGTTTACATTCTGGGCGGGAAGGAGAGAGTTGAAAGCCTCTGAATAATAACAATGAAATACTTCTACTTGATAGTTTGGCTCCCGCCTCCGTGGTGGTATGGAGGGGTACATCGAAGTTCGGGGTTCAGGGAAAACTATTAAAGGTTTCAAGGAGAGTCATGAAATCTAACAAAATGCAACACTTTGGGGGCTAAACGCTGTTGAAAGTACCTTTGCAATTCACAGAGATGTGTAAAATGTGTCGCGTTTTATTCTTAAATTGAATAACGATTTTATGGACCGCGTATAACGCGAAGGCTGCACTCTTCTTATACATCTGTGAAACAATGTTGTTTAAAATAAATTAGATAATTAGAGCACAGGAAATATACTCTGCAGTTATATAGAAGTAATTGTACATTTTGCCAAATGTGGAATTCATTGCAATAAGTCTGTATGATGACACTGATTTCGGTAGTCGAATAAGTTTTGCAATAAAAATATTCGGTGCTTATCGCTAACAAATAGGAAAGTGCTTTAATTTACAGCAAGAATTAAATAGTAATATAACAAAATTTCGAGTATTTCGAAAAACAAGTCTCAACATGGGAAGAGCAAGCCTGTCCAGTCCATGGATGCTCAGTTCGGATCGCGTGTTAACTTACGGTATATATTGTTCTATTGATACAATGGTGAAAGGTACGTCATTATTCGGGTAGGGGCAAGGGCATTATTGGCCGAAACTGACGTGACAAACGTGCTGAGCGGAGCATGCATAAATTTCTATGCCTAGCAACTCATCAGACTGTCAAACACTAGTTGCAAAAACACCGTCTGGAAGTGGAAGCGGTGGAATTCCTTGCGTTGTGAGCTGTGACCGAATGAGAATTGGAATGGGAGGCCCAATGTCCCCTCCTTCGTTAACGTTGAGCGAGCAATGACGTTTCCAGCTGGTTGTTTTAGCGATATTGATGTTGACTTTATAAGTGGCAAAAGCGTTCTGGTATATGTATTTGTAGAACTCTCCAAGACGGGGATTTGTTGTTTTTTGAGATCGCCTACGCTTTGCCATTGTGCGTCTTAGTTCAATCATCAAGTCAACAACTAGGAGTCGTTTCCGCCTGGTAGTCAACGCCTTGTCGTAAATTAGTTTACCGGAAGCGTTTATTAGGAATATGTATAATACTTAGTGACTAACTCTATAGCTTATTTTGAGTCAAGAGGAATTTGTTTAACCAGGTGAGTGAAAGGCGATCATTCCTTTAATTACGAAACATGTAAATATGGTGAAATTATTTTTTATTGTATATCGAGACGTGCAAAACACATCGTCAACAAGCATAATCAATGACATGAAAAGCGGCGGAGCCATCTCCCGATGACTTCAAATGGTATTGTGCTTAGCACTGACTCAATATAGCGACAACGAATTGCCACCGTCGAATCTGCTGCAGCGGCATATTTCTTTCGCGCTTCCCTAACAACACTTTTACACCATCTAGTGCCACAACCGTGAAGCCGGCGCGCGACGCAAGGTAGATATACCTGGTAGCGAAGCTTCCATAGAAGCCCATACGTTTAAAACATGGCTGTTCATCAGCGGTTCGTGGGGCTTAGCGCCATCTGTACAAGGAGGGAACACTTCCGGCGGAAAAAAAGACCAATGTGACGCCATATCCGTCAAAAAACAGAAGTGACGTCATTTTATTCTCAAACCAGCGAAATTTGTTTTGGTGGTCTGCCATTAGAGCGGCATATTTAAATGCCCCGTCATTCGACTTGATGAACGTTTCGAGCTTTCAGCGCGGAAAGCGATGCATGAAAGGCCAGCCTTACAGGTGTCGAAATCGCACCCATAAAAAGAACATACTTTGGAGGCCGACAAAAGATTTAGGTGCAGAGTGCTGGTCCTATCGTCAGAACCCAAGCCCTTTGGCTTACGCAGTCGCACGAAAATAACTGAAGTAAGCAACTATCTGGCGGTCGGAACCGACTACTTTTGACTGAACGGGTTGAGAAACGGGGAAGCTTCGCGCATCACCAAATTCAGACAAACGTCGACAAGCAAAAGAGCACAACTTGTTAGGAAGGCGTATTGTAACAGCTGAACTTTGCGAGCGCGCCTTTCTGAACATTTCAAGAGCTACATTGCTTTGCAGTCAATAGCGGCGTCAGCGATCGGCGCTGAAGAAAGGTATTTGTTGATAATGACAAAATAAAATAGATTTCTCCTTTTTTCACTCGTCACTCATATATAAAATTGATAAGGAATTTTATTTTTGTTGAATAAACCTAACTGTGTCTCGCTTTAATGAAAAAACGTTTTTTTTTTCTTTCCCAATGTTTGTTCCCTCCAAACATAGTCGCGCTTCTATAGCTGCTTTGATAACCACCCTTGCTGCTGTTGGTGACAATTTGTTCTGAACCGCTCTTCACCCGAAGCTTCGCGACCTATTTGGCTCGACCTTGCGCGACGTCCGAAATGCATGGGGCGCCGGAGCGTAGGAACGCTGGGAAACGCATCACGCGGCAGCCCAAGTCCTCCCCCACGCTCCTCCCTGGAAACGCTGCACCATCTAGTGTCAATGCCAAAAACTCCAAGCCTGGCCTCCGAGAAGAGGAGCGCGGCGTGCCTGGGTGTGCGATTGCCGCACAACAAGTGTCACATACACAGAGGTTCAAGTTGGTGAGATCTTCATTGAGGAGCGGTAACATAGCCAAAGCACTCATGGAGCAGGTCGGTGAAAGCTTTCGCATCAAAGGCGCTCATTGAAAGCAGCACATACCCACCCAGTGCATTTGCGGCGCAGCCGGTTCATTCGTCCGGTTGCTGTCCTTGGGGAACCGTTATAGCTTGGGTTCAATCGCGCTCAGCAATGGAGAAATTTAGGCGATCTTGTTCCTCATTGCAAAGTGGCACATTCGCAGTGGCACTTGCGTAGTTACTCAAGTTAGGATCAAACAGCTTCATTGAAGACCAGCACAGACCAAGCGGCACATACCCAGTGCTCCAAGTCGGCCTCAAAGAGATTCTTCGAACAACGGTGCCCAGAAAGCCGTGCATCTGCAGTGAACCACGTCGGCGTGAAAGAGGTTCGTTGAAGAGCGGCACATTGCCGCATACTCAATGACCCAAGTTGGTCTGAAGGTCGATTTCGAAGACTGTTATCTCAGCACAGCATCACGATGCGCTAACGATTCGACCATCGACTACCCAGAGGACGAGGTGGGTGGGGAAACGGATGGATGGATCGATGGACGGACGGACAGACAGACAGACAGACAGACAGACAGACAGACAGACAGACAGACAGACAGACAGACAGACAGACAGACAGACAGACAGACAGACAGACAGACAGACAGACAGATAAAAAGTACCCAAAGAATTCGAACGCATGCAAATATATTGCTGAATTTTTTTTCAACAATACGGCGGAAGCGCCACGCAGAAAACTGGAAGTGGGCTTCACGCCAAGCCACTCACGGCTTCATTTGGAATTTCTACAGGCCGCTCTTGCCATAGGTAAATCATATGTGTGCGGTTCATTTGGTTTCGTGAGGCGTCAGCCATCCCCCACTGCCTACCTGCTGTGCCTCTGGACAGATGGCAGCACCCGCAGCTGCTCAGTTTAGCATTTCGTACTCAACCTACGAGAGGACGCCTGGTCAGACGCCAGCAGAGACTGCCGAGAACTGGGCGCGTTGACTGTGAAATGACCGTTTTGTGCGAGTGTGCGAGCGTCGCCCTGTTGCGCCACAGAGTTTTCCGTTACTGTCGTTATTAAACATGTAATTACCAAGAGACAGTACCCGTGTGCCTTCAGTCGTTCGCCCTCGAGCCTCACAGTTTACATCACGTATGTGACGCTAATGCAGTCGGAGATCTTGCATTGCTCTGTCTTCCCTGAGCGTGATAAGGATGAAGATTTCTGCCTTTGAAAAAATCGAGTCGTATGCCAAACTTTTTCGTCTTCCTGCGTTCCTGCTCTAAAAAGCAGCAAATGGCCCTTGCTGCCTGTCAGTAAGGGTTGGTCGAAAACAGTTTAGCGAGGATAGGATAGGAATAAACTTTATTAATAAACGGTTGTTGATGTTGGTGCCCGGGGCTAGGCTGCCAGGGGTCCATCGCCCGAGGAAGATCTTTCGAAATCCTCGGCAACGGCCCTGGCTCGCTGGACCGGCCCACTCCTGGTCTTCGGGTGCCTCGCTGAGGAGGGCGGCTTGCCATCTCTCAGCGAGGCGCCCCGCTTCAGAGGGTTCTGCTGTTGTATTCCCCCTTACAACTTGTCCTTGTTCCACGTGGCGTTGGCATTCCCAAAGCACATGGGCCATATCGGCCCGTTCGTGCTCGCACCACGGGCAGCCGGGCGACGGGTGCAGCGCGGGCCACAGGCGGTGCAGGTGGTAGGGGTTTGTGAAAGTGCCCGTCTGCAACCGTCTCAGGTCGACCGCCTGGGACCTGTCTAGACGCCCGTGGGGTTGTGGATATTTTCTTCGTTGTTTTCTATAGTGACCAAGCACTAGAAACTTCGTGATCTATATGGAACACACGTCAAGAATATTTTTTTTTGTCTGATGCGTCGCCTTTAGGCAACACTAGTCAAAAAAGGGTTAGAATCAGAAGGGGATTGAGATTGTGTTAAAAATTTTGTTAGACGCTTCTGTTCTGGTTTGTTTTGACAGGAAAATGTTTTGATGGTCAGGGTCTCGAAACTGCTAACCAGTCATAATGTGCCATATGCTAAAGGCAACAACCAGCCGCGTCCGTAGGAGGCGAGAGCGAGGGATGCTAACGTGATGTGAGCAACTTTCCTCTGTGGGCTGCGAGCAACCCTTACATCGGTTTAGACGTTGTGATTGAGGGTTAACGAGCAATACAATATCACTGGCAGAGGCGAATTTTGGTAATTGTGCATCACGTACGTGTCGGTCAACGGTGCCTTAAACGCGCTGAAGTCGCCAGGAATACAAATGTGTGCACGCTGCGTGTGATGCAAACCAAAACTTTGTCGAGCAATGTCGAGTGGAGCACCAGGCGTTACATTGACTGCGATGCTGGCCAATGTAAAACCGCGAGTTGTGCAGTTCACTTCGACGACAAATCCAGAGGTGCGAAATGCATCATACGCATTTGTGCTTCCTCATAGGTCTACACACAACGGGGGGACAATGGGTACACTTCAGTGATCTGTGGCGTTGCCGAGGCAACACACGACGCGCCGCGACTCTCGTCTCGTCGACTCTCGTTAGCGCAGCTGCCGGCAGGGTCGCAGAAATTCTGCAAGAACGACCCAAGGCTGTAGCTGTGGTCGAAACGGTTCGCAACAGTTCCTCCATAAAGTTCGGGTTCGGTTCCAAGATGGCGGAAAACTTATCAGTTTAGTTCATTCCCGTACAGCTGAGAAAAACTGTTCGAAACCGGTTTGTGGTTCAGTTCCGGTTCGGTTTGATGGTCTGTATGCAGCACCGTGTGCTTGGCACGTAGGTGCTTAGCAGTAACACTAATTAGTGCACGCACAGCTCTCTTGCCAGCAGCGGAAGCCAGACGGCTGCTCTCACTCCGGCAGGGTGACAGTACGTTCACTAGGATTCGCCACTTTTGCAGGCGCCCATTGCGTGTCTCTGGAGCCATCCTATCCTGACCCTCAACGCGCCAACAGCACATCCATGTCGGTCAACACACGGTCAACAGCACGACAACGGCGACTGCGCGAACGTGCCTCGCTATCGTAGAAAGAAAGCAAAGAAGACAGGTCGCTCGAGAGCACCCAGTGTGCGAGTCAGCAATCTAGACGGATGTAGATTCAAGAAGTCGCGGAGACAGTAAAAGAAAAACTGCATTTTTCAAGTCACGCTATATAGGTGCGCTAGGCGTCGAAGAGTACGTCGACGTCTGTCCACTGCTCCTCGACGAGCTCCTTCCACAGTGCGGCCGCCCTCTCCCGTGTCCGCTTCTCGAGCTCTGGCAGGCCTTCCAGGATCTCGTAGCGCAGGACGGCGGCCATCACGCGGAAGCGGTCGCCCTCTTGTAGCGCCGAGCACGACAGCTGGAGCTCGCGCTCCAGATAGCGCATGCGCCACTCGTCGAATTCGTCACAGGTGGAGCGGAACACATCTTTCATCTCGGCGATGAGGTCGCGCCGGGCATCGGCCATCTCGTGGCGCAGCTGGTCGCGCTCGCACTCACCCGTCTCGCACTCCAAGCAGCTGCGGCAGTCGGCGAGGAACTGGCCGTATCTGCGGTCGAGTGGAGAATTCATTCCGCTATGTAATGTTGCAACCTGTAGGTGTACGCTCTAAAAGGGGCAACCGCGGGTGTTTTTTTTTTTTCTTCAACTCAGCACAGCTGCATCTCCATATTCGTTACATGACAATCTCCGCATAGGCACTTCCATAAAAAAGTTGTTCGACATGTGTACGACACGTGCATTACACGCTTCGTCAGTTTTTTGTGGCTGTGTACGGTGCGCCATGCGGGATAACTGGTTTGGAATACAGTCACCAAATAACAGTGCACCGCTTCGTTTCCTAATGATATAGCGATATTTTATATCCTTGACAACGTTAAGCGCAATCAAGGACTTGCGGCACTTTTATGGTCAAGTAGCACAGCAAGCAACGACCGATAAGGTCTGCAGTTGTTCTCCCACATACTTATCTGAATGAATACGAAATTTTGGAGGCGTAGGCTCGCATTGTTCGTGTAAAATTTCTAGCCAGTGTGCAGTACGTGAGGTTGTTACGTGTACATGCGCTGAAGACTGCATATGTTTTGAGACCGTTTCCGAGTGCTGTTCTTTCGTCAAGACAATTCGTTCGTCTAGAAGGAGATTAGAGGAAGCAGCTGGACGTTCAGATTTATGAGATGGCACCTCCGTAGCTCTCGACACTCGTCGATATCGAAGCAAATATTTTTCTGATTGGTCTCTGTCTTATCGGCAGCCATACATTATCATATTTCTGGTGACCGCTCATAACACGCGGGCGCAAGGCGCACCCGCGTGTGGTCAGAACTTTCTGGATAGTTGTAGTGGATTCCACTCGATCATATTATATATATATATATATATTATGTGTGTGTGCGTGTGCGTGTGCGTGTGTGTGTGTGTGTGTGTGTGTGTGTGTGTGTGTGTGTGTGTGTGTGTGTGTGTGTGTGTTATCGCCGAACCTTGCAATCAGAGATGGCACGCGCGCTGATTGCTCTGAAAATATCGACGAGTCGTCCATAAATCGCCGACCGCGGATCACGTTTCACTTTTCGAGGCATGCACTCGTCAATATTATTCTACCCGAGTGCAAGTTGTTTTTGGGAGCACAGGTGCGCCCAATAAAGTGTTAGTATCGTGACTCACCACTGTGCCGCAATGGCATTCTTTACCGTCACGACAACGTGACAGCGCACCGTTTCCTTATACTCGTATGAGTGATCAGAATCGCACGCTGGTTGATCAGCTATTCTGAACCATCACGCAATGGTAAGCGAACGTTTCGCTTTCCAAACCATTATCAGACTGAACCCTAGCGCTCCTTCCAGAGAGGTTGGGACGTCACTTCCATAGACAACGAGCATGGCATGGTCATCCTCACGTTGTTCGGCTATTACAAGCCTGGTATATTCAAGGTTTCGACGAAAATTCTGCTGGTCAGGCATTGAAGTGAAAAAGGTTTGCAGTTACTGGCCAAGTCAAACGAAAAGAAAGATATTTCGGAACCCGTACGGGTTCCTTGTTCACAATGAGGCGGACAAGACGAGTAGTGGCATATTGAAGGCTAAGTTTGTGGCGTAATGACTAATTGTAGACGATTGGCATGCTTCCGGCTGCTCGGTTCGTGGTCCCGGTTGTCGATTGGATGAAGGATGATTCAGGAAAAAGCCGCGTCGTCTAATCAAATGTCCGTCAAACGTCTTTCTTTTCGTTTGAATTGGTCAGTACTGCAAACCTTTTTCGCATTTATTCCAAGCCTACTCTCCACGCTATTGTCGCCACGGCGGCAGTTCTGCTACCACGCTTATATACCGATGAGTCAGCAGGTGATATTTCTCGCTGATGACTCAAATTATCACTTATCTGAACAATCATTCGCAAAAATCTGTTTACTAGTCTCTTCACGTGTGCTACACGAGTAGCGGCATGATACTACCTGTACTTCATTTTTTTTTTTTTTTGCAATATTGAAGGTTCGGTACCTAGAAGGCATAAAAATGATATATGACAAGTCTTCATGTTTGTGTATCGTGTCCCAGTAGAGGAAATATTGTGACGCTGCTCGCTGTGAGGCCCGATGTAACAGCATGTAGCAGTTCGATATTCCGTACCAATCAAAGATAGACACATTTTTACCTTGGACCTAAAAGCGTAAAACTACTATATTAAATGTTATTCCCATGTTCTGACGCCAAATTTGCGTAACCGCAAGCACAAGCATCAGACGGTGACCTGCCGTGTTGTGTGAACAGCGCAATCTAGCGCTCTCCTCGTTTAGAAAGGGTCCCTATTTATTTGCTTTCAAAATGAATAACATCACCTTCTTTGACAGGTGGTTTCTTTTATTTAATTGGTTGACAAGAAGCTAGGAGACCACAGCAATGCAGAGGATTTCGGTAGGGCCTAGCTAGCCAAGTGAAATTAGATATCCGGATGGTGAGAATTGCGCCGGCGTCTCTGACTGACCCGCTTTTTCTTGCTTCGATTGCGGAGGCTGGTCGAAAATCGCGACGCCGTTGAACGGGGAACTTAAAATACCGCTGAAATGGGTTCTCAGAGTAGAAGAGTCGGCAGAGCGATGTCGTATGTGTGCCAAAAGAGCTAGGCAAGATAATACTGCCAAAATAAAAGCTGTAATACACGAATAAAAAAATAATTCTCGCCGGCAGTTTCGCGTATACCGAGCAAGAGTGATCGCCGGGAAGCCATTTTCTATACGTTTTGTAGAGGGGCCGCCTACGGTAATTTCAAAAGTGCGAACACGTCACTTTCGTGCATCATTTTCAGTGAATAGAAGACACTCTGACGTGGGCAGTTTTTGCGGTTTCGTGATGTTTCGCGACATACAAGCGAGGTAAGCGCTGCCCGAAAAAAAAAAACTTGACTAATGATAGAAGGATAAAGGCGAAAAGGGCGTATAATCGGAAAAAGCAATTTCTTATTTTAAGCCTACGGATGCATAACTAGGCTGAAGGCGTTATATCAGGTGGGGAGAGTTTTCCTAGTTTTCTTGACGCTGCTCGAAGACAGGTGAAATGGGCGTGGCCAACAATTTTTGACCAAGCGTGGAGGGATAATGGCAGAAAGGGTATAACAACAGTTTGGAATAATTTTAAGTTACAGCACCCCTTCGTTAACCATGTCACCACTATCATCATGTTTTATTGTTTCACGTGTTTCAGTTGTTAACCTAATAGGTGTAGTTTTACCGCTGGTGTTATAGTAGCATTTCCTACCCTGCGTTTCTATGCCCCTCCCCTCTGTAATATAAGAACCCCGGAGATAACAATAATAAATAATTAAAAAATAAAGAGCACTTCACCCAGTACGTCCGAGAGAGTGTCTAAACGCCGCGGTGTCTTTCTCAAACGTGACCACGTTCTGTCTATGGATGCCATGGCACAGTCACTCAATCATAAACGAAACCAAAATTGCCTTTAGGATAGCTGTGACACTAAATATCTTAGGGGGTTCTCCGGCTTGTAAGTTTTTCCTAAAGTTTAGAGGTGTAGGAACTTCATTTGCCCCCCGAAAATAAATGATTCGTCGAAAATATCGAGTCAGTACGATTCAAGATGGTACGAACAAGCCTTCCGTAAAGCCATATAATTTATCGTAGACTCCTTAGTTGTTTCTTAAAATGAATCTATACTTATCCTAGGAGAGTTGACTGTAGGGCTAGTTGGTCGTCCATATTTGAAGTAGTAGCTTAGCGCAAAAAAAAAAAAACCACAGGCACAAGGAAGACAGACAAGGACAAGGGCTACTCACAACTGTTTAATGGAAGGAAGGATAGTGCATATGTATATATATCCTCTTGTCACGCATGCGCCTACCAAGCAGAAGATAAGCCAGTACATGCACATCAAAGGCGGTTGCGCAAGAAGTTAAATTCGGCATCCAGTAATGTGATTGACGGCTCACTCACACATCTATTTCTATTCTTCTTGATAAAGAAGGCCTCAAGTGCGAGCCTGGAAGACGCATTGCCGCTCCTGCCAAGAATAGTTGTCGCAGAAAATCGAGCGTCGCAACCACACGCGGTGACATGAGCCACCAAATGTACGCCCTTATCCTCTTTTTTCTTTAGTTTTTGCGCATGTTCCCTTAAACGGTCATTCACACAACGCTCAGTTTGTCCAATGTAAAGCTGCCCACAAGGGTGCAAGGGAATTGCATAAACAACCCCTCTGGAGCACTCAACAAAGGGCTTCTCATGCCTCGTGCGGCAGCCCCTCTCTGCGCCCAACAAGCTTTCGAAGCTGTGTTCTCGAGTTTGCTGTAAGAGCAGGCGGGGCTGCCGCGTGTGGTTGCGACGCTCGATTTTCTGCGACAACTATTCTTGGCAGGAGCGGCAATGCGTCTTCCAGGCTCGCACTTGAGGCCTTCTTTATCAAGAAGAATAGAAATAGATGTGTGAGTGAGCCGTCGATCACATTACTGGATGCCGAATTTAACTTCTTGCGCAACCGCCTTTGATGTGCATGTACTGGCTTATCTTCTGCTTGGTAGGCGCATGCGTGACAAGAGGATATATATACATATGCACTATCCTTCCTTCCATTAAACAGTTGTGAGTAGCGCTTGTCCTTGTCTGTCTTCCTTGTGCCTGTGTTTTTTTTTTTTTTGCGCTAAGCTACTACTATACTTATCCGTCGATGATAAGTAGGAAAAGAAAAATGTGTTTGATATAGATGTAGAGATAGAAAGCGTGAAACTCAGATAAGCCAGTAAACATTCCGGAAGACGTCGTCACTCGAGTAAACACCTTGTGAATAACCATGTATTGAGCGGTATTTATCTACTTTTGCCATCAGGCCGCTTTTCTACCAGCAAAACTGGTTTTTACTCCAACATGCCTGCTGGTGGTTCACCCCTTACATAGGCAATCCAGTGGCTAGTTTTACG
This sequence comes from Dermacentor andersoni, assembly GCF_023375885.2. Taxonomy (NCBI): domain Eukaryota; kingdom Metazoa; phylum Arthropoda; class Arachnida; order Ixodida; family Ixodidae; genus Dermacentor; species Dermacentor andersoni. The sequence continues at coordinate 47,053,924 of NC_092818.1, read as the reverse complement.
GCTCTTATACATACGCAATACAAATTGCATGGCAAGCGCTCTTTCATCATTCCATCCATACCAGACCATTGAATTTTCGCGAATAAATTGTTCATTCCTTAAAAAACGATGTATTTTGTTGGCGTCTAAATTTCAGCGTATAGCGATGTTGTTCGGAGGCCATTAATGTTTCTCAGGAATAACTAATTTTGCAGCAACCTCGACACGAAGATTCTAAAGACGATAGAACATTTTTCATTGGGCCTCTCAATAAATTTTGTCCACATAAAGTTAGTATGCAGTGTATCGTGCTTTACCTTTGTTATTTATGCATTTCGATACATAGTACATTTTATTTTTTCTAATAACGCGCATTCATGCCTACAATCCTTAAAATTCAATTTAAATTATGCGCGCAACTCAGAAATATTTCAGTTACCACCTTGGCTCTCGACGTGCCATGCTCTGGCTAGCCTCCTCACCTGCCGTTGAGATCCGCCCTCAGCTTGTCGCAGACGTCGGCCCAGCGCGACTCGATGTGCTCGTAGATGGCGCACAGCTCTTCGCTGACGACGTACCGGCGCGTGTCCACGCGCGGGTTCACGCTCTCCGGCGCCGACTCCAGGGTGGTCTGCTCCCGCATCGACTCAGGGATGACCTCTGAGGCTGTGGGCGAATTGGTGGTGCCTTGCATCTGCGATGGAGGCAGCACCACGCACGATAAGGGAAATTCACGAACGAGCACTGTAGCTTCGTAAAATTTCGTCTGTAAACGAGCGTTAGTCATCATCATCCTCCGCCTGGCAACGCCCACAGTCGAACTAAACCGTCGAACTAAACAAAGTGGTTCATGATCATTAGTGACTCCTCTACCATCCCCTATTCGTAATATATGAATTACCATTTTTATGACTTTTAGTTTGATATTCATGACGCTTTCCAGTTTAAAAATAGGCACACATCGAACGCAATGCATAACTAGTGACCACTAGTGACTCCGCCTTATGAAAAAAACAAGTAAGCAAGTAAGCAAAAAAACTCATGTGATCAATCTTTCATTGATACCAATACAAAGTAATATGGCGTCACTAGTGACTCAATCCAAGCGTCTCCTTGTTATTCAATCATCGTTTGTATTACTTTTCATTCTATATTCATTGCGCTATGTTCCATAAAGACCCGAAGCGATTGCGTATAGGTACAGCATCCGCCTCGTGTGCAAGAGGACCGTGGTTGAAATCCCCGTGCCGCGCCATTTACCACCGAATTTTAAAAAAAAAATCGTCGTGTTGATAAAATTGAATAAATAGGCTTGGAGTGCGGCCTGATCCCGGTGACCAGAACCGGTAACGCACTCCCTCCCCATAGCAGGATTCGCAAACCCTGGTGCCGTACTTGCCCACGACCTCCTATATAAATAAAACAATCAAACCCCGGCCCTCAGTCCCCAGCATCTGCCAAGCAAGTGACCACGGCGGCGCTGAGACCTGTGACGCAGCAGAGGGTGCTAAGAATCTCTGGATCAGGACAGGCCGCCATTGGAATCTGAACCGGGCAACGCTTAACGCTAGGACGTTATCTAGTGAGGCGAGTCTACCAGTGCTATTGGAGCAATTAGCGGGCATTAAATGGGATATAATAGGGCTCAGCAAGGTTAGGAGGACAATTGAAGCACATACATTGCTAAAAAGCGGGCACGTCCAATGCTACCAGGGCTTAGCGGAGAGATGAGAACTAGGAGTCGGTTCCTGATTAAAAAGGATATAGCTAGTAACACACAGGAACTCTATAACATTAACGAGAGGGTGGCAGGTCTTGTTGTGAAACTTAATAACAGGTACAAATTGAAGGTCGTACAGGCCTACGCACATACATCCAGCCATGATGACCAGCGAGTCGAAAACATCTATGAAGACGTGGAATCAGCCGTGGGTAAAGTCAAAACAAAATACACTATACTGATGGGCAACTTCAATGCCAGGGTAGGCAAGAAGCAGGTTGGAGACAAGTCAATGGGGGATTATGGCATAGGCTCTAGGAATAGCAGGGGAGAGTTATTAGTAGAGTTTGCAGAACAGTAATTTGCGGATAATGAATACCTTCTTCCGCAAGCGGGATAACCGAAAGTGGACGTGGAGGGGACTGAATGACGAGACTAAAAATGAAATAGACCTCATAATCTGCGCTAACCCTGGCATCATACAAGATGTGGACGTGCTCGGCAAGGTGCACTGTAGTGACCATAGGATGGTAAGATCTCAAATCAGCCTAGACTTGCGGAGGGAAGGGAAAAAACTGGTACATAAGAAGCCGATCAATCAGTTAGTGGTAAGAGGGAAAATGGAAAAATTCCGGTTCAAGCTATAAAACAGGTATTCCGCTTTAACTCAGGAAGAGGGCCTTAGTGTTGAAGCAACAATCTTATGGGCATCATTAAGGAGCGTGCAATAGAAGTCGGCGGTAACTACGTTAGACAGGATCCGATACCGGTAAGCTATCGCAGGAGACGAAAGATGTGATTAAGAAACGCCAATGTATGACAGCCTCTAACCCTAGAGCTAGAATAGAACTGGCAGAACTTTCAAAGTTAATCAACAGGCGTAAGATAGCTGACACAAGGAATGGATGGAATTGAGCATGCTCTCAGGAATGGAGGAAGCCTAAAAGCAGTGAAGACGAAACTAGGAATAGGCAATAATCAGATGTACGCGTTAAGAGACAAAGCCGGCTATACCATTACTAATATGAATAAGATAGTTCAAATGGCTGAGGAGTTCTATACAGATTTATACAGTACGAGTGGCACCCACGATGATAATGAAAGAGGGAATAGTCTAGAGGAATTTGACATCCCACAAGTAACGCGGAAAAAAAGTAAAGAAAGCCTTGGGAGCTATGCAAAGGGGGAAGTTAGCCGGGGAGGATCACGTAAAAGCTAATTTGTTGAAGGATGATGGGCAGATTGTTCTAGAAAAACTGGCCACCCTGTATACGCAATGGCGAATGACCTCGAGCGTATTGGAAGAATGCCAGCATAATCGTAATCCATAAGAAAGGGGACGCCAAAGACTTGAAAAATTATAGACCGATCAGCTTACCGTCCGTTCTCTACAAAGCATTTACTATGGTAATCGCAAATAGAATCAGGAACACCTTAGACTTCCGTCAACCAAAGGACCAGACAGAATTTCGCAGAGGCTACTAAACAATAGACCATGTTCACACTACCAATCAGGTGATATAGAAATGCGCGGAATATAACCAACCCTTATATATAGCTTTCGTTGATTACGAGAAAGCGTTTGATTCAGTCGAAAGCTCAACAGTCATGCAGGCATTACGGAATCAGGGTGTGGAGGAGCCGTATGTAAAAATACTGAAAGATAGGTGTAGCGGCTCCACAGCCACCGTAATCCTCCATAAAGAAAACAACAAAATCCCAATAAAGAAGGGTGTCAGGCAGGGAGATACGATCTCTCTAATGCTATTCACTGCCTGTTTACAGGAGGTATTCAGAGACCTAGATCGAGAAGAATTGATGATAAGAGTTACTGGAGAATATCTTAGTAACTTGCAATTCGCTGATGATATTGCCTTGCTTAGTAACTCAGTGGACCAATTGCAATGCATGTTCACTGACCTGGACAGGCAAATCAGAAGGGTGGGTCTAAAAATTAATCTGCAGAAAACTAAAGTAAAGTTTACCCGTCTCGGAAGAGAACAGCCATTTACAATAGGTAGCGAGACACTGGAAGTGGTAACGGAATACATCTCCTTTGGGCAGGTAGTGACCGCGCATCCGGATCATGAGACTGAAATATTCAGAAGAATAAGAATGGGCTGGGGTGTGTTTGGCCGACATTCTGAGATCATGAACAGCAGGATGCCATTATCCCTCAAGCGAAAAATCTAAAACAGCTGTGTCTTACCAGTACTCACCTACGGAGCAGAAAGCTGGCGGCTTACGAAAAGGGTTCTACTTAAATTGGGGACGACGCAATGAGCTATGGAGAGACGAATGATGGGTGTAACGTTAAGGGATAAGAAGAGAGTAGATTGGGTCAGGGAACAAACGCGAGTTAGTGAAATCTTCGTTGAAATCAATAAAAAGAAATGGGCATGGGCAGGGCATGCAATGAGGAGGGAAGATAACCGATGGTCATTAAGGATTACGGACTGGATTCCAAGGGAAGGGAAGCGTAGCAGGGGGCGGCAGAAAGGTGGATGGGCGGATGAAATTAATAAGTTTGAAGGGACAACATGGCCACAATTAGCACGACTGGAGTAGTTGGAGAAGTCTGGGAGAGGCCTTTGCCCTGCAGCGGGTGTAGCCAGGATGATGATGATTATTATTATTATGATTATGATGATGCATAAAATAAGAGAATGTCGAGCTGAACCTATCACCAATGATTGCTGATAGCCGGGCGTAATCTTTCAGCCATGGTAACCAAAGAAATAGAGAATAAATTATTTTTCAATTGGAATCAATGGTGACCTATATGAATGAACGCTATGACTGTCATACTAAACAAAGTGATCCATGATCAGTAGCAGCTCAGTCCTACCATTCCTAGTTATCATAACTGGGTCACCTTTTGAATAACTCTTCGTTTGATATTCATTACGCAATACTGTAAGCAAGTTGGCCCCGGCTTTATCAGGTAGCAGTGGTTACCCAAAGTTTCACTTAGTTACAGTACAAAGATCATGACGTGCACGAATGAAAACTACCATTATGCAGGTAAAATAAATGAATCAGTATCATTATTTGGTTATTTTTAGCAGTTCCAAGCCTCATTGTGAACCACTTGTTTAATTATATTTGATTTGATATCTATGACATTTTTAGTGTGTAAAAGGCACAGGACTTGTTTATTACCTATTAATCTCTATTTAATGTAACACTGTTAGCGGTTTTGTCTAATTACTGATATAAGTGTTTAATAATTAAGTGTAATTATTGCTTTTCGTGAGTTAAGCAAGAACATAACCTTTATTTTTCTAAATAGCAAATAAAACATTTCATCATGAGTGGGAAATTTAGAAAGAACAGGGAGGCTGGCCGGGCTTAAACGGACACTTAAGGCAAATACTAAGTCAAAGCGGATTGTTTAAATACCATTCCAAAAGCCTCGCAATGCTTGTTTTATGCCAAGAACTGAGATAGTTTACGAGAAAATTGCAGCTGAAGGGTACAAATGCCTTTTTGGAAATTCAAATCTCCCGTCGTGGGGAGTGGTGACGTTGCATACGCCATCACCGACTTCTGCTGCCGTCGGTGATCAAAACGGCGTCCGACAGACGGCGCTACCGAGCCAAGACAGAGCGCTGGATTCGCCGCTGCAGCGGCTTTTTGGTCAAGTGGCGTGGACCATGCGGGCCTCCCGTGACATCACGTGGAAGTTGAATTCTCTGCTACTTGCAGTTTGTGCGAGTTTTGCGATCCAGCAAAACCAGCGCAGCACTACACGATAATGTTACCGAAACGCGAAAGCGCGGGAGCCGCGGATTCGAGTGATACCGAATCCGCGGCGCCCGCGGATTCGACCCTTTCGACCCCCCGCGTCGTTGTCAACGGTAATTTCAATGCGTTCATTTTTCTAAAAATGAAATAGAACTGGACAAAAAGCATTTTATTTCGTCTTATAATACAATATAACGATGTCTTTTTTTTTTGGAGCGAGTGGCTCACTACCAGTGACAGAATTTAACTGAGGAGTTTTCGTCATCGCGCAAGTGCTTGAATGTCCCGGGGGAGTCTCTAATTATGAAGGTCAAAAGTGTGGCAGTTTGGGCGAGTTGGTATGTCATGACTTTTTTAGGCTTGTAGTGCAGCTCAGAAAGAGCAAAAAGGAAGATGGAAGGGGTAACGAAAAGGAACGGAGAACAGATTGCTCTCAGAGAGCTCTCAATCTGTTCTCCGTTCCTTTTCATTACCCCTTCCACCTTCCTTTTTGCTCGTACTGAGCTGCCCTACAAGCCCAAAGAAATTTCTAATCATGTCCTCCATTTACGTCTGTTTCTCAATTATTAAAGCTCTGTTCGCGATAATACTGATGCCTTACAGATTCTCGAGCACTAATCAATGACTATAGCTTCACTTAATATTTGCCTTTAGTGTCCCTTTAATGCTTCGACTCCATCAAGACATTCCGTCCACAGCTTCTTGCAGAATATCACAGTGTTACCTTTAACTACACGTCTCGGAGCGAGTGTGCCTTATCGCTGCACATTCTAATCCATCAATTTTAACATGATCGGCAAGCCTTTTCGCGTCAATTGAACAACGGAGGAACCTTTTGCTTTGTAGTGCTGCTTCGTCGAATTACAGTAGAACCAAACAGGCCCAGAAAATAATTCCAGGAAGCGGAATAAAACGGAATTGAACCCATATATAGATGTACCCATAGTGTTTATGCCACTAGACTGAAGTTAGCGAACGAATTTACGCGGCGCATTTTAAGAATGAGCCCATGTATTTGAAACAGGTCTACAAAAGAGTGCTAGTAAAATTAGACTACACGCGACATATAGCGTTAGATTGTAGCCAGAATTGCGTGACTACAGTTTAATTTGCGGAAAAGGAGGCATTGCTCTGCAAATGTTAAAGAAGTTTCCCCATAGAGCTACGCCGACCGCATCACCCAGGCTCGGCTTCGCCGCAGTATTCGATGTCCCGAATTCCTGGACTTGGAGCTTTCGCGGTATTGTGACGTCGCGCGACAGACAGGCGAAGTGGGCGCAGCCCGAGAACATCTGACCAATTAGGGAAGGCTGATGGTGAAAAAAGGCGTAGAATCGGAAATAATTATTATTCTTTCGTTCGGTCTAAGCATGCTTAATCAGCATGCACGCGTCATATAAGATGATGATCTTTCGCGGTTTTCCTGACGTCGCGTGAAAGACAAGCGAAGTGGGGGCGACCCGAAAAAGTTTGGCCAATCGTTGAGGGCTGCCTGCAGAAATTGATTAAAGAAGTTTTTATAGCGCCTCTAATCGACTGATCGGAAATTCTGGTGTATCCGCTTTAGTTGAAAATAACCGAGCTGCCTCTGAAATCGGTAGCATCAAATGCGACATGAAAATTAGCGGCTGAATTGCTGCCTTATATGAAGAGTGCTAAAGTTTCATGCGCGACTCTGCAATAAAGATAGTTCGGAGGTTCTTACCCCCAGCTTCCTATAATCTTGCTTATGTTTATGGTATCTGTTCATTACTTTTTAATTGTTTATCAATAAGGAAGATTATTTTACATTCTACGCGAATAAAGCACTCAGTCTGCGTAGTTCAGAAAACATTATCGGCGGTAAAATAGTCCAAATACAATAAATTGCGTAGGAATCTGGAAATTAGCACTGAGACCCCTCTGCGAGTTACACTCGAGAAATTATAAATAAAAAGACATTTTCCCCCTTCCTTTTCGCCACCAGTATTGGACGTATTTTCAGCGCAAAGTAAAAATGTCATTTAGACGGAATACTTTGGAAGCCCCGTGGCTATAACGCTGTGCTGCAGAGCTCAAAGTCAAGGTTTCCATTCCCGTCCCAGAGACTACAATATCGCGGCAGCGAAATGCAACACGGTTGTGTACGCAGAATTAGGTGCGTTAAACCTGCAAAATACAAAGTAATTGTTTTATATGCTGAATTTGATGCCGAAAAACTATAATTTAATGCAAATCCGATGCAGAGCCTATACTAACGATTTTGATATGCTGGAAGCAGTTTTCAGTTGTGGATAGTACAACAAATTAAATTATTCAATACGTAATTACCATACTACATACTTTTTACTGAAACATCAGGGTCGCTATAAGCTAAAGCTATTACAGTTATTATTCCATTTCTGCAAACAGTTCCGCCACGATTTGTCAAAAGCATTTAGGGCAATCCCCACGTCGCCTTTCTGACACGCGACGTTGCAAAAGCTGCGAGAACTCTTCGTAAATTATGACGTGTACACCGCTAGCCTTGCGCGATTGGTCAAGATGCTCTCGGGTGGCACCCACTTCACCGGTCTATCATGCGACGTCACAAACCCGCGAGTACGCGCCACGTCCGGATAACGTGTATGCATCAAATGTGCATTAACATGGCGAACAAAACTGAACTTTTTTGTGCAAGAACTAGAGACCGCCCCGTTTCAAAATAAATAGCGCATGTCTACCCCCCGATCGCTCTGGCACTGACTACTCGGAGCTCCCCGGAAGAATGAACTTATCTTTCTATATAACTAGTATATTTTCATAGTACCGCAACGTTGTCTCGCACTTTCAGCACGTATGGCACCACACTATGTTGACTCTTGTTCGCTGAGGGTTCGTTTTAGCGGCAGTTTTAACCTTCTTTTACACGACGCCGAATTTTTTTTTTGTCCAGCCACTGCAAGCTAAGCAAGGGGAAGTGGGCCAGTAGCACACGCCAGCTGCCTCTTCCCCCCCTCCCCATCAGGCTATCTACTTTCACTGCACTTGCTCAGCCACACCGAAACCCTCTCCAAGCATGCGTTCTCCCCGTCTCTAAGCCTGTCAGCCAATTAGATACGAAAACCCTGTCGAAGTAGGCAATGTAATTCGCTTTGAAAACAAACAAAACTAACCTCTTATAAACGAGTAGACGGTTTCATTGGGTAGTTCAAACAACGCAGCGGTTCACCACCCCATCTTTCCATTGGCTGTTACGTAAATTTGACGTCAGGAGATTGGAATGAAGACATATTGGAATATTTTTACCTTATAAGGCCCCATTTCAACGTTTTCTTCCTACCAGTATACTCTGCATGGCTTGGAATAAATATCAACAAGTTCTTTTAGTTTTATTTAATGTGGTATGGTGTTGGGCTTTGCGGGGTTAAAGATTCCAAGGTGGTCAAAATTAATCCGGAGCCCCCAGCACAGCGTCTTACAATCAGGTCATGGTCTTAGCAAGCAAAACTCTAGAGTTACCTTTTTTAGAAATAAGATGAGTTTACATTTTGCAAAGATGGGTTTACAAATTCAAAGTTTCCCCATAAAAATCAATAGAGCGAACTCTGGCGCTAATTTTGCTGGGAGTTGTAAGTACGGTGGTTTAGTCAACGTGAGACTGACCGCTGATGAATGGATTTCCCTAGGCTTTCTACTTGTAGCTTCTAATGCCGATGTGACTGCCGAATTGATTATTTGCAAACGCATACTGCGGTATAAAATACACAATTTTCAACGAATGAGCCCACGTGCAGTGACTACTTGCCTATCGCTGTATTTGAACACTATAAGTGCCTGGAGATTAAGAATTTAGAGACGTGAATAATAACGTGAGGCAAACGCTCGAAGCTGCAAATAGTAATCAGAGACACTTCCATATACTGAGAATGATTCATATGTAGCCGCCAGAGTTGCTTCCAGTAAATTTTTGTAGGGCCTTCCACAGTGCAACAACGGGCTTCACCGAGACGCACCTGGAGCGAAGAGGGCGCTAGCAGCGCGCTGGTCGGCGACGGAGGTGGCGACGCCGCCGGCCGCGTCGAAAACATGGTCTCGAAGATGCCGGACGTCGACGTTGTCGCCGCCACGGCGCGCGGCGAGTCTCGCAAAACCTCGAACAGCGTCTCGCGCACCTGGGCCAGAGCCTCGTGCACGCTGCGCCGGCGTTCGCTGGCGGTGAGCCGAGGGCTGAACTCTTCGTTGGGCGGGAAGAGCGGCGCGCGGCTCCAGTCGCTGCGCGAAAAACACCGAGAAACCACGTGCAAA